>NW_024542057.1:0-1200000 GCF_016758785.1 Suillus bovinus
AGTTTTAATCAAGTACCATACTTTAGCCAGCCTGCAATCCTCACAGGTTCACTATTTCCCTATGACTTATGAATGTCAGCTCCGGTTTGAAACTTCTCATGCCAGTCGCCAATCAATAAATATACGAGAGAAGCCGGTGAGCGCTGGTAGTAATAGACGAGAGATGCCACTGAGTGCCGGTATGCCAATGTACTCGAAGATATCGTTGACAAACGAGTTCAGGATGGCCATGGCCTTGTTGGAGATACCAGTATCAGGGTGCACCTGCCTCAACACTGCTATGAAAGTCAGACACACAATGAAAAAGTAGAGGAGGGCATACCAATGTGTCATTGACAAATGAGTTCAGGATGGTCATGGCCTTGTTGGAGATACCGGTACAGGGTGCACCTGCCTCAAACACTGCGATGAAAGTTAGACCTGCAATGAAGAAGTAGAGGAGGGCGTACCAATGACAAACAAGTTCAGGATGGCTATGGCCTTGTTCGAGATCCCTGGTATCGGGGTGCACCTGCCTCAACATTCGTTAGCCTTTCGGTAGTCTGTGCAGGTGCCTTGGGAGGCAGGACTCAACGAAGAAAAAGGTAGAGGGAGGGCGTACCAATGCGCTCGGAGATATCGTTGACAAACGAGTTCAGGATGGCCATGGCCTTGTTCGAGATCCCTGGTATCGGGGTGCACCTGCCTCAACATTTGTTAGCCTTGTCGGCAGGACTCGACGAAGAAGAAGTAGAGGGAGGGCGTACCAAGATATCGTTGACAAACGAGTTCAGGATGGCCATGGCCTTGTTGCAGAGATCCCTGTATCAGGGTGCACCTGCCTCAACACTCGTTAGCCTTGTCAGGCAGTCTTTGCAGGTGCCTTTGAGGCAGTTGAGACGAAGTCTGGCTTAGGTGCCATTTGATGATCTGGGTGGGGCAGGAGATGAAGCGGATCAGTGAGAATTGATGGACGCACCAACAAAACACGTCTGATCCTGTTTAGTCTTTGCAGGTGCCTTGGAGGCATCTGAGACTCTGAATTGGGTGCCATTTGATGATCTGATGGGTAGGAGATGAAGCGGATCAGTGAGAAACAGAAAGCGGTCCGACAGTGAGAATGATGGACGCACAAAACATTTCCAAAACACATCCGATCCTACCCCAAAAATGGCAGTTCTTCGACGGACGACGGCGACAGTCGTCCGTTTCATCCTGTCTTGTGATCCACGTCATTGATCGATGGTGGTCGAGGTCCAGGTGGAGCGTGATTGGAAAATGAGCTCAAGGAGGAAGGCAGCGCTGTGGCTGAGTCGTCACGTGTCACGTTTGCAGTCTCAACCGAGACTGCAAACCTCACCCATTGGACCGTCAATTTTTCACACGAAGTCAGGTGAATGTCCTGAACTAGATATTTTATGTTCACTTGATTTGGGATAATTGTCAAATAAATTTATTATTTATCACAGATGTACCACTTATACATCAGGATCTGGCTTTATTGTACATATTTGAACTATTTTTCGTCAAATATTCAATGTGCGAATTTGACGATTGGCCGTGTACGCTGAATTTAAGCCTTTCACACCAAACCACACATTACCTTCGTGGGGGTCACGACATATTGGTAGGTTTGCACTTAGTCTGGAGGTTATGATGCACACTAGTCAGAACTTGTTATATCTATGAGGAAACCAGATGTCACAATTTTAGGTTCGTCTCGCCACAAACTAAGGCCGAATGTATACAGTTCGAATAGGGGAATTCACAGTTGCGTTGGTAAGGCGTTTTTCGCCGAATTTGTCAAAGTCTTTGTTGTTCACCTGTGTTGGTCACCGAAGTGACCAACGGTTTAGAAAATGCAACTTCGGCATGTTCCGTCGGAGTCTGAATCCCACTCAATCCGCTCGTTCTAGTCGAGTGCTACCGCCGCAGTGACGCGCTTCAAGGTTACTATGGCGCCCATCCGCACTCAATCGGGGCACAGGAAGCTAGGAGTGCATTGAAAGACTCGGGAGACATTCGGATATATGAGCGGAAGATTTCGGGGCGATTGATTTTCCAATCAGTGAGGAGGAGAGTAAGATCTTGACCACTTTTATTGATATGGACCCGATCTGTCAGATATCTTTTGGAGTATAAGTCACTGGCTAGCTGCAGGAATACCTGACCAGTGGCATTTGTGATCTCGAGGTCAGATGATGAGTGATCAGAATTAGATCCATTGGATGAGTCATAAAGCTCGTTGTTGATCATAGACTATGAGTTTGGGTGATAAGACTTGAGACATAAGCATCATATACAGCCTGAATAGCTTGTCCTCGTGGTGTGTTGCGAGGCATGGTGAAGTGGTACAGTAAATCCAACTCAATCTCGCTGTTATCCTGGATGGATTATATAATGTTTGTTGCCGCGTCGGCAGACTCGGCAACCCGTTCAAAAGATGCGACAATTTTGTTGACCAGCGCGCGAACAACGGTGTTATCACAGTGGACCAACGTTTTTCAGTGTTTTTCAGACCTCAAAACTTTTCTGAACAACGGGCGAAAAACGCCTTACCAACGCAACTGTGAATTACCCTAATGCAGAATGAAACTCAAATCTGAAGCGGATTTCTGATAGTACATATGTATTAATACACAAAGAGAAATCTCCCCATGCTGCTGCAGTGGCATGTCTTTGACGGCAAATGTATATATTTTCTACAAAGCAAAGCAAATCAACTCGTATTTCGATCAAACCAGCCATGAGCATTCGCCTGCTGCGGCTTCGACGAGCCTGAGCAAGCAGCTAGTTACCAGTGAGGCTTGAGGAAACATGCTCGTGTTGAGTACGAGATCTGTATGGCGGCCTTGCCCTGGCGTTTTCTACTAGGAAGGAGAAATCGAAAAAGCCTCAAATGAGATACGCGCGTCTCCCTTTATTCGGTTATACGCCCTAGTAGAAGCAGCCAGACAAGAAGTCATCCAACTACAACAGTTGAATGCAAATATTAGTTGTACATGGGCTGACCTTAGTGTGAGATCTGAATACAGGCGCAAACAAAGTCGGAAAACGCAGCAGTACTCAGTCGCTGCCGCCTACTTCCTTCCTTCAAGTTGCAGTGTCTATATTTCTTACATCCTCAACACCATAATAATGGCTGATGCTGCTTCAGGCTCCGTGGACAGGTCTGTCCAGGTCAAGCTGGTTCTTCTCGGTAAGCTTTCTCAGCTATCACTAAAAGTACCATCGACACCATTCGCACTTCATATCAAACTGGCTCAAGACTCATACCTTCCGCCCTCGCTCTTCCTTGCCAACGAATGAGAACTTATATGTACATCTATAGGTGAGGCCGCTGTTGGCAAATCTTCGGTAGTCCTCCGTTTTGTAGGTGTATATTTTCGTACATCTACCACCTCTGAACGATTTCCAGGTCTCCAACGAATTTCAAGCAAACAAGGAGCCCACCATTGGTGCAGCATTCTTGACTCAGAAATGCCGCCTCGAAGACCGTGTCTTGCGTTATGAGATTTGGGATACTGCTGGCCAGGAACGTTTCCACTCTCTTGCTGTAAGTCCCGAGAACTGCTTTACCACCTGCCCTGCTCTAATTCGTGAATGTAGCCCATGTATTATCGTAATGCTCAAGCCGCAGTGGTCGTTTACGACGTGACGAAAGCAACGAGTTTAGAGAAGGCAAAGTCGTGGGTTAAGGAACTTCAAAGACAAGCAAATCCCAACATCGTTATCGCACTGGCTGGCAACAAAGTTGATCTCGTACAAACATCTTCTACGTCATCTGGTTCTACTCCGTCATCCGAGTCTGAAGATGAGGCAGATGATGCTACGGCCACGCCTGGGGAGAGTCCTAGCGCTGGTGGTGGGGAGCCAGAGAGTTTGCGACAGGTGCCACGTGAGGAGGCTCAGGCTTACGCTACCGAGGCTGGCTTGTTGTTCTTTGAAACCAGTGCTAAGACTGGCGAGGGTGTCGTCGAGATATTTACAGAGATAGGTATGCCTACTACACTCGACATAAAACTTCCGCTTAAAATCAAATTCAGCGAAGAAAATACCGATCGAGCACATTTTGGCTTCCACACGAGGTGGTGCAGGTCGATCTGGTGGTGCAGGCGGACGAACTGGTGGGGCCAGAGAGGAAGTGAACCTAGACGATCAACAGTCCAAGAAAGACGGATGCAACTGTTGAGTGCGTCGCTATGAATTCTTTGGACTGCATACCTTCAACCTTCGCCACAGCTCGCTTCTACTTATTATTACACCTGTTATCCTCCTTTCTTTGCCATCTATGTGGCTTACCCGTTGCCTTGGTCTTCATATGTAATCTGATTTTATAATTCATCAACACAAACATTGGACTTGGTACGATTCGAAGCTAACTTATAAATACAGTTGCAGCAGAGCACATTTGAGGTAACAGTAAGTCCTAAGAATGCACAAGTTGGAATGGTAACAAAGTCCCTTTAGTGAATTGAGCTGTTCAAGTACGATGAAGAAGGGACCAAATCCATATACGGAGGTGGTCGTGTCACGTGTTCCTCCTGGTCAGGATCACTACCAGGAACAAGATAAGGCGGTGGCGCATGTCCATGTGAGGCAGAATGATCTAAGATGTCACTGGGAGGGTGCAGAGAATCACGAGTGGCAGGGGTTTGACTGTATGACTGATGGGCGAGGGGGGGTGAGTGAGATTGAACAGGGACCCGCACAGAGGGCGACCTGAAATCGGAATCTATTGAAGGAGGTGGGTCTGACGGATCATCCATCGCAGGCGGTGGAGGAGGGAGTTCACCCCCAGAGCGTGGAGTGCCATCATCTGAGTCTATATTCAGAGCCTCAAAGACTCGCACGGGTTCAACTCCGAGATTAGCAAATCCCGTTACATCTGCATCTCGCTCTGCCATCTCCACCGAGGGGGGTGGAGTTGACGAGCGGTGCATCGTGTCTGAATGACCATCAAACTGCTCTGATGCAGCAAACCCAAACAGGACTCCCTCGCCGATGATGCGGAGTGCTGTGGTTACAGGTACTTCCTGGTCCGTTGTGTCTGAAGGAATAAATATTTCAGACTCAGATTCCTGGAAGCTTGGCGGAGCATTGGACGTAGAAGGCATGGAAAGGAAGAACGGTGGAGGCGGCATGTCGCGGTCTTCAAAAGGGGGAGGGGCACCATTCTGAGTATAACTTGGACCCGCTTCTCCTTCCTGATACAAGGGAATTGATGACTCTGGATCTTCTTGACGGACCGTCCTCAAAGGGGGACGGTCGTGTTTTTTCTGATATGCAGCGTCAACCCATTCTTCAACTTCAGGCAGTGGTGCTGGAGGTGGAATGATAGTCAATGGGATGGGGATAGTCATGAGTCGTTCGGTCCTACTGCTCGTTTCCACGAATGAAACGTGGACATTTAAAAGGAAAGAGACTGAATGTAGGAGGGTAGATTGAGTGATGGAGGTGCACTGCAGATCGTTGTCAAGGCTGCTGTAGTCACCATCTGGTAGACTTGTTTGATAATCTATTGGTGACGCAGATGGTGAAGCCTGATGCAAGATGAGACGGAGTCGCACAGATCGAGAGGAGTGAAATCTGCAGGATGCACCTGAGCGAGAAGTTACTGTACTATAGACTGATCCAGGAGAAGTGACTGGAGGCTTCTCCTCACGGGAAGTGGGTACCACCGATGAAGGCCCATCCTCAGGTGACAAGTCCATTATGGATTGACCATAGGGCGTACCAGGTTCCAAATCTGCGCCATCATCTTGCCCTTTCAGACTCACGATGCGAACAATCTCGGTTTTCACGTTTCGGAGTCTGAGTCCTTCGCGCAGCATAAGCTCCCTACTCGGCGGAGGCACAGTAACGTAGACTGGGATAGATTCTCCGGCCCGGAATACAGTGCGAGGAACTTGGACTTCGACACGGGAGGGACTTTCCAGGACGTGAGTTTCCGGCAAGGTATCTACAGCATGAGAATGTGAAGTGTAACGTCGCGTATGCACGACAACTCTTCTTGACACAAGTGGCTCCGACGGATCCGTAGGATGGAAAGTCGCTGTAAGTGCGTATTCCAGCGATGAATGAGGTGTATGAATACACTGGGGTGCATCAGATGTTAGGGGTATTGCGAATGAAGTTGAAGATGACATGGAGTCGGACGTCCCCATGAACGAGACTAGGTTGATCTCTGATTTTCCTAGCTCGATTTCTTGGCCAAACGCAGACTCGACGACACGAAGAGCCACAGTGCTGTTCCGCCATGATGAGTTCCTCGGAATAGATGAGAAGCAGCCACACTAACACATGTTTCCATTGGCCTGGCTGTGCACCCTTGACATGGATTTCTCCCTCGATAGCAGCGCGCTCTCCTTCAGCTCCTAGATAGCCCTTTTGAAAGGTCAACGTATCTGTTGCTGGGATGATGAAGATCTGAAGGCCAGAGATCGGTTCATCCAGCTCCCGAAGTAGATTCTGGGGGCATTCTGGAGAGTAATTTGGCGGAGGCGCCGTGTAGGTCGCCATGTAATGTGAAGCCAATTAACCTCTATTCTCCTTGGATCTAGAGTGATGACGGTGAGAGATTCCGTCAAGCTGCTAACGGCTAGAGTCTAGTCTGCTTGGAAAAGGTTGCACAGCAACAAGATAGATAAGTCACAAAGTCAAAGAAAATAATTCTACAGATCAAATGTCTGGGGACAACAAATTTTGACATGGATATCCAGAATTACATAGTATCGACAGCAAAATGTGCAGAGCGCTAGGGGCTAGCATACAAGACGTTATAACCAACAGTACCCTTCCGCGAGCTGAGCAAACAAACTAACATTCAACTCTCATCAAACTTTCCAGCTCCGAAAACATCACAGGATCCAGGTCTCGCATCAACAATTCCCAAGCAGCATCCCGGCGGCTAGCAAGCAGCCCTATGCCCTTTTCGATACCGGAATCATTACCATCGATAAAGCCCATGCCAAATGTCAGCGGGGTTTGAGTGGACTGCGAGGTGTCAAAAGCATCATCCTCTTCATCTACAACTTTCATGGCTTCTACCGCTCTTCGTGCAACGGCAAGGTGCCACTGGCGCACCTCTGGGCTCCCACCCATTGATACAAATCGTTGCACTATACGAATCATAACCTGTGAGAAACACAGAGGGCGATCCGTCTTGATCTTTTTCTTTAATTCCGGAGGAGAAAAGAACGCGATCGTATAGATTGCCATAATTGATTTTTCCAAGTAGGATAGCCACGGATCCCGGTTGAGGAAAGCAAAGTCGAGGTCTGATACTGGTAAACGATGAACGAGGGACTCCAGTAGTTGCCAGATGAGAGATTGGGGTATGACCCTAGAGAAAACCTGCCGATTAGAGTCTAGCTGACCAAGACGGGTGAAAACGTCGAGGGCAAGGTCGGCAATAGACGATGGTCTGCTATGCGAGAAAGGAACCCCACTTTGTTTGAGAAATTGTGTGGGAGGAACTGAGTCGAAGGGCTCTATGAGGATAGACGCAATGATTTCGAGGATGCGGCTTGCAGTAAGAGTTGTTGCGTTCGACGGAGAATTAGGATTCTGGAACACGATGTAATTCGAGAGATTACCAAAAATATGGAGTACATCTTTTCGAACATTGATCACGTCTGAGAGAGCAAGTGTCGGTGAAGTTGGTTTGGGTGTTCCATCTGATGACACGGTGATACCACAAACACGTAGTACAAGATTGAGTGTACGTTCGTGTCTCGCCAGATAAGGCATATTGTCAGGGGTGACAGAAAGGTTTCGTATGAGGTTAGTCACAGTGAGCACTATATTGCCTACGCGGTGCCCTGGACCACGTGTCTCATACTGAGGATCACGGATTTCTAGCCCTGCAAACAACATGGACTCCTTCTCGAAAACATTATCCATGAGAGCCCGATGTCGTACCACCTCGGCACCATTGCCAAGCCGATAGTCCGTGATGTCGGGGGTGGTCCCAAATGCTTCCTCCTCAAGTAGGTCGAGCACCTCCTCGAGCAAATCTGTGCATTGTGAAATAGGGAATCCAGACCCAGGGGTTGGACCCCGCATCGTAGATAACAAGGTGATTGTCGTTAGAGCGTAAGAAAGCTCGGCATTCAGTCGCGATCGGATGGACATTGTGAGGGATTCGATGTCGACCGTACCCCACTCATTGATATCACGCATGGGCCGCCGCTGAGACCGAAGATAATCCTCTTCCAGCGCATTGAAATCACGACCACCAGTGAAATCAATTTCGCGTGACAGGGGAATGTATTCCACTTTTGTCCTCGTAAATTGTGTACGTGAGGAGGGAGCTCCCGGCACAAATCCATGTGGTGTAGTCGTATTAGTGGTCTCGGTCTGAAAAAAAAATCAATTCGAGGGCGTGAATATTTACCAGTCACAACTCACGGTATCTGGCGGATCTGTGGCAGCTCGTATAAGATTTACTGGGTGATAGAGATAATATCTGTGAGAAATACCTGTCTTTTGCCTTGCTCGTTTCCCTTCTGCCTCTTCGGACTCTAATCTTCTTTTCGTCCCTTGAGTTTCTGGCTCAGATGTATCCGGTGTTGGTTTCGTAAGCTGGGGTGCAGAAATTGAAGTGTTAAGCTGCGATGAAGCCTGAGGTGCGGGGTCGGAGGGAATAGCGGGTGATTGAAAATTGGGCGCAGAAGATTGGCGTAAATGAGGACTTTGTGGCAATGGCTGTGACTGAGAGGCAGGGCTGATAGTGGAATTTTGATTGTTAACCGCGTGTTGCGCTAGCATCCCCCCGACTGCGTTCGGGCCAACCACTCCTGGTTGTAGTCCTACATGAGGTGCACCAGGCCCTGCATTCACGTTGGGAGGTCCAGCATTAACGCCTGGCTGGCGTCCAGCTGCCATTGCTCTACGGTTTCCCTCCTGCATATTACGACGATAGAACTCGTCAAATGGCTGTAAGATCGCGGCATATAAATGTCCCAAAAGTTGACCAGCGGGGCGCTGCGGCCCAGAATTCGGTTGATGGGGAAGATACTCTGGCAGGTCAAACTGGTGAGCGACTTGTGCCCAGCCATTTTGTTGTTGTGAGATCTGAGTTGTCAGGTTTCAGCATGCGAAACTGATAGAGCATGAATTAACAAACTTTTTGCGATCCTCCCAATTGAGTTACAATTTGCCATAACCTCAGGAGGTCAATTTCCTTGCCACCCAAGCGGACAACACCAAGCTGACCTGGTGGGCAGTCCAAAGACTTCCATTGTGAATTTGTAGGGTCATAATTAGGTGGGTATGGATTTCCAGTTAAAGCCGGCGGTAAGGGAGCACGGGTAGCATGGGCGCTGGCCAATCCTGCGAGGAAAGTTCGCTGTCGGTGCTTGACAACATCGGATGGTGTGAAATTTTGATGAGACATGGGTGCGTTTAGAGAAGGATTTGGGGGGGCATTGGTAGTCTGTTGGGCAGGGTAAATGCCTTGGGTATTTAATTGACCTGACGAGGCTGTGGGATTGAATTGCATCGAATTCGTATTATCGTGAGGTGGCCCAGTAAAGCCGCCTGGCTGATTATAAGAGGATGTCATTCCGCCGAGATATGATCCCGGAGATACTCCGCCAACAGACGCAGGCGAGCGGCCGTTGACATTTGCCATTTGTCTTTGAACTCCTGCAGCGTTCATGGCTGCCATTTGCTTGGCAGCAGTATTGAGGTCAAGAGTACTAGTGAAGTACTGGGCTGTCTCGAAGTTTTGAGATGAATTCTGAGGGATGAACGGAACATTTCCTTGTTGCTGAGATTGGTGAGTTTGCTGAGGTCTAATTTGTTGTGCAGACTGGGGCCTGTTAGGAGGAATGATGGTTGAGAACAGGAAATGGAAATGGAAATGGAAAGCTTACAACATAGTTCAGGAGTTAGACGGAAGTACTTTCATTCACCTGCTTGCACTAATTGTTGGCGGTCGAACCGGGCGAAGAAAGCATCCAACAAATCAGGAAATTCAAGTCAACACGGTTAATATTATTAGTCAGGTGTGACTGCGGCACACTCGTCTCTATGCATATAGCTCACTCAATCAAATTTTAATCTTTCAACCACCCAATTAAACGTTTCCACTCATGGTCGGCATCAAGATCATCGACCATCTGCCAGAAAACAGAACATGTTGATCAACTCGGAGGTATTCGAATAAACATGACTTGTGACATATGTGACGTGTGACAATATCTTAAATAGTTCAGATTTTTTCATTCCCAACCTTGATCCTCTTCCATGCCTACTTCAGAAATAGACGACATTTTTGCTGCCAAAGGAAAGGCAAAAGCCATAGAACTCGCTCCCCTTCCATCCGTCAAGAAGGAGAAAAAGAAGAAAAGAAAAGACAGACCTTCCACCAAAGACGAAACAAGGGAGATCAGTCAATCTTCAGGCTCAAAAACACTGAAACAACGATCACTTCCCGAGACCGTTGTAGATCCATCGTTCAAATCTTTCAGCAGTAGTAAACGTTTAAAGTTGGATGCCCCAGTTTCTTCACAGCGTGAAAAGGTTTATCATGAGACGCACAAAAGGGACGAAGACCGTTTCAAGGATTCGAGGGGTTCTGGACCTAGTAAGTTTCATCATGACCTGTTATCTTAACCTCGTTAACCCTGCATCAGGACGAAAAACTGACGATGGTTTAAACATATACAAGGAAGATGAACTGGGTATATCCAATGACGGAGGAGGTATGTTCCGCACTTACTACCATTAACATTCAACATTCACCCGGTCCCAGACACACCGCTGTGTCCTTTCGATTGCGAATGTTGTATGTATTTACTTGTTTTAATTTTTCTTGGTCTCAATACTTTCCAGGTTTTTGAACGCTAGTTGCTCTATTTGTACCTTTACATGCAAGAAGATACTCGTGAATTCACCAAGCTACCCGATGCAAGTCTGCGATATGGTAGGACTGCACCTAGCTTTTTCGAGTCTTGGCCATTTTCCGCTTTCGTTGGAAAAACTTGCATCGTCGCTTTGCGTTCCCACATCCATTTACGGTATTTATTCCAGGTTAGTGTCTCTCACGTCGCTTACTTTTGCCTCTATTTTTCTCTCCATGTCATAATTACCAATCTGACAGCAGCACAGTGGAACACAACTGTCCTGCACATTGCTACCGGCTCTTTCGAAGCCTCCCAGTTAACCTTCCGAGGTCATGATCTGAGGGGGTCAATCTGTAGCCAAAAATGATCGTTACATCCCTCTTCTGCATTCTCCGATTCATTTGATATCTGAGATAGCGCTTGTATTAATTTACTGAGGGTCACATCGTCATGTAAAAATCATATCATTGAGACGTCCTATAAAGCCCTGCCCTAATTAGTCGTCGTCGTCGTCAAGCTCGCCCAACTGCTCTGCTTTTTCATCTTCATTAAGCTCGCTCCCAAACGGATCACCACCCTCGGTGACGGCTCTCCTGACATCTTCAGCTTTTTTATTGCGTTTTTCTTCCGCTCGTCGTTGTTCAGCTGCTTGCCGTGCAAGATAAGCCTTACTACCAGGGACCTTCTCTGGATTCTTGCATAGCTTCAATCTTCTATCAACCTCACGAACGGCCTCCACATCAGGAGGATGTCCCATCTGCGTGATGATGTATTTGATCGATCCGAGGGTAGGGTCCAGGGTTGCCGAAAGAGGTTCTGCAGCAGTAGCTACCGCTTTCGAATCAGCCCATCTTTGTGCGAGAACTGGCGAGGCAAGAGCAAGGCTAGCGAGGGCGATTTGTGAGGGGGTGTAGATGAGTTCTGCGTCGGTAAAGCGGGAAGCCCGAACGTGTTTGATGGCAATATCATAGACATCCTGTGGTCGAAGGTCCTCAGATATGTCGGGCAGACTCTGTTGTTGAGTGAGTCTCAGCGCAGAAATGATATCACAGACATCATGATTACCTGAAGATCGAGCCAAATGCCCCAGAGAGCACGGTGGGCATGCCAAACTGCAAACTCGAAATTCAAGCTCTGAGACACCAGGAACTCGAGGTCAAGAACGTCTGAGTTGGACGTTTTGGGGATGTTGGAAGTGTAAGACTCCAACGAAATTGGGTTGTTGGTGGTCTTCGTGGCAAGAAATAGTGCAGTGAGCCTTCAAAGAGTATCGAGTTATTAGGGAATATCAGCAGTGTAACACGCGAACACACATCACATTCTTTGGATGCCAGTCCATCACAGTGTTTTTAAGATAGAATCGCTTCAAGTAACTGATGGCGGTCGCCTCCACTTCCTCAGGGAAACGAAAATGCCCACATAGCTGAGGGATCTTGGTGATGTAGAGTTTTACGAGGAGCTGCTCTTCATTTGCATTAAGGAACAACACGTCTTCGGACGATCCAGGCTATAGCAATTTAATTCGACAAGCACTGACACGACGGAAAGTGGGTTTCGCACCTCGTCCGCCTCAAAAGTGTTCTGTATGACCGATACTGCAGCAACATTGAGGGAAGTGCGAATTTGTTCCAGTTGCTCTGGGGAATATCTCCAGCTCTTGTACTGCGTGCTTCCCTCGTACAATGGTCTCTTCACAGGTGATGAGTTGGTCTGAGGGTCAGCTTCCTTGGCTGCGTTGTCAGCCGCCATGCGTCAGGTTGACAATTAATGATGCGTCTTGTTTCAAAGGGTAGGGTTTCCTCATGAGCTGGGTTCTGCACAACGTTGTTGTTTGCCGTTGTTCAACCACGGTTTGGTCGCTTACTGATACATCTTGCCCTTACTTTTCTACACCCATCACTGAGATAAACCTGGTATCATCGGAGGTAGCGGTTCACAGTACTGCGAAAATCTCACCACGAAGTTGCCAGGAAACACACTGTCGTTCTTTTCTGTAATTATTCAGTAATAGGTCATGTCCATTCAGACCAGCACCATTCAAGCTGTAAGCTCACGATTAGGTCGCGGTGAACACGCGCCTACGGTATACGAGGTAGTTCAAGTCAAATTTTATTTCTTTATTAATGACCGTGGAATCGTTCACTAGGTGACTTCTTGGGTGACTTCTCAACTGATCACTTCCCGCAGTACAACTGCCTCAGTCCTCGATATCTGCAGTCCTCGAATATACTGCACTGCGGTGATCGTTCAAGCTCGGCAGAGTATTGGCGGATAGTGAGTCCAAAATGATGTCACCAATCATTGACCAACTATAGGATGGCATCGTGAGTCAAACGGAGCGGAGCGCTCTAAGAGTCTAGATTCGTTCACCCATCTACCGTTGGTATGTAAAGATGAATCTTGTGGACTCTGGGCCTGTCAGCGGCTATGACGGCTCGGGGGTACTCTGATGGTTATTCATCACGAATGCCTAGCCGCACCGTAAAACTCTTTCAAGTCAGCTGATCTACAACTCAGGTCCCCGCCTGACTATGCCCCCTTGTAGATTCAGAGATTATAAGAGGGTCAAGACAATATTGTTTTGAACAGCGTCATCGCGGCTCAACTTCCGTAACTGGTTTTTGAACTTTTGGATGGTCACCTGGTATCATACTTCGATCTTCGTCACCTCGCTGTGAACCTATCATACTGGGTAAGCATCGTGATGTGGGTATTTGAATTGTCGCTCGAAGTTCGTTGGCCGACTAGTCCCATTCAGGTTCGACGTCGTTTCACTGACTGATGGCCAGCAGCCATGCTAAAACATCCTGAACTCTCGAACTATTTCTTGTCGTGATAACCATGTCAGTAGGCTGAGGAACGTACTACCGAGCCGATATAGGTTATATACTCACCGTGCAGCTCGGATGAATCTTGGTGCAAGATCATGATGCTGAATATCGGCAGTCTGGTGCGGCCGAGCGCCGTTATGATAGGATCGAAATAGAGGGACTATTATATATTATTGAGGCCCGCAGTACTGGCAGATTGCTCGATACGTAGGCTTGTCAAGAAGCTTCTCTACTACCATCAGCGCGAAGGTCGGAAGTTGGCATATCTGGCAGGAAATATGCCTGACACAGGACTGCCAGCCAGCTAAGACTCAACAACCCAATCGTTAAATGTATCATACAGTAAATATACTATGATGTCACTATAGCCTGTACCAGAATGACAGCGCATAGAATGAACCTAATTTGGCCTCAAGACCATTCATGTTGTGTGGAAGGGACTATCCTATGATCTTATGGGCGCTCGGCACAACCCAACTTGACCTATATAAGTACGTCTTCAGGTTGCCAGAGATACAGATCACACTCATCCAACCATCATGTCCGCCCACACCAACGTAAGTTTTCCCGTACTAACACATCATTCCGCCTCGTTTACTTGGCAGACACCTACAGGACAAAGCATCCAAGGCCGATCTCAAGCAAGTGAAACAGTATCTGGAGAACATAGACCCAGAGAAAGTCGAAAAGACGCACGGAAATGGGAAGTACACTGCTTGGCACGGTGACGGAAAGTCGCAGTCCAGAACGAACATCACGTTCCAGACGAAGTCGATGCTTACAAATGGAAAACCTCCAACGTATATCACAATCGTCGCGAAGAAGGGGAGGACAGAGGCGTATGTGACATATGAGTCGCATACTTGGGACGATTCCACCAAGACCATCATCGACAAGATGATCGAAGCCATCAAGGTCTAGGTGGGGTTACTCCAACTTTGTCGCAAATGCCGCAGCTAACATCAATAGAACAAGGACAGTGAAGCGATAACGCGATACGAAGAATGCTAAGACCGAATCAATCAGTTTGAAGTGTATGATATTTGCGTGTTGTACAGAGTCTTGCCACGTACCGTTTATGATATTTATTCATGCACGTCGTCATCTTCTTCCCCATCTTCTTCCCCATCTTGGACACCATCGGAGAACTGTGTCTCGAAGATGTTCAAGTCAAATACTGACTTCTCCATGGAGCTGCGGTAGACGTTTGGACCGATAATTAACCCAGTGCTCTGACCGTCCTGTTTTACCGCGTTTAATCGCCAATATGTCTCACGTATCCACTCGGCATGATCAACAAAAGAGGTCCAGCCGCCAGTTATAATCTCATGGAATTTGAGATAATATGGTGCATGCGCGAACAACATCGCGCGACCAAGATTATAGTCACCACATCGATCATGGTTCTCCTGCGCAAAATATAGACCAAAGTGCTGGCGGAGGTAGTACCGCTTGATCATGGCGCTGGCTCGAATGGTCAGATCTACTTGATCGTTTGGTCCCCGGAAGACATCCGGCCACTCGGAAGTGTCACCGAACGAAGTCCAGTCATGTGGGACAGTGTTCCAACCTTCATCGGGGATCCCCGGTCTCTCACAGGGATCCTCTCCGGTCGAATTTAAGTCATCTGGGAACTTGGCGGTGAGCATAAGAGGGAGAACCTGTGCGCCTCCCCAGTCTATGAGCCCCGTGATCTTCGTGTCGTCGTTTGGATCAAAAAATATATTGCGGAGTGCGAGGTCTGGATGGTGCAAGACCAAGGGGAGGTAAGACGATAGAGGGACAAAGTGAGGTATGAGCGAGGCAAGAAGTTGTAATAGCTCAGAAAAAATTTGAGGGGTGCATTTAGGCTCTGAGAGTGACTGAGAAAGCTGGTCCGTCTCAAGCCTGGACCATTCCCTCAGAGCGTGCAATATCTCGTGCTCCAGTCGGGCCTTCCAGAGGTCTGTGAGGGATTGATATGGTCCCCCAAGGTTCTGCTGTGTGATGGTGAAGAGTGGTCCTATGATAAAGCTTCCTTCGTTATTGAGGGTAATGCTGCCGATCTTATCAAATGGTACGGGTGCTGACAAAGTAGATTGTAACTTTGCCAGAGACTTTGTGACGGCTAGTTGCTGCACTTCTGACATACCATCCAGACCGCGAAGCTTGTTGTCATCGTTTATGAGATTGTCGAGCCTTCGTCCGTGGACGACGTCCATGAGAACATACGGTGCACCAGCTGGATTAGAAAATGTAATGTCCCAAGCGTGAACTTGTGGGACATGGATACCTGGGTACGAGCCGGATGTGCGAACAAACTGCATAGTAGCTATCTCAGACAGCTTTGCCTCGGGATTGAAATCCTCTTCATCATGCACTGATACGCTAGCCGCGATCTCTGTGCCATCAGTGAAGACAAGTTTGTAGACGGTATTATAGCTGCCTCTTCCGAGAAGTTGGATGGATTGGCAGGTAGATTTCGAAAGACAGTTTCGTAGGCACAATCGACGAGCCCAGAGAGGTTGACCCATCGCGACTTGCGAAGGGTGGAAATTTGCAGGTCAAGATCGTTGGACATGACTTGCTACAGGCCATGTGATTAACGAAGTTGAAATTCTCTGTTCATCCTCACCTACCTGGTTAATTCCTAGGAGTCCGAGTCACTGTAGCCGCCTGACGGAAGTTACTATATATGATCTACAAGGTATTCCCACGATTCAAATTGCCTTGCTTCGTCTCACGCGTTCAGATTCAATCTTTGGATCATATTATTATTCTTCCAATTCGAACATCCGAGCGACGCACTACACGACTAATCACTTTATACATCAGAGCAGGAAAGAGCATCTCATCGAGTCAAGCGTCACTCAAACCAGGCGGCTGACAGACTCGACTAGTCTTGTCCGAGGCAGGCGCTGATACCTTGTCGTTGCACCGGATTGATGAATCCGTAGTACAGCACATTTATAGGCCCATTATTTATATGGGGCCCTCAATGTATCATTCCAACGCGATCATACCCCACTCTTCTGACTCTTCCCGGCCTGAGCATATTTGATAGGCATTCCCGTCTTTCTTATTTGACGCATGAACAACGTTGACCTTGTGAGGACCTCGGTATGTAAGATGTACCACCGTCTCGTTCTGAAAGATGTATTGATCAGTAAGTGAGTTGCATGTCCTATGTCGTTATCGAGAGCTCAAGAAGCAGGAGATCTTCCAGGACAGTGATCGCGACTCGGATGTCCATGTGCTGCAAAACTATCCTGAATGAATGAGCACTCCTACCGCGGTACGACAGCATGCAGTTCATGACGAACCTAACGACAAACCTGAAGGACAGGGACGTGCAATTCCGCTCGCTGTTCACAGCGAGTTCATGGGCGGAATTGCATTGAACTCGACTGCGAGCCCCCCTGTTGTCAATCCTGACTTGCAAGGAAACCTGCACATGAGCGGTGTCCTCCTGGTGACTTGCTTGTATCCATCACTGAGATGGATTTGTTACCGTCTACCTATCTGCAGTCAGTAATATGCGTCCCATTAATTTCTTCGCTTCTTTTCGGAGCTATATAAAGAGTTATTAACACTCTTCCGACGAGTCGGATGACTTTGTACCGCTCAGAATTACCTCATTCACTCGTTCATCACTCATCACTCTCGATCCACTTCTCACTATACGACTCATGGCAGACTGACATCGTTGAAATGGGAAGCGCTTCCCCATTTTTCATTCTTAATGCACGCTCGACAAAAATTTGCGTATTTATCAGACGGGGAGCACGGTGCAAGGCACACTAGTGCTATGTTTCATGTTTACCATCGTTACTGTAGGAGTTAGGACTTCTTTTTCAAATCTGGTGATGCTAAATTTTCGCAGGCTGTGCAAGTTATCTGAGCGTTTTGTAACAGCTATCTTTATCCTAATGGGGTTCGACTCCGGGAGACTGTTGATATCGGTGAGATACGCACTGTACTGAATAAAAGAGAGCCCTCGTGTAGAATGCGGTGAGTGCACTGAGTTTATCGGTGGCCACCTGCGAACGGACTACAACACGTATATCAGGGCTCAAGCTTCAAGCTTCAAGCGCTTCACGCTACCAAATCAAGCTAGTAACAAACTTGACACAGGAATCGGTTCCGTAGTGCTCCACTGGCGAGTCCTCATGATCATGCAGGCGCGGTCGGGCCGTCTACTCCAGGAGTATCTCCCGCGAAAGCTTTCCTCGGACATACGCCTTTGCAAATAGGAGAAATGGATTGTAAACCTAACTCCTAGGAGAAGCATGCACGGACCAAATATACTCAGTTGTTTTTGTTATCTGTGTGCTTTCATTCTTGACAGTTCCACATCCTCAGCTAGGTGTGACGTCACGCGTCAATCGATGGCCCTTGATTTATTCATGTTATGTTATTCTGTCAGATAAACTATCAATATACGCTGCGCAAGGTTTAGTCTATATAACGTACTAAAATCGGTATTTTTATGAAGGGCGCGCGGTACCGAAGTCATTGAAGAGTTCTATTCGTCCTCGTCTTCCTGACGGTTATCTTTCAACCACTGATTTATCCATTCAACGATATTTGCTGACGTTATTTTCAAGATCTTGAGAAGATTCACTTTTGAGATCGATAACAATCTGTTGGAGGTAGGAGTCTCGGGCTTCTTGGAGGACGACTTCCATGATCTCCGCTTCATTGTTTTCCTGTATCTTTTTGAGAGGATAATTTCTGTTATTGGGTCAGATCTGGGTTGATTTGGATTGTGGTAAAGTATATGCACCGTTTTTCGAGACGTTCCCAGAGCATGGTATGATTGCAAGCGTAGAACGACGACTAGATCTGCCCATCGTTCAGGGAATATTTCACAGGTGTGCCAGTCGAGAATTATTCCACCAGCTGATGCCAATGGTTCGAGTTCATCTAAAAGCTAATATGGACTTGGGGTAAGTGGATGATGATGATGAATGTCCACGGACCTTGTCTTCATCTACAGTATAAGATTGCCATTGTTGATCAAAGCCGTGATGAAAAGCATTATCTTTTACTAGTTGTCCGACGTTGATGTGTTTTAGAGGGACTGGGGAAGTATCTTGTAGGAGCTGAGCATGAGTGGACTTTCCAGTACCCGGAGTTCCAGTGATGATGATAACGGGGTAACGTTGTGGCATATCGTCAAGAATTGAATTATGTAATAAGAATGTTACTATTGCGGTGATCGGGCCTTTTGAGCGGACGACCGTCACATCAAGGTAATCTACACTTTTTGAGAAACCGTGGAGAGGTACTGTTCGTTTCGTTTCCTCTCCTCATGTACAGTTTCATGTACTATGGACGGTCCTCCCCCATCTCATACCGTCAATAAAATACTCAAAATAACAATAACAGATCCCTCGAGCTTACCATCCGTTTACCTTTTACTCAACGATGACTCCAGGCTGTCATTCTTCGACGACCTTGAAACTACTTACCTCGCTCTTGTCACCATGGCGTCCCTCTTCACTATATTCGCAAGGAATATCATTCTATCAGTTGCATTCTTATGGTCAGGTAGAGTTCGCAAGAAAGCACTTCTATACACTCTATTCCTCAGTCAACTTCTCGCACCTGTCTCCATCTTGTCCTTGCTTATCGCCCAATTTCACCCTCACTTCGATTGTAAAATGTTCGTCAATCCTCTCTTTCAAATACTAACTCCTCGTTGATTTTTATTATGTAACCAGCATCATGCGCATATCGGTCGCTACTGCAGGATTATCCTTCTCTTTATTGGTACGCTCTATTTCTATTATTCCTCCATACCTAATCTCTCGGCATAACATAGATATCCGGTATTATAGGCGTAAAGGCTTACCGATGTCTAAACAACTCTCGCTTAGTTCTAGTCGTCCTCGTCGCACTCAGGACTGCTGCAATCGTTCTTCTTGCTCTTGATCTGGCATCACTTAACAGTCGTCGCAGTCTTTCAGGTGCCTCTTCCGACTCTCATTATCCCCACTTTCATTTACATTTTTATTTCAAAAAAACACAGGCCGCTGCTATCGACCATTTAATTCCCTCTCATATGGTTTCACAATACTCTTATTTGTCGAATCGCTGTTCATCTGTCTTTGTTGTGAGTCAAGCTCATTATATTACCCCAACGAGACTCATCATCACAGTTCTCTATGCCGTTTGGAAATCACGCGGTTCCACCGCCGTCCAGGGTAGAATTACCGTATCTCTCTCTCTTGACGATGTCGCAGATCCCCATCAAGACACCCGAAAAGAGAGCATCGAGAGCCACAAGACCACTCACAGTCGCCGTGGCTGGTGGGATTATGTTCCTACTACAGATCATATCGCTCCATTTCCCCCCAGATCCCGTAGAACCCAGTCTCTCCCCCGTGACCCGAGCATTCCCATGAGCTGTCTTTCCAAATTTCGCACCGGTGAAAGAGTGCGTGATCCGGAGAATGTGCCCTCCATCCCACCCATCCCACCGCTGCCTACAGAATCCCCTCTCGCTCGTACATCCGCAATCCGCGTGTCCACCACAATTCCAAATACTCGCAATGATCCCCCAATTCCTCGCCGGTCATCTTCTCCTGCCATCTCAGTCCATAAGTCGCATGAGTCGATATATGCCTCGTGTAGCGTTGTTCAGGGAAGTGATGAGAGATGAAGTAAGCGAGTCTTTTTGGTTAATGTCTTCCAGCCTTACGTGTCTATTCAGTTATTATACACCACTTTTATCGCCGCTTCCACTGCCGCTTCGGCCATAATGACTATAGTCAGTGTTAACAGCGCGAACCCTGCCGATCATGTAGCTTGGATGGCCTTTGACTGTGAGTTAGCTTCGCTAAACCCACACCCAGTGTTTTGGAAACTCACATCGATGCAGGGGCTTTGGTTTCGTGTCTTGTGGTGCACAGTTTCAGTCGCGTCATCCGCCGCCACGAAAACGAAGCTCTATTACAGCAGCCTAGCGTTTGGCATCGCAATTTGCGTACAGACCGCAATCTTTTAGCGGAGGGGAGAGCAAGATCTTCTAGGTCTTCATTTACACGCTCATTCCAAGTGCGCACCCGGCGGTATCCGATGAGTCGTCGGCACGATGGCGAAGCTCCACGCGACCCCTCCCGTTCCCCGCGAGGAGATCCTAATTCCAACGCGTTCTCTCCCCACCAAGTCGAAACCCGCCTTCATGCCATCTTACCCCCTCATCCACCCACGCCCGAGGCCGATTGTTTTCCGGACGACATCTCGTCGTGTCATAGAAGCGATACGAAACTCACGGAAAGCGTTTTCTTGGGGCATCGGTATCATGATAGTTTACCTAGTTTACCACCACGTCCGGTTTTGGAGGATCAACGTTAACCATCATTTCAAGCTAGTCATATTGTAACATAGACATTGCATCTCCAATTGACTTGCACACTGCTGCTGAACTGAACTGCAGTAGTGATGCGCAGTGTAACCGAGGTTAAGAGTAAATCTTTAAATCTGACCAAGCGTAAATTATATAGCCGATGCATGTTTTCAAGACCGCCAACAGCTCGCATCGTAACCGTCTCTATTTTAAAAAAACTCCCACGAAGTCTATCGAAACTCTCGAGATTCGCGATGGACGACGACGAGCTCATCAGCGTGCTGCCTATCCACTATTCAAACAGTCTCAATCCGAATGTGCATATTCACCAATTTCCGCTTCTTTCTCGTCCACTACAGACACCGCCTGCTGCTGCAATCAGCGGAAAACGAATTCGCGCACGAATAAAGCCAATCACTCGGAGATTAGAGATCCACGTACCAGTGGATCCGCGCCCGGAGGTGTGGAATGGAGAACGAAGCAAAACACTTGGTGCTGCTAGACAAGAGGATGACCGTGAAAAAAACCAGGACGTTGGGAAGATGAAGCAGATGGAAGGAGAGGAGCCGCGGTTGACCGAGGTGCGCATGCGGAGCGAACTGATACCGCAAGAGGGCGCGTATATGTTGGGAGTGGTTCGTAACGGTCCGTGATGTGTTCCCGTCTATGGCGAAGCCGCTTGATCTCATCTAGTGCACGAAGGTCAATTATATCTGCAACCAATCAACGAAACCCATCAATTTCGTCCGACGCTGACTTACTTGGATATCATGTCTCGAAAGAGTCGACGTTCGAGAGGTGATGCTGGATCTGATGAGGATTCTGATGATGGTCCTCCACCTGATCCTGATGAGCCGCTGCCTGTACAGACCACATCAAAGAAGGAGAAAAAACCGCTTGAAGCGAAAGAGGTTCAAGTATCTGCGCGAAAGGCCGCGGATGATAAGGGTAATTTACAAGGTGGTCTATCTGCCGTGCGACGTGAAATGCTGCTTGCTATCCGAGCTGAAGAAGAGGAGGTCTGGCAAGACCTAGACTTTTGTGACGGAGAGGTATCATTCTCTCCTTTCTTTTTTGGTGGATGCTGATTACTTGGTGTAGACTGCTGAAGGACACGAAACATTTGAAGCTATGTTTTCGCAAAATGAGGAGCATTTAGAATGCAAGTCTGATATTACTGCTTTTCTAAAGGGCATTAAAGGACTATAGATATTTATGATGAAAGCATGGTTGTCGAAGATGGTGCTGCTTCTGACTTCGATGCAACTTTATTCTGTGCCACGCAGCGCAAATCATGTAATACAAGAGCGACTCGGACGACGGTTTGCTTTCATGTCCCTCCACCATGTCCGGATAGTGAGACTGAGCCAGAGTCCGACGTTCCTCCATCACTTGAGAAAGCATGCCCCACAGATGTTTCCGCCACTAGTACGCTGAGCGACAGTGTCGCTCAGCTAGTGAACGCGCCCAAAACTCATTCCTCAGATCCCATCAGCGCCGTGAATTCAGCCGTCAAGACATTAGAGTCTTTGGATTTCAGTCTTATTCGCAAGGTAGTATCGCTTTCGAAAACAACGAATACTAACATTGTACTCAAACGCGCACAGGACACGTCTTTGCATGGAACCATTCAGGAGTCATCGACCTCACTCCTAGAGTTCTTGCATGTCGTGCTTACGATGAGTCCAACCTCCGCTCACGATGTACGCTGCATGATGGAATCCCTCGCTTACCTATGTAAGTGAATTCATGTCTATCGTTTTCCACTGCTCATCAGGTGCCTATTCTCCAGTGCGACCTTCCTTTTTAAATCTGCTGTTCCAGTACCGGCGTCTATTCCACGCTCTAGCCGTCCAGGAGCTTAACAAAGTCGCTGTGATTCCCATCATTATATCTTGGGTGGATGCTGTCCTTGCAAGACTCGGAGATGTAGCTTTGTGTGTTGCGAGCGCTATGCATGATCGCTACTTTGACGATGAACTTCCTGAAGCTTTGAGGAAACGAAGAGAGGAAGATAATCTACGGGCTGCGGCTCAGCTCCCAGGTAGCTAGCGATTTTGTTACATGTCAGGCTTGTTGATGTTGCTTCAGATAGGTGGGATTCTGTCCCGTCGATACTGACATCCGAAAAGGCTTCACCTGCCGCAAAACGCTTAGCCCTTCGCCTGCTGGTCTCGCGATACGTATTGCAACCCCAGTTGGCTCTTCACCCAAGGGTCGTTGACGCACCACTGGACGACAGGTAGGTGTTCATCTGACTCTTCTAAGATCGCCAGACTAATCGTATCAACAGTGTGGTATCGCTGCTTCCCTATCTCACAGACTTTATGCAGCACACTGTGGTGCAACTCTCAGAGAGCTCCCCACTACATGCGCAACATCAATCTGCGTTTCAGGAGCGCATGAATTGTGCTATGCTGCTCTCACTATTCGCTGTTCGTATTTCTCATTCTTCAGCCCGAAATGATGTCAATCAATGGACCACAGCTCGTGGACCTTACGACGGGTGCAAAAGATACAGAAACAGACGTTCCGTTTCGACCTCACACGCTGGCAACAGTGATGAGACTGATACGGTTTGTAATGCTTGTCGACAACACGCTCTCAGTGCAGACTATCGTATCGCCTTGCCCAGACCTCGATGCCCCGCGAGTCGTTCTCATTTTATGGAGGCATTTCGTGCCTTGGACCTGGAAATTACTCACGGAATATAACGGGTCTGATTCGGAGATCATTATCTTCCTGGTTAGGACTTCATCCTCTTCTCCGAAGGACCTCAACTGATGAGAGTAGACGACTACGTGGCTTCACAACGCTTTCGACTCAAATCCTCAAACTACTATATCTACGTTATCGACCTTTACTGGTGACGAACATGGCAAATATATGATCTGTGTATATCTTGTGAGTGTCATGCAGGTTGTCTGTCTAATCTCTGATTGCTTTGGTTGCAGGCCTATTTTTCTCGGCTTTTAGTGTATCTTTCTTCAACTCCGCGTCCTCGAAATCTCACCATGGCTCAAACGGATGTTCTACTAAAGACCTGTCGGTACTTCGTTCATTGGAGTGATTCAGATTTGTTAGGCATTCGCAAGTCTAGCGATTGCTGCAGATACCTCACTCTTCTCTTCGTTTATCTTTCGTGCATTGAAAATGGACACGATGGCGAGTCGAACTCTTACTGCATTAAAGCCGATGCTCAGCCTTGTGATTGACGTCAGCTAGTGACTACGTTACACATGCCATGGCTAGGATGCAGCCCAGAAGTTTGAGGGATGGTTGGAAGCAGGCAATACAGGAATCATCAACGTTCTGTGATGAGCTAGAGAAAAGTAGGTTTATATTTTGTAAATTGTCAAATAATAATATGCTTGCAACAGGCATGTCGAATACTCGAATGCAAGCTTTCCACCAACTGGAAGACTTCTGGCTCACTTACGTTTCCATAGGCAGCTACTCGAGGATAAGCCTGACAGGAATTATATTCGCAAAGCGAAACAATTTCTCGACTTCTTCACGATCGAATGTTTTTCAAATGTCCAGATCTCGAACCAGAAATTAATAATCGATTTCCTCGAGGCTACAATGGAATATTTACGTCGTGAATCCGCAGAAAGGGAACTGCCGAACCTGTCCGCGAGTTTCCTCTCATGTTTAACGGCATTCCAGCGCGGACAACCGGGAATCAGGGTCTGTGATGCTCCTCTGTTATCGGATGCCGAAAGTGTCTGGCAAGTCGCCACGGATAGCACCACTCCGGAATTAGCCATTGCTTGTGAGCGTCGAATTGAGAATGCATGGCAAAGTTCTCACATTTACTCTGTAGCTGCATTTGCTTTGCATATCATCTTATCTCGGCGACTGCCTGACTCACTTACCCAAGTAGAGGCCTGGGACTACCTACGAAATGTTCTCCTGATGATCGCGTCGCAAGATTACTTGGGAGATGAAAGCCCTCTTGCACTTGTTGTCAATCCGACGATATGCAATGCCCTCTCGCAGCTCTTGAGGCATGCAGACGAACATACTAGTGCGCACAAACCTTCGTATGTTGCCTTGAAATCCCTCATTGCGGTCCTTAGCGGCAATGATGCAGTCTTCTCCATGGACGTCGCATCTTCAATCAGTGCTGCAGCGAATTCAAAGTTCAGATAATTGTCCCAACTTAAATGACTACTCATCGTGGCTGAAGAAGAGAATTTCAAAGCCTGCGACAAACTTAATGGACCAGGTAGGGTCTTGGAATTAACGTAGAAGTAAGGCTAAGCAATGGAGATAGATGGTACAAGGGCCGGATGCAGGGGAGTTGCGTCAAGTGAGATTTTGACTTTCCCTTCTCAAGCCATGTCATATAACATAGGTTCAGGCTACGCCGGCGATTGACATAATACCGTGTCGCATAAACGGACTGTTTCAACTTATCTGTGTACTTCGTGGTCAGTTATTCAGACTTTATCAGAGAATGATTCCTGACACTGCAGCACTAGCGAGTTAGAGCTGGACCAGAGTCCTAGGCCTGGATCCTACTGTATTAGGAGTCATCCTCGCTCGATGGGCACTGTTTAATGGCAAACTCGATGCAACTGGAGCGCACTTACAGACATAAACCAATATCCGTCATCGTTACTGTCAGGTGAGCCGCATCGAGAATAGGGTTGTACCGAAGATACGTATCATCTTTATTGCAACATATTGGACAGGGGTTCCCTGGCCCAGACTTGACGGGTGTAACCGAATATTTTGGCAGGTACCTGAAGGGCACACATGACCGCTACTACGTCACCCTGACCTGGACTACTAAAACCGCTCAGATGCATTGAACGTATATGGTAACGAATCCACGCCTTCCCAGATGCGTGCCCACCCTTCGCGCGAATAAGGTGCATACATTGTTGTTGTACCTGGTGATCGTAAGTTCTTTCTGGACAAAGGTAAGCGCGTAACACGATGCACCTTTGAGGAAGGTATCTGGGGCATTTCAAATAGTGGCTGGAGCGAATAACTTCATGGAAGATTCATCTGTTAAGTTTGATGCGCAGTATACCGGCTTCGTCAACTCCATTGGTAGCATGCAGCACCTGATGATCTACTGAACCGAGGGAGAACGTATTTTCATCCCCTGACGTGGATGTCAGGTCAGCTGTCAATGCACAACGGAGCTGTAACGCCACATCGCCTGTACAAAGTACTTATTTATTTGAAATAAGAAGGATAGTACCTGCAGGTAAGACGGTGATGTTTGGATTCGAAATGTTCGAGTTCAATAGTTTTCAATTTCTTGAAGATGCGCTAACTAAGTAAGGGTTCGGCTACACACGTTATATAAGCTGATATGTCATTTGATTACGAGCCTTGAAGCGACGCGGAACGTCAAGGAGTCTCTTGCCATTCTACCACCACCACTACCTTCCGTTGTTTATTTGGGTCTCATCACTGCCAGCATCGACGAAGAAGTCCCATCCAATCTTTCATACCTTCAAGGTTCATGTCGTCTCCGTCAACATTTAATTATCATCGAAGATCTCTCTCAGCTTCTTCGCCCTCGCCCTCGCCCGTTCCAAAAACTCTATGGCGTCCAGCAAGCAAACGAGTTCGCTCATCGTGCAATAGCCCTGCCCTTCCAGACTCTGCATCTCCTCAAACACGTAATTTCGACTTCTGGCGGACGGGGAAGAGACTCCGCAGAGATATATCCGTTCGTGCCGATGAATCTCTGGCGTCTATCCTAGGGTCACTAACTATTCTGTATGTTTCCAGCCCCCTTCCGTGACACATACTACTGGGTCGTCCACTCCGGCGTCGACGGATAGTCACAGTTCCGGTGTCAGTTCTTCTCCACCCCACACACCACTGTTCGCTGCTACTCCAGAAGAATTTCACCTGTTCCCTAGCCGCTCAAGTCATAGAGAAACCGTATCTGAGAAGTCCAGCTCCACAAACCTTGTCGGCATTCGGTGCTCGCATTCTGACATTTCCGAGGCTGACGCTACTCGCCTCAGGTCGAATGCATTTTGGGAACTCCGCAGGAGTATTGCCGTAAGCGGGGAAGGCCTTGTAAAACGGATGCGTGATTTTGAGCATTCCCGTTCAAAATCGGGTATATACAAGCGCGCTAGGACTGTTGACAGACAAAGGGCCAAGAAACGGCATTCCCCTAGCGTCCCCGTGACCAGATGTGTCAGGAGGCCTAACAGTTCTGAGAGCGACGAGGATGACATCCAAATATACTCTGGAGAACTTTGTGGTCTCCCCGTCTCCCGTCAAAAACGAGCATCGAGCCTCGGGTCCATGGACCTGGACGACGATGAGATACAGTCCAGTCCTTTATCAGAATATATGGATCATGCATCCACCCGCTCTTCGTCTTCCAACGATGACGCAGACGATCTTTCTCGCCGCTCCTTTAACAGCACATTCCACCCTGACGCATTGCATTCAACATCATCATCTCCAGCATATAAATATTCTGCTTATACCACGGCATTTAGTCCACCTCTATCTGGCCCTTCATCGAGCTCTCCAGCTTGTTCCTTTGATGCACCACGTTCCAGTCCTATACAAAACTCAATCTCTCGATCATCTCATCCCATTGCCGCATCCTCTGCATCCAGCCAAGAAGATGTGACTTTGACCTCTTCTGCCTCGCGGACTGAAAAGGCCATTGCGGCTCTCAGTCTGGCTATAGCCAACGGTGCGGCAGGTCTAGGCGACTACGACGCCCTTCGTGATATTCCTTCTGTCATGATCGACTCTCAAGTGGGCGAGCTCTGGCACTAGGTCTCTACAGCTACAATCATCAGGATCTTATCTTTCAAAAGTCTTGTTTATGCCTCATTTCTATATGATAGTATTCGCATGCACCTCCGTCTGGACTCGATTCAAAATCCCTATTTCTTTTTCAACAGCAATATTTTTCTCAATGCACACACTCTGATACCGCAGTTACGGTCTTGCAGGTTTCTTTGCCATTGACGCGAACCAATTGTTCTGTAGAATGCTTATCTTTCCTTTTGGGTGATCGACGAAACTGTATTTTATCAATCATGTATCTGAATTGTTATTTGGGGATAAATAGTATGCATGTTCAACGCGACTTAAGAATAGCACTTGAGATCCGTACGAGAGACATTGCACTAGAGTTAGTATAGATTGCGACAAAGCAGGAATACAACAATGGAAGCAAATCGAAAGCAAGTTGAGTGGTGTAACGACTTGATGCCTAAGCACAAGAATCTTCCGTCGTAGCATTCGGATAAGTGGTATCAATGGATATTGGTTCGACTTCACCATCCCGCTGCCCAGCTCCTTCTGGACTTGCGTGCGCCGAAGTCGCACGCGGTGAAGCATGCACTGAGGGATATCGCTGAGATGTACCTCGTTCTTGTGTCTGTCCCCGTTCCCTCTGTGACCTATCAACCACTTCTTCCATCTGAATGCGCAAGCGCATTTCATCTAGATAAAGTTCTTCAGCACGTTTTCGAGCCTGGCATTCAATTTCTAGTTGACGTTTCATGGCTAGTTCCCAGAAACAGTCAGTTCAGGTCGAAAGTAATGCGACTGGGGTAAGTACCGGCGATTAAGTGCTGCACAGCAGGTGGGACGTAAACAGATGGCGCTGCGGGTGACATTGGTACTCATGGCGAAAGCACCTCATGCAGGTCCAGCATGTGAAAACCCCAAACAACATCCTCAATATCGGCTTGAGATGAAACAACGTGCTCGATATCGACGGCAGGAGAAGCTCTAGTCGAGGATTCTTCATGTTCGACAGGGGCAGCAGGTCCAGCCAAAATCGTGGTCTCTGGGAGGATCTCAAGCTTTGGCAGTATAGGTAGTGCTGCCGCAGTCCGGTTCTGAACTTCGGTTCGGACCTGAACGCTTCCGGACCGGACCGTGGGTTCGGTCCTAGGTTCGACATAATATAAGGACCGAACCGATTATTAGGTTCGGCGTTCGGCTGCTGCCTGAATACTGTGAACCCGTTCGAACCCATTCGAACCCATCCGAACGTGTTCTCAGATTCTTTGCATGATCCACCAGTATCTGCTCTGATCTTCTGGCAACGGGCATGTCAATCGATCTCGGGACAATCAACAGCGGGTCTGACTTCGCAGCCAAAACACCCAACACATTTCCATTGGCGACATCTGACTTCCTTGGTAATCCACTCAATGTTCTGGTAAGCCCAATGTTAATCAAATGTTAATCTTTATTCAGACTATAATGTCTTTTATGTTCAGAACATATCCTCCAGTTTCTCGTTCCGGTACCTCAAGCTTCAACATCAAGTAATTGCATGGCAACAGTATGTTCAAGGTGCGTCTTTTTTTTTGATCTCTTATCACAAGTTTTAGCATAAACAAGCTGCTAACTACAGGTTCAATCCCCACCCTCCTTGCTGCACAAATGTCGTGCGCACTTGGATCTGATGGCCAACTCAAAGATGCTAGTGCCATCGATTGGTACAATGATCCCGACAACGACACCGCCATGCTTCCTCCACCTCCGCCTCCTGCATCCAATGGCAAGCTAACTACCTTCGTGTCTTGTTGCTCAGGCTGAGCCATCAGACCGACAGAAAAAATCCGCGATGCTGCCAATGCAGCTCCAGCCAAATGAGTGGCTCCAGCACCTCCCCAAGGACAGCCTGCACCTAAGCGCGTGGTCCGTCACCGTGATGACGACGACGACGACAATGACGACGAACCCCCTGCGCTAGAGGATTGTTCAGATGATGAAGAAGAGGCTGAGGACAACGACAAAGAGGAAGCTTATGAAAGGACCAAGGCATTTGGAGACAAGGATCGTGAGGATCGCAAGCATAAGGGCAAAGAGGAGCACAGTAGGGATTTGAAGGTGGTATTCACTCAGGAGAAGGGACACATCAATCCGCACACCCAAGAGCGTGAAGATGGCTGGTGGTGTGAGATATGCAGGTACATTTTGACTTTAAACATCAAGCGGATTACTCATGTCAATTCTAGAGCTAATAATGTACCAGCCAATCAATCCTTTTTCAAAGGCAGCATTTCGACTCGGCGCACACATATTGCTCGCAACGCGAAGTGCCACTTCCCAATCTATCGAGACCGCTGCAATGAGCGAGGCATCAAGATGCACGATCGTGCAATACCACCTACCTGTAAAGCATCTGACGAAGGAGCCCAGCAAACATTAGATGGCTCCCTTGCAACTAAGATTCCCGAATTTACGAAGTCTGGGCTGATGGATTATATTGTCGAGTTAATCGTCTCTGAGGATGAGGTGCGTGATCGCGTTTTTTGATTGATAATGGTGACTTAAGACTTAAGATTACACAGGCATTCCAACTTGTTGATAAGGGACCATTTCGCCGCTTACTCCAATACCTCCGGCCCTCCCTTTCAGACAGGGATATCCCCCATCGTACAAAGACTCGCGATGAAATTCTCGAACGGGCCAAGGTGGCCATCCAGCGTGTCAGAGAGAAGCTCAAGCACGTTGACAGTAAAATCTCCATCACCTTTGACTCATGGACGTCTGAACCGGGCGTGCCTTTCCTCTCTGTCACCGCACATTATATTGACTCACCAGATGGGAAACCTCAGGAGTGGGAGTTGAAGAGTGAGCAGCTTGCATTCACGATCATCAACAGCAATCATAGCGGCAGCAACATTGCAAGAATTCTCATTGAAACTATCGACAAATACGACTTTTGCACCAAGCTTGGATGGTTCACCGCTGACAACGCCACCAATAACGACACCGCAATTCAGACTGTTGCATTCACTATTGACCCTTCTGGTAAGGACTGGATTGCAAGCGAGCGCCGTGTGCGGTAAGTCTATTTAATATGTCATTCTATATCTACTAACATCTACTTAGTTGTATGGAGCACGCCTTACACTTAGCAGCCAAGCACTTCGTCGAGGACATCGCTCCCACATCCGCAAGTGCTCTCCACAAGAATGCAACCGAGGACAACAATGAATACAAAGAGACCACCGAGTTTGAGGTTGCTGACACTGTTGGGAAAGCGCTTGTGTTCGTCACGCAGGTAAGTTTGTATCCATTGTCCAACTAGCTCTGTTTGATGAACCCTTCTTTCAGGTACGGAAATCTCCCCAAGCCCGCACCTTCTTCCAAAAGTGCTGTGTCGAGGTCAATGAGCCCAAACTCGAGCTCTTAAAATGGATTTGCACTCGATGGGCCTCGCTGTTTGGCATGTTAGAGCGCACCCTCAAGTTACGCAAGGTCAGTTAGTCACCGCTACTGCCCCTACAAAATACTAACTCTATCGACAGGGTGTGAATAGGTTTATACAGCTTGCGGACGATAGCGACGAAGTTCCGAACCTGCAGGGCAAGTCATATGGCACATTCAAGCTCTTGGCCGAGGAATGGAAGATGTTAGAGTTGATGCATGACGTGCTTCAGGTGCATGCGCCGTCATTGATGAATTTAATTTTTTATTAACCTATTGCATTATCAGGAGCCTGCAAATGCTCAGCAAATGTTCTCTGCAACTCGCGAACCCACTGTATGGCGTGCAATCCTGGTGCTCGAATTCCTCCAACAAACGTGGCAAAATATGGCCACATCTTCGAAGTTCGTTGACTTTTCAACTGCCATTGACTCTGGCATCGCCAATCTTCACAAGTGGTACCACAAGATCGATGAAACCGATGTCTATTTCATTTGTCTCGGTACGTGTTTTAATTTTTTGATTAATATAATGCCCTATCTAATGTATTGTATCTAGCGCTTGACCCCAACTACAAGATTGCATACGCGAAGAGTAAATGGGAGCCCCATGACTTCGACAAGGGCATGGAATGCCTGCAGACTGTTTTTGACAAATACTATCACCAACATTCCTTGCCGGACGCAGAGCCTGCTGTTGTGGCCTCTTCCTCTCTTTCACGCCAAGGCTCGTACAGCCACAGTTGGATGCGTGACGCTGTTAAATCCCATGTTGCGAGTGACACTGCAAGCCGAAGGCCTCGTCAAGAACTTGAGGACTACCTGGCTTCCCCGCTCGAGGACATCGAGAACGTAGTAGCTTGGTGGGGTGTGGGTGTTTTTTTTTGATTCATTATTCCTTACAAGTTGACATAAATGTTCTTAGCATCATTCAATTCAATATCCTACCATCTCTCGCATTGCTAAGGACTACTTAGCTATTCAAGGCTCCGCTGTTGCATCCGAACGAGCTTTTTCAAGCGGCGGGATCACCAGTACTTCACGCCGCAACTGTTTGTTGCCATCGACTTTCGAGGCCCTTCAACTATTGAAGAGTGGGTATCGTCAGGGCCATATTTCCACGATGGCTCAAGCTGAGTTTGCCGCAGCTCGTGAATGCTTTGTCGTGGATATGGTGTAGTTAGTAGTTACTCATCGATTTTTTCATGTCGCGCTCAAATTTTTTTGAAATTGATATTATTGCGTTCAGACGTTCGAACACGTTCTGAACTTGAACCGAACGTTTGCGAACGCGTTCATAAGGGTCCGGTCCAGTGTTCGCTCTCCTTGCCTGAACCGGACCCAAGGTTCGGTTCTAGGTTCGACAAAACACCCTCAAGAACCGGACCGAACCGGACCGCGGCAGCACTAAGTATAGGACTACTGGTGAGATGCAACATCGTAATTTCGCTGTCAGTAGCAAGTAGTTGTGAGGGCTGATTCACAACCTCTAGAGAACCGATGACAGGGGTATGTGAAGCCTTGGCTGGTGTTTCTGTTGTCTCCTCATTAACATGCTGCGATGGAGCCATATCTGGATGAATATTCTCCGGTGACGAGCTCGGATACCTTAAGTCACAATCTGATAAACTATATTGTAGGACAGATTCCCCATCCAGCGGGAGCGGGGGAGTGAATAGCAACTCATTTGTAGCAGGCACGTCCGAGTCTGGGTGTGGCTTAGCCACTTGGTTAGACAAGGTGCCGTAATCTTGTTTTATGTGGTCGTTGTTTGGGGTGGGTGTGGTTTGTTGGGTCCAGCCACTTCACCGGATGGCAGCAGGGTTCATGGCTTCCACATTTGCTTGATATATGCGACGTTGTATCCGTACCTGCACTTGTACTTGATAGCAGTGTTCCTTGAGACATGTGAAGATTTGCCCACTCTTCCATAAGGGCAGCCTTTACACCATTATCTGCAAGACTGATTTTACGCAGAGGGCCTATCTTCTTGAGAGTAGATGACTCGACCGAGTCCAAGGAATCCTTGGAAGCTAAGTATGGATAGATGTCTCGACTTTTTGTAAAAATAAAAGGATGGATCTTCTTTGCCAACCGTGATGATATCCGAGGTATTATCATAGTTTCAGACCGAAGAGATGTATCGGACACCAAGACAAACATAGCCTGAGTCACATCAGCCTTTGAGCCACGCCGAGTTGCGGACTTGAACTTCGATTTTTCCGAGGTGGCCTCGAACTGAGGCTAGTGGTCAGGTTGTCTGGGACATGTGGTTGGCTGCCATAGAGGTTTCCACTGTATCACTGTTTTTTGATACTGGCGAGACAATGCATGCATTTGACACGTTGTTATTTCTCAGCAAGGAAATGTTCACCAGATATGAACCCATGTGCACAAACAACATCAGGAGATGGCCCGTCTATTGTATGGTCTGGTAACCAGTCTGGACTAAGGTAAGGTAGACCTCATGTGAAAGCATCAAATGTCACGTGAGTGTGACTAGCTGTGACTGGTTGAAGTTATCCACGCAAGTTGCTGCACCTGACCTTCCCAATAAGTCAGCCTTACTATGCTGAGCGATCACGTGTATGGTTCAGTTTTACTTGGCTTAGTTATGGTAATTCTCAACACCAGCAATAAATCATGTCCTAAATCATCTCATTCCTTCAAGTATACTATCCAGGTAGGAGGCGAGGCTTGGCAACACATTTGGCAGTGTATCCCGCTGAAAGTCGCCCTCCCACACCCTCTGCGCTTTCAGCAAAGGTGCACATTTTCTGGTAGCGGGCTTCTCACGCCCCTTACTTTTGCTCACCATCATCACCAGCGCCCTCCTGTCCTCATCTTGGCCTTCTCAACATCTAGACGCCCTTCTTAGCTTCTGGATGCCTCTCACCCTCCTCAAACCATCTTCCTTCTGCCCTCCTCAGCCTCTGTGGCATCTCTCTGGCTATTCCTTCCTTTCATCTGGTGTCATTTTTGCCCAGCTGGTGCCCTCCTACCTTCATTGCCCTCTGTGGCATCTCTCCAGCCATTCCTTCCTTCCGTCTGGTGTTGTTTTTGCCTGGCTGGTGCCCTCCTACCTTCATCGCCCTCTGTGGCATCTCTCCAGCTATCCCTTACCTCCACCTCTTCTCTGTTATGTTACTTGGAACTTCCAGGAAAATTACAGGGCTCTCAAAGGCCACAACTAGACATGGATTCTGGCACTCCATTCGAGCTTCTGAGGTACTCACTGCAGGGAAACAGAAACAACGACGGGAGGTAACTGACGCAAAGCGCCAATCACATGTCCAGGGTGCAAGGACTATGTTTAACTCTTGTATTCTCCTGACCTTTGTTTTTAGAAATGTCCAGCGAAGATCAGGATCTCGTTGAATCTATGTTGGCTGATACTAACATCAACATAGATAGTATACCTCGCACTGTACCACCTGGCGAGGAAGGACTTGACTTCAGCCATGAGGGCGGAGAGTATGAAGCTTTTGAAGGACTGGCTCAACAGATGGCAGATCTCTCAGGATGGCACACAATTATATTTATTATCCTACTGATTCATCTGAAGCATTGTTGGCATTGATAGCCGCTATGCGGACCCACGCACTTGATTGATTGTATAGAAGCTCAAAATGAACATTGGGGTAATCAAATTGAAAAGCTGGTCACTGTGTATCTTGACTATCACACCTGGGATGGTGGTGATGACATGCCAATCTTGCCACCTTCAGATGAACCCACCCTTGATGGTGACTGCCTATCACTCAAGAATATCGAACTAGTTGATATTTTTAGTAAGGTTCAGGGCACATTGGCTGGCTTCATTGTTAACATTGTCTAGGTCAGAAGCACGTGTCTTTGGAGCCTCAACCATCTCACCAGTATCCGAACGAAACCCTCATCCATCATGGTTATTTGGGCTGCTTGCCATTATGTCTCACTGTTGCCATCTCCATCCGGAGCCCATTCAGTGAATTCACCTGTCTCAGACAGGCAGCCGAGCGTGACAATGTACTGATGGGGACAGGCCATCCCATGTGGGCCCATGGTAATAATTGTACCATGATATAGGAGTGGGCCGAGTGAATATGTGTACCTGAGCCCAACAGGTGGGCCGGGGGTATATAGTATAGACAATAGTATAGGAATGTACTATTATATAGGACATTATGAATGGTGAATCTAGTTTACAATGGAGACAAGTGGGCTGAGTGAATGTGTGTATCTGAGGCCAACAGATGGGCCGGGCCTAGTGAATGTGTGTACCCGAGGCAAACAGATGGGCCGAGGGAATATAGTATAAACAATTGTATAGGAATGTACTAGTAAATAGGACAATATGAATGGTGAATCTAGTTTACAATGGAGACGAGTGGGCCGAGTGAATGTGTGTATCCGAGGTCAACGGATGGGCCGAAAGAATATAGTATAAACAATGGTATAGGAATGTACTAGTATATAGGACATTATGAATAGTGCATCTGGTTAACAATGCATCCGGCTCATCTAGCATCAGGTAAATGGATGACCCGGTAGGTATATATGCAGGTACATATATTATCTGGTAGAAATATAAACCGGTGAGGATATTATCCGGTGGGTAGGGATATAACCCGGTGGGTATATTATCCGGTAGGTAGGTATATAATCCAGTGGGCATATAATCAGGTAGGTATGAAATCCAGTCATATAATCATGAGTAGGTATATAATTCAGTGGGTAGGTATGAAATATGGTAGGTAAGTATGACATCCGGCAAGTATATACTACGGTAGGTATATAATCCGTTGGGCACATCATCCAGTAGGTAAATATATTATCCAGTGGGTATGTGATCTGGTAGGTATGTATATCAATCTGGTGTATATAATCCAGGAAGTATCAAATCCAGTGGGTGTATTATCTGGTGGGCATATACCCCGGTGACCTGCACCAAACTGGTCCGGTGCATGACCATGCGGTGTTAGTGAATATTTTTCAGGGAATTTTGCATGGAATGAATTTTGTGTTATTTGGCTTGAAGATGACTCAGCTAGATTCTCATGCATCTGAAGCTTCCATGAAAAATACTTTCCGTGTATGTTTGTTTGCGGGAACTTTCAGGAAACTTTAAATACACGTGTTACCCGGTTTTGCTTTATGACATATGCTAGGTCTCTAAATAACATCAAATACAAACAAGTTTCAACATATTATGTAAACCATGTTTTCTTACCACAGTCAGCTGATCTATGACTAAGCCTGACAAATCATGTTCACCTACGTACAATTCACACGGGTATTATGATCTATGACAAATAATGTAGTATATCTAGGTACGTGAGAAAACGAAAATTGAATATACCTAGGTACGCGGGAGTAAATTAGCACAGCCACATAGATTTGTCTATATAAGGACCTCCGTTTTGGCCTGAAATGCAATCAATCAGACTCCCAGAGTCACCCTTAATAAAATTGCGAGTGAGGTTTGTGTGACCAGCATCAGCAACAACCACGAAGAGTTGTTCGACATTGTCGGGTACATTGATGAGACACTAGGAGCCATTGAGCTCACTGTGCTCAACAACCTGCAAGGCCTAGTTATTTGTATTGAGAAGTCTCTTGTTTTTCTGAGTGTTTGTGTTTGTGTGCACGTGTCTCTGTTTCTATCTCTCTATCTCTGTTTCTCTAGGATTGGGATCTATTTCTTTTAAGTTTGAGATCTATTTCACTCTAGTCTGGGATCTATTTCTTTTATCTCTGTTTCTCTAGGATTGGGATCTATTTCATTTTGATTGGGATCTATTTCCTTATCTCTGTTTCACTCTATCTACCCATTGAAAGCTAACAGTCTGAGTGCTCGTTTATTGTCGTGTCACTAACGTGCTATAGATTTTAGCGAATATATACTGAGTGTTTGTTTCTTGCTGCTGATTGTTACGACTTGGATGGTATCTGTTGGCGACGCTCAAACAGAGCTTGTGTCGTCAACGGTCTGTGGACGTCCTTGGGCTAGCCCAAGGTTAGGGGTCGTACTTGGCGGGTCTTCGGCAAGTACGATTTAACGCCTATGTCCAAATCGAGTAGCTTATGTCACGCGGGTGCGAGACGATAAGCTATATCGGCCTAGGCTTACGACACCCGAAGGTTAATCGTAAGGATCGTCGTTAATTAGAAGGACAGAAGTCCGACTAGTTAACAGGGGCTTTGCTCGTCGACGAAGTCGATGAGTAAAGGTCGAGACTATTGGCTTATCCGCGATGAGCAGATAAGAAGATAGAATATAGACTGCTGGCGAGGCAGAAGGATCACTCTGGTGGGAGTAGGAGGTCAAGAACCAAGTAGATTCAAGTTAGGGAATATAGTACATGGTAGCGAGTTTATATAGAGGACAGGAGACGTATTAGTGGGTGATAACTCGTACTACCGGGAGAGGCAATCGGTAAAGGGTATAACTATAACAGGAAGGCACGTTCGGTTGAGGTGGAACGTGCTAGATAAGAAAGTGAGTCAAAGGTCGACACAAGAAGTGAAAGGCACAGGGGCACGATCGTGCAACTGCGGATCTAAGTATAAGTCGCATGTGCGACTGCGCACCGAGTCATAGATCAGGAAAGGGAATAGGGCAAAGGGGATGCGTCGTGCATCGTGTCATAGGTTACCATCCAGATGGTAAGGGCAAGGGGACTGTCCGCAGGATCAGTCAGGTGGTGAAACAGAACATGGGTATGCTTCGTCAGCGAAAGGATCCGGCCAAATGTACTGGCTTTGCTGAAGCGACAGGTAGAGGGCGAAAGGGAATGCGAGGATGATGAGGATGACAAGGGTAAGGTCGGGGTAAGGGTATGATGCGAGGGCTGATACGAGGAGGATGAGGAGAAAAATAGTAGGGGCCCAAGCATCTAGATGTTCTTGTAACAATATGTAGTTAGGCACATAAATCATATGATAGAACAAAAATGTTACATGGGATAGTATCAAATTCAAGTGTCATACAAGGTAAACGCAAATGATGGTGAAAACTCAAATGACGGTCAATGACTGTAATCAGAGTATTTGGTGAGTGCAGCCTTTTGTCTGAAAGCTGCTGCATATTTGGGAACCGAAGATGATCCCTGCTTCAGGGTTTCCAACTCCCTGACAGCCTTTCCTTCTCTATTGTCTTGTCCCCACATGGTTTCAAATTCTGCTGACCAAGCTTCAAAGGATATCGGTCATGAGTCGAGTTCTTCAACATATTTCTGTGCCCATTTAGCAGCAGATCCTTTGAGAAATGACAAGGCAGTTGTTATCTTCTGCCTGTCCGTGATCAGTGGCCACTATAACATATATAATGCCAACGGAGTAGCGTAGACTTCTACGGAGATCAAATCTTTGTCTCTGGTGAATTCTGTGGGCTTCGACAATTTGACTTGCGAAGTATTCGGGGCTTGGGCGAATCTTTCGAGCTTCTTTTTCAGTTCCTTGATTTCTCCTGCTTGCAGTCTGATGCGAACTTCTTGTGCTTCATTCTGCGCATGTAGGGTGTTATTGTGGTTTAATAGGTTTTCCGTCCTCATGTATAGATCGTGTGATGCCATGTTGATTGCATTCTGTACATAGGTTGTGAATTCTACTGGCATGCCCATGCCTTGTGGTTGTGGTTGAGGACCTTGTTCTTGGGGTTCCTGGGGTTGTTCAGGTCCCATGGTTGCTTCGGAAACTTCAGCCATAGTGCCAGTTGTGTTCTGGAATCCGATTCACTAATGACTGTTGAAGAGTGGGTCGTAACAGTGTCTTCTTAGATAGATGATCTATAGATGAACACCTACAAAATCAAATATCTCCACGGTCAGCAATTCAGACAAATACCAATGACAGATAACGTGGTCGTTCGTGGGTGGCCTGTCAGTATATCCAAGCTACGGTCAGACAAAGGTACTCTATGATATCAGTCTAGAAACACTAGTCAACCCAATGATATGGTGTTGACTAAAAGAAACAAAGAAACAGAAAAAAAAAAACCAAGACTAAGCACAATCACTGGTGCTAAACAGAAATGAGAACTAAGACTAGGCACAATCAATGGTGCTATATTCTAAACTTACTATGAAACAATCGTGCGAAGCTGTATTGGTCACTCCCACAGCGCAAACAGGTAGGATCAAAGGTCAAGACTTGTCAAAAGCTTCCATAGAACTCTTAGCCTAATATTGAATCTGCTGCCAAGGAACTCACGATGAGTATTAAACAGAATCAGAAACAGACGTCCTTGGATTTCAATACCAAGTCCCCTATTCAATAGCTAAAGCCTATCTGACAAATAACAATCCTGGCTCAGTATACTACTCAGATGTGTGAGGTCAAGCGGACAATAATCAACTTCTGAAGTCTCCCCACTAAGCTACTCTGAGCCTTTAGCGGACATAGAGACAACACGAAGAATCCAAAGATAAGGCTTGAATGTATTCGCTACAATCAAAAGTATGTTAGTATCAGCAGCAAGAAACAAACACTCAGAATATATTTGCTAAAATCTATAATGCATTAGTGACACAACAATAAACGAGCACTCAGACTGTTAGCCTTCAATGGGTAGAGAGAGTGAAACAGATAGAGTGAAACAGATCCCGACGTAGAAAGCTGATTTCCGCTGGGCTCAGCAGAAATCGTACTACCTAGACAACAAATATTTAGGTAGATCTTAGCACGACCTAGTCTGCTATACTTGCAGAGCAAGTGCGTTTGATCCTATAGGGGTATCTGTTTGGTATTAGTCTTGATAGTTATCAATAGTAGGAAGATAATCCAAAGCTAAGAACTACTTGTCCGAAGGAAAACTGTCGGGTCCAAAAATATCGGAGTCGGGTCGGGCATCGGACTATGCATTGGACTGTCGGGAATGCATTGGACAATAAAGGAATGTGTTGGAAGTGTGTCGGATTGTCGGTCAAATGAATGTCGGATGTGTCGGAATGTTTTGGAGAAAAGGAGTGGATAGATATTTCGCAATACAATAAAGTACTACTAATATCCAATGACTTCCATCCTACTACTGAGTAGGGAAAAGTAAGTAATGCAATAGGTAGGAAGTACTAGATATTAAATAGTGACCATGTAGAAATTTGGACTACTATAGGTGAGAGTAGTAGCGATATTTCAGGTCCGAAATCCTATGTAATAGGACATGTGGTACTGCGGACCATGAGAAAACATGTAATAACACTGTATACAATGCTTAGCAAGTCAAAAGGAGTAAATGCGCACCTAGTGGAGATAGATGCGACTGGACAGGACATAGGGAGGACTGGTCCGATGCGATGTCTTAATAACCGAGGGTCTTATATAAAGTCGTGTAAATGTAATGACACCACAATTACACTTTGGATAAGACTGCTTGCCAGTCCTCGATTAACACGGTCTACGACTTTTCCTATTTCGTGGTAGATAACGTGTGAGTTCTTGGGAGGCTCGCTAAACTAATCTTTGTCAAGATCAACCTAGCCGGAGCTTTACTTTTCTTTATTGAAACTCAAATCTCTTGTCTAGGAATAAGCTTCTAGACACGTAATTCGGTTTCTGGAATGTATTTGCCTAGGAAATCTCCTTCTAGGCTCTGGACTTGGATACTGGAACTAGTGAGACGTGGTCTCAAATATACGAAATATGACCAAGATCGCTTGGTCTATGGACACCTGACTGTGAGACAATGGTCTCAAATATACGATATATGTTCAAGATCGCTTGAACAAAGGGGACTATAACTTGACCAAGATCGCTTGGTCTATGGGACAACTAGTGAGACGTGGTCTCAACAATATGATAGATGACTAAGATCGCTTAGTCAAAGGGCACAGAGCAATGAGACAAAGGGGTCTCAAAGACAATATATGTGACCAAGAACGCTTGGTCTATGGCACTAATAAGTTTCTAAGGTAAGAAACTTATAATCACAAGGGAATTCTTTTCCCTGCACTTGTCTCACTTCAAAGGGACTAACTTTGCAAGTGAAATATCTGAGAGGCAGATTGCTACAAATGGGAGATCATATATTTTTGGGGGAGAATGGGCTCTCCTTATATACATTTTGTGTGGGAAAGTAACCTAGGTTCACAAACAATAAAAAATAAGGAGGACCAATCAAAATATTGGGTCAAACCCAATAAAAGAATAAAATACAAGTGAAATATGGAGCTATGACATCATTGTGGAGCAGAACATTCTGGAATATGGAGTAATGACATCATAATGACATCAAGAGTGACATCATTGTGGAGCAAAAGATTCCAGAACCTTCCATGAGTGAGTCAGAGTGAGTCATTGTGGAGCAGAATATTCTAGAAGGAAATGACATCATGAATGATGTCATTGTAGAGTAGAATAATCTAGAGCTTGATGACATAATATCTTTCAACAGAATACCTGCAGGAGTATCTGTGGAGTCTTATGACATCATAATGACATCATACCCTATGGGTACAATTTTATGAAGTGTCAGGTGAGTCAAAGCATCCTAATGAAAAAGTAAAGTAAAGAAACACTAGAGAAAAGTAGGTAGCAAAAATAAGACAGTTGGCAGGAATTGAAACACAGTCAAAAAAATAATGCAGTTGGCAGGAATTGAAACACGGTCTTTTTGGATAGGTTTTTTATTGGCTTTGTACTTTTCTCTATGGTTTTCTCTAGCCAAAGTGAATAAGCCAAAGGCAAGGCTATACCTTAACCTTCATTTCCCTTCTCACATCAACTAGGTCTAAATGTGATTCCCATCTCACATTAGACTTTTTCCGTCAAAACATATTCAGATCATGAAACTTGGGGAAAACTAGAAATATGGACCATGGTTTGAAACCAAGGTATGGGTTGACTAGTCTGAGGACTAAGCTAGCAGACTTTATCTTTTGAGGGTCACCTAGTATTCATGTCCATGCATGATTCCCACATCATGCAGGACAGCGCGGGAATGTTGGGTCGGGATCGGACATGCATTGGACTGTCGGAAAGTGCGTCGGGTTGGGATCGGACTGTCAGACTCGGGTCGGGGTAGTCGGAAGTGTGTCGGACAAATACTGTTTGACATCAGTATCAAAATAGCTGGTTCCGAGCCCAGTGCCGCGACCATCGTTACACCGAGCTAAAGAAATAGATAGAGTGAAATAGATCCCAAACTAAAAGAAATAGATCCCAATCCTAGAGAAACAGATAGAGAGATAGAGACAGAAACATGTGCACACAAACACAAACACTCAGAAAAACAAGAGATTTCTCAAAACAAATAACCAGACCTTGCAGGTTGTTGAGCACAGTGAGCTCAATGGCTCCTACTGTCTCATCAATGTACCTGACAATGTCAAACAACTCTTTGTGGTTGTTGCTGATGCTGATCACACACAAACCTCACTCGCAATTTTATTAAGGGTGACTCTGGGAGTCATATTGATTGCATTTCAGGCCAAAACGAAGGTCCTTATATAGACAAATCTATGTGGCTATGCTAATTTACTCCCACATACCTAGGTATATTCAATTTTCGTTTTCTCACGTATCTAGATATACTGTATTATTTGTCATAGATCATAATACCCGTGTGAATTGTACGTAGGTGAACATGATTTGTCAGGCCTAGTCATAGATCAGCTGACTGTGGTAAGAAAACATGGTTTACATAATGTGTTGAAACTTGTTTGTATTTGGTGTTATTTAGAGACGTAGCATATGTCATAAAGCAAAACTGGGTAACACATGTATTTAAAGTTTCCTGGAAGTTCCTGCAAACAAACATATGTGGGAAATATTTTTCATGGAAGCTTCAGATGCATGAGAATCTAGCTGAGTCATCTTTGAGCCAAATAACATCAAATTTGTTCCATGCAAAATTCCCGCAAAATATTTACTAACACCGCATGGTCATGCACTGGACCAGTTTGGTGCAGGTCAACAGCTCTTCCGGAAAGGAAAGATGATGAAAGGAGAGAGGGGAAAAAGATACGTAAATGGAAAGCTAAAGGGGTCCCCAGTACTAACTGGATCAACCTCGTCCTTTAGGGTCAAAGGGTTCTTTAGTCAACCCAACTGACTCTTCCCTAATTACTAACTAAAAGAGATACGTAAAGCTACACTTTTGTTAAGTGGGAAAAACACGGTGTGCTTTGTGTGTGCTACTTCTCAGTCACTGAAAGGGTACAGGTCTATTGGGTGCCGGACCCAAGGTCTTGGGGTATAAGGGATGAGCCCGGTAGATGTCCTCATTGCTCCCAACGCGAATCCAATCTGGTACTTTCACCAAGCGCACAGTACCCCTCTGAGCCTGATGGATCTCAGCTGCCATTGACAGCAGGCAAAGGGGGATGTAGGTGGCGACTGTCTGGTAAGAACGAATTGCGTCGTTCTTGGGAGAGTATCAATACATACAATAGATAAAAGAACATGAAACATACCAATTTAGAAGCAATGCTTCGACTCAATCTCATTTTCTCTTCTTCTGACTTGGACTGCAGGACCTGTTCAACCAGTGCATTCAGCTGGTCAAGAAGGGCAATGAGTGCCTGGTTGGCAGTAGCAGCAGCAGCAGTGGTGGTGGTGGTGGTGGTGTTGGAAGTCATTTTAGTAGTAAGATGGTGGTGGTGGCAGGTTAGGTTGGAGAAGAGATCTGGAAGGGAACAATGGTTACTTGGGCAATGCAAAAATTACCGGATGTCCGGGTGAATTCGGAGATCGCCGAATACAGGGTTCAAGAACCGGATCCCTATTCGGTATTGTTTATTTCTGATCGTGTGAATGCAATTGTTGTCATGTCATCATTACAAAACCGGCATTATTATAATTCACATTATCTGGCTGTGGTTGATTCACACATTGGAGCCAAGGTGCGATCAGCAAACATCATCATGACTTCTGACCGGACGACAGGTCAACCGGGGCCAGAAGTGTTGGATATGAGATTTCCACCCGGCCATGAACTCAATTTTCATCATTCACTTGACCCAGTGAACAGCTCTTCAAACTTTCTGGCAGTTGATCATCAGGCCAGTTGCTCAGGTATGTCTCAACTCATGTTTGCTATTCAGTCAATGAAATTTCACTAGAAGACAGTCCTTTTGACATGGGTTTTAATGCACTTCCGGTTCAACATGAGCATCCGGCCCAGATGCCTTTAGATATGGGCTTTGGCATCAATCCTGTGGATCATCTACGAGATCAGTCAGGTCAGTCTCACCATTGTCATGGTTTCCACTCTTAATTATAAATTCAGTCGATATTGAACTGGAAGACAGGCCTTTGGACATGGGCTTTGGTGTCCATCCGGTTCATGATTTTCTGGATCAGTCATGTAAGTTTTTTCATTGGTTGTTTGAACTGTTAAATGAGAATTTAGTAGACATTCAACCTGACAATGTGCACTTGGACATGGGATTTGAGACTCTCAATCCGGTACAAGTTCTGCCGGATCAGTCTTGTAGGTCATTCCATGCAATATCATATTTCTATTTGCTAACATTCCATTAAGTGGGTGAACTGGAACCCATAGGATTTGTCATTCAGCGGGCTGTAGGCGATTTGCGCTTGGTGATACATTGGTTGGAGATGGAAAGAGCTCAGAGCACAATGTCACTGGAAGAATCGCAAGTCAGCTGGGAAGTTCTTCATTCCACAAATGAGTTGTTATTGGCATTTCAACTGATTTCAATATACCGTCTGTCAACATGATATATATACGGTCAATACTCTCCACCCCTTGTATAGTACATTGAATAAAGCTCAATGATTACTCCCTTTGCATGTAATTCACTTTGTAAGACACCTTTGCAGTTCTAGTAGACCGCTTTCACTCAGGATTGTCAACTTGAGCTCCATGTCTTTTTGTCTTCGTATCGGTGACCTTTGTGGTGCAGGCAGCGGTTGGTTTGAGTGCAGGTATCTTCTGACTCATCTCCTTCCTCCAGACGGCTGATGCAGGACCGACTAAGTGACTTCCGGAGGCATTGTTTGGAGGCAGTGGGGCTGTAGTATGATTACTGGATGATTCTACTGAAGGAGTGCCAGCATTGTCCCCCAGTGGTCTGTTGCCTGTAATCACATGTGGTTTGGATTTCTTGACCAGTATGCAAGAATCTTCTACTGAATGAGACTGGACAGCTCTGCCTCGCTTTCCAGTCAATTTCAGCTTGGAAGGGGGTGATTGGACTTCATTGTCTTCATTCCTTATCCTTGTCCTCACTATTTGATTCCTGTTCCACCCTTATGGTCACCTTCCCGGATGATTTTCCAGTTGACGTTGCAGGTGGTTTTTGCAGAAGAGATTGAACAGGTCTGCCCCGTTTTCCAGTCTATTTCAGCTTGGAAGGTGGTGATTGGACTTCATGATCTTCATCTCTATCCTCATCCACACCACTTGCCTCCTGTTCCACCCTGACGGTCGGCTTCCGAGATGACTTTCCAGTTGATGTGGCAGGTGATTTTTTACCTGGAACAGATCTGACAGGTCTGCTTCGTTTTCCAGTCAATTTCAGCTTGATAGGTGGTGACTGTACCTCTTCATTGCCTTCACCCTCACCCTCACCTTCACCTTCACCTTCACCTTCATCACCATCCTCACTCTCACTACTTGACTCCTGTGCCACCCTTCCGGTCTGCTTCCTGGATGACTTTCTGGTTAATTTTGTCACCGGAACCCTAGTCTGCACTGTAGTTAGACTGCATATAGTGCTAGAGTCGCATGATGTGATTGTCTTCACCAGTTCTCTCATCTCCTTCTCATGGTCTTGCCAGCCTTTGAATTGAAATGTTGGCTGAACCTTGTCCTTTTGTCTTTGATGCCAGTGCTCTAAGAGCCGGTCGGCTTCAAGCAACTGAAGCTTCGACGGGTCCTTGATTTTCCCTCCAGATGGTAAAAACTTGATCTCGATAAAATCTTCCTGAGCGTCTCTCACTGCAGACCAAGGAACAAACACCTTTGGCTTTTGACTGCAAAACCCTGCAAAATATGTAGCTGCTTTATCAACACTCCTTATATTTGATTTGTGACACTTACTATAGTGTTTTGTGAGGAATGTCCAGATAAGAGACTTTTTGTTCTCTAGGTTAAGTGGCTTAATATCCGGTATGACCAAAAGCCCATAGGAATCCACTTCCATGGGGAATTCCTCTTTCTTTCTCCTTTGGTTCCTGCTCTCCTTTCCCTCCCCATCCACATTGCCATCCTCATCATCATTCCAATCAACTGCTGGTATTATGACATGGTGTAAGTACTTGACCGGATCAACCAATATTGCACAAAATAGAAGCTCACCGAACTCTTCTCCAACAAAGGCATTCCACTCTGGTAACATGGACTTCCAGTCCTTCGTATCTGTGAAACTATTGCCCTCCAACTTTTCATTGAAGTTGACTCTTATGACCGGGTTAGGCTATCTTTACCATTTGAGAGAATGAAAATGTCACTGACCCATTGATCCTCACTTTGCCTTCCTCAGTTTTCCATGCCGACAATATGAATATCCTCATACCGGCCTGCCTCCATAACTGAGTTGCAAGATCCTTCATCATACCAGGAGCTTTCTTCTGAGTGAACTCAGCCTGAACATCTGTAGGAGGAGTCTTGCTAGACCATGCTATCACAGTCTTATTTGCTTCCTCCAGCTGCTCTTCAGATAAACCACTCATAATTGCATTAACTGCACCCTGGTAGTGTTTTATCATTTCCTTCCCTCCTGGCCTTGCTCTGGTCTTTTCAAGGATCTCCTTCTTGTACTGGTGTTCTATCGCCAACCGGGCAGTCTATTTTTTACTGAACTTGCTCTCTTTTTTGAGTCTTTTGAGCTCTCCAGTTATATAACCAGTCTCGGTAGACCTTCATACATCATGAGCATTTATACAATTAGAGGATCAGCTGCTCACAGATTTCCTTTTCTTCAAAAGCCGGGCATCCATCTTAGGGGCTTGCATCTTGGTCTCTTTTATGACCACCCTCAGAATTGTTTTTCTATCCTTACCAGTGGCTTCCTTCCATTCTTCTAGGTGAGATTGTAACACCAGCAGCTCTTCCTCAGTCAATTTCTGCTTGGTCTTTTCAGGGCTGTATACTGATGAGTTGGATTGGGCCATTGCAAAGCAGGTGGAGTCTTGGTAGAAGAAAGGATGCAGTATTCGGTCACAGCGGATTGCCACCATTCATCCGACAGTAAACCAAACAAGAGATTGTCTGCCAGCATAATTCTCTCAGGCTCAACATGCCCTGTGTTTCCAGTTCATAGGATTTAAAACTGTAAAACACACAAACATACACCAAGTTCATCATATAGTATAAAGGCAGTATGCAGTCATACTCTCAAATATGGCATACAGTACAGGGAGACATGTTGATACTGGATGAAATCCATGGGAATTGGAATGATGGCAGGATTACGATGTGTTTGAGTAACCTACTCAGAAATGATACCACTTATGGCAATATTAGTTACTCTGACCTGAATATATTCTAAATGGAGATGATATTCCAAGATTTCTGATTAACTGATACCCCAATGACAAACAGGAACAGGAAATGTGGTAATCTGGTGATTCAAATGGTTCAGAGGCCCAAGTTGAAGGAAGGCATAGTGTGAAGTCATATGCCTGCCGATCATCAAGCTTGAGTACATTCTCCAGCCCAACAATCATTTTAGGTGGTGGTATCAATCATGGCAAATACTAAACAAAAGGGAATCACATACACTCCTCCGATGAAGAAACAATTGCCTCTGCTATATAAACTCAAGGAGAAAACTACTGCCAGAAGATCCAGGTCATCTTGAGTGAAAGATTCATGGTCCCTGAAAACTAAGTCCATGACATCATCACCAACAAAATCTCCCTCAAAGCAAACAGCTGGGATCTCTCAGATGCTCCATGAGGGTGCTGACTTTGACTTTGACCAAGATGACATCCCTCAGCCTAAATTACCAAAATCTCTAGCAAGCAGAAGTCCTTCTGATTTCTGTGGTCTGCATCTGACCGGATCATGTAGAGTCAGAATGAATATCTCCGGCAATGGAAGTGCAAGTTCAAGGACTACATAAATTTACTGATGGTCAGAGAAGCCCCTCCTCTAGACTGGCTTTGTGCAGTTTGCAAGAAGGATGGGGTTTATAAATGCCATGGCTGTTTTAACAAGACTCTGTTTTGCACTGACTGCTGCAGAACCCAGCATCAAAGGCATCCGTTCCATCGCATCAGTCAATTGTTACGACTTGGATAGTATCTGTTGACGATGCTCAAACAGAGCGTGTGCCGTCAATGGTCGAGGACGTCCTTGGGCTAGCCCAAGGTTAGTGGTCTTACTTGGCAAAGCTTCAGCAAGTAAGATTTAATGCCTATGTCCAAATCGGATAGCTTATGTCAAGTGGGGCTCGACGATAAGTGTATCTGCCAAGGCTTATGACACCTGAAGGTTAATTGTAAGATCTGTGTTAATAGAAGGACAGGTGTCCAACTAATAACAGGGGCTTTGCTCAACGACGAAGTCAATGAGTAAAGATCGAGACTAGAGACTTATCTGCAATGAGCAGATAAGAAAGTAGAATATAGACAGCTGGCTAGGCTGAAGGAATCACTCTTGTTAGAAGTAGGAAGTCAAGAACCAAGTAGATTCAAGTTAAGGAACTAGATACATGGTAGTGAGTTTTATATAGAGGAGAGGATGTGTATTAGTGGATGATAACTCATACTACCAGAAAGGGAACTGGTCAAAGGGTGATACTAAAAAGGAAGGCACATTCAAGGTGAGTCATAGGCAAACCGGAACATGCAGATAGGAAGTGAGTCAAAGAACAGAAACAGGAAGTGAAACAAGCAGGGGCATGATCGTGCAGCTGCGGAGCTAAATATAAGTACAAATGTGCGACTATGCACCAAGTCATAGATCAAGAAAGGAAACAGGGTAAAGGGGATGCATTGTGCATCGTAACATAGGTTACTGTCTGGATGGTAAGGATAAAGGGGGCTGTCCACAGGATCAGTCAATGGGTGGAATGGAGCATGGGTATGCTTCGTCAGAGACAGGTAGAGGGCAAAGGGGAATGTGAGGATGACGAGGATAACAAGAGCAAGGTCGGGGTAAGGGTGTTATGCAAGGGCAGAGACGAGGAGGATGAGGAGAAAAATGGTAGGGGTCCAAGTGTCTAGATGTTCTTGTAACATCAATGGATCGGATCATTTTTTCAAGAAACTTCACTCATTAAAGTTGGCCTGCACATTCACCTCGCTCATAACAGCCATGTCCAAGCAGCACTGAATACACATCCGACCTCTTTGATAAGTCAGATACCGATGAAAATATAGACTATGATGATTACCTGGAGGGAGCTTCCATTCCACTTATCACAAACTCAGATCATCCAGCTATGATCATAGTGGACAAATCTGGTGTTCACTCCCTATCCATATGGTATTGCCACTGCCCTGCTGCTCTTGACCGGGATATGCAGCTCTTTCAAGCAGGCCTGTTTCCAGCATCTTTCACCAGACCAAAAACTGCATTCACATTCTGTCTTGGATGATTTTCTGCTAGAAAACCTTGAATGTGGTACTTTAGCCATGAATTACTACAGTAAGATGAGGAGGCTAACCTCAAGTATATTTCCATTGATGGTTCTAGTCAGTTTTCATTTTCTGTACCAATCATCTGGTCATTAAATAACAATATTTGCAGGATCGTTATAGAGAGCTCATGAGAACTGCCAGACAGTGGCGCCAATGCAAGCTCTACAAGTGGCATGAGTTTGCTCACAAAAATGATCAGCCAAAGTCTGGTGATCTTGCCCTATTTTGTCTGGAATGTCCTCAACCGGGGGATAAATTTGCACCTGTCAACCGGTACAGGCACTGAGCCCAACAACACCCTATTCTGGCTCTTCACCAGGACTTTAGTCATGGATGGTAACTTTAAAGCTGAGTACCTCCATCCGGTGAATCCATCCGATGAAGTATCATTGATGGATGGTCTTGCATTCATGGTCGGAGATGAAAGATACAAGAGTCATCTGTCTATTGCCCAAGACCATGTCCAAAAGTCAGATTGCAACAATCACCACACAGTCAATCAAGCAAATGCCACCCGGCAAAAGCTAGATGCCACTGGGATAGGAGGATGTGCATGTGCAAGGCATGGATGTTTTGTCCCACATTCCATGGTAGATTTTCAGAAGGGTGAAAGGTGAATACACATTACATCAAGTTACATGCATTTCCAGTCTTACTGATCTCATCCACAATAATCAGGCAGATGAACATGGACTATGCCTTGAGTCAAGCACTAAACTACAATACAGATGGAATCTCCTGTGTGATAATGTTCTATGACATTAATTGTCAGTATAATAAGTTTCTCAAGGACCGGATCACATCCAGCATATGTCTTTTGATCCCCATGGGCATGAATATCATTCCCGGAATAGGTTTGTGGCATGTACATGGGCATCAGGACAGCTGCTATGTCCGGTATGCATCAAACTTTATCCACGGGACCGGAAGGATAGATGGAGAAATCATGAAAACACTCTGGGCATCTTTGAACATAATCTCTCCATCAGCCAGGGGCATGGGAACTCCGCATCACAAAGAGGTATTGGATTATCAGATGAATGATTCCAATTTCATGAAAATGATTTGCATAAGTGAGTTGCCAACCTCCAGATGCACAAATATGTTCTGGTCTCCGGCTCACTTGTCCTGCAGCGAAGTTTCTTTGCAGAAAGTTCAAGGAGGCTGCTAGGGGTGCTGAAGAGAGCAAACTCTCATTCCAAAATCTTAATGAGACAGCTCACTCTGACATGGTCCTTCTTTGGGAAGCAGAGGAGGCACTTGCTCAGGCAAACAGAATGAGGGATCCAACAGCCATGGACATTTATGAGGTCCAGTTGGAAAAGGGTAAGTGTCAAATTCAACTAATATTCATCCAGCACGGATCACATCCTGATTAATGTGCGGATGCCATTTATCTACAGCCCCAACTAGAAAGCAGCAGGAGTTGCACCTGCTGGAGGCTCAAAATTGTTGGGATCATTTAGTCACAAATTCCATCAGTCGACGAGGAGCTGCCACATGGTTGGCAACTGGTCTCACCATAGAAAAATCCCAAATCTCTCTCTCTAAAGATGTCAAAAGGCTCAGAAAGCATCCTACAGATATTCAATTGCTGAGAGTAGCCCAACTCAGGGATAAGCTCCAAACTCACATTACAAGCTTTCTCGAGATGGCACCCACTTATCTTGGATTTGGAGTTGACATTGATCACCCGGATCCTCCAGTAGACAGGGTTCATAACTCGCTCAATGATTTTTCCGATCTCAATGATTGTGATCCTAATCCGGATCTGGAACCACATCATACCTCCCTATTTCAACCAGAGCTTACTGTCATACCTTTGTCTTCCAACCTTGGAATGGATAAATGCAATGCATTGGATCTGACCAATCTCATGAAATAAGAAACTGCCCTCCGTGAAGGCCAGGCCAATGACGCACTTCATGCAATTAGAGTTCATTTGGGAGATAAAGCCGTCATATTCTGGACTACCGTCCGGTCAGCTAAGTCACAAGCATCCTCCACCAGGGTATGGACTCAAGTTCACTCGGTGGAAGCAGCAGTAAATCTCAATGCCAGAATATATTCAAAATGCCAGTCTCAACTAGCTAAACTCTCTGATCATGAGCTCCCCATGAAATATCTTCTGCTAAAGAAAGAACACCTGAAAGCAAGTGCTGCAGTTGCAGATCCAAATGCACGTGGTCAGAAGGACACCACTCTTCCATGGTTCTGGTCCATCAATGTTTAGGGTGATACATCCAGAAATGACTGGATGACAGAATGTGAGTTTCCACAACATCCGGTGATATCAGGTCATACGGTCTCACATGGTCCGAGATTAGTTTATCGGGTGAATTGGCTCTGGACAAAGGCACTGTGCAATCGCTGGAATGAAGAGCTCATTCTTGTCAAACATAAAATGCAGTGGGCTGTCAATTTCTTTAACCACAAGGCCAAGCAGTGGTGCGGTCACATGAATAATGCCACTTACACCGGGCTGACCAGACATGCATGTGATGCTGCACAACAACAACACATATATCAAGAACTGGCTGCACATGCAGCAGATTCCTTTCGAAAAATTATTCCGGTCATTCAGCCGGAAGTACCGTATGGCAGTTAGTTCATAGTACCAGTTTCCAGGTAAGCTAATATGTGATTGTTTGGATGTGCAAACAACTTCAAAAAATTACTAGGGTCATTCAGCTGGATTTACCGGTTGGATCGCTCCCAGATTAGCCAATATGTATTATTTGGATTCATGCAAACAATCCCACTAGGACTGGATGTCGGTTAGTTCATAGTACTGGTTCCCAGGTAAGCCAATATGTAATTATTTGGATGTGCAAACAACAAAAAATTCCTAGGGTGATTCAGCCAGACTTACTGGTTGCTGGTTAGTTTAGAGTACCAGTTGGATCGCTCCCAGGTTAGCTAATATGTATTTATTTGGATGTGTGCAAACAATCCTACTTTCCCATTCTCTAACAACAACATTATCCTCATTCGCTCTCCATGAACACCACCAGAACTTTGGTTGGCTCTGACCAAGTCATTGTGGCCTACTCAAATGGTGAGATCACCGCTGGAGAGATTTCTCGTGCTTTATTCTATGTCAATTGTCGCTTGTTGGCCATGTGCCTGTATGTGGACAAGAGCTTTGCCACTGCAATGCCTGGATATGCAGAAACATTCCACACCCTCATGAAATGGGAAGTGGAGGTAAGCATCCGGTTCACTGGTAGTCCGGTCATCCTCATGTTCCCTTACACTCAAATATTTTGCCTGGCATATAGACCTTTGTATCACCTTTTATCAACATATCCTTCCTTAGCAGGTGCTCCGCTGTCATCCCAAAATTGCTTCAAGATGTGCTTGCAGTGATGGTTGTACATACATTGGCAGACCGGCAACTGGATGTGAATGAGTTTCTGAAGGATATCAAGGCATTGGCTCTCTCTGTGGATTCTGCCATATCTGATGAATATGACATTGCACATATGCCAGATTACTTCAATGCCTGGTGGAAGGAAAACCTGGCCTCTTGCAGGGTGTCAGACATGTTGCCAAAGTCATGTGTCCAAGATGTGATGGAGTTGGTGAAGGGACATTTTTCAGAACTTGTGAGTCCATGATCTTTACCTCCTACACTATATCCTCACTAAATCTGACATCTAACATCATAATAGCCTGATCATGTGGAAACCGGCCAGCTTCCATATATGCTTACCCATGGCCCAGTTCTTAACCCGGAGACAATCAGATTGGCATCTCTTGAGCAGTGCTGTCAGACAACAATTGGCAGAGAGCTGTTGGAAATATTGCAGGAAAGAATGACAAACTTTTTGCACTCCAGTAATAGGTTGGCCGGATTAGTTGGGCCTGTTGATCAACTGACTAGGGCTGTGGCGTCCTCACAATCACTCATGGACCGGTTGAATGTAGCTTATGGTGCTTCCGTTCGGTCAAGCACTATTTGATGTTTAGAAGCATCCAGTAAATATATCATACCACGTATTATGTTCAACTACAATGTAAATTGGTGGCAATTTCCATATCCGGTTATGGATGGATCAAACTGGTTGCCTTTTCTTTCCTCATATATCAACCGCTCATTTATTGCCTGGACACATAACAACAATTCCACCAGACTGGGCATTATACCAGACCTACCTTGCCAGTGAATTGGTTTATGACACCTTCATGTCAAAAATTCATCAACAACTGGTAAACCAAATGAGTGTTGGATTGTTGGATATTGACACCTGTATTACTTTGGAGCAGCTTGCCAATGTCTTGGCCATGGCTTACTGCAATCCTGGTATGCATTCCCTCATATACATATCTGCTTCAGTCAAATAACTTGCCCACAGTTCATCTTAAAATTGACATGGTTAGATACAATTAATCCCTGGACAAACATGAATCCAGTCGAAACGAAAAACAAGAGCAGACTCTTTTGGACAAGTTCCCTCCTCAAGAAGAGCTTGTCTTGACAACTCTGAGTGTCATCATTGATTCCAGAGGAAGAATCATCATCTGGTATTTGCCTGATGCAATGACCAGTATAATAATGGTATGTCATCTATCCACACGTGTTTCTTGTTTTATCTCATGCAGATGTATATAACAAATTCATAGACCAATATGCATTGTGCCACAAATTCCATGGGTAATTTGTTGAACAATAGCATCACAACCAGCAAGCCTACTGCATGGAGGACACATGCTTCAAATTTCTATCCAAGTCTGAATGGAAAGATCACCCCCGGTTGCATCAATACATCACCAGCATGGTTTCAGCAAGGAAGAGAGGTATGTCTGGTTCATGTGAATTAAGCTTGCTGGTCTGAAGTATTGTAGAAACATGGTTTCCCAAATCTCAATCTGGGAGATGGCTTCTCACCTGAAGTATCAGCCTCATTGAAAGGTGATGTTGGTAGCAATATCACCACCTCCCTTCAAAGATCCAGTATCCTTGTCTCTGCTGCACTTTGGGTCATGCACCCAGATCTTTATCAGGCTGGAATCAAAACCCAAGTCAGGCTGGGCAAATGGGCGACCCGGTATCAGTTACATGACATGTGCCATCATCTAAAATGTTGGACTTCAGTGTTCAATGTGGTGTCAGTCATTTGCAACCACCGGTGACCTGCACCAAACTGGTCCGGTGCATGACCGTATGGTGTTAGTGAAGATTTTTTGGGAATTTTGCATGGAACAAATTTTGTGTTATTTGGCTCAAAGATGACTCAGCTAGATTCTCACGCATCTAAGCTTCCATGAAAAATATTTTCTGGTTTCTCTAAGATTGGGATCTATTTCATTTTGTCTGGGATCTATTTTCTTATCTCTGTTTCACTAGTCTGGGTTCTGTTTCACTCTATCTGTTTCACTCTCTCTACCCATTGAAGGCTAATAGTCTGAGTGCTCATTTATTGTTGTGTCACTAATGTGTTGTAGATTTTAGCAAATATATTCTGAGTGTTTGTTTCTTGCTGCTGATACTAACATACTTTTGATTGTACCGAATACATTCGAGCCTTATCTCTGAATCTTCGTGTTGTCTCTATGTTCACTAAAGGCTTAGAGTAGCTTAGTGGGGAGACTTTAGGAGTTGATTATTGTCCGCTTGACCTCACACATCTGAGTAGTATACTGAACCAGGATTGTTATTTGTCAGATAGGCTTTAGCTATTGAATAGGGGACTTGGTATTGAAATCCAAGGACGTCTGTTTCTGATTCTATTTAATACTCATCGTGAGTTCCTTGGCAGCAGATTCAATATTAGGCTAAGAGTTCTATGGAAGCTTTTGACAAGTCTTGACCTTTGATCCTACCTGTTTGCGCTGTGGGAGTGACCAATACAGCTTCGCACAACTGTTTCATAGTAAGTTTAGAATATAGCACCATTGATTGTGCATAGTTTTAGTTATCATTTCTGTTTAGCACCAGTGATTGTGCTTAGTCTTAGTTTTGTTTCTGTTTCTTGTTTCTTTTAGTCAACACCATACCGCTGGGTTGACTAGTGTTTCTATACTGATATCATAGAGTACCTTTGTCTGACTGTAGCTTGGATATACTGACAGACCACCCATGAACGACCACATTATCAGTCATTGGTATTTGTCTGAATCACTGACCATGGAGATATTTGATTTTGTAGGTGTTCATCTATAGATCATCTATCTAAGAAGACACCGGTCTCCACCTCATAGAGATCCAAAATGTCGACCTGAGGCATTTGATATCTGATATCATGACAACTGCAGGTATTTATTGCCCAGTGATAATGGATTTCATGAATCTTGGAGTCAAGTTTCTATATGACTCCGGGTCGATGTTGGCTTCATCATGTCACCTTGTGAGACATCACATGCATGTGGAAGAGGGCAGCTGGATTGTCACTGCATGGTACATGCGAGATAGTATCCAGTCGGAACTCCAAGGACAGACTATGCAAAATATGGTGATGTGAAATGCAGTGACCCGGTTGCGAAGAATGTTGTTTAGACAAGTGATCATATATGTAAACCCCTAGTAAATGAGTTTTATATACATATATGGGCCGGAGAAATGTATTTTGGTAAGATCATAGTTGTACCTGATACTACACTTACTGCATCATGGATTCACCTGATGCTATATGTACCAGAGCTGGATGACAGGCTTGTAAGATGATAGTTGTACCTGATAATACACTTCCCTGATCATAGATTTATCAGATGCTGGATGTACCGGATGCTGGATGTACCGGATGCTGGATGTACCGGATGCTGGGTGATAGGCTAAGATCATAGTTGTACCATATACTACATGTACCGGATCATAGATTCACAGATGTACCTGATACTGACCTTGTATTTCTGGCACATCCATTTGCCCTTGTGACACCCATTCTTCCAGCTCATTTGTCCCCAATATACACTGGATTCACCATTTATAATGACCTATATACTAGTACTTCCAGCTTCCTCGGCTTAGGGTTGGTTGGTGAGTGCTAGGCATGCTTTCAATGGACAGTTTGTCATATAATTATACAGTTGACTTGCATAACCTAAGTGTGAACACTTGTAAGGCCAGTCTAATACCATGGTAGATAGTATGAGATGATTTAAGGATGAAGTGCAAAGACAAATAGTAGGTCTTCTCATTGCCACTCTATGAGACTGCAACTCAACCTGACTAGCACCCAACTGCGGATATTGACAACTGGCAAGATGTTGAGCAAACTGACACAGCACCCTCATTTACTTGTGTTGACTGGTGGCAAAATGCCGGTCCAGAACAACATAAAAGGATGTTTTCAGTTTTTGATGAATCCAGGATATTTATTGCTGCATGTCGACACCAGTTTATCCTTCTCGCTTGTGATATGGTTAAGGGTGGTGAACTGTAAGTTATTTTTATTCTCCATTCAAATCATATTTAATCATTGTTAGGGTAAAATATCCCCTTGTGATTGTTGATCAATTGCTTACAGTTTACGGCAAAAATGGAGGCTGTGCATATGACATTGGTTGTGTGTTTGCCAAGATGCTTGAGAACAGTACTTTGGGACCATGAGCTTCTGCCCTCAACTTCTAGATAATGGTAGGAGTGTTTCATGGCCATGCACATAATTGAAGATGTCAGATAGATTGGCATCCTATGTACATCAAAGGCACGGGACACATGGAAGGTGAAGGGTGTGAACACATTTTTTCTTTGTCAAATGAGCTTGCATGAAGTACTCGGCATGCTACAACCTTTCATCAACATCAATCAATCGAGCAATATTTTGCATTTTGGGATGAGGATAAGTATGCAGCCTTAAGTAAGTTTTTATTAATATCTACTCAATGACCAAACACAATATCCCTGCCCAGGTGTTTTTATACAGAATCATTATCACAAAGCCCAGGAAGACATCCGAACTCTCACAGCAGAGCTCTCAGTCATTTGGGAAACTCTCAATCTCACTGATACTGACTTCATTTGCTTTCATGCACAAGAGCATGAATATCTTGATGGTTTAAAACAGATACCAGTCAAGGATCTTCTCAGTATCTGGTACGTCAATGTGCTTGATGAGCTTGCTGAGTGCCAGTGAGTTTTGATAACATTTCATGCTAATTACTTTATTCATTACGTTTGACCAAGGTTGGAATGGAATCAAGCCTAATGTAAAGAGTAAATCTCCGCTGGGCTCAGCAGAAACTGTACTACCTAGTCAACAATATTTAGGTAGATCTTAGCACGACCTATACTGCTATACTTGCAGAGCAAGTGCATTTGATCCTAAAGGGATTGCTAATTGGTATTAGTAAAATGTGTCAGTAATGCAAATAACAAAATGTCTGATGCTGCGAAACAATGTCCAAAGGTACTTATCCAATGTCTGAAGCCAAAGTGGGATGTCCGAGATTTCGGACTTTCGGACTTCATGATAATAGGTTGGAAACTTTATAACGAGTGTTGGATTGTGAGCGGTATGTGCAAGTATAATGAGTGACGGAGTATGACAGTGAATGAATGGTAATATTTTGCAATGCAACTAAGAACTACGAGAATATTCTGGGTGATCTGCAGAGTCGGGAAATAGCTCCTAACTACTGGATGATAATTGCTATGGGTCACTACAGAATATTTAAGTAAGTATGTAGAAATTCAGAATACTACAGGCGAAGATAGTAGTGATATATTTTGGGTCTGATGTCCTATGTAATAAGACACAAGGTGCTGCGGACATGTAATAACGCGGTCCAAATGTTAGAAAATGTGCACAGGAATAACTACGCACCTAGTGAGGCTAGTTTGGATAGACAGGACACGGGATGGACAAGTGCGCGCAAAGTGCGATCGGCCGATGCAATGTCCGAAAGTCTGATGTGCTGGATCTGATGTAGAGTGGCTCGGACATGTGCGAAAGTGCGTTGGACATGTGCACATATGTTTCGGGTGTTGACGTGAATATGAAAAACCATGGTTCCAAGCCTAGCACCGCAACTATTATTACACCAAGAAGCAGCCAATTGCTCACTGGTTAAAATTCATGTTGGCAGCATAAGTGATGTGCACCTCGCTTTAAACCAAGCTTGGGTCCATGTCGATACAGCATATTTCAAAACTACAGAACACGGAACAGTTAGCTGGACATTTGGAGGTTCAACTTGGAATCAACAAATGCTGGGAAATTGGAGGCAAATGTTATAATCGGTTTTGAGAAGAAGCCTTACTTCTGAAGTATCGTTCAGTGCTCAATGAACTTGAGCACCTTGTAGTCATGCATCTATTTGAACTGTCCAAACTTTCATTATCAGGAACAGGTAAGTATGTTGTCTTTGACGTATTTTAGAATTTAATTGCAGTGTGTTCAGGTTACAAGTTATGTCAACAGATCAGCAAAGTGCTTCAATGACATTCAGATGCTATTTGGAACACTATCAAATGTTACAACACTCAGGCTGCCGCTTTGGTCCCACCTAGGCCAAAACTAGCATGGAAAGACATTGTCGAGTATAGCTTCCTAGGCGAATTTGACCTATTGTGTCACTCACATACTGACATTCGAGATGCTGACTGGACTACACCTGTTCATCACGAGGCCACAGTGAAATACTTCAAGCTTCAATGCGCTCGGGAAGAAGTACAGCATCTCAATATTGAAGTCGGATGTCTACGCACAGCAATACATGACAAAGAAATCAAGACCAATGCAACTATAGACCAACTTGTTGTCACAAATCCCCCACTTGCTGTAGAGTTGAGAAGACGGTGGCAGACTCATGCTACCATCAATGCTGTCCATCTCTACTGGTTAAATCAAGTTGAGTTGCAACCTGCATTTTCAGGCAGGCATGGTATTGGTATCCAAGTTGCAAGTCCATCAGTGTCAGTAACTGTTTTATCTCCAAATGCTGGTGCATGCAGACTTTGTTGTTCTACCTGCTAGTATGATCTATGACAAATAATGTAGTATATCTAGATACATGAGAAAACAACAATTGAATATACATAGGTACATGAGAATAAATTAGCATAGCCACGTAGAGTTGTCTATATAAGGACCTCCATTTTGGCCTGAAAATGCAATCAATCAGACTCCTCAGAATCACCTTAATAAAATTGCAAGTGAGGCTTGTGTGATCAGCATCAGCAACAACAGCGAAGAGCTGTTCAAGGTTGTCAGGTACATTGATGAGACAGTAGAAGCCATTGAGCTCACTGTGCTCAACAACCAGCAAGGCCTGGTTGATTTTCTTTTATTTGTTTTGAGAAGTCTCTTGTTTTTCTGAGTGTTTGTGTGTGTGTGCATGTCTCTGTCTCTAGCTCTCTATCTGTTTCTCTAGGATTGGAATCTATTTCTTTTTAGTCTAAGATCTATTTCCTTATCTCTGTTTCTCTAGGCTTGGGTTCTATTTCACTCTAGTCTGGGATCTATTTTCTTCTATCTCTGTTTCACTAGTCTGGGTTCTATTTCTCACTATCTGTTTCTTTAGTCTGAGATCTATTTCTCTTATATCTGCTTCTCTAGTTTGGGATCTGTTTCACTCTATCTGTTTCACTCTCTCTATCCATTGAAGGCTAACAGTCTGAGCACTTGTTTATTGTTGTATCACTAACGTGTTATAGATTCTAGTGAATATACTCTGAGCATTTGTTTCTTGCTGCTGTTACTAACATGTTCTAGATTTTAGCAAATACATTTAAGCCTTATCTCTGATTCTTTGTGTTGTCTCTATGTCTTCTAAAGGCTCAGAGTAGCTTAGTGGGGAGACTTCAGAAGTTGATTATTGTTTACTTGACCTCATACATCTGAGTAGTATACTGAGCCAGAATTTTTATTTGTTAGATAGGCTTTAGCTATTGAATAGAGGACTTGGTATTGAAATCCAAGGACATTTGTTTCTAATTCTGTTTAATACTCATTGTGAGTTCCTTGGCAGCAGATTTAACATTAGGCTAAGAGTTCTACAGAAGCTTTTGACAAGTCTTGACCTTTGGTCCTACCTTTTTGCGCTGTGGGAGTGAATGAAAGTGAGACACAAATACAGAAGATAGATATTTATGAGTGAGATGGATGTTAGTAATGATACTTTAATAAGACTTTTGGTTGTGCTTGAAGCAGGAAATCAGAGTACATGTACTGTATATATGCAGAAAACAGTAAGGGTCCTCGGTTGTAGGTTTGATGAATAATTAGATGAAATAGAGGCAGAAAGTAAGTGGCATTAAGCCTGATAGAGTGGGCCAGTGCAGGTAAAAAGAGCATACAATATACTGAATGAGTGATAGTATAAACAAGTTCAGTTTTGGTAGAATGACAAGAGTTTCATAGTGGTTTTGACAGATTTTAGAAGGGACAAACTGATAATAAAATAGTAGTGATAAAAAGAAGAGAAATGAGGGTTAGTGTTACGACTGGAATAGTTCTTCTGTTAAAGGTCAAAGATAGACCAGTCTAGTTGACAGCATGTTCTGAACTCCTAGTACAAGGAAGGTTCTGGTTTAAGGGTTCTAAGCATGATGGCTTCTATCTAGGTTCTGAGGCAAGTGCTCAACGGCGACTTCTACCTATAGTTTTAAGTGAGTGGTTTTAGCGCTTCTACCTATCAAGGGTTCAAACTAAGATAGCGAGTGACTGTCTTAGAGATCAAGTATCAAACTATAAGGGTGGAGACCTTATAGAACAGGATTCAAGGGGAAAACCCAGTAGATTAAGTTAAGGAATACTACTGATGTACATGGGGTTTATATAGGTAAAAGGAAGCAGCACAGCTATGTCAAGAAAGGTAATAGAGATGGGGAAATAGTACAACCTATCAAGATAGCAAAGATAGGTGAAACAATCATGCTGCACATGATAGTAGTTAAGTTACAATCAAAAAGAAGAGAAGTGTAGACAGCCCGCTTGATAAGAGAATAGCCAAGTCTAGATGAGTCTAGAGTTAGCGCTAGGGTTACAGAAAGAGAAAAATAAGTGAGAGTTAAATGTTATTGTGACAGTTGGTATCAATAAAGGGTATGTTGTAAAAAGGGACTAAGGCCATGCTGGCTGTTGACAGTAGTGAGATAATGAGGGACAATAAAAAAGAAAATGTATCTGTGTGACTTGGATGTGAAGTGTAATGCTTCTTCACATCAATGAGTCATGTGTATCTCAGTGCAAGGTCTATGCATTTTGTTTTGAAGACATGGTTGGGGTGTATAGGATATCAGATCCTTACAACGAGAAGCCTTTATTGTCATTGTGTTTATTGATGATCAAGAAACATTATTAAGAGTGACCAAAATAGTGCAAAGAATGGCAATAGATATTATATAAGCTGATTGGAGGATAGTGAGGAATACATCGCTGATGAGAAATGAGGTTTGATCAGTGATGCATCCAGCACATATATTGATACTCTTATTGACATTGGTATAGTCATGTAAATGCTTGAGTTGGTTGAATAATTTGGTCATGAACTCCTTGTTAATCATGAGCCAGAAAATAGTTTGTTTTTGTGTATCCAATTATCTTTGTAGAGTAGGTAGTTGTTGACATGAATACCAGGCCCTTGAATGAGAGCAGGGATAGAAGGATCTGTCAAAATGGGGCGGGATGAAGTGTCAGGCTTGGCTGAGATATATTCTGTGGCAAGAGCTTCTTCAAGAGTCAACATAGATTCTTCATTATCCTCTTCAGTGCCCATATAGACCCATTAGATCTCAGCAGCCTCGGAATCAGGTATCATAGTCTCTAAGACCTATAGGGGCATAGACACAGGTACATCAGACAGGGAATTGGACACATGGTTAGAGTCCTTGAGATCTTCTTCTACAATGCCAAAATACTTATTCATACCTAAAGGACATAGTATGTCTATTCCTGGATCACAGAACAGTTCAGCAAATGAATGATTAATGAGATTGATCTAGAAAGAGGTAAAAATAGAAAGAGCAATTTCATGCTCTTGTTGTCATGCTGATGGAAAGTTACAGTGACTGCAAATGATGTCACCCCTCCACATTTGCCAATTAATCAGTGAATTTAATTAATGACTTCATGTGCTTGACCTTGAGTTTATTGTAAAGTTTATATTTCAATATGAGTGATAATCTTTTGACTGTTACTTGCTACTGGTAGGGTGATCAGCCATCGCAGGCTGACAACAATGAGCAATACATCACACATGAGCCTCCTGGTCCTCACTTGGACTTTGGTTTCACTTATGGCCCTTGCAAAGTAATTATGGGCCAGCTACTGAGATGTAGCACCAATCATGGTTCCCGTCACTGTAGGGCCTTAATTATCAGCTAGCCACAGCTGATCAGGTTTAATTGTACTGGCAGTCATTGCCTCCAGGCAAAGCCTGCCTCAGCCTGTTATTTCCCACCCCATACCCCAGCATTTATACTATCATTCAAGTTCACAGTACTTTTTTGCTACCTGGCAGCCTCCCCCTAGCCCAACTGCCCATACAAGCTTGTCCCTCCTTGCGCTGACTTATCAGACTGACCAGAATGGTAAGTCTTAGTCTGAGGCTCCAGCTCCATTTGTGAACTTACCTGCATTTGACAACTCATCATCCTATCCAAATCTCTCTGGTCCTTCTCACTCATCCTATCAGATTTTCAATGATATTTCCCAACACACAGCCCTTGCTGCACCCTACTGCTGTCATCAAGTTCCCAAAAAGCAAGTATTCACCTGGAGCACTAAATGCACTAAGACACAAACATGCTCGTCTATGTCTATACAATTCACATTCATCCCATACAGCACTCAAGCGATATTGGATCGGTGCATCCAGGAAATGAAGCTGACCACATTCAGGATGTCGTTGTTACCTACCAACATTGGTGCAGATAGCATGGTGGATGCTTTGTGTAGGGCTGTAGTGAATCAACAAACTGATAGTATGTCTTTTCCAAAACTTCAAGTAGGCAATATGTGGACTGACTTGGATTGGGAACAGAGACACTCTGGCATTGGGTGTTGGATAAGCTAAATAATGATGGAGGATATCTGAGAACAAGACTTGAGCCTGTGCTCATGACGATATCTGGCAGTATGGCCGCAGTGATCAAAACCTTAAATGGGCAATATGTTGACGGTCACAAACAAGAGAATATTGTCAACTAATGACAGAAAAAATTTCTACCTGCATGGTATGCACTGGAATCAAAAATGTGAAAATGGTTATCTGTGGATCCTGCGAAGCTTGATGAGGGACAGTCGATATCAGAAAGACGTACTGTGGTATGGTTCTATGACAAGTCCACATTCTATGCACATGACCATTGCCAAAAGCAATGGGTACATAAAGATGAAAAAAGCACACCACAGCCTAAAGGACAGGGAGTGTCTCTCATGGCAGTAGACTTTGTATCTGCAGATTATGGCTGGTTACGATCGCGCGATGGAACACAATTGGCATGCATCCTCTTCTGTGCAGGAAAAGCGAGGATCGGGTATTTTACCAATAAGGAAATCATTTGGCATGCTGAAAAAGCAATGATGATCTTGGAAAAAGATTATCAGGATGATGACCATGTCTTTGTTTTTGATAATGCCTCGACTCACCAGAAAAGAGCTGATAGCGCAATATCTGCTTATCAGATGCTGAAAGGTTGCAGACACTGGGGGGTTGACGCACCAGTACAGGATGCACAAGGAAAATTGATCTGTGGCCCTAATTGTTATACATGGCGTAATATTGAACTTGGATAGGTCTACTCTCTTATCTCCAATAAAGGAGAAATCAAGAAAAGAGAGTGTTCTGCAGTCTAGTACAAGACTGGCTCCCACAGTCAACCAGCAGAGCCCCTTCCTGTCAAAGAAGTAGGTTGGCAGTCAACTGTCTAGAAGACTGTTCATGCTGCGCATGTTGATAGTAGTCAAGCAACAATCAAGATAATCAGAAATAAGAGAAGTGCGGACAGCCCGCTTGATAAGAGATCTGGCCGAGTCTAGAGGTGGCCATCAGATAAGAGAATCTAGCCAGGTCTAGAAGAGTCTAGGGATGGCGGCAAGGTAACTGGTCTAGAGATATTCTAGAAGCAGCAATTATGATTCCAAGAAAGAGAAATAAGTAGGGTTATAAATGTTATTGTAACACTGATGGGAAGCTGATGAAGCAGAGAAAGTCCGCATGGCCGATGGTTTCCATGATGGAGCACCCCAGGAATTTTATTGGCCAAAGGGGCACAAGAAGTCAGGCCTGTTCAAAGGCATGGCAACCATTTTGACAGAACATGGTTTTGATGTGACAAAGTTGAAGGCCCAGTGTAAAAACTTTGAGTGTGCAGCTGGAGCAACAGATTGCTGCTGCCATCATATTCTCTATTGTCAGCCTGATTTCGCAAATGTCGAGTCATTCTTGGAGACCACTTGCAAGGCTAGGGGTTTTCAGGTCATTTTTCTTCTGAAGTTCCATTGCAAGTTGAACTTTATCAAGCAGTGCTGGAGTTTTGCGAAGCAGATTTATCACACCTACCCCATGTCAATGAAGGATAGTGACCTAGAGATTAATGTGGTTAATGCGCTGGATTCTGTCCCTATCACCAGCATGCAGAGGTAAGCTAATCATGGTGAAGATGAGGAATCTAAACTGTGGGGAAAGTTGGTGCTAAGCTAAGCAAACACAGATAGACCCAGGCGCAAGTGAAATCGTCATCCCAAGGGCAGCTAACTGAGTAAAGGAAACCTCTCTTTGTAAAAAGAGGGACACCAAACAACTAATGAAGTACTAAGTCTAAGTAACACGCGAAGCAGAAACGATGCGATGTACGAAAGGCGGACGCGCGAGTGTGAAAGGCGAAGGTCGAGGTGCACGACGTGAAGATAGTGTGCGCGAGCGAAGGCGAGAGACAAGCAAGCAAGAGAAGCAAGAGAAAGACAAGACAAGACTAGTGTTAGCACCCCAACTATGGTTGGCTGATGCTAAGACCGAGACCGAGAACCGAAGCGCGCAACTTTAGATAGTCACTTGCAATCAACGAGTAAAATTCTTAGTATCTAGAGACATACAGAAAGTGGGTGGAAAATTGACTCAGAAAATAAAGTAAAGAGATAGTATAAGTAAAGTAGCTAAGCGGCACTAGGCACACAGGTCCGATGTAGTGAGCCAAGCAAGCTAAATATAGTACACGAGATAGGTAATAGGGTCTTGGCTGTGCACGTAGCGCTAGGCCGAGAATTAGCAATGGAAACAATTAGTTAAAATGGAAATATAGTGAGAAAACGCACCAATGGACATCTAAGGACATGGGGAGGACAGGTGGACGGGTATGCGGACGATGCTGACACGGATGTGTGGTGCGCATGAAGTGCAAGTGGCTGCATGTGGAATCTGCAAAGTAAAATATATGAAGCGCTACTGCGCAAGACATATCCTTGGGATTAGAGCTGGAGTGTGTGTTACGACTTGGATAGTATCTGTTGGCGATGCTGTAACGATAGTCGCAGCGCTGGGCTCAAAACCCGTGTTTTTGATACTCATGTTAAACAGTATTCATCCAACGCATCCCCGACATTCCGATCCCGATCCTGATGCCCGACCCCAACCTGAAAGTTTCGGACCTGACATTTTTGCATCAGACTCGTCCTCCCTATGTCCTGTCCAGTTGTATCTACCCCCACTGGTGCGTATTTACTTGTTTCACATCACTGAACATTACAGACAGTGTTATTACATGTTATCTACAAAAGGTGCAGTACACATGCTCTTTTACATACATTCGGACCCGATTTTGCACTACTGTTTTCGCCTAATGCACTCCGAAATCCTACATAGACACTATTTAATATCTAGTACTTCCTACCTATTGCATTACTTACTTTTCCCTACTCAGTAGTAGGATGGAAGTCATTGGATATTAGTAGTACTTAATTGTATTGCAAAATATCTATCCGCTCTTTTTCTCCAAAACATTCCGACACATCCAACACTCATTTGACCAACATTCCAACATACTTCCAACACATTCCTTCACCGTCCGACACATTCCTGACAGTCCAATGCATAGTCCGATGCCCAACCTGACTCCAATATTTTCGGACCCGACAGTTTCCCTTTGGACAAGCAGTTCTTAGCTTCGGATTATCTTCCTATTACTGATAACTAACTATCAAAACTAATACCAAACAGCTACCCCTATAGGATCGAACACACTTGCTCTGCAAGTATAGCAGACTAGGCCGTGCTAAGATCTACCTAAATATTTGTTGTCTCGGTAGTACGATTTCTGTTGAGCCCAGCAGAAATCAGCTTTCTACAACGCTCAAACAGAGCGTGTGTCGTCAATGGTCGAGGACGTCCTTGGGCTAGCCCAAGGTTAGGGGTCTTACTTGGCGAGGCTTCGGCAAGTAAGATTTAACGCCTATGTCCAAATCAGGTAGCTTATGTCAAGCGGGGGCTTGACAATAAGTGTATCTGCCAAGGCTTACGACACCCGAAGGTTAATCGTAAGATCTGCGTTAATTAGAAGGACGGAAGTCCGACTAGTTAACAGGGGCTTTGCTCGTCGACGAAGTCAATGAGTAAAGATCGAGACTAGAGACTTATCCACGATGAGCAGATAAGAAAGTAGAATATAGACTGCTGGCTAGGCAGAAAGGATCACTCTTGTTAGGAGTAGGAGGTCAAGAACCAAGTAGATTCAAGTTAAGGAATAAGATATGACGAGGATAACAAGAGCAAGGTCAGGGTAAGGGTGTGATGCAAGGGCGGAGACGAGGAGGATAAGGAGAAAAATAGCAGGGGCCCAGGCATCTAGATGTTCTTGTAACATTACCCCAGTTTCTAGGACTGAAATCAACGAGTTCAGTTATCCATATTGTCATACCAGGATGGGTCGTAGTCAAGATCACGGAGTGCTTCGATAGCCTCCATGGTGTTCTCTTCTCTGTCTTGTTCGAGGCATGCAGCATCATGGTCATAGGCTGCCTCCAGCTGACACATGTCGGTGTAAAATGTTTCTGAGGACACTCCTCGTCGAAGGATCTTCTTGCCACAAAGACGGGGGCAGAAGGGGGTAAGATGTCCAGGGGCAAACTGACCACAAATGCGGCAGAAGTACCACTCGCATTGCTGTTGTTTGTGGCCGTACTGAGAGCAGACCCTGCATTTAAAATTGCATTGGTACGGTTGGGGGGTCGCTCTAATGTGGGTGTCGTTGAGTATCTGTTGCCTAGTGAGGTCTTGGCCCGGTACATGTTTGATGATGGGGAGACCCAGGGCAAGGATGCACTGGGTGTTCAATCATCAGCTTCATCTGGGAGATTGTTTTGGTGGAGGAATGGGGATGGGGGTGTCACTCCTCATAGCGGGTGATCTGATAGACAGTGAGGGTATGTCTTCAGTGGAGGTGAAATCGGGAGGGGGTGTGGTGAGATGAGCTTCCAAGCTCGGTTTGTTTTCTTTGTTCGTCTTCCTCCAAGGGAATGTGCGAGTTTCCTTACTCGACTTTTCTTCTTTGTGTTTCTTCTTCCCTTTGTAGGGAGTAGGCAACAGATTGTTGGCTACTACTTCATCGTTAATGATGGCAGCTCGGAGTTCCTCGAGCTCGTCGCTGGACATCATCCTGTACTGTTCTTCTTCGTGTTCAGCGAACATTCTGTCAATTTCTTCTGATGTTAGATTTGTGGGAATGAGGTTGGGTTTCTCAGAGTGGGAGGTTGGAGCACTGCACTTGGCAGTACGCTCAACAACAGATGCCTGTACAGGCGGTTGGTTGTATGCAATTTCTTCTTCTATCTTGGTGACTGTGTCGCCAAAGTTTCTTGATGCTAGAAGGTTCAAGAGGGACCTCTTGGCCTTCATGACAGAGTATCGGGTGATCGGGTGAGGGGAACAGGGACCAGGTGGTCCGGCTGTGAAAGTGATAGTGTCAATTGCCCAAAAGGCATTGACAAGCTCCAGGAGAACCGTGTCCTTGGTACGGTCAATAAAACTGTCGAGTCTAAGCGCGTACTGCGCATCGAGAATAACAGCCTCCCAGAATGCCTTCTGAGAGTCCAGGGTCTGCGTGAAAGAAACGGTGGACTCATGAATGAGTTCGATGATAGATGCTATGGAACCGAGGGAGAGGGAGGAGGTATTGGACGAAGAGGTAGATATGCGGATGGTGGTAGCTGGTTAACAACTGAGGAGTTTTGTCATCAGCTTGAGTCTCCTCTTATAGTCTTTGAGCAGCTCCGCTGCGGACTTCAGTTCTTTCTCTGGGAGCCACATTCGTTCAGAGGGTGGGTAGCCAACCCAGGAGACCAGGTATCGGTGTTTCGTTCCGGTACCCCTGTGTTGGAGGATTGCTTCTATTTTGTAATGTTCTTCCCTGTCGATCAGGTCCAGTGGCGGTTCTGTATAGTTCGGGCCATGCACGTCCGTTTCTTGATAGGAGGATAATTCTGATGCATGGAACGTGGGATGAACTCGCCAGGTGGCAGGGAGTTCGAGGGTGAATGTGATAGGGGAAAGGACCTGTTTAACGGTAAAGGGTCCGTATCGTTTCAGTGCAAGTTTCTTTGAAGGGAAGTGAGTGATCAAATGCGCAGCAGATAGCCACACCTTGTCCCCAACCTTCCAAGGTTGGTACTTTCACCTGAACATGTGTTCTGCCATGCGCTGCTGCGCAAGGTTGTGGCATGCGAGGGCTTCTTCACGGATCTTTGCGAGTTTCTTGACTCGGTCCTCTGCTGCTGGCAGAGCTGAATCGGGGAAGGCGTAAGGGATGCCTTTGGGCCCATAGCCCATCATGAGGTAGAATGGGGATGTGTTCCAAGCAGAGTGTCATCTGGAATTGTGGACAAATTTGGCCATGGGAAGGTGTTTGGCCCAATCGTTAGGAGTTGTTCTGCAATAGATCCAGAGGTACATCTCCAGCTCCTGGTTCATTCATTCTGTTTGCCCATCTGTCTGGGGATGATAGGTGGTGGAGAGCACTACCTGGTAGTCCAGGAGCCGTCCGAGTTCCTTTGCTAGCTTTGAGGCGAATTGTGGACCTCGATCGGAGATGATCTTGTCATATAATTCAAATCGCATAAACACCTTTTTGTAAAATAATTCAGCAATGCCTTCTGCAGTGATGGTTTTCTTGCAAGGCGAGAAAATTACCCCCTTCATAAGCCCATGGTCGACCACAACCATAATGGAGTCATAGCCGGTGCTCTCCGGGAGGTCAGTGATAAGATCAACTGAAACCTGGGAGAAAGGCCAAGTACAGGTGGAGGGAATAGGCATAAGAGGTGTAGTCGGATGGGTGTCGGATTTCATCTGCTGGCACATAGTGCAGCCATCAATGTATTGTCGTATAAAGGTGCCCATGCCAGGCCACCAATAGCTTTTCTTAATGTTCCATTCAGTGTTGGAACATCCGGAGTGCCCAGCAGTCAGGTGATCATGATGGAGCTCCAGAATGCGCTTCCAGAGGTCAGGGGGGACGTAGGCACGGTCCTTAAAATAAAGGATACTGTTGTCAATGCGCCAGTCTGACAAGGCAGACTTCATGGGGGGGGGCGCAGAGGCTGTTTAGGGCATCAGCTGCTGTCTGTATGGTGAGATCAGCAGGGTTATCATTTGCTGCTTTGAACTTTGATGCTAAGGCAGTGTCAATAAGTTTAACAAAGAGCAAATTGGGGAGGAGGACAATGTCCTCATTATCACAATCTGAATTGTCATGATCCGGTCGTCGGGAGAGGGCATCGGGTGCAGCAAGCTTGCTGCCTGGGACATGATGGAATTGAAGGTCGTACTCGCAGAGGGTGAGCTGCCAGTGGGCTTGCCGGCATGTCAGTGTCTGAGAGGAACGGAAATACAGGAGGTTCTTGTGGTCGGTGAAGATGATCACTGGATGGGGATTGCCTTTGAGAAAGTGTCTCCATGCCTTCAGGGCACGGATGACTGCAAGAAGCTCTCGGTCGTAAATCTGGTAATTCCATTCTGCTGCATTGAGAGACTGCGAGAGGTATCCACATGGGTGGTAAGGCCCATTGTCGTTGGTTTGCAGGAGGACTGCTCCTGTTGCAAATAGCGATGCATCAGTGGCCCATGCAAATTGGCGGGAGGGGTCGGGGTTCCAGAGTACAGGTTCGGTGGTGAAACATTGTTTCAGCTTCTGGAAAGAAGCTTCACAATTGGTGGACCAGGAAAACACAATGTCTTTCTTCGTGAGGTCGAGGAGGGGACGAGCGAGGTCGGAATAATGGGAGATGAAATGATGATAGAAATTGCAGAATCCTAGGAAGGATCTGACTTCTTTCACCGTCGATGGAGTCTGCCATTCGCTAATCCCCTTGAGTTTTGCCGGGTTCATGGCAACCTGTCCAGGTCAGATGATCATCCCAAGGTACTCTACCTCTTGGGAGTCAAAAGTGCACTTTTCAGGTTTGAGGAAGAGTTGCTCCTGCCAGAGCTTCTCTAAAACCCGTCGGGTGCGCATCTGGTGTTCTGCAAGGTCAGAAGAGAAAATTAGGATGTCATCCATGTAGACGATGAGCCATCCTTCATCTATCTCCTTGCTGAACATCTGGTTCATGTAGGCCTGGAACATCACTGGCGAGTTACAGAGCCCAAAGAACATCACTTTTGGCTCGAAGAGTCCAAAAGATGTTGAGAAAGCTGCCTTCCATCTGTCGTCGGGGTGGATCAGAATATTGTTGTATCCTGAATGAATGTCCACTTTGGTGAAGTATTTCGCATCCTTGAGTTTGGCGATGAGGGGCGGAATGAGGGGAAGTGGATATGCATTCTTGATAGTCCATTCGTTAATGTACCAGTAGTCTTGACAGGGGCGAAGAGAGCCGTCCTTCTTTCCTACAAAGAAGAAGCCTGAAGCTTGAGGCGACTTTGATGGTTGAATAAAGTCTTTCTGGAGGTGTTCGTCCAGAAATGCTTTAACTGCTTCTGTTTCTTTCAGAGAGAGCAGGTAAGCACGAGAAGATTTTGGGATAAAACCTTCCTTTGTCTCGATCTGGTGGTCTACACCGGGTCTTGATGGGGGGAGCTTGTTAAGCCCATCCTTCGCAAATATGTCTGTGAAGTCGTGAAGATATTCGGGCACAAGCTCTTCGAATGGTTTCTTCTTCGTCTCCTGAGCTTTGTCCTTAGCAAATTCTTGTGCCTTGTTACTGGTTTTTATGTACTCCTCCTTTGCCGTAGCAAGGATCCAAATATTGCGAAGGGGAGTCTTCCTGGTCTTCATGGTCTCCGTCTTGGAGGTCCCATCCCTAGTTAGGGGAGTGTCGAAGGTAAGGTTCTCGATCAGTCTGACCGAAGAACCATTGGCCGAGTATTCTATAAGAATCTCATTGTCAGTCAGAGGGTAAGTTGCAACTTCCTTGACTTCAGGTAGGGGGTCGATCTTCCCTACCCAGACGTCTTCCATGACGTCAGTTTCTTGAGGCATTTTGAAATGCTCTTCTTCGGCGGATACCTCCTTGGCAGGTTTTGCCTTCTTCGTCTTCTTTTTCTTCTTCTTGCATCGAATCTCCTTGAGGGTGTGTTCCGTACCCAAGGGGAGTGTCTTTAGAGGCTTGAAAGGGGCCTCCTCTTTGTCTTCAATGATTGGTCGAAGACCTTCAAATTGATAGGGGGCTGCCCCACATTCTCTTCGAACTTCGTTGAGTCGCTTCTCAACGTGTCTGGATCTTGGTGTGGGGCGCATAGTAATTTTGTTGCATCCCCAATCAATATCCGGTTTCATGGCGGATAGCCAGGGTTTCCCTAGCAGGATTTTGTCTCGTTCAGAAAGTCTAGTGACATTAAACTTTCCCCACATGGTTCGTCCGTCGAGCCGGATGTAGAGCATGCAGTATCGGGTGACCTTCCCAGCAGTAGATTGACTTCCATCTACTGTGGTGATGCAGAAGGGTTTCTTCAGGAGGTGGGTTCGGATATTGTGCTTCTTTACGAAGGTGTCACAAATAAATGTTTCCCCAGCGCCTGAGTCAATGATGGCTGTTGTTGCAACGGTTTTCGTACTTGTGGAAGAGAAAAGTGTCACCAGGACACATAATTCATTTTCTTTTCCTACAGTATGAGTACACAGGATATCTAAGGAGGGGATGCACGTTGCTTTTGCGGTCCTCTGCTCTAAAAATCCTTTCCTTCTTGGAGCCAGTTGGTCTCCATATCGTCTCCAGAGTTTTCGTCATTATGCTGGTCACTGCCAGTCGTTACCAGAGTCTTTCCTTTGGTATCTTCCTTCGCTCTACATCGTATCTTCGGGTGGAACCTGGGATCATTGGCTCTGTGGCCATGCTCTTTGCATGTGAAGCAAAGGCCCTTCTTGTAGCAATCGTCCTTCTCTGCCTGGGAGAGGGTGCAGTCTACATCCATAGTGTTAGGGTCTCGGGATGACAATGAGACATTAGGCTTGGGTAGTATTTGGAGCCGCGAGGGGGGAATCGGGAGTGCTGGTTGCAGGAGTTGGCAGAGACGGCTTTGCTCCTGCGGTAGTTAGCATCGAGCTGAACCACAGAAGTGTACCATTTGTCGATAGTGTCAGGAAGTGTCTCCTTCCTGTAGATTGCTTCTCGAAGGCTCGGGAGTAAGCCTTTCTCAAAGAAGTGTGAGAGCGTCACACCTTCCTTGATATTGGCGATGGTAGCCAACATTTTGAACCAAGAGATATACTCAGTAACATTGTTTCCCATTCTAAGTTCAGCGATCTTGGTGAGGGCATTCACCTGCTTATCAACTGGTTGAAAAGCAAGGTTGAAGCTCTTCTCGAATTTGGCAAAAGTCCCAAACTTGGGGGGTGTGGTGCTGAAAGCTTTGCAATAGAAGTTGTCAGCCCATTGTAACGATGGCCGTGGCGCTGGGCTCGAAACCAGGCAATCCAATACCTATGTTCATACCATTCCCTGACCTCCCTTGACCTTCCAAAGGGCCCGCGCACTTGTCCGAACCTTCCGCAGGCAGTTCTCGTGTTCCGAGACCCATCCAAACCTCGCAAGTTACCATACCATGTCCTATCCTCGTCCTTTTGACTTTGCTGGTGTGTTTTCCTTTATTCTAACTATATGTTGACTACATCTTAGTGCTACATGGGTAACAATCCCATCGGCATCCTGTCGGGAGCCTCGGAATATGTATAAGCAGCACGCATTGCGGCTTATTACATGTATACTTGTATTCTTGCACGCCTCGCGGCTTATTACATAGGTTCGGACTTGCTTATCTCGCTACTAGTTTTGCCTATGGATTCCGGCCTCTCACAGAAGTAGGATATAATCTCGCTCGCTGGCTACTGATAGGACACTTCACTTCCTGTACTTCGAGTAGTAATTAGTAGAGTCACCTCAGTATAATCGTAAACTGCGCAATTGATCCTTGTTCATTCGGAACGATTGTCTGGCTAAACCGCTGCCAAATTTGCACTTCGTTTATTCTCAAGCCCTGATAGATTAGTGTTGTTCTGGACTTCAGATGTTGCGCAAAGTCTTATACTGTTATTCGACACACCGACATACTGACACATCGACACACCGACATATATAGACCTTCGGACAGCCTTCGCAAGCCTCGGAAGGCATTGCACTACTTTGGACAACACTTTCGCAGCCTCGGACGACCTTTGGTCACATTGGACAAGTTTCTCGGTACTTCAGAAGAAGTCTCGGAACTACGGGAGAGCATTAAAGAGGTTTTCTTCCAATATCTTGTCTACTCTCTAACTGTATAAGACTTCCCTTGCATTATCAAGGTAGTTCTTAGGTTGTCTCTTGGGACGAAGCATACTCGCATCCCTCAGGACTAGGGACTCACATTCAGTAGAGCCCAGCCCAGATCTACTCTTTACACCATACTTTAGTGCTGTTCTGTGTCATGAACAACAGGGCAACAGAGACCATGGTCTGTTTGTTGTTGTAGACAGTACTGTTGATGAGGAAGTACATCTTCAAGCTATAGAGCCATCATTGCGCGTCGTCGGTGTTACCATCGAAGTCCTTAGGTGCACCTGCTTTGAGCTCAGGGGCACGGACAACGACAGTGTTCTGGGAGGATGATGTGGTGGGGTTAGACATTCTTGTCTTTGGGTTTGCGCTAGTGTTTTGGGGAGGTACTTCGTCTGGAAAGTCCTCTTCAGAAGTTGGAGTGTTTCCTTGATTTTCTTTGTCGTTCAGTCCCTTGTCTGAGTGGTACTGTTCTGTCAGTGAGGTGGGAGAGCTAAACTGTCCATCTACCTCTTCTTCTTCAGGGTCTTCCTGATTAGGGTCGCGCTCCCAGGAGAACTTGCGTGTCCAGGGAGAGGTCATCTTGTATCTGTTTCTGTCCTCAATGGATGTCGAGGGTTAGAAGGGGAACTTGAATCTTTTGTTACGACTTGGATAGTATCTGTTGGCGACGCTCAAACAGAGCGTGTGCTGTCAATGGTCGAGGACGTCCTTGGGCTAGCCCAAGGTTAGGGGTCTTACTTGGCGAGGCTTCGGCAAGTAAGATTTAACGCCTATGTCCAAATTATTGGAGATCGAAGAGTTGAAGGGCATTTGTTCTTGGTCATCGTTAGTGATGTGCAAGGCCCGGCTTCAGGCCATGGGCCGGGCCCAGCCCAGCCGACTTAGGCCGAGCCTAGCCAGGCCTTAGGGTGCGGCCTATGTAGGCTCAAGGCTTGGCCTCAGGTTTGTTCAAGCCTGGGCCAGGCCTTTGAGCCCTGGCTTTCAGCCAACCAAATCTAGTATCTATGACCTGCGGTGATATCCGACAAAATGCATAGTTTCTTCAGTCTGTACTACAGGATCACCCCTCCTTTTTTGCTGATCGCCCGGCTAACCTTATTTTCCAATGGTGCCACGCATCAACTCCGACACTGAGGAAGCGCCTGCACCACGTCCTAAACGGGTTGCTGTGCCATCAGCAAAGGTGATTAGTGTGGACAATGCAGCTGATCAAGAGCTTCTTTCCCACAGAATAGCTCATATCGCAAACCGCACTGCTGTTATCTTGGACCCTACTGACTTAGATGGGGCCGACAACGACAAAATCCAGCTGGTGAGCCCCCATACCAACAAACGGCTCATCAAAGGTAAGTTTTTTTTTTAGTTTTATGTGCTTTACTAACTGCAACCCATTGACAATTCCTACAGGACGAAAACAGGTTGCACAAAGTCCTGATGCCGAGGATGTCGACCTTGCACAGCCTCCTGCTTCTGACGAGGACTACTTGGAAGAAGGAGACCCCCCGGTGTCAGTGAAACCACCGAAAAAACAGCAAAAGAAAGGTACATTTATGTTGTCCTCTTATCACGCTAACTCACTAACAAATGATTGTAGTACCCCTACCTAATGTTACGACTTGGATGGTATCTGTTGGCAACGCTCAAACAGAGCTTGTGTCGTCAACGGTCTGTGGACGTCCTTGGGCTAGCCCAAGGTTAGGGGTCATACTTGGCGTGTCTTCGGCAAGTACGATTTAACGCCTATGTCCAAATCAGGTAGCTTATGTCACGCGGGTGTGAGACGATAAGCTATATCAGCCTAGGCTTACGACACCCGAAGGTTAATCGTAAGGATCGTCGTTAATTAGAAGGACGGAAGTCCGACTAGTTAACAGGGGCTTTGCTCGTCAACGAAGTCGATGAGTAAAGGTTGAGACTATAGGCTTATCCGCGATGAGCAGATAAGAAGATAGAATATAGACTGCTGGCGAGGCAGAAAGGATCACTCAGTTAAGAGTAGGAGGTCAAGAACCAAGTAGATTCAAGTTAGGGAATATAGTACATGGTAGCGAGTTTATATAGAGGACAGGAAACGTTGGGTGATAACTCGTACTACCGGGAGAGGCAACTGGTAAAGGGTAAGACCATAACAGGAAGGCACGTTCGGTCTAGGTAGAACGTGCTAGATAAGAAAGTGAGTCAGAGATCGGATTGAGAAGTGAAACGCGCAGGGGCACGATCGTGCAACTGCAGAACTAAGTATAAGTCGCATGTGTGACTGCGCACCGAGTCAGAGATCAAGAAAGGAAACAGGGCAAAGGGGATGCATCGTGCATCATATCATGGGTTACCGTCCAGACGGTAAGGGCAAGGGGACTGTCCGCAGGATCAGTCAGGTGGTGAAACGGAGCACGGGTATGCTTTGTCAGCGAAAGGATCCGGCCAAATGTACTGGCTTTGCTGAAGCGACAGGTAGAGGGCGAAAGGGAATGCGAGGATGACGAGGATGACAAGGGTAAGGTCGGGGTAAGGGTATGATGTGAGGGCTGATACGAGGAGGATTAGGAGAAAAATGGTAGGGGCCCAAGCATCTAGATGTTCTTGTAACACCTAATGCCGATTCAGTCGATGCGGAAGGCTTTCTTACCGATATCGAAGTCACAGGTATTGACGAACCGTCCAAGCCTCGACGAGAGCAGCGCAGTCGTGATATCGACGCACTGTTCTCTGTTCCATATCTCAAGGACGGCAAGAAATACATACTTTTGGACTGATTAACATTATGATAGAGTCGAGGGCGCAACCTCGCCACTTCATACCATATGGCTGTTACTTCGCACCGCATGGCTACTACTTTGTATCATATTCAAGCTCTGTCATCATTCACATAAGTATCTTGCATCCTCATTGTCCGTGTACCTCAGTTGTTGTTCACCAACACTGAGGTACATATTTTTGTCTTTCTTGCACACAGTTCTTGTACTCATTTAAAATACTCTAGTGTACTTCCTACAGGTTATGAGCCCTGTGTCTTAAACAACACAGAAACCGGAAATATATGAACTCCCTCTCGTTGTAGCAACTCAAGTCTTTCTCTTTGTTCGCTCAAACTCACTCTGACGTGTTGTCTCAACTATGGGAAAATACGACCATATACCAGAGTTAACTGGGGCGGACAATTACATTTCCTGGGAAACGCAGGCACAGCTTGTCTTAACGAACGACGATCTTTGGTGTCATGTCACCGAAAATGCTGGACCAGGTGACATTCTCGGAGCAGCTTCAGTCTTGCCTGTAGCGGCCAATCCAGCAACTCCCACTGATGATGAGAAGGCGGCTATACGATCCTGGCTTATCAATGACTCCAAGGCCAAAACCATTATCCTCTGCAAACTTGCACCAAGTATTCACCTTCTTATCCCCCGTAACACATCAATCACAGCATGCAAAGCATGGAAAATCCTTAAAGATCACTTCCATCGTAATGATGTCAGCTCCCAGTTTGTCATTCGCAGGAAGATTCAGACACTTCGCATGAAGGACGCACATGACGCAAGTAACTATGTCGGTCAGCATATTAGTTTCTGTGACCGTCTCATTGGCATGGGTGCTACTTATTCTGACGAGGAAGCCGTGTTTAATCTTCTTTCCGGGCTACCCACATCCCCTACCTGGCAGCTCTTTCGCATGCAGCTCGAACAACATATGCATGACAGTTTTTCCGCTACCATCGTCAGTTCCGCACTTAACAGTGGACTTCCCATTTCTGCTTCATTCCAAATGAACGGACTGACCTTTGAGAGTTGCACGGCATGGATCACAGCAGAGGCCTCACATATGGTCAACACTCACCCAACCAGTACACCTGGTCCTGGATCCGAATATGCCAATTCTGCGTCCACTCCCTCTGCATCCAATGTCAACTCCATCACCGGTCTGAGGAAACACAAGAATAATCCCAATGGCATCTTCTTCCTGACAACCGGGTGCGGACATGGTGATCACGACAAGGAACATTGTTTCCAGGAAGGCGGGGGGATGGCAGGACAGGCACCTTGGCAAAAGAGGAAGAAGGAGACAGCAGTGGTCGCATCAGGGACTTCTCATACTCCCTCCACGCTGTTATTGGACTCACCACCTGTCACTACAGCCACCACAGCGCTGGCCACACACACATGTGATCTTTCATGCGCAAGCATCGAGCACCTCGACGACGTCTCAGCTCATGCCCATGCATTGTCCACCATCCTGGACTCCGGCACTACCAGCACCCTCATCAGCGACCGCAGCATGTTTTGGACATATTCCACTCAGGACCCCATTATCGTCAAAACGGCGAACCATGGGTCACTTCATACTTCCGGTCATGGTGATTGCATTGCATGGCTCAAAATTGGCGGTACCCGACATCATGTGTGATTTTCAAACTGCCTTCATGCGCCCGGGGTGATGCTGAATCTTCTCTCTGTCGGCTGGATGCTAGCTAAAGGATGGGAGTGCTATTTTCGGGGTGAGCCTCCTTGTTGCGAGCTCGTATATAAAGGAGGATTGCTTGGGGCAGTGCCCATGTCAGGGCACCTTTTCTATGTGGATATCGAGTTTATCCCTCTTCAAGAGTCAGTACCTCTGGTCACTGAACCATCAGAGGTGTCTGCCTTTGCACGTATCCCACTGACATACAATCTCTGGCATGCTCGTATGGGTCATGCTGGAGGAGAGTCTGTCCGCCGCCTTGCTCACACTGCTCATGGCTTCTCCTTAGACGCTAACGAAGCCATGTCACGCTGCAAGTCATGCATCATAGGGAAACATCCACGTCAGCCCCATCCTACATCCCCTTCCCCTCCTGCCTCTCGCTTTCTTGAGTTGATTCACTCAGACATGTGCGGTCCCATTCCGGTTGTCACTCCTCACCATAAGCGCTACTTCATCGTTTTTCTCGATGATCACACCGGAATCCTGGATCTTCAGCTCCTGGCCACCAAGGATCAAGCCTTGGATGCATGGAGGAACATTTGTGCAAGGTGGGAAACTCGCTCTGGTTTGCGCGTTGTTGCTTTCCGTTCGGACAATGGTGGGGAATTCCTCAGTGCCGAACTACAAGCAGCCAGGATCAAGCGCCAACTCTCCACACCATACTCACATCAACAAAACGGGAGAGCCGAACGTGTCATTCGTACAATCGAAGGGCGGATGTACGCCATGCTGAACCACGCACACCTCCCACACAGCCTATGGGGAGAAGCAGCCCTGACTGCAGCATACTTATTCAACCACACTGAATCTCGTGCTCTACCTGCCGGGAAAACACCCTATGAAATGCTGCACAACACTAAACCCGATCTCTCTCACATTCGCGTTTTTGGTGCACGCTGCTTTGCTCGCATTCCCAGTGAGCTCCAGGAAAAGTTAGGTCCTAAATCACGCAAGGCTTACTTTATGGGTTATGCTCCAAGTGGTCGTGCTTGGCGCTGTAGGGATAAGGCAACAGGGACTTTCTTCAACTCTCGTGACATCATTTTTGATGAAACGTTCTCTGGCAGACCTTTCCCATCAGACAGCGATGATTCTGATGAAGAAGACACGACATTGACCCCCACCACTGCACCCGCAACCTCCTCACTGAACATAAGCACCCCTGCACCAATACCCTCCACCACGTGTCGTTCTGAGCGTGCACGCTTGCCCACTGCATGTGGACAGATCTTCCAAGAGAAACTGGCCTCTGACCGTGACTGGTTGGCTCGTCAGCATGAGCTACGTCAGGCTCGTGTTCAGGGAGTGCCCCTTGAAGGAGTGAATGTTGCGCCTAACCCTTCTGAGCCCTCTCTCCAAGATGTCATCGCCAACACAGACACTGACACCATTGTTCCAGACAAGGACGAGGTTGGCTATCCCCGTGTGCTCGCCAATCTCATTGCCACTGAGTTTGCTTGTGTCTCCATTCGTAGTGATACACGACACAATCCACTCACCACAGACTACAACATGAGAATTCCACCCTCCACTTTCAATGAAGCTATGCAGTGTTCGGATCGAGATGACTGGCTCAATGCCATGCACAAGGAAATCAACCTGATGTCAGAGATGGGGGTTTACGAGCTAAAGGAGCTTCCAGAGGGATGTAGGGCGATAGGATGCAGATGGGTTTTGGAGTTTAAAGAGGACGAGAAAGGTGGGCCCGTTCACGAAGTGCGCCTGGTGGTGCAGGGATTCTCGCAGGTGCTGGGTGTCAACTTCGGCAAAACATTTGCACCTGTCGCAAGGCCATCCTCCATCCGACTTCTTTCTGCACACGCAATGGCTCACGACTGGGAGATCAACAGCTTTGATGCCAAACGCGCATTCCTGTGGGGCAAGCTACGCAAAGACGTGTACATGCAGCAACCACCTGGCTTCGAACGCGGAGCAAACCTTGTATGCCACCTCTTGTCTTCACTGTACGGATTAAAGCAAGCTGCGTACAATTGGTATGAGCTCTTGCATGCTGTTCTCACACATTTAGCACTCCTCTGTTGCGAAGCCGACTATGCTGTCTTTGTATATGATCACGTCAATAGCGAGGGGGTGCACATCATCTGCATCATTGTGTGGCACATCGACGATGGCCTTGCAGGCTGCAACAATAGGAAGTTCCTCGATTGGGTTAAGGGTCGCATTGCAGAACACTTTGGCATTGCAGACTTAGGGCCAGTTGTCAAGCACCTGGGTGTTCAGTACATTCGCTCGCATGCTACACGAGAGTTGTGGATGCATCAACAAGACTATATAATTTATCTCCTCAAAGAGCATGGTCTTCGTCAATGCAATCCGGTATCACTGCCAATGGACCCCATGTTCCCTTTTGGATGAGACACGGACATTCATCCTCAGATCGACAATCTTCAGTCAGAGTACCGTAAGCTCGTTGGAGAATTGCTTTACCTTGCGATGTACACACATCCTGACATTGCCCTCGCCGTCATGAAGCTTGCCCAACATAATTCCAACCCGGAGCTTCGTCATTATGCCGCTGCAAAGCGCATCCTTCACTATCTTTCCGGGACACTATCCTATCGGGTCCACTATGGAGGGAAGAACGCAGACAGCACCATCCATGGGTTCAGCGATGCTGATTGGGCAATGTCTCCCGAGGATCACATCTCCATTACAGGATATGTTTGGTACTATCATGGTGGCCCTATCTCACATGCAGCAAAGAAACAGACCACCCAGGCATTGTCTTCTGTAAAATCGGAGTACATGGCATTGATGGGGGTGATCCAGGATGGACTCTGGATCAAATCTTTCTGTGAATGCCTGAAGATCGCCTTCACTCTTCCTCTCAAGCTCTATGCAGACAACACAGGTGCCATCGCACTATCTGCAGAGGCCGCTAATCACTCCAGAACGAAGCACATTGACTTGCACTATCACTTTATCAGACAGCACATTGATGCTGGCATCTTCTTACCTATCTGGGTTTCTACCCACCGCAACAGCACCGACATTTTTACTAAAGTCCTCCCATGTCCCGCATTCGTGGCTCACCGTTCAGGTCTGTCCCTCATGGCGGGTTGAGGGGGTGTGTTGGAGATTAGAGAAACAAGGGGGTGTGTTGGAGATCAAAGAGTTGAAGGGCATTTGTTCTTGGTCATCGTTTCTCTACTTTTGGACTGATTAACATTATGATAGAGTCGAGGGCGCGACCTCGCCACTTCATACCATATGGCTGTTACTTCGCACTGCATGGCTACTACTTCATATCATATTCAAGCTCCATCGTCATTTGCATAAGTATCTTGCATCCTCATTGTCTGTGTACCTCAGACATTGGATAAGTACCTTCGGACATCGTTTCGCACCATCGGACATTTTGTTATTTGCATTACTGACACATTTTTACTACTAATACCAATTAGCAATCCCTTTAGGATCGAACGCACTTGCTCTGCAAGTATAGCAGCATAGGTCGTGCTAAGATCTATCTAAATATTTGTTGTCTAGGTAGTACGATTTCTGCTGAGCCCAGCGGAAATCAGCTTTCTACATCGGGTAGCTTATGTCAAGCGGGGGCTCGATAATAAGCATATCTGCCAAGGCTTACGACACCCGAAGGTTAATCATAAGATCTGTGTTAATTAGAAGGACGGAAGTCCAACTAGTTAACAGGGGCTTTGCTCGTCGACGAAGTCAATGAGTAAAGATTGAGACTAGAGACTTATCCACGATGAGCAGATAAGAAAGTAGAATATAGACTGCTGGCTAGGCAGAAAGGATCACTCTTGTTAGGAGTAGGAGGTCAAGAACCAAGTAGATTCAAGTTAAGGAATAAGATACATGGTATCGAGTTTATATAGAGGAGAGGATGCATATTAGTGGATGATAACTCATACTACCAGAAAGAGAACTGGTCAAAGGGTGATACTAGAAAAAGAAGGCACGTTCGAGGTGAGTCATAGGTGAACCGGAACGTGCAAGTAAGAAAACGAGTCAAAGATAGAAACAGGAAGTGAAACACGCAGGGGCACAATCGTGCAACTGCGGAGCTAAATATAAGTACACATGTGCAACTGCGCACCGAGTCATAGATCAAGAAAGGGAATAGGGTAAAGGGGATGCAGCGTGCATCGTATCATAGGTTACCAGTCTGGACGGTAAGGGCAAGGGGACTGTCCACAGGATCAGTCAGGTGGTGGAACTGGAGCATGGGTATGCTTCGTCAGAGAAAGGGTCCAGCCAGATGTACTGGCTCTGCTGGAGTGACAGGTAGAGAGCGAAAGGGGAATGCGAAGATGACGAGGATAACAAGAGCAAGGTCAGGGGTAAGGGTGTGATGCAAGGGCAGAGACGAGGAGGATAAGGAGAAAAATAGTAGGGGTCCAAGTGTCTAGATGTTCTTGTAACAGTGTGTAGGAAATGTGGGAGAATTCGAGGGAAGTGCCTGTGGAGGCGCGAGGCTTTCACACAATTTTGAAAATGAATCATTTTCTGATGGACTCACTACACAGATTTGCAATCAGATCATGGCACTTTATGGATGCTTATCACAAAGGCCTAAACAGGAGCCAAGCTGCTTGGGCAGCAAAGAAATATCGTGGACATTGTGTTCTTCCTGATTCAATCCTCACTGAGCTCAATGCAGCACATATAATCTAGGTAATTTTTATTTAGTATTTGCATAGTATACAATACATACACATTATCTACATTATCATCACTACTTACTTACCAGTAGTACAGTACTTACTCTTCACAGTTTTTCTATGCTGTCCATAATAGGAATTTTGACCGCAGCTCTCGGTCTCGAAATGATTACTCATCCAGCCAACGTACATGTCACACCTTGGTCACAGCATGTGAGGTTTGCTGAAACCATGCAAAGTCTACCTTAATAGGTACACTACAAACAGGATAGTATCTATCCAACAGCAAGTCTGACAGACGGATGTTGTGCTGACACACCAACATCGCTGGTGTATCTTACAATAGCTGACAGGTATCACACAATATCATGTGGAGTCTGAGTTTGGCAATTTTGGTGATGATTGTACAATCCTTTACAAATACACAATTTCATCCTGTTATCTCGCCCGATTCATTTAGTGTTCGTCCCACGCCATTTTACATGATGAGTGCCAAAGGCACCTCCCACGAGAAGGTCTTGGATGAGGTTATAAAGCGAAGCATAAGCGAAACAAAATGACAATACTCAAAAGGATTGCTGCATCAGTATGCTACAACCCATTGTCGGCGACAATGCAGGACACTGAATTTGCAGGTGTTGTATTTACCACTCAATTTTTTCGCTGTATAAATTATCACATCTAGCAGGAGCAAAATTATATCCTTTGCATCACCAAAACTGCCCAAATGTCACAACAGGTAACATTAGGTAACACTACCTTATCTGGGATTTTTCCCATGATCGAGTGTTATGGCCCCATATATGCATGTGTCATATGAGCCGGGCACATTATATGGTAGTGATAATTATTACATGTAGCTCATTATAGTTTTGTACCGGCACTGACTAACATGATGAAATTTGTCACAGGGTTGTAACAGGCAGAACCTGAACAAACTTTCTGTTTCAATCAGGACTAGAGATTCTCAGAGGGCTCGTTCTGCTCTACCCATGGGCTACTATGCTGAGGTATAAACACCAAACAAGTACAAATGCATGACTTGGGCATTTTTGACACATTCCTGTGAGTCCTCTGCTTTATCTCAACATTGTTTCAACAATGGTTCCAGGCCCCATCTTACACCAAATGTTTCTCCTTCTTGTATATACTTGTGTCTTGTATCTTTTTCTCTTCATTCACAATTCCCTGTTGAACTCACACCTAGCCTTACAGCACACATGCACATATATGCATGGAAAACTCATCTGTAAGCCGTCCTTAACATCATCTGTCCTGCAGGTATTGAGAATGACTCTAGGCCGTGCAATCCATCTTCTAAAGTATGGGTCAGTGTGTATGCCTCATTTGAGTTAGGTCTCATGGTCTGTCATGGAGAACTCCTCCACACATTCGAGATCTCTGTCAGAGAACTACTATATCGCAGTGAAAACTTAAAGACAGATGACGGACATCACTCGAGCCTCACTGACCGAACACATCACTGATCCTTTTGACAGGATGTGAGTTTGTTGATCCTCTGTTGAGCTCAAGCCTCGCCGACCAAAGACGTCGCTGATCTGTGAACTCAGAATCACAAAGATGAACATATCATTCCTTCACAAGAAGACCCAGAAAAGCTAGAACAAAAACAACCAGCTCATCCAATCATGTTGTATGCTCCCCTATACAATGGTCTTTGTGCCGCACTCGCTTTCAGTCAGTCACAATACTCTTTTTTTGTTTTCTTTGCCTCACTTTCTCTAGTCTTTATCGGCAACGGTGTCCACACTCTCCTTTTTTTATTTCGTCTCCATTCACATGCTCATTATGACAATCATCCACCACTGTACGCTTTCACGGACTTATAATACTCGCATGGACCCACAACTGCTTGTATGTTTCTTTTTTCATTCTGCTACACTCAATGATGTCACCTGTATGCTCTGTTTTCGTTTCTGACTTCGCACTCATGTCCAGTCGATTGGTACACTGTTGCCATGTTAATACTACATTATAATGTTACTATACTACATGTATTCGAATAGCACAATCATATGTTGTTATAATCCGATATCAGCATGATTGTGTGATATAATGCAATGTCATATGGTAGCGATCTGGAACATGTATTCACACATATCACAACTCTGGAACATTCCTCCAACTATATCATAAAAATCGTTTCCTTGTATTCTCATATATCTGACACCCAATTGTAGACAGTTGTCACAGTCCATACAGTGTGTCACAGCCGTTACAGGTGTATATATAGTTAGGTATAGGATGAGCAATTTTGGTGATGCTCTACAATTCACACGGCCACAATAACAAGGTCTCATCAATTCACTGATGCGAATTGTTGAAGTTCATCCCTACTTTGCGCTCCGAATCAGTATGTGTTCTAATAAAGAGTTTTATCTCTAACCCATCATTTGCGTCGCCACAGTGCTTTCTCACTGCTACTAAGAGTGACAACAGTACTGAGTCGACGTGCGGCCACCAATGGTCAAGTTGCAAGTTCTGGTCTTTATAACACGGGTTTCTGGGCACGGGGTCCCCCCGCACGACTGCCAAGAGCATGCGGTGCCAGTACTAGGTCCATCATGATCGTCAAGTACGGCTGCTCGTGCACTAAGAGGACCAACAGCCGTAACTGTAAGGACAATGATCGCCAAGATATTCATCTGAACCCTCAGTGTCATCAGTCAAATCTACAGGTTGGTGAGTGAGCCAGGCTTACAGTTAAAAAGTGCGAAGTCTTTAAGCTGAGTGTGGGTTGTTTTTTTGTTGGTCGTTCTGTGCTCATGCACTTTATAGCTGCTGCTAGTTAGAATTTTTTGTTTGCAAGTTCGAAAATAGAAACCATGCCTCGTAGTCTCCCTCAGGAAGATCACATCATGAGCATGCGAGATTCCTTTAGCACGCAATCCTCGCACAAGGACTTGCACAAAGGTTAAGGCTAAATCAAGAGTTCATCGGCACGAACGGATAGATCTCTGCGGAGTCTCTTTCCCGTCCGCCGGTTCGCTCATCGTGCAATAGCCCTGCCCTTCCAGACTCTGCATCTCCTCAAACACGTAATTTCGACTTCTGGCAGACGGGGAAGAGACACCGCAGAGATATATCCGTTCGTGCCGATGAATCTCTGGCGTCTATCCTAGGGTCACTAACTATTCTGTATGTTTCCAGCCCCCTTCCGTGACACATACTACTGGGTCGTCCACTCCGGCGTCGACGGATAGCCACAGTTCCGGTTTCAGTTTTTCTCCTCCCCACACACCACTGTTCGCTGCTACTCCAGAAGAACTTCACCTGTTCCCTAGCGCTCAAGTCATACAGAAACCGTATCTGAGAAGTCCAGCTCCACAAACCTTGTCGGCATTCCGTGCTCGCATTCTGACATTCCGAGGCTGACGCTACTCGCCTCAGGTCGAATGCATTTTGGGAACTCCGCAGGAGTATTGCCGTAAGCGGGGAAGGCCTTGTAAAACGAATGCGTGATTTTGAGTATTCCCGTTCAAAGTCGGGTATATACAAGCGCGCTAGGACTGTTGACAGACAAAGGACCAAGAAACGGCATTCCCTCAGCGTCCCCGTGACCAGATGTGTCAGAAGGCCTAATAGTTCTGAGACCGACGAGGATGATGTCCAAATATACTCTAGAGAACTTTGTGGTCTCCCCGTCTCCCGTCAAAAACGAGCATCGAGCCTCGGGTCCATGGACCTTGGACGACGATGAGATACAGTCCAGTCCTTTATCAGAATATATGGATCAAGCATCCACCCGCTCTTCGTCTTCCAACGATGACGCAGACGATCTTTCTCGCCGCTCCTTTAACAGCACATTCCACCCTGACGCATTGCATTCAACATCATCATCTCCAGCATATAAATATTCTGCTTATACCACGGCATTTAGTCCACCTCTATCTGGCCCTTCATCGAGCTCTCTAGCTTGTTCCTTTGATGCACTACGTTCCAGTCCTATACAAAACTCAATCTCTCGATCATCTCATCCCACTGCCGCATCCTCTGCATCCAGCCAAGAAGATGTGACTTTGACCTCTTCTGCCTCGCGGACTGAAAAGGCCATTGCGGCTCTCAGTCTGGCTATAGCCAACGGTGCGGCAGGTCTAGGCGACGACACCCTTCGTGATATTCCTTCTGTTATAATAGTATGCATGTTCAACGCGACTTAAGAATAGCACTTGAGATCCGTACGAGAGACATTACACTAGAGTTAGTATAGATTGCGACAAAGCAGGAATACAACAATGGAATCAAATCGAAAGCAAGTTGAGTGGTGTAATGGCTTGATGCCTAAGCACAAGAATCTTCCGTAGTGGCATTCGGATAAGTGGTATCAATGGGTATTGGTTCGGCTCCACCATCCCGCTGCCCAGCTCCTTCTGGACTTGCGTGCACCGAAGTCGCACGCGGTGAAGCATGCACTGAGGGATGTTGCTGAGATGTACCTCGTCCCCGTTCCCTCTGTAACCTATCAACCATTTCTTCCATCTGAATGCGCAAGCGCATTTCATCTAGATAAAGTTCTTCAGCACGTTTTCGAGCCTGACATTCAATTTCTAGTTGACGTTTCATGGCTAGTTCCCAGAAACAGTCAGTTCAGGTCGAAAGTAATGCAACTGAGGTAAGTACCGGCGATTAAGTGCTGCACAGCAGGTGGGACGTAAACAGATGGCGCTGCGGGAGACATTGGTACCCATGGCGAAAGCACCTCATGCAGGTCCAGCATGTGAAAACCCCAAACAACATCCTCGATATCGGCTTGAGATGAAACAACGTGCTCGATATCGACGGCAGGAGAAGCTCTAGTCGAGGATTCTTCATGTTCGACAGGGGCAGCAGGTCCAGCCAAAATCGTGGTCTCTGGGAGGATCTCAAGCTTTGGCAGTATAGGACTACTGGTGAGATGCAACGTCGTAATTTTACGGTCAGTAGCAAGTAGTTGTGAAGGCTGATTCACAACCTCTAGAGAACCGATGACAGGCGTATGTGAAGCCTTGGCTGTTGTTTCCGTTGTCTCCTCATTAACATGCTGCGATGGAGCCATATCCTCAACCGCTGGATGAATATTCTCCGGTGACGAGCTCGGATACCTTAAGTCACAATCTGATAAACTATATTGTAGGACAGATTCCCCATCCAGCGGGAGCGGGGGAGTGAATGGCAATTCATTTGTAGCAGGCACGTCCGAGTCTGGGTGTGGCTCAGTCACTTGGTTAGACAAGGAGCCGGAATCTTGTTTTATGTGGTCGTTGGTTGGGGTGGGGTGTGGTTCATTGGGTTCAGCCACTTCACCGGATGGCATCTCTGCTTTGTTGCAGGGTTCATGGCTTCCACATTTGCTCGATAGATGCGACGTTGTATCCGTACCTGCACTCGTACTTGATAGCAGTGTTCCTTGAGACATGCGAAGATTTGCCCACTCTTCCATAAGGGCAGCCTTTACACCATCATCTGCAAGACTGGTTTTACGCAGAGGGCCTATCTTCTTCTTGAGAGTAGATGCTGAAAGTGTCGAGCACCCTGTGCCACTGTGCTCCTCTTGTGATGACTCGACCGAGTCCAAGGAATCCTTGGAAGCTAAGTATGGATAGATGTCTCGACTTTTTGTAAAAATAAAAGGATGGATCTTCTTTGCCAACCGTGATGACATCCGAGGTGTTATCGTAGTTTCAGACCGAAGAGATGTATCGGACACCGAGACGAAAGCCCGAGTCAAATCAGCCTTTGAGCCACACCGAGTTGCGGACTTGAATTTCGATTTTTTCCGAGGCGGCCTCGAACTGAGGCTAGCAGTCAGGTTGTCTGGAACATGTGGTTGGCTAGAGGTTTCCACTATATCATTGTTTTTGGATGCTGGCGATACAATGCATGCTTTTAACACGTTGTTATTTCTCAGCAAGGAAATGTTCACCAGAAACGAACTCACGTGCACAAACGATATCAGGAGATGACCCGTCTATTGTATGGTCGGTGCCATCGAGATCATTGGCGTCCTCAAGTACTGAGCGTCCTAAAAGTTCGTCCATTCGTGCGACGAGGAGTGTTTCATGAACTGACACCACGTACTCCTCTTGTTCAACATAATTCTAATGCGAGTCCGTTACAACTTGAAAGTGATGAAAGATGGCATGCTCCTGATTTTGTGTTATTCAGGGTTGAAGTGAATCATGGGTGAACCAATAATGAGCCGGAGGGTTGTTGCGAGTGATCTCCAGAGTTTACTCACCTACAAACACAAGATGAAGACAATAATCACAAGCCTGGAAGTGAAATCCGTGACTGGGCACTCCGAAAGCTTGCAAAATAAATTTCACCGACTTATACAGGATTTGGGATCGTGAGAAACAACCGTTGTGGTATGAAGAAGCGCTTAAAAGTGATCGCACAACCTCAAGCTTATACACAACTGAACCAAGGCGGTGTTCATCGCTAATGACAACGGGAAAACAATCTAACGATACAGTGCACTAATAGTACTGGTACATGGGTCTGAACATAAATATAGAACAGAACACTAGTAGGTGCGATGCATACTACTATAACGTGTTTATTACATAGTGGCACCTATCACCTTCGCAGCCAAAGCGCGCAGGATCTGGTTAGACCTCGTCAGACGGCACAATAGAGTTGATGAATTGAGCGCTTACTTCCGCCTTCTGACTACCTCCAAGTTCGGAGAATACTGCAGCAACACTCTTACCTTTGGCATCACGTATCGCACCGACGCGGTTACCTGCATATGCGCCTATCATGAGACCCGGTAAATTAGCGACTATGAATCCCATTCCTGATGAATAGATGGTTCATCAAGAGCGTCGTATCAGAAGATAGATAACTAACCGCCACCACAAACGGCGCCAATGTATGACCACCATGGCGCGTGACGTTCAACCTCCGGACGGAGCAGCTATACAATGGTTAACCAATATACAAGGCCGAGAAAGTGGGAGTAGAACCTCTTCAAACACGTCCGCAAATACGTTCTCGGCGTCAGGTCTCGGCTCTTGAGCTGGTGCTGTGCCTGCACCTCCAAACATGCTGGCAAACTGCGTAAAGAAATTCGAAGACGCCTTCGGGTCACTGCTTTTATCCCCGGCCCGCTTTGATGAGTATAGTGCATCATATTCTTTCCGTCGCACTGGATCCGACAAAACATAGTAGGCATCGGCTACGGCCTGCTTAATAAGTTAACATGCTTTCCAGGGTAGTAGACACGTTGCATGAACTTGGAACTTTTCTGTCGCTGTCTTTCTCTCATCTTCAGTGGCATTGGAAAATCTATCCGGATGAGTCCTGTAAAGCTAGATAGTTAAGTAGAAAGAAGTGCTACTGGTGTTATGACTGTCAATGCACCTGAGTGACTCCTTTTTATAAGCCTGTCTGATCTCCTCGGCGGTGGCCGTCTTTGACACATTGAGCAGTGCATAATAATCGGGAAAGCTCGCCATTGGGAGTATCAGGAATATCGAGGGGAAAAGAACCAGGTATATATATATGACGGTATGGAGAATGAGGTGCTTGCTCCAAGCTTGCTCCTTAAGGTCGTGTCTTCTAGGTTGAATTATATCATTAGTCAGCCCGTCGCCGCTCCGAAGAATCCCCCGTAACGATGTTTGCTTTTAATACCAACTTGATCTCCTCCACAACTGTTTTGTGACTAGCGCTATTTTCACAGTCATGCACCCTTGACATTCACCCTAACTCCGCATCTGCGTTGCACAGCGTGCATGGTTCAATGGCAGCTGTGCTCCATCGACACGTCATGATTTGACAGACTCTTCTTATACTGACCATAAAAATGTGGTGCACATTATTTATGATATACTGCCGCTCATGTGTTTGGGTATCCTTGCCGGCTTGCTCACTTTATCATTGGTCATCTGACCCCTCAACATCGTCGATAACTCCTGTAGTGTGCTGGAGACCAGTGCATGCCAGGGCCTTGACAGACATTGAGTTAGCAAAAGCCCGCGCAAATGAGGTCACCACGGCCGCTGTGCAAACAGTTCACACTCCCAGCACCAGTGGATCCAGTTTCAACGATCACAACTCCACCTACTCCACGTGATATTTCCACATTGGTTGATTGTGTTTTGCAACGCGCATGCTTCTTGCACCTGCATTTTTGCACTGCACAGACGCTCAAGCCAGCGCTCTACATCTACCTGATATTTACGGGCGTCTAGTTCGCTCGCTGCTGCCGTACAACTATATGCCCAATCTTGACACAAGAGGTACGCCGTTTTTGCGACTTGCCAAGCCAACGTCACTTTGGCTGCGAGTCAATTGAAAGCGCACTGCCTGGCCTTCGCGGCAACGAGACCTCCAAGCTCCTTAAGCGGGAAACATCCTTTACAATATGGTGGTTTTTAGGGCTGCGGAACGTTCATTTTCTGGCTTCGGTGGTAATATTATACCCATTTTGATATGCGTGAGTTACCCCTACTTGAAAGCATTGCCGCATTTTTCGCGCATTGAATTTCCCAGACAAAGTGGGAGTAGCATATGCCCACGTTTGTGTACAACTGAGTCTGGGGCTAGACTGTATTGCACGGCATCTGGGGCGGCCGCTGCAAAGCGCGTGTCTCTGCTAGCGTAACTTCAAGTTCAAGTAGATCTATTCGTGAGGTACTATATACACTGACTCTGAGTAACGTATGCAGCTTTGTTCCACGTGAAGGTGGGAGTGTTGATGAGGCGGCGTTCCCGATAAATCGATAACGGCCCGTGTCTTAAAGAAGCTTAAGCACATCTACCAATATATATATATACCAGTACTTGATCTTTATCTCACAGACACCCACAACTCGAACGCAATGGCGAACAACCTTCTTCAAAGTCCAGCGCATGCAAGCGCCGTTCCTTTTTCTCGGCCCCCAACTCCCGGAGTACACCCTCTCCAAGTTGGTTTTTGTGGCCTTGGGTCTATGGGCTATTTTATGGCCCGAAATCTAGCTAATTCCTTCAAATCTCAACTCCCACCTCTTCTCGTGTACAACAGGACTGTGTCAAAGTCTCAGAAGCTCCTCGCAGAACTTGGCGCATCCACCGTCAGAGTCGCCGATACTCTTCACCAGCTGGCTACGGAGTGCGACGTTATCTTCACTAATCTTGCGAACGATGCTGTAGTAACAAGTGTCTACAACGAGTTTGCGAAGGCTCTTGCCGTACGCCGTAATTATATCTTCTTGCAGGATAAGATAGTCACGCTGCCATCATCAGCAATTACCTCCAACCAAGGCCAAAATATTTGTTGAGATGAGCACGGTAAGGCTGATATCCACTTCTTGTTTTCATGCTCAACGATGCTGTCAGATTTACCCTACGTTGGCTGGTGCGTAGAACGTATCTCTGCCACTTACGGAACCATGAACAACTTTGCTATAGGCGATCTTGACAGACTGTTGTCGAGCCATCCGCACACCCACTTTGTCACTTCACCTATCTTTGGACCTCCCCTAGCGGCAGATAAGGCCACCCTTCTTATTCCAATGAGTGGAGATTACCGGTCCAAGAAGGAAGTCGCCTTTCTCCTAGTCCCGGCAGTGGGCCGCAAAGTAATTGACCTCGGAGGAAATGTGGAAAAAGGTAAGATTATAAGAGTGGTTGCGAGGAAAGTCTTAAATGTGTGGGGTTTTCAGCTCCGACACTAAAGTTGATCGGTAATGGTATGATCATGGGTATGAATGAGCTCCTCGCCGAAACTTTGACGCTTGGAGAAAAGTCTGGCATCGGACAGCAGACTGTATACGATGTGATTAAAGGTAAACTTTAGAATGCGTCTTGCTCTACTTCGACGGAGAGCTGATAACGATCACATTCAGATCTCATGCCAGCACCAGGGTATGCATGTCGTCAATTGTACTACTTGAAATTTCTGAAGCTGACGCATGACAATAGTGTGGTGGCCTATGGTAACAAGATGGTCAACGACTTGTTTGATGGCTCCGTTGGTTTTGCCTTGGATGGTGGGATAAAAGACGCCAAGTCGGTACCTCGAGGTGCTCGCAATGAACATTCTTTTCTAATGATTTTCAATCCAGTCACATCCGCCGCCTGTCCGCGGAGCTAAACTCCCCGATGCCTACAGGTATGAACAATTTTACCTTCAGGCATCCAGAGATACTCATATTTCATAGTTGATAACGCGCATCGTGCCATGATCGGCGCCCGAGCGATGCACCAGGCACAAGTGGCTGCAGGGACACAGCAGTGGGACATTATGGACTGGAGCGCACTGATTGCAAGCAGCCGAGTTGGTGCTGGATTGAATCCATTTGACAGCAAGAAGGTCGGTGCTTGAGTTCTCGGCCTATTTGATGATAGACTGAAGTCGAGTCCAGGGAACAGGACCAACACGAGAAGACTGAGGAATAAGCAGTGAGCTCCAAGTCATCTCAAGCATTGGAAGTCAAGGTGTATATATTAATTTGACAGAACAACCATAGAATTGAATTGCATGAAGACGTGAATGTACCTTCAATAGAGAAATGTAATCCTGGTAGCATCGGAGAAATGAAAATCGCCCTTCATCAGAATAAGGCAGTCATCCCAACAATTGCTTAACTATCCTGCAGGTAGTCACCCTTGTTGTTTGGCGAATCCCAAAAAAGTTGGTGGCGCATGCTTATAGTTGAACTTGGGATGATCACGGGGTTGATCACGTAATCACATCAGTTTCAACTTGCGGAGCATGACCGCCTTCAATGATGCGGCACATGCCACACTAGACTGTTCTTCTAACACCCTTGCTTTCCAGATCAACAAGCTCATCCAGAATCCAAAATTTATGCCACTCGACGCACCTATCCACAACCTACAACGCCTGCAGGACCCAACATTACCTCGGGGCTCTTTAACTCGTTCCTTTTCGAAATCCCCTATGTATATCCGTACGGACCGATACTATTACATTTACACATAGCGGCCAACCAATCAACTTCGTTCCTCATTCACGTGGGAATATAGCGTTTCCGATAACTCTCGAAGTCTGGCAAATGCTCTTGACGAGTGCAACTTGACTGTGTTCACTTACTCTTTCTCTCCTAGATATTCAGCTCAAACGCAATGGCGAGTAACTTTCTTCAAACTCCAGCCCCGCATGCAGGCACAATTCCCTTTTCTCGACCCCCAACTCCCGGAGTACACCCTCTTCAAATCGGCTTTTGTGGTCTCGGGGCCATGGGCTATTTCATGGCCCGAAATCTAGCCAACTCTTTTAAATCTCAACTACCGCCTTTGATCGTGTACAACAGGACTGTGTCAAAGTCTCAGAAGCTCCTCGCAGAACTTGGCGCATCCACCGTCAGAGTCGCCGATACTTTTGGCCAGCTGGCTACGGAGTGCGATGTTATATTCACTTGTCTCGCAAATGATGATGTGGTAACGAGTGTTTATAACGAGTTTGCGAAGGCTCTTGCCGTACGCCGCAATCATATCTTGCAGGATAAGATAATCACGCTGTCATCATCAGCAATCACCTCCAACTAAGGTCAAAATATTTGTTGAGATGAGCACGGTAAGCCTGGTATCTGCTTCTTAGCTTCATGCTTAGCGACGATGTTAGAATTATCCTGCGCTAGCTGGTGCGTGAAAAGTTTACTGCTACTAACGTAACTGTGAGCAAGTCTGTTATAGGCGATATTGACAGGCTGCTGTCGAGCTTCCCTCATACCCGATTTATCACTTCACCTATCTTTGGACCTCCCCCAGCGGCAGATAAGGCTACCCTTCTCATTGCCATGAGTGGAGACTACCGGTCCAAGAAGGAAGTCGCCTTTCTCCTTGTTCCTGCAGTAGGGCGAAAGGTGATCGATCTCGGAGAGAATGTAGAAAAAGGTAAGAATGGGTCAGAACATAGCGATCAAAGTTTGCGAGTCTGAAATTATTTGGATTTCAGCTTCGACATTAAAGTTGATCTGCAATGGTAATCTCGCTGCTGCTCTGGAGCTTCTCGGCGAAACCCTGACACTGGGAGAAAAGTCTGGCATTGGGCAGCAGACTGTATACGACCTGATCACAGGTGAAGCTCGGACCGACTTCTGCCGTATTATAACAGGAAGCTGATTGATTCTTGAGAAATCATGCCAGCGCCAAGGTATGCGTGCTGTCAATCGCATTGCTTCGAATCACTGATGTCCACGACAACAGCTTGGTAGCATATAGCAAGAAGATGATCGACGACTCGTTTGATGACTCCGTAGGCTTTTCTATGGATGGCGCAATCAAAGACTCTTCGTTAGTGGTGTTTACGATGAATAGTGTTTTTTGACACAGTTTTTGATTCAGCCACATTCTTCGCCTATCCGCGGAGCTGAATTGCCCAATGCCCGCCGGTATGTCGACGAACGAACCTTTCGTTGTTACGAGATACTGATTCATTTGCAGTTAGTAAAGCGCAACAGAGCATGATTACTACTCGGGCCCTACACCAAGCACAAGTTGTCTCAGGGACACAGCAGTGGGACATCATAGACGAGAGCGCGTTGATTGCGAGCAGCCGAGTTGCGGCTGGACTGAATCCATTCAACAGTAAGAAGGTTTGTGCTTGAGTTCTCATCTTCTAGATGTTAGCCTGAAGTTGGATCCAGGGAACAGTAGTTGTACGAGAAGACTGAAATTTGATGCTGCAGCAAATCATTATTTTGATATAACCTTCTAATTGTCCTCCTCGCTTAAGTCTCGTGGGCACCGAGTATAGCCAGCAAATTCGAGGACCCCAACGTGTGAACGTGAGGTCCGCATGGATTCGGGATACAAACTTGACTGTAGTGCTAATACAAACGCTGCTGCAGAGAAGGGAGGGCGCGCAAAAGATTGCTATCGACACTGGTAATTCGAGTGAGAAGAAGAAACCTGGCGTACCTAGCGAGACGAGTAATGCGAGTGAGCAGAGGTAAGGACCCCTAATTCACCAAGTCTCGCTAGACATAGGCCAGCTGAGGACCCACTAAAGGGGGTGGCAATGAGGATTGCCTGAGACATATTAGTCATGACTAGCGATGCACGGGGCATCCGTAGAGGTGACAAAGAGTCAGACTGACTAATATGCCGAACGATGCGCAGGGCATCTGCCACAGGTGGCAAAGGGACAGGCCCTGGGATCAGCTGCTAAGGAGCCCGCTGGTGTAATCACTTTAGGTGATAGCCTAGGGTTAGGGTTAGAACGAATAAAAATCGAAAAAAAAGATGGCCTGCTTAGCCAGAGTGGCCGTAGCAGGACTGGAAAATATTGAGACGGTGCATGAGCCGGAGCCCATACAAACCGTAGTTACCCTCTGTATGGACAAGGTCGCCGTGCTATGAAGGGTCCCCACGGCCCACAAACCCAGGTACATGAAGGAGCCTATGCCATCAAGGTAAGTATGAGTTGTTACAGTCAAAACACACCGCTTATATACACCACAATACCGTGCACGGACCATCCATGGCTGCATTTGGAAACACCTCATTTCCACGCTTGCTCCTTCAAGCATATGTCTCATCCAGGTATTTCAGATTCGTACTATTTAACATGGAGATTATTAAAGGACAGATCCGAAACTCCTCAGAAGGGCGGCCACCTTGAAACAGCCCAAGGGATGACAAAACTGGATAGAAGACTTCTTCAGCAACTCAAGCCCTCAGCTGCCCATCCGAACGGGGCTCAGTGTTGCAGGAGAAAAAATATTTCAGTGGACTTCGTAGCCTAGACAAGGCACAAGCCTAGGCTCCGGCAGGCACGAAGACACTACTTAGCTCACATGATGGCATCTTCACTAATCCGAGCTAGAAGTACGTGCCAGCTGAGTGGTCAGTTATTCTACTCACTAATCTCACCATCACACCTTTCAAGTATTTCCCTTGCGCCTCACTCGGGCGCCACCCTCACTGGCAGTCACATGTATGTTTTTATTAGTGCTGAAGTTGAACCCAACCTTATCCAGTACCACACATAGTGTGCACTGTGAGTAAAACAGCGAAATCCTTTGGAAACAGTGGGTATCAGGCCTTCCAAAAGCTCACCAGGTATCTCATGACGTCTACACCATCCCTTGAAGCGCTGAACCCTTCTATGTAGAATCGAGTTTCTATATCTGTGGATTCCGTATTTTCTGTCTACAATCCCTGAGAAGTGAAAAAGGACGCTTGGCGTCTCCACAAAATGTTTTGATATTCCACGGTCATCATGTTGGCACCATGACGAGGCAAGTTGTGACCCTGAAGGATATGACGATGCTGACGTATCACTCAATCACGCCCAGATCACTGTCACAACTGTTTTGCCTATGTAAACGCACAGGTTGGCTTTCCGCATAGTTGTCTTCTCGACAGTGCTTACCATTTTCTAGTGCAGCACCAGAAACATCAGAAGTACAAGGGCGCCCTTCCTTACGAGCTCGTGGAGAAAATCCTTGTAGATGCATGGTGCTCCATTGACGACGCTCCCGCTAGATGGCGTTTCTTTCGCGCCATTGCAATCTTGTCCAAGGTATGGCGCGATGTGCTCCACGAGGTGGTATTGCGCTATGCCTTCATCGAGACAATTGCCGATTCCGTCGCGTATAGGAGACTCCTCTCGCGTTATGACCCATGCGCTCGATATGTCTCCATCGTGTTGAATGCTGTGAATCACACACGATTTCATGTTGACGAGATTGCAAAGTATGTTCCAGGGGCGCGATTCATGTGTCTTGCTATCACAAGGGATAGGCGATATTATTTCGACGCGATCCTCCAAAATCTCCTCGCAAAGACGGAATCCCTCACGCACCTCCGTATTTGTTGGCCTCCCCTTCGTGATTCTTTTGCATGTCCCCTTTCTAGCATCCTCATTAGCTCAGTGACGCATTTGCATATAGCGCGCCATCCGTCAGCGTCACTTGGTTCTATCCTTGCGTCATTCCCGAACGTAACTCACCTTCGTCTGGGGACACCGTGTTTTCTGAAGAACCTCGTACCCTACATGTCCGCAGTTCGAGTTCTTATCCTCGATGCTCCACCGCAGTACTGCATGCATACAGTTTCTCGAGCTCCAGCCCTTATATTTCCAAGTTCGGTCCCGCTTTGGAATATTTGCGACGCACTTGAGCATGGCTTGCTGAAGTCTACTGCCAGCTACCCATGCCGGATCATAATGAATGCAGGAAAGTCGGACGCGGATGAGTCCATGATTGCGGATATTGCTCTGAACTGCCAGAAGCATGGGGTGGCCTTTGAATGCAGACGAAGATATCCGCCATTATGGCAATCTAGTCATTTGGACTCCGGGCGTTGGGACCATGACGCATGGAGCTAACTGTATGTAGCTACTCAAGTAGCAACAGTCGTTTTGTGATGCTAGCTATGCTATGAAAGCTATGATCAAAATTTCAAGGCTCTTCGGTACTTGATGAAGGCAATCAAATTGTCTCGCATTTCCTCCCCTCTCAGTTTCAAATCTCGCTCCTTCCGCCTGTCAATTGCCCGAACGGCTTTACGCACCCCCTCAACGCTATCTACAAGACGCTGCACGAAATTGCCTTGCCAGAAATTGACATCGTATGGGAGATTCTCATCGGAATAGATGTCGATGAGAGCCGACAGTGTTTGAATAAGTGGCTCGGTGCCATACGTCGAAGGTGCTGTGGACGTTGGGAGGATGGAAAGCAAGTGCATCGCAATAACCTTATCCTATTTTTAGTTTCGAGAAGGGTCAGAGAACGTGCGACTCACGCGATTGGCATCAATAGATTGTGGATGCTGCGCCAGACACTCAAGCGTGCCGATGCATTTCACGCGGATAGCAGGATCAGTGCTCGAGTTGCAGAGCTGAATCAATAGCTGGACTTGATCTTCGTTGGGCACCTGACAACGACTCATTAACACCAGAACTTTCGCCAATGAGAAGACTTACCAAGCTACCCTTCCAGATATTGCCGACGCCCCATAACACACCCACTCCAATCTCCCACATTTCCTTTTTACGCTCTTGGCCGCGTGTGATTTCCGTGCCTACACTCCCAAGTGCTGCCCACACACCGTCCCATATATGTTTTCCACTAGCACACGCTGCGGCTAATTCAGGACTTGGAGACGCGCTCAACGAGAGAAATATGTTATTCAAGCACTCAAGCGCGCTAACATGAATTGCACTCAGTACGGATGTTGTCGGTGGGTGTGAGGATTGACCGGCTGCGGGGGGAAAAGACAGTCTGACGGGTTGGATAAGGGTAATGAGGGGTTCTACAAGCGCAGGCAGATGACTTGCGGTTGTCGTGCCATTGGTGATCGGTGTATGGTCGAGGGCCATGTCATCGGTGACATCCTCTTCTATCTCGCCATCATCATCTATCTCAATGTCAAACAATCACCCCCACTTACGTAAAAAATATCTTACCTTCATCTTCTTGTGCATCAGGTTCACCTTCCTGCACCTCGGAGATGGGGTCAGGTAATGTCGCACACACGCCAGTTAAGATTTCTAGTGCGAGTTGAACAGTGCGTAATTTATTCTCCAAACGGTCGAGTTCGACCTCAGTATCAGACCTATGATCTGACTTTGGAGCACTTTTGAGAGATAATTTTTCTATTTGAGGTTCCAGAGCCTTTATGTCACATCAATACACACCACCGATGAGCTGCTAAGATTGACAACTCACCAATTGTACCACCAGGCTCTCAGCCAGCGCTGATGACTCAGTGAGAGACACAGAAGCTACTACTGGCTGAAGCAGTGGAAGTACAATCTCCTTGCCAACATCGACTCCCGATGCGGCACTAAGGGGAGGAAAAGGTGCAGCGTTGCTCAGGATACCTGATTATAATCAGCCAATTTATTCAACGAAAGCAAGTTCCTTACCGCTTGCCAACACTTTCAACATGGTCATTCTATCCAAGAATATTTCCTTATCCTTGCCCGTTACACTGCCATCGTCGTGTACAATTTCGAGTAAGCATGTGCTATACGCCGCATTTGACCGAAGCTCATCTATTGCTGGCTGATTGTCATCCGTCAGGACGTATAGGCATTGCGCTGAGAACCGCAGTAAGTCCTAAAAGTAGATATTGAAAGCAGAAATATCTGCGAACCTGCGGCAGTAATGGTAGCTATGGGTAATCTTTTTCGAGCGGCCAGGAAGGACATCAAAAAAGGAACAAGATTGATTTGATTGATAGCATTTAAAGCCTTGTTGGATGTTTCCCTGGCCGTACCTTCAGCGCTGATACGATACGATTAGAAACCGATGCACCTACGAAAGACACCAGAGTATAGTATTCACATTCTCGGTAAATTCATACACTACTTTTTGTGCGTTCTCTGGAGCCGTCTTGGGTGATTCCAGAAACTGTGAGAGTGCGCTTGATATCTGGGAAGAGTAAATCTTGACCTCACATCATTCATTCACATGCATATTACACACACCTTCGGCACAAATGCTTTAAGGGGAGCCAGTATATTTTTATTGTACATTTCTGCGCATATATCGTACCCTCCATCGATGCACAAATTTCTGAGAGGTACGAGGATGTAAGACAAAGAAATCATCGAGACTGGAGATGCACACCTTAGTGCCCCAGCGGCTTCGATCCAGACTTCCTCCTCGCTATCAGATAAGCGCGTAATAAGCGCTCCAACTACGTTTTTCCCCTGTAACAACCGTCGTGTAGATGGATCGTTTTGTATGAGATTGGATACCGCGACGCATGCCCACTTGCGTTCAGAAGCGTCTGGATTCTCCAACTACAATGCCAATGAATTCCCGTACGTGGATCTTGCCATACGGCGCACCTTTTGTATGATAGGCAATACTGCTTCGTTTTTTTGGGAGGATGAAGCTACTGATTCTAAACCTTTGGGAAGATGTGAATCTGGCACCCGCATGGGATTGTGTCGACGCATCGAGCGTTTCTTCTGCGACTTCCCCATTTCCGAGTATACTGGGGACTGAATATAGGCGACTGATGGTCCCGAACTGGAGCCTAAGAGTTAAGATAATGAATCTAATGGGCTCAGAGGGATAAGTGAGACGTAAAATGTGACTACTATTTTTGGTCTTCTACTACAAACCGTTACTCGGAATAATGCTCCTGACAATGCCATACAATCACGTCGGAGACCAACAAGTGCTGTTGAACCTCAAGCTGACCATATTTCGTTCGATAAGTATAGATTATAATGCAACACTTGTAGCACTTTACAACAACATTGTAATGCGCAATTGGCAGATGTCCAGGGTGTCGATTAGGTATATAGTACAATACAGTAGACGAATATTCCAAGTATCCGCAAAAACGTGGACCAAAAACCCATAACTAGCGTTGGTATATCGGAAGTATGCCATGCATGGTAACAAGTTCTTCAGGTGGAGCGGAAGCTTGAGAACTAAATGCGGATGACGAGGGCTGAGAGGGAGATGGTGCAACGTGGGTATCGCAATCATCACCGTATATTTCTGATACTTCTGGAGCACTGCCTTCCCAAAGGCCAAACGTTTCGTCATGCTCCAATATGGGAGGAGCCGAAGCTGTCAGGGTGTCCTCAAAGGGAATAGCGTTCGGCCGAGCCTCATATGGGGGCATAGAAGGCAATGAGATGGGGTCTAGCGCGGTGATATCTTGCACATAGCTGTGCCCATCAAAGTACCCTGGTGACAAAACGTTTTTCGAAGGCGGATTTGGGAAACCCAAGTTCCCGACCTCGGATAGAGAGGATGAGACAATGACTAGTTGAGAGGGCTGGTCATCAAAATCATCATGCCATTCTGGGGCAGACTCATGGATATGCGAAGGACTCCCGCTAGTGTTATCTTGAATTACGGGAGGCGCGCTAGCCAACTCGGCCATACGGGCGAGATGAGCCTTATCATCAATGGCGACATGCCCGGCACCGCTGGGATGGTAAGGGATATCGTCATGGTCCGTGGATGAACAGTCATGACCAAAGAGCAGTGACCCTCGGCGTAATGTGGGGTCATCCGAAGATACGTGCGATGCTTCGTGAGGACAACCTTCAATTTCAGGACGCACAGGCAGGGCAGGAAACATGTAAGCTGGGGGAGACGAAACAGTGCATGGGCTAGATGGGTCGGCTGATATAAAAGGTGGCTGTGTGGGGTCGAGACGATTCTCAATGGGAGCAGCGTAGTAGTCCGTATCTTCAGAGACAGATACTATTGAATGCCGCCGTGATGAGACTGGGGAGGGGTGGACAGATGGCTCGCGAGGATCCAATAGCGTGGGAGATTGTGGTCGACTTCTGGTAGACATGCCATGACGTCGCCTCCGTCGACGAGCAGAATTTCGTATGTTAGCTTTCCACCGTTCGCTTGCCCTCGCCCACAAGCGATTTTTTCCGCGAGCCTCGATCTCCCTTTCGCCATCCTCTGATAGGTCTTCCGGGTTCACCTTGTGTCTGGCCTTCAGTTCCAAGTCATTCTTTGTCTTGTCTTTGTCCAATATTTTCTTCCGTCTCTTTCTCCAAACGATGCAGCTTATGATGAACATGCAAATTGAGACCGCCAAGATTATGGCTAGCGAGAGGATGATGATAGAGGCGGTGCGATTGCTTTGGGACGTCGTGGACCAACCTGCAGGAAGGACGGAGTCCATTTCGGCGGAAGCGGTTGGATTAAGAACCGACGTAGATCGCGAAACATCAACTGTAAGGTCCGGAGACGAAGCATGGTACTAGATAAGGATGTTAGCGGGCGGAAGATGACAAGGAGGGTGAACGAACTGTTGAACCATACAAGGTCCAGGCAGTTGCCTTGTGCCAGCGGCCGTCAGACTGTAGAACGTATTTGTCTGCCACTGGTTGTGTGAATTTAGCTATAGGCGTGGGCGATGTGGAAGAGGTTGTGCTGCTATAGGATGTCGTGGGGGTTGTGTTACGGACGCAAGTATTGAAGAGATCTAGAGACGGACATAAGAAAGATGGAGGTGGGGTCGGTGCTGGGAGTGGGCTTCCGTCCACTGTTTGCGAGCTAGCAGCGATAGTTGCAAGGATCGACAAGACGGATGATGAAGGACAAGCTATGGCAGCTGGTGAATGTCTACGTTGATGATTAAGCCTTGAACCGGCCTGGCAATATATTTGCTTGGCCATGATACAACGAGTGCCAAGAGAGTCTTGCCGATTCAGCGTGGCAGCAACTCGGTAATTTGTCGTCAGAATCGTTATGGTCAATATTCGACTATAAAATGAGTTTAGTCAACACAAAAAAAAACGAGGATCAGTCCTCTGAAAAACGCTCAAACTCTTGAGGAAGAATCAATCTACAACAGACTTGACAGGTTGGCTGAGGAGAAAAGCGGGGACTAACTCGTGGGCATCATATCCAGCTTATTAAGTAATAAATAAATAAATAACTAGAGAGTCACATCGTCCAGTACTCGGTTGCCTAAATAAGGAATTATTTTTTAAGCTACCTATGATATATCACATACCAAAAAAACAACCATTGCTATTTCCGTATCAGTTATTTAAGCTCAACATTAACATTTGCTAACCATCGGCTTCGTTTCCGCTCTTCCTCTCGAACTTTCGCTCTTTCCCTAAGCTCCTTCTCCTCATCTCTGCTTCTCAGCCGCACGTACAAATCTTCAGCGCTTGATTCATAGAACATCTTGTACGTGCCTAGGCTCACCCGGATGCTCATAGAATCCCAACTTGAGGTGCCTCGCGGTGATTCGTCGATCGTCATGTGTCTATTTACAAAATCACATTCAGTATCACAAATCACGTTTACATAAGTTGTCGTCCTAACCTTCGCAAATATACCTTTCCTTCACGCTTTGATTGCGGCAACCATTCTGTCGGCTGTCGTAGAACATACGAGTCGAGATATTCTCGCCACCGAGTAATTGCTGTTCCGTCCCCATTCACACTAGGATCGTCCGGTTCGACCAGTTGAATGAACATTGTTTTCGAAGACCGATGCTGGAATTACTTGACATCAGGGCCACAAATAATCCCAAAATTAAATCTTTCACATACCCAATCGAACCTGTACAAATGCTCGTCGCTACCAACGTGACGTTCCGCCTCACGTCGATAGAGAATCATATTTTGATTGGATAGAATATCCACCTTTCGCGTTTGTTGAAGTAATACCCAAAGCTCCTGACACTTGTTATCCGACAAGAGAATCTGCACCTGTTAAAGGTAGACCCCATTCAGCTAAACTTGAACCACGAAGAGAGCGCGGTCACGAAGGCTTAGAAGCCTAATAGCACAGTGTTATATTTACCTGCTTGATTAATGAAGACAGTATCTTGTCTAACGTGAAAAGGTAATATGCCTGGACCATGCACCGGGTCAGGCAATAACTCCGAACATGAACGCACAACTTACCTTGTTGCCGAAAAACCATCGCATATGCTCCTCAAACGTTGCCTGATCAAGCTCGTTATCAAATAGCTTTTCAAATGCTTCCAACATGTAAAGGTATACGACATCGGTCGCGTCACAGGTCTGACGGTTAGACACAGCCTCCACAGCTTGCGCTAGTATAGCAGAGGGTCCATTCGGATCATCCAGCCCTAACTCAATTGCGATAGGATTGCAGTGTGCAGGATTTAGACCTTTTGCAGTCTGACGAGCGCCCTGTTCCTTACACACGAGCAGACGAGAATAGATCAACTACATGCGATAAAATCAGCTCACATCATGCGCATACCACTGTGGGACCTGACCTGTAACAAACAGAACACAGTGTAGAACGTCGTGTTCCCGAAAAAAGGTTTTCGTCTAGAGGCACCGTCTCCTGAAATAGGGGAGGTTTGATTGGCTGACGCGTCACGGATCCACTGATCCGGAGAGCTATTTTGAACTGGAGCTAACCCTGCACTTGTGTTGTCCCCCAGGGTGGTGTCAAGTAATACACGCTCTGAATAAGGCGTGGTCCCTCTTGACTGGGATAACGAAAATGTATCCAGGCCCTCAGATCCAATGGGGTTTTCTTGCGAGGATTTCAGTAACCGCTTCCGAAGGTCACCCGTGGCTATTACATTCCCCATAGTACCGCGCCCACTCACAAACGGGACACCGTTATCATTCCGCGAGCCATCTGAAGCTTGTTCCTCGTCTCGCGATTCGTCCAAAGGAGCAAACCCAGCATTGAACTCGGCAGCAGGGCACATACATAGAAGGGGGATGAATGATCGCAGCCAACCTTCGACTCCACGCCGTTCCTGTAGTGTATAGTGCGCATGGGAATGATCCAAGAACGAGTAAACCAACTTGAGCGAGTCTTGAAGGACAGTCATGTCCTTGAATGAAAACTCCAGTTGGTAGCCTGGCACAGCCGCAGCGAGTGAGGATGGACCCTGCTGCGCCTGTACATCTGCTTGCTCAGCTTTAACTGACTCAATATTTCCTACAAAGTGTTTCGCAGTGACGACCTTCTTATCATTCGACTTGAACGTGACCCCTTGGTGATCGAGAGATTTATAGAAATTTTTGGCGTCAACCTCCCGCCAGGTCTTGTTCCATTCTCGTTGCACGCGTCGCCACTCTTCATCCTTCTGTTTGAGCCGAGCGAGGACCACTGGCACAGCGACGCTAGGACACTCCTGAAGAGCTTGGATGACTTCCATTCCAGCATCTCTACCGTAGACTTTCTTCAGCGTCCGGTGGTATATGTTCTTGCTCAGGCCACCAAAGTCAGGCTTGAGTCGGAAATTGGAGCGTTCATCATTGGTCATTTCCTCGATGCGAAAGTTAATGGGCTCTATAACAGCGATTGTGCGTGCAAGGGCTTCAAGCTGGACATGATATTCGTGTCGTTCTTCTTCGCTCTTGTGCAGCGCTTCTTCAAACGAGTTCTTTTTGTGCGCGATAAAGCCTGCTTCTTCAGACGCCCATGTTGGATGTGAAACCCATTCATCATTAAGTACAGAGCGACAGAGTTCGTCGCGACCTGAACATGCCAAATGAACTTCCTGCAAACAAGGTCGCTTCAGTCAGTCGGCTGGAAATAAAAATTATTCGATACGTACGCTCTCGGGTAACCGACGATAGCTTGGACCCTCACCATCCTCAGCGGGTAATGCGGACAAGGCTTCTGGCGGCCCAGTGCGGATGCTCCCGGGAGGACCATATTCGATACTGTCCTGCCGTTCATCGATACCAACCACTTCCCGAAACTGCGAGAGTAGATCACCATCGCCCAAATACACTTGAGCCAAGTTCACAAGTGTTTTCGCATCGATGATGTCCTTGGAGTACATGTTCAAGAGCTTGAGGAATTCCTCATATGTATCCTTGCTCTCCAACGTGCGCTTCGCGCGCTCAAAAAAGATGAGTTCATCAGGTGCCGACTGAACATTGGCAACTGGCTGAGGGCCTTGTAATACTAGATTATGCATTTGGGGTGGCGGTAGCATACTAGCATGCAATTGTGGGGGGTGGTGGGGCGGTGATTCCGGTAGCCCGTATGAATTGAACTGCGGAGAATCAGGGTCGGCCCCTTTGTGCATGTGCTTGGACTTCTTTGCCTACACAAGGAGAATGTTATTGACGAATGACGTAGAGTCAGCGAAGCACGCACTCGACTTGGGACGGTTCGCATAGCCGGCGCAGGCGTAGTCTCTTTCTCTGGAGCTTTTCTCCTTTTTTTAGGCGGAAGTTGCGTCTTCTTGCCGTTCTTGTCACCTGTATCTATCCAGGGTGTTGGCACGCCTGGACCACTAGTTGGCTGGGGAAGAATGCTGACAGCCCCGCTCAGGGCTATCGACATATCAGGTAAAAAATCCTTGAATTCACTGAGTAGATCTTGAGCATCTTTGAACAAGACTTGCACTTGCACGTATACTTGTGACTACGCTCGAGCGTCAATACACACCATCAGCTAGCGCACATAGCACATACATCTTGGATCTGACGCTGCTCCTTCTGATATGTTTGCAAGATTTCCAGGAATTGCTTATATGTATCGGGATCATCGGAATAGCGCGCCTTGATTTTGTTTAGGTACTGTATTGCATGGTTGAATTCCCCTGAAGATTTGTTTTCTACTGCATTTCGGTTGGACAAATTGCCAAGAAAGGAAGCTGCAGCAGTTGTGGAGGGTACTTGAAGGCCTGGGGAGTACGTATCCATAGACTGTGGTACGTGCGGAACCTGATAGGGAGCCATTGAGGGTGTCATCGAACGGGTCATTGGCTGAAGGGGAAAAGCAGGGCCGGCGGCTGATGGAAGAGGATGCGAAGACTTGATTGTAGCGGGGTCACGAGTGACGCGGGAGATCTGCTCGAAGGTGTTTGTGCTCTGAGTGGTAGTCCCCAGCGGTGTTGTAACGGTGATGATATTAGGGTCGTGCGGGTCTGCGGACATCTCTATTCGGTAGCCAGGGGGAAGAAAGGTGTTGAATCCCTGAATAAGATATGGATTGCCATGGAATAGCATTGACACGCGCTCGATCACTCCAGGTGTGTCAATTCTGTGCAAGGGAAGATCATTAGTAACACGAGGCTGAAAGGCAGAAGAATAGACGATATAAAAAGGTGCTTCTGCAACCACGACCACAACAGGAAAGGCGCGTACGCCGGGGTAGTCCATGCCCTTAGGCGGTAAGATAACCGGACGTCATAAAACATTTGCCGCCTCCCGAGTCCCACATCCACGTCTACGTCACTAGTATCTAAACTGACTTACGCTTCACTCTTGAAGTCCTTCATGATGTCTAAAAAGTGGTTGTATACGTCTGGCTTGTCCTGAAATTGAACTTTGACCGCATCGAGGTAGCTGAGCGCATCGGTAACGTTAAGTGGTCTGTCTGGCGACCTCTGCGCATGGGATGTACCGTCACTTTCACCAGCGGTGCGAGGACGTGGGGTTCCAGATTTCGGAGTGCGGAAACCCATGTTTGATGAAACGAGAAGTTGTGTGGTACTGGAAAGAGGTTCCAATGAAATATCTCTAGGCGTGTTAGAGGTTGGAAGTGGGGTAAGGTCGTCGGAATCAACCTGGAGGGATGGAGAAGGGATGGTAAGCTTTGGTGAAACGTAGGAAGAGGGTGGTGGTGGTATGGGAAGAAGAGGGACGGTTTGATTGAAGTTCTGTGACGGAGATTGTGGTCTCGAATTAGGTGTGATGAAGGGTGTTTGGGTGTCCATCATTGTAGTTGCCCTTCACAGTAACTCTGCAGTACGGCACACGGTGACCGAAGGTAAACTCAATACTGCACGTGGGAATCTCCGGAACAATTCAATACAATTCATTATCTTATCTTATCAACACTAGTACATCTCGTCAACCTTGAGTTCTCTTTTTCCTCGCGTTGGTTTGCATGAATCCAGAAGGCCGCAGAAGCTCCTCTCGCGTCTTCGTCACATAATCAATGGCTTCCGGCGTTCCAGGTGCTGGAAAAAAGTATGGCGCTGCGTAAGGCTGTGTCCGTAATGGTGGGTCTGGGATTTTCAAAGGACGAGCTTCGGAAGCGAACACCGTTAATTTAAATTTAAGACCGGTGGGATAAACCCGACTTACAAAATGACCCCGTAGAGTTTCTGCCTTTGAGATGCGTTGATCTTTGCTTCGGCGAAGCTAATGTCCGACACACATTGAAAGGCAGGGAGGCTGAAAGGGTGTGTCTCTTGAAAACTTTGCGGGCTTCCGAAACTTCACCGCGACTAGATCGTTGGATAGGCAATTTTGTTGCAGGCATCGTAGAGGCTAGTGGTTCCACACGCGCATGACCTTGAGGTACCACCCCATCAACCATGCTGCTGTGTATGGTATTATTTGACCTGGTCGATCGTATAGAGGATGAAGTCGGGGAAGCAATTGGCCTGGGAACAGGTCGCTTGATACGACGGGCTATTGTCCTTTGACCGGCGTCTGGGGGTGGTCTGGACCAAGTCCATTGTGATGGTAGTAGTGTTTGAATGAAGATAGCTAGCAGACTCTGGTTATTCGACAAACATAAGCACGGTGGTGACCAACCTCGAAACAGCTGCTAACGCACCAGGAGAATCCCAAAACTGGACACCACCACGCTGACCATCCTCAGGATGATTTTGCGGAAATTCATCGATGCATTCAGGGTTGCAGCATGCTGCACAGTGCATGGGCGTATAACTCGGAAATAACGCCAACATAATTTCGAGAGTCAAATATATATACCATCAACGATGCTCCTGTTGTAGCTGAGGAGCCCGGGACTCGAGTAAAGCTGCTGACTACACTGTGACTGATTTACCGGCTTCACGGGAGACGTCACTGCAAGGCAACCATGGCTCGGGATTTGGGAGTTATGACCATGAAACAAGTGACAAAACGTCAACGGAACGCTAGCGTCGTCCGTCGGAAAGTTCCCTTGGTATAAGATGCTTGCCCCAAGCTTGCAGAATTTTTCCCGTCACAGCTTTATCAAGGGTTTTGCACTGCCATAGTCGTCGCGTGGGAATATTTGAGCACGTGTTGGTTTCGTAGTTGGGATGGCCTTGTCCTATGAACGTCAAAGCTCTTCGTTCAAGTCACTTCTACTTCTAGTACCCAACTTGTTACCAAAATTCACTCTGACCTCGACAAATAAATCATGCCTCCCCGTGGCAGCGAAGGATTAGATTTTACGCCAATCTTAACGCATTATCTTTTCTTGTTTACGACAATTCTTGCGGTGGTAAGTTATGTACCAACTCCTCCCATTTTTCAATTTTCATACTAAGCGCGTCGCGATATAGTTGGCGTGGTTCATCGCATTTATCTCGCAATGTATCGTAACTGCTCAATGTCAGTACAGTAGCTTGCCTTTTCGTAGTTTCAGTCACTAATTTATTTCCTCTAGACCGTGAACAATCCGTTGGTGTTGGGTGGTTTGGGATATTCCTCCAATTATTCCTAACCCTTGGCGTATTGCACACCCTAGCAAGCGATTCAATAGCCATGCATCGCTTCCAAATATCAGTTTTTGGTGCTATTGCAATCGTTATGGCTGTCATCACCGTCAGCAACAGTATCTTTACTGGATTAGCTTCACTGGACGCTATGGCTGCGGGATGGCTCATTATTGCAATCGTGGACATTCTTTGGGTGATCTATTTCACGTCAGAGGAAGATTCTCTCGCATTCCACCTCTTCAATTCTATGGGCACTGGTGGCCTCACACCACCATCCCGCCGTCGTAGGACTCGCGGTGCAAGCAATATTGGTACCAATGGCTATACAGCCAACTATTCTCCTGGTGGTGGTGTCGGTTCACACGATATGCCCTATGACAGTGCCAACAAAACAGGTGGTATTGGTACAGGTCCCGGGGTTCGGAGTCAAAATAGTTTTGTTGGCGGTGCTAGTGTGGACGGTGCACCCCGCAGTCTTGGTCCCGCAGCTGGTGTAGGCAGTGTTCACAGCACACCGAATCCAGCTCCGGTTTCCCTAAGTGGCCCTGATAACAGTATGAGTCCAGGCTCACCATTGATAGGCCCTGGTGCTGCGGGTGTAGGCGCAGGTGGCGGTACTGGTGGAGGTAGCCCAAATATGCCTGAAGCCAACCCGGGCGGACCAGAGGCATACATCTACAAAGCAAAAGCATTGTATGCTTGTAAGCCAAGAGCTCTTTCACTAATGTTCTTTTGCTCATCATTTGCCCCAGACACTGCCTCTCCAGATGATCCAAACGAAATCTCATTCACTAAGGGTGAGATTCTTGATATCATCGATAAGCAAGGCAAGTGGTGGCAAGCAAAGAAAGCAGACGGTTCATTAGGAAGTGGGTATTTTTATCTTGAGCTGCTCGCTGGCCCCTTGATCCTAATGCTTGCATTGCAGTTGCACCATCGAATTACCTTCAGGTCATCTAATAGACCGAGCTTGAAATTTTGATTTTTACTTCTTTATGTTACACCTGACGACCATGGACATGATGCGTGCGTGATACGAGCGTTACGTTCCTTGTAATAGCACTGAAGGTGTCTTGATGCTAGGCGATTCAAGTTATATTATCCACTTCCTTGCTCCACATCCCTTGTGTTTTTTTATTTGCTAGTCTCACTGTCTCGACGATACCACATTCCGACCAATGTTTTCCTGTGTCCTAGCGTTGCTCAATCAATGATATATAAAATAGCTCATTTATTCTTGTCGTTTGATAACAATATTTATTGATGGGTGTGATTGTGACTCGACACTGACATCATCATACAGAATTTGAATATGCTGATGCGGTTATCGATCTTAACGGAGTCTACCGACGGGAGATAACCTAAAAGGAATTGTCTAAGAAATCTCAGTTGCGCAGCGACCACTTGTCACCTGGCTCATTCTTCCCTTCACTGATGAGCGCTCATACAGCAACAGGACCAGCTAGTCGTCTGGCGAACTTTTTACGACCGAGAAAGCAGGCAACCTCAACCGAGAATAAAAATGTCGCCCAGCTTACAAGAGCAGAAAAATCGATTCAGGTACTGAATGTCGAGAATGAGGCCTTGAAAACCGCGAACGAGGCATTGAAGAAGAAATGCGGCGATCTACAAGATCGTCTGCAACGAGTCGAAAAGAAACTTGGAGTTGAGGGATAAAGATGGAGATCAAGGTGTCGATGAACAGGTGGATGGAGCAGGCACAGGCGCCCAGGGTGCTGATAAGCGCTGTACAGTCAGCAGAGAAGCGCAGACGAATTCGGAGCCGTCATCTCCCTTATCTTTACATCGTCAACCCGGGATGTCCAGACACGACCACCAATCGCTTCCTCCAGAGCTGTGGTTGACTATAATTCGCTGGGCGACTTATGCACCGCTGGGTCTCGACCTACCAAACTTCGAGCCATTTTATGGATCTTCTGATCATGACAGTCAGGGAGAGGCGGATGCCAAGGCTGTCAAGTGTGCAGTGGTTCAAGTGTGCAAGCTATGGCGAGACCTTGCCCTCGGCATTCTGTATGAGGATGTCAAGGTCGGACGTGGGGTACAATCCCTCGTAGAGGTATTGGGGAAGACATACAATGATGAACCGCTTGGAAGATGTGTCCGCCGCCTTGAACTTCCTTACCATCACACTGCTACTATAACCAACACTAGCTCGGATCTCGCACTGCAGATTCTGCAACAATGCCCGGAATTGGAAACATTGGTGAGGCCCTTCATGCAGGGATCTCCAGATACAGTACGCTACGAATTCCCTATTCGCAGCCACTCCTTCTTGAACCTCAAGAGGCTCGAGTGGTGGCACTACAATGATGCTACTCGCTCCGGGGGAATAAACTCGCTCCTAGACGTTCTACGTCACTCCCCGAATCTCCAGTATCTCGTTTTAGGAGGGGAGATGCGGACTTACACCCAAACTGGCAATGCACTAGAGCTCCCAGCATTGAAGACACTTCGTTTAAGACGCATGAATCCTCTCTTCGTCCGTCAGATCTGCCAATGGCGGCTACCTTCACTTGTCCATGTTGTTGTAGATTTCCCACTGGAACATAACACACTCGACACCATATGGCAGGTGTTTGGCGCTCGTCTCTGCACAGTCGAATTCGCAAGGCATGTCGGGTTCTTGCTCAGTGATCAGATCACCCGTTTCCTACATGGTTGTCCTCAAGTCAAGGCATTCAATTACTTTCTTAACTTCACATCATCGCCACCTATTTTCGAACAACCTTGCGCCCTTGAATGCATATCTTTGCACGCATTTCCATGTGGCATGATTACAGACATGATCACTGAAGCCCAAGAGCGCCTTACGCTACACCTCGCCTTCCTCTCCAGATCATCCTTTCCAGCGCTGCGCCGTATAATTCTTTATGGCGATTGGGAAGAATTGCTCCGTGATCCTCGCTTCGTGCAATTCAGGCAAACCATGATTTCCAGAGGCTGCTCGATCGAACGTGCCACTGGGGACATGCATTCCTGCGATCAAACATTAAGCGTCTGATCGTAAGTGCCAGTTAGTGATTTGATGTAACACTTTTACTCATGTGCTTTGTCAGTTACAGACGACATCTCTAGAAGCCTGTGTATTCATAGCTGGGATCATTTCTTGTAATTGTCTCGAAATTTGTCCGCTTCCATTCTCACCTACCTTCGAACTGTGTTATACGCTGGTGATATTTCTCCTACTTTAGGCGTGGTCGAAATCTGTTCTTGTCCCCTTCGTGTCCCCTATCGTGGAGTGAAAAATTGCAGGGTCTCTAGAAGCGTGTGTGATCTCGCGTGCGCAGTATATTTAGTACTTTGAGGAGAAGTTTTCAGTTTGGTGGCTTTGAGCTGCGTAGCAACGGACGGGACACAACTAGATCGCGCTAAGTTGTCATGGCCCTGCCAACCAATCAAACTACATTGGCTTATTCACGATCTAAGACTAACCCTTGACCGAGTGACGTGTGTCCGACGAGTCATCATGAGGATGTCGACCGGCATCAGTTCGGTTTGGGCCGTTCGACTGATGGGCCTGATTTCAATACCTCAATTACCTAAACGACCGCGTAATAAGTATGGCCGGCTTCGGCGTGTTCTCGCTATTGTACGTCCAAGGAGATGCTGACGCGGCCCAGGGAGCTGTCGCAACTTTCGGCAAGTAATGATTCAACTTGTGGGACTCGTTATGTGGTCCGGATCAAGATGTCCGAGGGGGCCGATAGAGGCTCATTCATGCAAAGTGTGCAGTCTTCTTGAAGCTTGAGTATTGATTAATATCTTTGTCCTTGCAGTACTATTGTTAGAAGAGAGACTCGTGCACTCTTTGTGTAGCCAGAGTCTCTCCCACCGGCCGAAACGTCCTCCGAAGATGTCCTCATGGCGAGCAGTCTTGAATAATCATTCCGTTTCTTGCAACACTGTCAATTTACAGCCCACATGGGCCGTGATCTTGTACTTAAGGGTTCCGAAACATCCACGTGCAAGCATTTGGAAGCTGCATGCGGATGATGACAGGAAGATATTCACGAATACCATAGTATGCAAGGAGCGACTGTCTTCATCCATCTATGATCTGCATGGGAGCTACGTACTCCCTGAAAGCTACTAACTCCTCACTCTCTAGAATAAATCGTATGAGCACTCTGGTTTATGCAGAGATGAGCGACTTACGTTCTCGGGTTCAGGTGGGCAATTTCGTCTAGTGGACCTTGTCCTTCGTTGATATTACTGGAACCTTCATCGTGGCCATCAAGTGCCCCGAGCCCCGATCCATCCAATAACACCTCTAATGGATCGACCGCGACGGTGGCGGGATGAGAGAGTGTTCCAGGATTGAATGTATCAGAGCCTATCGGGGGGACATGTTCAGAGTAACGTCGCGCATTTGTGGGATTCGGTGAATTCTATGGCAGTTGGCGCAGGTTATGCAGGATATGAGGATGGAACGAGTAATTTATATGACATACCTCTGAAACCGGGCGAGCAGAGACGCTCATTACTTTCAGGAGAGTCAAAGCGATGACAGAGAAGATGACATTTGGCAGAAGGAAGACCATGACGCTTGTTTTATGCTAGTCTGTGAGATAAAATTCAAGAGGAGTAATTCTCGACCTGCGAGATACTATTAATGCGTGCTTAGTATACAAGATGCAGGAGTAGAGAGAGAATTGCTGGTACGGTACGGTTGAACGCGACTGGTACCGTGTTGAGGTCACGTGTCTCTTGATATTATGCGCTTGTCAGCAGCTCAGACTTGCACAGAGCTGTCTCTGATCAGTGTTGAAATAGCCTTATATAATGAGCGAGACCGTCTTACTTTACCCAAGACCACTTGCTCGTTATCCAGGAAGCCTTCTCCTCCTCCCTCTTTTACCTCATCGACCTCCTCTAAAGCCTCTTCCTTCAGAAATATGGTCCAGCATTTTTGTGCAGGCCCTCTTCGAGGGCGGTCAAGATGCCCAATCACACAACGCGCATAATAATATAAGGCGTTCGTGTTTATCATTGATGCTAGTATGCAAGGGTTTCAAGGCGAGTAACTTGAGTTTTCAAAGTACTTCTTACTACGTGCTGGAAGCAGGCGAGGGACGGAGTGTAGTCGCATATGATTGTGGATGACTGTCTCAATCCATTTAATTCACCTCGTTTCACTATGCTGACATATCTTTGCGGTAGGAAGTTGCAATGCCACTCTTATATTCTAAAGTGTACTTGCGCTCTGTGAACTCCTTGCAGAAGTTTACTGCACATCTTCACTCTGCAGACCGGATGTGGGATTCTATCCGCAGAATTCCTTACTCTACCCCCGGGCGTTGGGTACAAGTGCTTGATCTTTCTGCACTGCTCGGAGGGTTGGATTCCTCGGCGTACTATGCAGTTAACGCACTTTTGACGCAACTTTTCCCCCTGCTGCCGTTCCTTGCAAATTTGACTTTATATTCTGGATTTCTGCTGAGCTGTCGCGCACTTGCATCTCTTACACACAGAGATGGCAGCTCCAATATCCGTACACTGGGCGGAATTCGTTATGATCCCTCCGTGTACTCCGCAGTGGCAACTGGTGATGACCATTTCGTTCAGTTGCTGCGGGTATGCGTAAATCTGGAGCTACTCGACGTTACCGGGGCTGGTTTGGATGACACCGATCTCGAGTCACATTTTGATAACACCGGAAGTCTCCAAACACCACATATAACTGCCCCGCTCTATCTACCGTACCTGCGAAGCCTTACTATATTATCCATGCCCTCCTCTTTGTTGATGTATGCTCTTTTGCACTCCCCCCTACCACGTTTACGGACACTGTCACTTACTCCATATCATGACATTCCCTTTCCGGCATCGCTGTCGTCCCTCTTTCTTGAGACGCACGGCTCGCATCTTCGTAATATATTTCTCTTCACTCCAAAATCTTGGCCTACACGCTATCATTCATCACCCACCACTATACTCCACACATCACCACATCTCAGGCACCTTTCTCTTGAATATCCGCTACCGGCACTTACAGTTCCATTTCAAACGCCATTGACTGCTGTATCATCACCGTGTATTTTTCCCCTTCAGATCCTGTCAATTCCCCGACCCAGCAGTGACTTCTGGGTCACTTTGGAGAGGCTCCTCCCCTTTCTTCCTTCCCTACAAATTATACGTATGCGTGACGTGCGGTGGTTAAGGCATGGTATGACTTCCCGTGCTCAGGAGGCTGGAATTCAGGGTGAGATGTTGGAATGGGACTGTCGCTTGGCTCGTAGAGGCATTCGACTATTGGACGGAAATTGGAAAGAGTCGCAGGCACGTGAATGAATGCGGAATGTTCAAACTCTCAGAGCTAGTTATCAACATCATCTATATTTTAGTGTTTCCTGCTCTCTGCTCCATGTTGTACATATCTTACCCCTCACGGTTCACCTCTCAATATGATTATTATCTTGAACTACATGCTATCCTTTTGTGGACTTTTTTTCTAAGAAGCTGAAGGAAACTATCTTGGACATTGAATCACCTGAGCAAACTGTTGTTCGCTCCGAGTTTAGGTTAAGAATACACATAGTACAGGCAGCAGATGCTTCATGACCTCGAAGTACCTAAAATGTCATCCATCTCCTCCACAAATTTCTGATAATCATCCTTCTTTCCAACATTGGGCTGCATGCCCTTCGAAGAACTTTTTTCATTCAGGGAGGCTGCCCCAACCACAGGTACCGGTCCAAATTTATCCATCAACGAACTCACAAGATCCGGTCGCGAAGCTTGTGCTGGTTCCGAAGCTTCTGACCCTGTACCAAGAGAAGGAGCTGCGTTAACCTTAGATGACATCATCCCAGCAGCAGGCTTTTTCCGCTTGAGTGATGTCGGAACAAACGCCGTAGCCTCCTTCTTGAAATCTCGTAATTGCGGGGCGGCCGAAACCGTAGCTGTGGTATTGTTACCAGTAATCCCTAAGGAAACAGCACCAGGGGCTGGCGGAGGTTTGGGGGGAAGTGATGGATGGGGCGTCAGGCGATTGACACGGTGTGCTTGGTATGTCTGATGAGGGATGGAAGAAAGCGGATCTTGCATGGACGAGGTAGACTGTACACGGGGGAAAAACCCAGGAGGTGGAGGAGGCATGTGAGGTTGCATGAATGCAGATACGGGAGGGTATGGTGAGATACCGGGCGGGAAGCTAGGAGGAGGAATATGTCCAAATGGTGGAGGTTCGTGGGAGTAAGATGGTGGAAATGGCGGGGGACCCGGGATAGAATTAACAAACGTTGGTGGTGGTGGAAGCGGAGCGCCGGGAAGGTTTGGCGGCAGTGGTGGTGCTATGAGCTTAACTTGAGAATTTAACGTATGTTAAACAAAAGATAGGACGAACCTTGAAGAATGCTCGGTGGAGGTCCTTCTGGCATCGGAATGTCATCATCGCTGTCAACCATATCATTGTTGTTGCCAGTTGGAGGAGGACCTTCAGGCATAACGACGTCGTCATCTAGGCAATGGAAGAGGTAATGTTGAGCAAAAGAACAAATATATTTGCTGACCGCCATCAGCCTCATCATCACTGGCCGTCTCGTCAGGCCGCAGAGCTACAGCAAGATTATCAGAATTGATTTACACCGTGTATCATGAGAGTTAATTTACGTCTCTCCATGTAAGGCATTCCTGGAGGGGGTACTCCATAGGGATTCATGACAGCATCATAGTAGATGCTTCGTTCAGGATGCCGAGGCAAGCCATGTTTGTTGAAAACATTTCGTTTCTGCTCGACAACCGGTTCCTCTTTGTTGACCTCATCCTTGTCTCTACGAACTCGATAGACAAGTTTACGTTGTTCAGGATGCTCTTGGACGTATTCTTCTTTCTTAGCCATGATTTTGCTTAGCTCTGCCTTGAGTTCTGCTAGGCGATATTTCTCTGGGCCAGAGGGCTCTGCCAATCCCTCGAGCTTCTCAATTTCATCTTGGAGATCTAACAAAGCAAGAGTGAGTCGAATGCCATTGTAGACAAGAAGATAAGCTAACCTCTTGTGTCTTTCTTGACTAGAGCAAAGTCACGAGCTTTAGACCTCTCTGCCTTGTTCTACTGCAGCAAAAATAATCCCCAAAGGTGTTTAGTCCAGATATGATCATCGAAGAATGTATGCTCGCCTTTTTGAGTTCTTTCTTTCGTTGAGCCTTTCCTAAGGGTCAGTGCCATTCATTACGAGGCTTGTGTGTAGTCCATAAAGAGACTCACTAAACGCATCCGCTGGGTTGAGATTTTTTCCTTTTGCCATGGCGGCGTAGGCTGAACTTCTGATGGGCTTGCAACTGCTTGCGCTTAGTTCTCGCTTGCAAACAGTACGGTACCGACACGTGACTCGGATAGGTAGTCTTGGGAGTCATAAAGCTGACAGATATCATTCACTAATCGTGGTGGTCTCTATCCCACTTGTAGGGAAGAACCCCACGAGGGATCCGTTTGTCCACCAATTATACTCAGTAAACCGACGACTGTTTCCGTCAGTTTTGCTCGATGACGTTGCAGCTGAGAGCACAGGCGCCAGCCCCGAAGCGACCACCAAAGATGGCCTCAAATCAGTCCTTGAACCATCTCTTGAACTTCACACTCCCTCCTAGACAGATTCAGCCTCATATTGTGCCTAGGAGGAGTAAGAAAGCTGTTCATTCAGCTGTGTGGAACAAGGAGAGTGAGTATCGTCTTCTCTATTGTATCGTGCTACTTCTTATAGTGCCGCAGGGTTCGTGAATGCGCAGTACCGGTTTGTTATGAATCCAAGCGGGGACTATACAGTCCACTTCGCGGATCCAGACATGTAAGGTTTCCAATATACACCTGGACCGCTCACACTAACTATTTATCTCAGCTTTTTCCAATGGCACGATATATTGCAAGTCATTATTCCACGGTCCTCGGCCTTAGCATCTGCTATTTTCGTCGGCGGGGAGCAAAGTGTGCAGGAGGAGGGGGTTAAGACCTGTCCTATCTGTTTGTCCCCTCCGACTGCTCCGCGAATGACAAAATGCGGGCATGTCAGTAACTGCCTTCTACTACGTACCAACGACTGAAGATCACTTCCCAGGTATATTGTTTTCCTTGTGTCTTACATTACCTGAGCATGTCGGACAACCTCAAATGGGCGCGATGTCCGGTGTGCTTCGACACGCTCAACGAGAAACAGTTGAAAAGTGTCAAGTGGTATGATGGGCCTCAGTTACAAGAGGACGAGCCTGCTCTTGCCAGTGGCTCCTCGTGTATCACGCAGATTTCGGACCATGATGCGACACCTCGAGCTGGATCCACAATGCGGATGCGACTGATGCAACGTCCTCAGATGACGACCCTTGCATTACCACGCTCACGTACTTGGCCATCGGACTTGATTCCACCTCATCAGGCTCCTTTTCACTTTCTTCCCGATGTGTATGCATATGCCAAGTTCATGCTGGCCACTCCTGAATATCTAATCGCCGATCTCTCCCACGATTTGGATGCGCTCGCCGTAGAACGCCGGATGATGGCCAGCATGCGAGATGAACTCAGCATTTCGTTTATTGATGCAGCTGACCAGAAGATTCGTCATCAGATTGCCAAAGCAACTGCATTAGAATCGCCGCAGCTGAAGGAAGCCATTGATAGAACTCGCAAAGATTGCGACGACATCATACGACGTCACAACCTTGAATGTGCGCGAAAGCTTGCTGGGGAGACGAAAGGAGCTGCACTCCCCGAGGCACCAGAAGAATTTCTTGCCACAGGTTCGAGCTCTGGGATTTCCGTATCTTGGCACATTCCTGTCACTCCCGAGTCGACACCAGCACCCGTTCCGACTCTCCCTGTCAATGCTTTCAACAATCGTAGTCACAGACAGCGCCGTAACATTAATCCTCCTCCTCCATCTACGCAGACCTACTACTACTATCAGGCAGCGTCTGGCCTGCCTATCTATTTACATCCTCTGGACATCAAGATCCTCTTCTCGCACTTCAACAGTTATGCTTTATTCCCAGACACAATTACAGTCTGTGTAGAATCTGCTAGTGAAGGTACTGTTAACGACGACCTGCGCAAGAGGTGCAAGTACCTCGCACACACACCAGAGGGTGCAGATGTTGTTTTCATCGAAGCAGACTTAGAGGGAGTTGTGGGTCAAGAGGGTCTCAAGAATTTCGAAGGGGCGATAAAACTACGTAAGTCCAGGAGGAAGGAGAAAGGTAGGAAGGACGACCGCGCACGTGCACGCGCGGAGGAACGCGAAAGAGAGAGGGTTGCTGTGCCGTGGACGGAGTCTGTGTTCTCGGCGCCTCTCGATCCCGTTTGTCATGCTGTGGAAATTGAGGGGATAGCGAATCACGAGTCCCCTTCCCCGCAGATTAGCGGTGCTTGGGGTTCGATGAGCTTTGCATCTGTTGCGCACTCTGCATCGGGTGCAGAACTCAGACCTCGGAATATAAACAACCGCAATGCGAGCCAGGATATCGGGGACGAGTGGGAATTGGATGCAGCTTGGCACGAACTTGAGCAGCGAAGCACAGGCGGACAAGGGAACAAGAAGAAGAAGGGGAATAAACTTGTCGTCATGGGCGGTGGAGCGGGGGGGCGAAGGCGATAGATATTCATGCTGGAATGGTTAATTCTGATATATTATATTTTTGTAACAACAACCTGTAGTGTCACTTGTTTGAATTGTTGAAATGACTCAATAGGGACCCTAGTCGGCTTTTGCAAGGATACACATGTATGTTAACAGACATGCGGGTACGCAGGGCGCCCGTGCAAGATTCGAGCCAAGGAAAGCTGGAGATTGCCGAGTAAGCCGGGTCCGAAACCGTTTGACTGAAAGCGCGCGTCTCGCCGAGTTCACTCAAGCGTATCATAGGCGTTATATTTGGTACAGAAGGCGTGCTCAAGCGAATAAAGAAATAAATGGTTTCAAATGCGCAGTACCTGACAGCGGGCTAGTGTGGTCAACGTACATACATATGACAGCAAATATTGCGCTAATGAAATGCGTCATGCAGGGACTTTACGTGGGTCGCGAATATAAAGTCCGTGAATATATGACAACGTTCATTTTTTTTCGCAAGACGCCGAACGAATTGTTCCGACGACAAAGACAGCCGTTATCAGTGTGGAGCACATCAGATGCCATGAGGGCAATGTGATTGTTACTTCCGGTTCTGCTCGTAATTTCCACCGCATCGAAGCTGATGTAGATCAATTCCGAAGACGCCCTTGAGTGTACAAATGAAAGCCTTGCTGCTCACATTGACCCTATTTCAATGATTCTGGGGAAGGCTCGAGCCTGAATAAGTCGCAGGCCAGCCAGTGTGCGGACATTGAACACGCCAGTGTTACACGAGGACGAGACAATGTAAAAGGCGGTGATTATGAACGTGTCCAAATGAACTTGCAAAACGATGAAAATAAAATAACTAAAAATCCATCAAAGTCTGGGAAGACATCAGCTGTTATCAAATATCAAGAAAATAGACAAACACATATATTACATGTTCACTTGATCCAAAGGGGTGAACTGAAGCCAACTGGTGGGCTCTGGTGAGAACATACTAACATCTGAAGAATGCCGATGCATAGGGGATGCGATACTGGTCACAGACACGATCGAGGGCATTGGTTGGACTATCTTGGAAGTAGCAGGGCGTATTCAGAGTGTATACTAAACACAGCAAGTTTTGAAATACGAACCGTCACTGATCTCGGTTGTGAGTAAGAAATATGGTATGGTGTTCCTTCAAGGACTACGAGGTCGCTGAGTAGTGAGTGAGTCGCGAGATTGTTTTCGTGCCTCTTCCTCCATTCGAGCCAGCTTCCGTCTCGCTTTCTCTTCTGCGACTCTCCTAGACTCCGTCCACAATTCAAGAGTGTAGTCATGCAGGGTTTTGGAGTATAATATCAGTGGATCCCGGGCCTGTCCAACACTAGAGATTGAAGACATTTGATGCAGAATTCGGAAGAACAGGGATGCAAGGCGAGTGACAAACAGACACCACGATCCCTACGAAGAGGGAAATATATATGGTGAGGGTGTTGCGAACCATTCGGATCACTTGAGCCGCCCCACCGCTCCACAACTGCTTGCATGTAATTGGTCACAGACCTTCAATGTCCCCGCGGTATTACACCAACCTCCATTTATTCTCCGTGTCGTTAAATTCACAGTCACTTGGTAGTAACACTGCCCCCTTCATGGCAGTACTAGTAGCGCCGTATCTCAGACAAAGAATTCTTTGGATCTGCAATCCATACGGTTACTCAGCTTTTAATTAAAGGAGGGTCACTTCGAAAAATAATGATCTCACACTATCTGTACCCCGGTTTTGCATCATGTCGAACCTTGGAGTACTTTACACACCATCATTTTTCCTGTTTTCCAATTTCACTTGACTTTTCTCGCAACATAACACGGGTCACTCATCTTGTAGCACACGTGCATATTTTCTGCATCAGTGCAAGTGATGTGAAGGAACTGACAAGATCCAATTGGTCCCTCAAACTTAAATCCGGATACCGGCATCGACAATTGAGCTAATCATGATGTCAGCTTGGGTCAGCTCCCACTACCTCTACAGGCCCAATCGCGGCTGCGATCCATTGGTTCCCCACGACCGGGCTCGGTACTGAGCGAATATCGCCAGGTACCCTAGGGATTCTATCAATTGTCCGGAATTTGAAGCTTTGAAGGTTGACTCAGGGTTAAACGTTCAACAGCGGCTCAAGAAATGATAGTGAAGAAACCCTAGAAACGCTTTGAAAATCCGTTGCAAGCATTTCGAGCGAAAACTCGGAGTACCGTTGTACTCCTATCCCAGGTCTGAAGGAAAAGGTTCATGAAAGTCGTCTTTGATATATGATAGTGGAGTAAGTACGATCTATAAAGTAACACGAGTCCACCAATTTTACGCCAAAAAGTTCGAGGATGGCGGAAATGTGAAACGGATCTTAGCCAAAAGAAAGCACAGCAACACGTCATGCGTGTGTTCGTGTGGATGTACTCCGTTTAGGCAGAATGACATCCCTAGCATGGACATCAAGGGTAACGTGTATATCGTGATATTTCCGCAAGTCAATTGCCTCCGTTTTGGCCACCCCCGCGGTATCGTTCGGAAGCCAGATGATCGGCGCTGGAGCAAGCAACTCGGGCGGATACATGATACCCGACATCTCTTCGGCATGGTCCCCAAACGATAACGGAGGAAGGTGCGGAGGAGCATCAGGATGCGTTCTGGCAGCCCGTTCTGTAGCGATTAGATCATCTAGGGTCTCCGTTCCTATAAGACTAAATTAGTACATTGACGATGTTTCAGACAAATGTTCGTACGAAGTGGTAGCGGACCACGATGATTTGAAGCTGATGGCATAACCGCTAACGTGAGAGACATCATTTCGAGGACAGAGGCCATGGAGCCCCTCGTGCGGTTCCCTCTAGCAGTGATCATGCTGCGAGTCTCGTCATTGGTATCAGTACGATCATCTGATTCCAACGCCCTGCAAAATAATCTAAGAGACTCTTGAGTGCTCTCAGATAGCGTTTGGAAGCCTGCAAGCCTCGTTTTGTGTATAGTGTACACCTCCACTATTCCCGCCACAACGAGAGCTATGCCTAAAAGTATTCCTCCTTCTATCCAGAGCCGCCGACTGAGCAAAATTAAACCAAGGAGTAGAGGCTGTAGCGCAAGGAGTGTACCCATTCGCTTCAGCAACCAGATCTGGAGAAGCCCCCCAGTCTCCGAAAGAGTTCGGGCGTAAACATACCCAACGAGATATCTATGAGCTGATAAACAGTCATTTCGGCCTGCGAAATACTAAGGCACAAGATGACGCACCAACAAGAGTCAAAAATAGCAGAATCACAATAGCGGGCCCGATCAAAGGGAAAATGAGACAAAATGCCGATGCAAAAACCATGGATAGTGCGCAAGCACTTGCAACATAAGAAGCATCATAAGTTGTCGGATATACAGCTGGTCAGTGAGATAAGTTAAGTTTATCGCAATCGAGATTGAGTCAGGAGCCGTACCTCGGTAACGTTGTCTTGGGGTGACGGCGTCTTGTTCCGAATGAAGAACAGACCATGCTCGGAAGGGTTGTAACAGCATTAACCCAGGGAATACGACAGCAACGTTGATAACGAGAACAAAAGCGAAAGCGCTCATATAAACATAACCGGTTGCGACCGTTTTGGCAATGTCAACCCCATGACTAAATGCATCTAACGCGAAAAGGAGAGCGCCGGCAGTGATAGTAAATGCGGCAAGGACAATTACTATGGTGCTGAACACAAGTTTGACGGTGAGCACTCGAATCCCGGACACGGATACGATACTACTCCACCCAGCTGCCCCTGCATCACACCTTGATAAGCATTACACAGGGTGAGCATGTCATGAATGTGCTTACGTTTTACAATCGCGAGTGCAACGACAGTGAAAAGTGTAGCGCCAATTGCGGGAGCAAGGGAAGTTGCTAATCCAGAAATAAGATTCCCATGATCTGAAAGGGGGCGCAAGAAAGGTAAGTAATGCTCCACGCTAGAAGCAGTGCCGAGGGAAAGTCCCGCGACGGCCGTGACTATACAGAGTTCAACACCGATATTCCCTCTAAATCGGAAAAAACGTGACTTACGGCCAGCGACAAGGAGTATATTGACTACCACCATAACCAACCAAAAGGCTGCAGAATCCAGCAGCGTCGTTTCGTTCTGCAGCGTGTCCCAACGTACGTCTTCCTTTGCCCTACCCTCTATGAGCTCCACAGCGTGCATGTGGCGCAAACCACGCCCGATGATAATCCAACCCTTGACTGGCGCGCCATCGGCAATATCTGCATAGGAATCTTGCTGAGCTTCGGCAATCTGCATGTTGATGAGCTTCAGTCGAGAACGCCATTGGTTTATTTCGGCATAAACAGTACCGAGGTTATCGTAGTTAAGGTCAGAAGCAGGTCGAACAAACGGCTGTCGGGGCTGCAGGCGTAAATGAGGTGGCGGAACATCTTCAGCAGGAATGTGATCTTTTGCTCGGATCCTTAATGGAAAGGTCTCTCGACGGTCGGATGACGTATCAAGATGTCTCTGACGTTGCCTCGGGGGCGCAAGCTCTTCCTGTGGTCTGGGTGCTGGGTAAGCACCAGGTCCCTCGCCTAACGGTCTCCCAAATTCAATCTCGTGCTCGTGCCCGAGAACGACCCAGTCGTCATCAAGAGATTCCCGAATTTCCAACGACGACTCCACAGTGAGATATTCAGTGCCTGTCCCAGTTCCACCACCACTTTCAGGTGACCCTCTGCCATAGTTTGGCCCGTAGTACTTTGGGTCAGGAACTAAGATCGACGGCTCTCCGAGTTCCTCTGTTTTTACATGGCTTCCGGATGGCATGGCATTGTAGGATGCCGAACCTCTGTCCATCTCCTGGAAGCGACTGCTCATAGTTCGTTGTTTGAATGAATCAGTCAGGCTAATCGGCGTGCTGATGCTGTCGGAAAGTCTCCCGCCATTAACGTTTTTTAAGCCACGTAATTTGTAGTACTGTGATGGGGCTACGAATGAGGTAGGAGCGAAAGACGAGTTAGCCTGCGCCGGGTTGTGTCTCCGATGGCGTGGACGGTTTCTCTGAGGGTAACTATTAGCCCAAGGGACATAAAACTGTACACTGAGGTTATCACCGATCCAACTAAAGCACGAGGCCTGCCTATGTGAGGTCTAGATGGCGTGATTTCTGATCCACCGGAAGCGAGAATGTCAAGATCAGCAATCGAGGGATCGGGCGTTGAAATTTTGAAAGATGATATGTATCTTGTTTCTGCAACTTCGAGATTTTCCAGAATTTCGTCTCGTTCTGCAATGAGGAGTGCCAAATTATGGGTGTCACTGGAGAATGTTACTGCATTAGTGTTCATGAATGTGTCTTAAAACGCCTTCTTACCATACAGTGAACAGACTTTGGACATCAACCTCGAGCACTGAATCCTGATGGTTCTGATAGTAAGACTGAGTTCGGCGTGAGAGCTGCTGCGGTCGGTTGTTGGACCGAGAAGAGCCTCCCAAGGAAGAACTGAGTCCAATTTTGACAAGATAATCCTTGACACGCTTCTCCCCCCATCCTGCAAAACCGGAGGCTTTTCCGGAGCTCAGCCAACCCATTTCCTTCTCTTCGCATCGCACTTCTAACCAGCGCCGGCGGAATGCAACAAGGTAGTTGATTTCTTTCAGTATTTTATATAGCGCGGGTAGCGTAACCGCAAATACTGCCAAGATAGCAAGAATAACGATGCGCAGTCGAGCCTTCGATACCTCGTCATCGCTGTTAAACAAATCTAATACTGAATAGGCGGTATTTGTAGAGGTTGAGTTGGCTTCTAGTGACTGCAGGAGACGTAGCAAGCTGAGGTCTTGAATTGTGGAGTAAACTCCAGTAAACTCAGGGTCGCCTGCCGAGTACGCAAGGCATGGCATGGACACGAGGTATATCGGCAAGGCTCCGACAAGGCCCACTAAACTCCAGCCAAGCACGATGATGAGACACGTCCATAGAGTTCGTTGGCTCAACTCCTCGTCGGATGGAAATAGGCGAGCGTCCACTCGAGCTGACCTTCCAGTGTCAGGGATATCTGAAGGTATAGGTGGAACAAGCGGTAAAGGGGGAAAGAGGAACGCGCCAAGATTCGAGCTTAACCGATGCGGTCGCAACCTGTGAATGAGTTAGCATATACTACTACATAGATACTAGCGTCCTACTCTTGTTGGACGAACCACTCTCTGAGCGCATATATCTGTCGGTAACGTGGACGTAGTACAGCAAACAGAAGCTGCCAGACCAATTGAGTCTATGGGCACAACGGAGGACTACCAAGTGATGACTCACCCAAATGCCGAGGCCGACACTCGTTGGAAGCACCACGGTCGAGATTACGCCGTCCGAAGCTGAATCTAGGCCATCCCCGATGCACACAGGCTGAATCTGCGCAGCACTTCGATACGAAAAGACATGAGATGAAGAGTCGGATCCCGATACAACAGCAGTTGAATATGGCACAAATGTTGAGGTTAAATGGGTTACAGTGGGGTATGAAGGGGTATACATCACGGGGTATGGACTTGAAGAAAACATTGAATCACCGGGGTTTGGTGGTACAAACAGCAAATTCGACATGGGTGGTAGTTCATCAGAATGAGTGGGCGAATGAGTACTGGTTCCAGAGGCAGTTTCGGACCACCTTTGGCTTTGACCATCCGCTTGAAGTTGCCTAAGTCGTAGCGCCAAACCGGCGTCTGCGTGAATGGTCATAAGAGCCCTCGACTGGGCGGGTCTGAGTGGGTATGCAGCAAATAAGTAATGAATGAGTAATTCAGTGGAGATTGACAATTTCGTTTCGGTGACCAGGTCGTAAGAAGGTTCAAATTTTCTGAATGATGAACCGATTAAACCCCATATTCGGTTTCATGCCTTGTTTAATACTCTTACAAGAACGTTGCTACAAGAACTTAAAAATAGAATGTCTATCTGCAAGACGCCTCGGGTGATGATTATCGTCTGCGGACTTCTGCCAGTACCCTACGGTTTACCTGCGGTATATGACTACTGTACTGCATGTGTGCTCCTTCAGACATGATATTGTAGTTTCCAAAATAACCCATTAATAAAAGTACAACCTCAGTATAAACACAGACCAGCCTCAGCAAGAACAAAAACATTGCATGGTCCTAATGCTGGACGTGTCATTTTCAAGTGAACGTGAGCCTTTTGGCGCACCCTTGATCGCGACATACACAGATCACGAAATCAGAAAAGATGAGTACATATAGCTGTATTTTATGATCAAAATGTACATGTTTTCTGGACAGATACAAGAACTTACTCGTAAACGCGGACGGCTTAGTACAGTGCATAAGACTTGCCATGCATGGTCATAGCGCATCTCGATGAACGAATAACCCTTGTCCGTCCTCAAGGACCACAAATACTTTGTGACCTCTGACCCATGGAGCGGGTTCTCTTTCAACTGGTCTTGTCGATTCGTATTTCGAATGGTTCCGTTTCTTCTTTTGTCTGTGCCTGAGTGACCAGGACTTAAACGTAGGCCGTGAAGAAGCAACAGCATGGTCCTTGTAATGGCGATTCTGCACCCTGCTCTGTGATCCACCCATGATACGAAGGGAGTGGCTAGCTGTTTAATAGTAGATGATGAGCATTGAATACCTCACATCCGAACTTGAACCTTACAGATTGTTTTGAAGGTATGTGCCAGAAGCAAGGAGACTTAACGGTGAGATCAACAAAAGAATGCCCCTGCACTCGGGGCCTTAAGACCTCAACAGATCCCCCCTCGGAATTGCAGTGTACTAGTGCCGACGTAAGATGCCTGATGCGCGGCAGTGCTTGGGAGGTTTGGCCAACATTGGATCAGTAGATGTAACATGAGAGTATGATAGATCCATCAGATCATGATGGGGGACAGGTCACAGCTCCAAAATAAATTTATCAAAGCTGTACGTGACAACGGGGCTTGAGCTTGTCGGCGAACGCAAACCCGTCATTTAGCGCCAACCAGCGAATCCTATTTGATGGTATCAGTAATTATACGCCTAGCTAAAAACCTCCTCACTGGTACAGGACGCGAGTCTAATTCTGCAGCCATCTTTGAATGCAAAGACTTTGAGCGGTCAGAACAGTTCAACAGTGAAGTTGAATGATATTTGAAATCCTTTCCATGAATTGCCTTTCTGGTCACTAATAACAAACATCCACGTGTCAATGGCTGCCGTTGTTGTACACTAAGTACTTACTGGTCTTTCGCGTAAAATCATCTAAATGGCAAGTACTGCTCTGAAGCATGTAAGTTCTCAAAGACCAATATTTTGTGTTGCTGATGCTGACAGGTCGGTGGCCCAGGCAACTACGCCAACAACATTGCAACAAGCACAAACGGCTGCATTGCTCGCGCTGCTTAACCTGAACGCTCCATCAGATCCATGTCCTATTCAACGACCAGGAACACCATCAGGAAAAACTTCAACTGGACTCAAGGTCCCAGCTACTGGGCCTCCCGTGTGGAAGGTCTTGGTGCTAGACCAACAAACGAAAGACGTGTTGGCAACCGTTCTTCGAGTACAAGACCTTCGTGATGTCGGCGTCACACTCCATGTGTAAGTACCAATCAGTTGTTATGATATCACTTGCATCTAAGTTCTGCATAGACAATTGCATTCTTTACGCCCTCCACTGCCAGACGTTCCAGCCGTTTATTTCGTTGCCCCTACGCTCGACAATGTGAGACGGATAGCTGAAGACCTCGACAAATGCTTGTATGAGTCCTTCCACCTCAACTTTGTAGAACCCCTCCCCCGTGCCTTGCTAGAAGAGCTTGCAGCCTCTGTTGCAAGCGCCGGAACAGGTGACCTGGTTGCGCAGGTGAGTATATTGTGCATGTCGGTCTGTTTTCAGTGTGTTGATGCACGTTTCCAGGTTCTCGATCAGTATTTGTCATTTATTGCACCCTCTCCCTCACTATTCTCGCTGTTGTCACCTCTTCCTTCTACGTCATCTAGTCAAGCAGGGCCATCCCAGGCGCCTGTGACATCTTATACACTCCTGAACTCCCCATCATCCACCGAACAACAGATAGAAGGTGAGATTGAACGCATATCCAATGGTCTCTTCAGTGCTGTTGTCACAATGGGTGAGTGTGGTATATTCATGGTATTGTCGATGGGTGACTTAAATATCGCATGGGTAAGGCCATGTTCCGATCATCCGCGCGCCCAAAGGCAATGCCGCGGAGATGATAGCAAAAAAGCTCGACATCAAAATACGAGATGCGATTCTTTCAGCCTCCCGAACTCATGGGGCTACATCATCATTATTCGCGCAAGATGCATCTGGCTTGTCGAATCTGCAACGACCACGTGTGTTTGTTCTATTCCTCGTGTTAAATTACTGAAACCGTTCCAGTGCTGCTGATCCTTGATAGAAATGTTGATCTCGTTTCGATGATCTGTCATGGATGGACGTATCAAGCTCTAGTGTCCGATTGTCTAGAGATCAAACTCAATCGTGTAGTTGTCACTCAACCACAGAAGCGTTCGTATGATCTCGATTCCAAGGACTTCTTCTGGGCAAAGAATGCACCAAACCCATTCCCTCAAGTTGCTGAAGAGATCGACACGGAACTGAACAAATACAAGCAAGATGCTGCCGAAATAACGCGATCTACGGGTGTCAGTGATGTTAATGATATTTCGCAAATGTACGTGCTCTTAAAGCTTTGGCATCATGTTTATTGACATAATTGTAGTGATGTATCTTCCAATGCTGTACACTTGAAGACTGCGATCACACAGCTTCCAGAACTGACTGCGCGGAAGGGTGTTCTCGACACTCATATGAACATCGCCACCGCATTGCTGGAGCAGATCAAGAAGCGTGCGCTTGATGAACTTTTCAGTACTGAAGAGGCCATCAACAAACAGGTGCGGCCCTCGTCCGGCTATCTCGATAATCCTCCGTGTTAATTGATATCTAGACTGTTGCTTCGATTCTAGAGATGCTCCGTTCTCATCGTTCAGGCGGCACTTTGACACCGGAGGATAAACTGCGCCTAGTTCTTGTCTTCTACTTATCTTCACCAGACAATGCGATCTCAAAAGATGACATTGTCGAGTTAGAAAAGGAGTTAAAGAATGCAGGAGCCAATACCGAATCATTCGAATATGTCAGACGCACAAGGGAAATCTCGCGGATGACGGTACCCACCGCTGTTGGAGGAGCTTCGACGCCCGTACTCGGTGCAGGTCAAGGAGAACTCTTCAGAGGCTTCACAGCATTCGGAAATAGAGTCAGTATCATCCTTGACTCTCCAGACAGACTGTGATGTTTTTATCATTTTAGCTCACTGACCGACTCAAAGAAGGAGGTCTAGACAATCTTATCTCGGGTGTCAAGAACTTTCTACCAGCGAACAAATTGCTCCCTGTTACCCGAATTACTGAGGCGATCATGGACTCGTCTGCAGCTTCGAACCAGTCGTTGCAAGAAACAGATGATTACATTTTCCTTGACCCCCGGGCTTCTCGACACACCGGCCTTAGTCTTTCAGGAGGTCCAGGAGGTCCAGGAGGCGGTGTGTCTGGAACAGGTAGAGCGAGGCGGATGGCATTTGCAGAGGGCATGATCTTTATTGTTGGAGGGGCAGGTTATGTTGAGTATGGAAACTTGGAGGAATGGGCTGCAAAGACTGGAAAACGCGTCACCTATGGTGGTACAGAGATTGTTGATCCAGGTGCATTCGTCAGTATTCTTCAAGATCTCGGGACATCCACTGCATGATACAAGATCGTACAACCCTAGCTAATAATACATTGGACTTTAAGATAGACCATGGACGCGATGATGCCAGGCATGAATGCTGAGTGGTGAACCATATCAATTGAGGACCTATTACCCGTCAGTTAGTCACTTTCGGTTATTTTGGCGCATAGCCAGGATCTGAGCAAGGCGGATACTAGGGGAAAATTCTTAGCCAGATGCCACGACTCAAAATTTGAAATCACTTACAAGATGTTGATCATATCAAGCTCAAGGGCAACAGATTCTTTTATGGGATCCCTGGGAACGACACCCATCTCCGCCATGCGTGCGTGCTGCAAAATTTTTTGGGTGCTGGAGGAAATAAGTTAATGACCGTATATGAAATGAATCAGAGCCATACTCGTAAAGTACAAGGCCGCCAAAGACGGCAAGACCTCCATAAAGGGAGAGGGTTTCTGCAACAGCGAGGCCACGCATACCCAACGGGAGAGCAAGTGGAGCGAGTGAACTTAAAGCAACGACTGTGACACCAGCCAACAGCGGCCCACCCATGTACAGATATTTGTCACTCCTAAGCGCTAGTTAAATTCAGTGACTCACAAGAAGTATGAAACTTACTTAGCTGTGGCGCCCACGAATGAAAGAGAGCCAACTACGCCACACGTGTAGAGGGCTGCCCGAGATAAAATGGCAGGGCTTAAGAAGAAGAGCGGGCTTAGGGTTGCAGCTTGACACGCATTAAATGCCTGCATCACAATGGCATCAGCTCAGATGCTAAAAGCCAGGGTGATCAAATATACCAGCCAAAAAGCGTGCTTCTGAAAGGTCTGCTCCGGTGGTGTGTAGAAGACACCCATCATCGATCCGATGCTGCCCGCAAGACTGACACCGAGTACCACCCCTGCAAATAGAGCTTCAGAATTGTTCCATGCTACTCTCATCCGAGTCTTCAAGCTCACAAGGGTTCGCGGACATGATTCTGAAGGCGACACCGGACCTGAACAAACTCCGAGCAGCAACTGCAGTCAATGTCAGGCCAGCCCCTGTGTACATGAAACTTTCATGTAAGTAGGATTGTTCAGCTGGGCTCAATCTATCGCGTGTGTCTCTATTCAAGAAACCTTCTGCTAGGATGACAGTGCCCGCGACAACAGCCTAATGAGCCAAAGCGTGTCAGTGGGAGGAACATCCAGGTCTCATGCCATATTACCGCTGTGATTCCGAAACGCTTCCAAGCATCTTGCGATGAAGCGGTTGTTATAGTTTGCGCATCCGTTGTGATAGGACGCGAGAAGCGGGAGAGCAGAGTGGGTGACAAGACGGTCGGGCGGTTTTGCAAGACACTTCGTATGTTCGCATTGTGTGATTGTGTGCGCGTCGAGAAGGGCTGCGCATGTGGCCGTATGATTACTTTACGGCGCAGAGAAGAGCGTAAAGTCGACGACAAACCAAGATATAACATTATAACGAAAGAGACGAGAAGAATGCTAAAGAAACCATGCAAACACTGACGCAGTATTATAACAGAACGTTTGCCGGCGGCATGTGACTACGTCATCGTGGTGGCACCAATCAGGAGCAGAGCAAACTGATTAGCAACAACGAACGGTACATAGCGCAATAATGATAATATAATACAGTCCAGGTAAGTAGGAAAGGCCATCGATGATTAAGAACTCTGAAGCGCCGGCACCTTGCCAGGATCAACAATAGCAACCATCTGACGTTCCAGAGCCAACGCAATCAAGCTGGTATTCCCCCAGCTCTGCCAATCAATCTCGAATATGCCAGACTTCTCGCCCGTATACCACGACCATTTCTTCTCCTTCGACTAAATGGCTCGGTTTCAGCAGATGAAATGAGAGAGAGAGAGAGACGACCCGCCTTGACTTCGTATACCATCAACGAACCATCACCTCCGCCAGTGACGAGGTGACGCCCGTCGGGGCTGAAGGTAACGGCGTAGACATGTTTGGTGTGGTCCACAAAGACCTTAGTACAATTTCCAGTGACAGCATCCCACAGTCGGGCGGTGGCATCAAACGAGGCTCTGGTATATATGTTATAAAAGCGAATATTCATCAAGGCTACAGTCGAAACGTACGTTGCAACCAGCTCATGCTCACCAGGTCCAGTGACAGGACACCACTCTATAGAGGTGAGACATTGTGAATGGCCATTGAGTATTACAGGCGCTGGTAGAGCTTTCTCGGAATGTACGTTTTCGATGTTCCATATACGTGCGGTGCCATCGTCCGCACATGATGCTAGCCGTGTTCGAGAAGGATTGCACTTGACAGAGTTGATCTCTCCTTCATGGCCCCTTAAAGAACATCAAGCTGTTCAACGCGTTTTGTCCACATAAAAACTTACTCAAGAGTATGCAATGGCCCGGCAGCTGTCAAGGATACGATGTGAATGACTTTGTCTGCGCCGCAACTTGCGAAAGTTGAATCATCCAGCCATTCCACATCCAAACAGCAAGCATCTTCCCCTCGAGTTCAACAAGACATCGATTGTGGTAGTTCAATGACATACCACCGTGATTACGATACTGTCGATGAATTCTCTTTTGCTTGACATCCCAGACACACGAAGTGCAATCTAAACTAGCTGTGGCGATCCATTGGCCAGAGGGTGAGAATTGCGCAGCGAATATTGGACCCTACCGAACATGTATAAGAAGAAAGAAGGATTGACGTGCTGCCATACCTTATGGTGACTATCCTTGAAATATGTTTCCCCATTCGGTGTGCAAATTCTGAGGATGGAATCATAGGAGCCGATAGCTACGAGTGAGCCATCATGATTCCAGTTTAATGCTGTCAAATCAGCCTGTGACTCCAGAGTAAAGTCTGATAGAGTTAGTGTGGGTTGTATGGGGGTTGTGTAATCATTATTTGGTCCACTGGGCACGGCCCAATAATTCACAACAGCATCACGCGACCTGTGTAGTAAGAGGTAAATTGCACAAACAGAAAATTGATACCATAGGAAGCACACCCAGAGACTAGCTGGCCTTTTGTCGCAGGATTCCACGCGACAACGAAAACCTAAGAGAAAATCGTGAACAGGGCGGCGAGAACAATATATTGATGCACACTTCGGTCTTGTGAGCCTGTAAGAACCGGACAGCACCAGGACGTGCTCCAACGACACTAGGTTTGTGCTTAAGCTTCTTAGCGGGAGGTTCTGGTAAGGCTTGCGGTGGGTCTGATTTGGCATCCTTTGGTTTTGGCTTTGGGGCGGGTGCACCTGTGATAATTGAAGACAGAGTGGAATAAACACCGGAATGAACACACCGTCGACGTTCATTTGCGCATCTTTCTCGTCCTGCTCCTTCCTTGCTCTCTTCTCAGCTCGGGCATCTTCAGAAGGAGTCGTTGCCTTCCTTTTACCAGCAGTATCACCATTCACCTTGGTAGCACTGGGTTCGCGACCATTATTTGTGGAAGAAAGAGGCTGGAGCGAACACGCGTGAGGGTCTAAGAGTGAAAACGGAACTGAACAATTTGTAGACAACTCGTCTCCCTTCCAATGAGCTTCGACCTCGGAGTAAAGGAGCGCTTTGCTGAGAAGTTCGATGAGTTCACCGCGTGGAATATGCTTCTTGATGTGAGGCGACTGGTCGAGACGACCTTCCATTCGTATGGCGAAAGCAGAGTGCTGGAAGCCTGGCCAACGAGTCAGATGTGACAAAGATGGGCAAGAACGATCATAGGAACTGCACCGGAATCCAAAAAATAAGCATGTATGAGGCAATTGACCTGATCCGCTGTGATGAGAAGGGGCGCCGGCATGGCTGCTGCTCTCAAGAGATATGTATGCGTCGAGTCAAGCTAGCTTAGCAAGGTCAAGTAATTATGTAGCGGAGTTGCAAATTGTAGGAGACAAAGTCGCTTCTAGTTTTCCATTCAAATTCAACGAAGTCTCAAACTTTCAAGCTTGTTTTTCGTGCACTCATGGTAAACTGAATATGCTTTCTCTGTAGTCCTCGTAAATGATATACGGTAGCCTGCTGGTTCTGATATTGCGTTCCGACGACTCCTCGCAGGGATGTAGTAGACACTTACTATGAAACCTCTCCACGGAAGCAAATACTTAATGCCTTGAGCTTAAGACCCCGTCGCGGTGCGTCCAGTCCGAGGCAATCATTTGAGCTGTCTCGATCTGTTGGAGAGGAATTCACGTGGCTTGAGCCCATACGGCAGAGATAACCCACACGGCAAAGTCTTACTAAGTTCCCGCCCAGGAGATCTTTCTCACTAACAGTACTAGTAACACCCGAGGCTTCATCATGTCTGAGTACGATCGAATCGATTTCGAGATGCTTGAAGAAAACGATGACGATTATGATGGCCCTGACGCATATGTCGACGAGGAAGATGATGCCGTCTTGGATTTAGAGGACTTACAAGACTCGATACAGGAGCGCACAGGAGTCGCACAGGAATCACCTATGTTGCGCCAAATCTTACTATGTGAGTTTCCTCGCTGCAGGGCATGTTCTACTCATCCGCCGCTGACCTGTAGCGTTATTTAACCCACAAAATACACACCAGACTGACACTAGTGATGGTGACGGTAATGGCAGTGAACCCCGACAGCTCAGGGCCATCAGTATCCAGGACTTGCAGCGTTTGCTGAATTCACATCCTGCGGAGTCTGATTATGAAGAAGAAGATGACGACGAAATCGAAAATGTAGGGGAGTGGCACCAGTCGTGGTTCCCCCCGCACAAGGAACCTCAACAGCCAGGGGTCGAGCTCCTCATGGGAGGAGAATTTGGTTCTGTGAGTTCGAATATCAGGAGCAGGAGAAACAAGAGGAGTATTTCGCAAATGATCTTCGATCAGTCCTCGCGACCCCGAGGAGCAATTTCTAGAGAGCATATGACTAGTGTGCGTCACTTTCTTGTATTTCATGCATATATTTGAATTCATTACAGGAGCTCATTCCGAACACGAACGGAATTGCTGTTGCATCCTATGCCGCAAATGTTTATAGTGGGCAATTCTCGAAAGGTGAACAACTACCGTTCCATTCTTGGTTCATCATTTGACGTCACTCGACAGATTCTTCGTTTTACTACACCTGCTGTCAAGGTGTGTGGTATGCTGCTCTCGCGGGACAATAATTCATACTCCTCTCGAGATTTTCGTCTTCATATCTATGACATGACTTCGCCTCCTTCGCCATACGTGAAACGGTCAAGGAACATATGGCGCAGTGCTACAGGTGTTTGGGATGATAATGACCGCGACCATGACACAACCCTCAAGATATTAAAGACTATACAGGGGTGTCCTGGTCGTTGGACTATTACAGATTCTCATTTGAGTCCTGACAACGAAAGGCAAGCGATTGCATCTTTCCTTCCAACCATGCTTACGGTGTCCTAGGATGATTTATTCGTCGATTGTAAGTGGAATGACTCGGTAATTTCCATCAACTTGAACAGATATTAGTCACCCACGGTGTACATGACAAGCACACTTGACTCATCAGTCACTCAGACTCCCATCAGCTTTCAGGAACCTAATCAACGTCAACGGGCTCGCCCACACTGGGGCTGGGATGATGAAGACTCGTTTGGCATCTGGAGCTGCAGGTTTTCCGCAGATGGAAATGAGGTCGTGGCTGGTGGCAGCGGTCAAATATTTGGTAGAGACTTTATTTTATTTTCGAGTTTCAATTTCTCATGGTCGCACCAACTCAGTATATGATCTCTTGGCTGACCGTAGGACAGTCAAGATTATTGCACATGAAGACGACGTGAACAGCTGCTGCTGGGCTGACACTGCATCGGGGAACGTGCTAATCAGTGCCTCTGACGACACTTTTTTGAAAGTCTGGTGAGTTCTACAAAGATCCATCGACCTTTATTCTACTAATATGAGAAAAGGGACCGGCGTTCATTAGGTGCATCACAGAAACCGTCAGGAGTCTTGGTGGGACATACAGAGGGTATCACCAACGTCTCAGCGAAAGGTGATGGTCGTTATATCATCTCGAATGGAAAGGATCAGGCACTACGATTGTGGGATTTGCGGAAGATGTGCAGCAGCGAGGACTTCGACAATGGTGCTAGCCGCGTCTATAGGACACATGGATTTGATTACCGGTGCGTTGACTCCTCCACTTGAGTGAGAATGAACCTCAACTGTCTTGCTAAGCTATGGTAATTACCCGAAACCAAAACGTGCTGCACACCCGCGTGATTGTAGCGTCATGACCTACAGAGGTCATGCTGTCTTACGCACACTTATCCGATGTCACTTTAGTCCGGCTGAGACGACAGGTGGACGATACATCTACTCTGGTTCAGCAGATGGGAAAATACACGTGAGGATCCAGTTACAATCAACTTCTCTCTGTCTAACACATGATACTGCTAGATATGGTCGCTCGACGGACGCATAGTTCAGGTTCTGGATCGCTCGAAAACATCAGCTATGACATCTGATCCCTCGGAGGTGTGCACACTCCCCAATAGCGCCCGCAGCACAGTTTGCGTGCGAGATGTCAGCTGGAATGGCAATGTCAGCTCATCTTTAGCCCTTTTTGGTCAATTTCACTGATGAGGGTTGTTACAGGAACCAATGATGATGAGCGCTGGTTGGGACGGGGGTCATTCATCGTCGAAGAGCGTTGTTGCGCGTCATGAATGGAGGGGTCTCTCTAATATGTCGTACGGTCTGGAGGATTGGATAGAAAAGCAGAACATAGAGCGTGACGAACGAGCTACGCGCACCAGACAAACACTACGAGTCCCTGGTGCATTTGATGTCGAAGAGGATGACTAGATGATGTCAAGACAGGTGTGACGCCTGTGATATTTATACCTTCACTTGGATATTTACATATTGTACAATTAGTTGTTGTGTGCATTCTGACGAATGGTGAAATCCTTGGTGGCGCGTTTATGTATGCCTCAGAGGGTCGAGGAATCCAGCGCCTACGTTATCTGGGGGATGAGAATGACATATACCAATGGCGTCACTGAACGTTGTTGAAACCGCGGGATGGGCGATATCGATAGCCGCAGAAGTCGACTAACTTTTCCTACAAAGTCTCGATGCAGGTGAATAGCCAACTTCAGTCAGGCCTCAGAGGAGCTTCCAACTTCATACGGTATGCAACAAGCAGCAAGATAGCCCTTTCTTCATCCGTATCTAGTAGTTGCCGGTGTAGAATTTTTGTTGTCCTTCGACAGAGTCACGTTCGCTAGTATGCCGTCTGGTGTGAGCACTGGCAGGATATCTGTCCCAGACTCGGACGATGGGATCCAGAATCAGAACTCCTTGATCATAATGCTGACTCGAGCGGTGAGTTGGAGCTCTCACCGAGATGTTGATCGATGGTTGAAAAATCTTCGTTATGCCAACGCCTGTTCATAAATAGAGTTCTTCTAAATATATCGACTGTACCCATCATGATTGTTCGTTAGACTCTCTATGAGTAGTGAGTATCTTCATCAACGGCATGTACTCGACGTTGAAAGTAGATGGCGAATTTACCCCAGTGGCCGAGAAACTTACTAGGAAGTTGCCCTGAAGGTCAAAGGAGACAGAAATTCTCCAAGACGTGATTGGCTGCGCAGTGACCACCGTACTCAGGTAAAGAATGCAGCTGCGAAGCAGCATAGAACGAAAAATCATTGCAATGGGGAACGATTGCAAGTGGTAGTACATCATTAGGTGAAACCAAGGGCTTTCCCTTTCTGGCACGCTTGGCAGAATTCCTGTGTGATCGCCCCGCACACCCTTGACCACCACCATGTCTGCCAATGCTCAGCTCTATGGATTCCCTCCAGGATACTTTGTGATTCGTAACCTTGGAAATGGTAGGCTATGGGACGTGTGTGGAGATGATGTAGAAGATAGCGCTGAGATTCTACTCTGGCCAGAGAAAGAGAAGTCTTTAGTTGAAAGTGAGTTTGCCTTCCGTGCACGCACAAGTGAACTCTAACAAGACATCAGCCTTGAGAAATCCGGATGCTAATAATCAGGTATGTATGTCACTTCTGTGCAAGTACGTGTCGACCAATGAATCAAACTTGCACCATCCAGGTATTCTTCATTGATACATCGGGCGCTCTTTGTTCGAGATCATCAGGACATGCAATCGATATCGAAGGTGCGACGTCAGCGTCATTTATCTGGTACAGAATCTTACAATTGATACAGGGGACCGTTTGGTACTTCGGCATCGCCGACCCATCTCCCAGCCATATCCAAATGAATACTCGCATCCTCTACCGCGTTTCTCCTACTCCTCAGAAACCCAGCAGATCACTGCATCTTTCCAGTGTGATCCTGCATACCCTCCGCCAGCCGCGCAAAACTCCATCGCGTGGATGCGAAAGACATACGTCCTGTCCTCAATTCCAATGCCCAAACCAAAGTCACTGTTAGACAACGCATCGGCTTTCCTAAGTTCTGCTGTCACAACACCAATTTCGTTTTTCTCTGGTGGCACAGCACAGCGGAAGGCAACTCCTGAGGATGTTTTCAGTGGGGATATAGACCTCACCGAAGACGAAACTCTAGAACAGGATCGAGGTGTAGAAGGCGACGCAGACGACTCCTCCGAGCTCCTCAGAAAACTCAGAGTTTTGACGATCAGTCAGCGGGATGCTCCTCCAGAGGGCGAGAGTGCTAGAAAACGTCGTCAATGGCAGATTTTGCCCTTGCGTACATCAGCTGCTCATCGGAGACTGTTGAAGTGAATTGATATCCGCATCAGTAGTTGTTTTTTCATTTGATTTGGGTTTATATACTTTGTAGTTTCTTTAATGGATATTGGTACTTTGTGAGCCATCTATCATATGTCATACCCCAGACGCGCAGTCACTGAATCACGTGCGTTTTGACTTTCATATCCGGGACCCGCATCCTCTAATTTTGTAGGTTGACCTCAAGCCTCATGTACATACTTCTTTGAGCAGCTGATAGATCATTTTACTTCTTCAAGAGTATGGCGTCTGGAGCTTTGTCCCTTATCGCAACACATGTCATTTGACTTCGCCTGTCGGACTCTGTCCCATTTTCCGGATAAGAACTCGCCAGCCTCTCCAGTCAACATAGGTCTTCTTCCCAAGGAACCAACGTTACCAGAATGACTTTCAAAAGACTCCTTCAATTTGCAATCAGCGCGGTTTCTGTTAAAGCCGTATTCGCGCATCAAGTCCCTTTAGGCGACGCCATCGAACAGCCTGAGACGTGGTTGTCAAAGTATGGTCCCCAGATTGACCAACCTTTCTCTGGACCATTATCATTTTCTCACATGACTTATTCCCGTTGCCTGGAAGATGAATCCGCCCAGTTTGATATAGCAGTTCTCGGTATACCTTTTGATACGGGCACATCCTATCGTCCTGGTGCTCGCTTCGGACCCTATGCGATTCGTTCAGGCAGCAGAAGACAGAGGGAGGCTCGCGGATATAGCTTGGCTTGGGGTAATAACCCGTACGAGCAAGGATCAAAAATAATTGATTGTGGCGACGTGCGCCCTTTTCAGTGACAAGTAATTGACATGAGCAACTGACGAGGGCAAAGGTTCCTGTCATTCCATTCGACAATGTTCTTGCCATGGACCAGATGGAAGTCGCGTATTCCACTTTGTTAAATCGTCCTATTGCCTCCAATCAGTCTGTTTGGGCGAATGGTGCTCAACTCGCGAAGGACGGACGTGAGCGCCCTAGGATCGTCAGGTTTGTTCAATTCAAACATCTATGAGCAAACACCTGATATCGTTTGAAGCCTTGGAGGTGATCACACAATCGTGCTCCCAATTCTTCGTGCTCTCAACAAGGTATATGGACCGGTTTCGGTTATTCACTTCGACGCGCACCTTGACACCTGGGATGGATATCCGGGAACGGTGTCTGACCAGTCTCGCGTCACCCACGGAACCTTCTTTTATGTAGCTAACGAGGAAGGCTTGGTTTCGAATTCGAGCATCCATGCTGGTATCCGATGCAAATTAGCGGTAAATGAGGCTTTGATCTTTATTCTTATTTGCAATGAACACCTGTGAATCCAGGGACTGGGAGACATTGAAAATGATGAATCTGTCGGATTCCACTTCATTACAAGCGATGACATCGACGATCACGGGGTTCCTGCGATCATCAAGCGCATACGGGAGCGTGTTGGTGACACACCTGTCTACTTGAGGTATGTCCGCTTTACATATGGCTCAGAATGTCGCTGAAGGGACAATAGTCTTGATATTGATGTTATTGGTATGTGATATGCGTGCTGGATTTGCCCACTATGTAACATATCAAATAGATCCTGGTCTTGCACCTGCTAGTACGTCCTACCACTAACATGGCTGAAATAAAGCTTGAATTTTTGAAATCTAGCGGGAACTCCCGAGGCGGGAGGCTGGACAAGTAGGGAGGTCAAACGAATCATCCGTGGCCTAGCCGGATTGAACTTTGTGTAGGTATCCCGACTATCATTGGCTCCCATAAATCTCATTTTTTGCAATACAGTGGCGCCGACGTAGTGGAAGTTGCTCCTGTATATGATCATGGCATGTTTGACAACAGCCGGCTGTTTGTGACTGGGACTGAGACATTTTTTACAGCCGAAATCACAGGCACGGCGGCGGCCGACCTTGTCCACGATTTTATATCGATGTTCATGTCTCAATCGCCTCCCACACCACACGCACTTCCGGGTTCTTGGCCTCGAGAAGAACTTTGACGGTCTTCTAACTTTCCAAACTATCTTTGTCTGTTCCCTATATCACCACGTGCTGATCAAGTGCCGAGCAGATAACACATAAATACTTTCGAAGTACGTAACAGTACATAACATGCAATACAAAATGAATGTTCTCGTCCCCAGAGATCTATCCTGCTTCCTGATTGCCCACTAGGTTGGCGTTGAAGTCGAAGAAAAATTACAGGTACTACTGACAATGAGATACCTTCCTCTCGCGCTACTTCCCGTTGTTTTTGCGCAGCAACATGCCTTCGAAACCACGCAGCAGGAACCATGGACAACAAAGTATGGCAGACAGACAGACCTCAGTTATACAGGTCCTCTGAGCTTCTCCCACCTACCCTACACACGTTGCCTGGATGACTTATCGACAAACTTTGACATCGCTGTTCTCGGCATGCCATTTGACACAGCAACTTCTTACAGACCAGGGGCACGTTTTGGACCATATGCAATTAGATCTGGTTCTAGACGCCAATCCTCTGCGGGGGGTTACTCGATGGAATGGATGACGAACCCATACACCCGCGCGGAAATGATTGATTGTGGAGACGTAAGTTTCGGCTCGTCATAGGTGTCTAAACATATTGACGGAACGCTTTAACAGGTCCCGATCAACCCCTATGACAACGCGTTAGCTATTGATCAAATGGAAACTGCGTATACCACGCTTTTAGCACGACCCGTGAATGGAAGCGCTAGTGCGCGCACCGCAAAGCTTGCACGTGATGGAGTGGAACACCCTCGTATATTGACATTAGGTGAGCCCAGGACCATGGTCTCGTTCGCTAATGTATGATTGATCCTGTACTGGTAGGCGGAGACCATACCATCGTGAGATAGCATGATTCCCTTGTATCCCCCAGATTTCACATGTCAAATGATCTCTAGGTGCTTCCGATTCTTCGATCTCTTTATCAGGTATATGGACCTATATCCGTCATTCACTTCGACGCACACATCGACACCTGGCCGAGCGGGGGTGGTTTTACCACGCAGTCCAGAGTCAATCACGGGACATTTTTCACATGGGCATTTGAGGAGGGACTCATGTCCAACACCAGTATTCATGCTGGGATCCGGACCAGAATGGAGGTCAGGGCGTTCCTTGCGTCTCAGTTTGGCTCGAGCTGACGCATTGTGAATGGACAGGGCCCTGAGTTGATCGAACACGATGAGAAAGTTGGCTTTGAGCTTATCATGACTGATGATATCGACGACATTGGAGCAAATGAAATCATTAAGCATATCCGACAACGCGTCGGCAACTCCCCTGTTTACCTGAGGTGTGTCTCGAGAATGCGTCGCTGATCACAATATTGACGTTCATGGCCTCCCGCCTCAGCTTTGACATTGACACCATAGGTTTGCAGATGTTCCAATTGATCACTAGCCATTGTGTACTAACTGCTCTGTGGTAGACCCTGGTCAGGCACCCGCAAGTGAGCGCAAATATCACTAGGTCAGTTTTGAAGTTATTGATGTCTAGGTAGCTGGTACACCAGAGCCTGCTGGATGGACCAGTCGAGAAACCAAGCGAATCCTTCGAGGTCTTGCTGGATTGAACTTTGTGTAAGATTCTTTTCGTCATTCACGGACTTGTACAGACAGTTGATAACTTATTTTAGTGGGGCTGACATTGTCGAGGTTGCTCCAGCATACGATAATGGTAAGATCCATTTCCCGAACTTAGGAACGAGGGGGCTCACCGTCCAACCCAGCTGGCGAGATCACTGGCATGCTTGCTGCTAACCTTGCAACTGACTTCCTTGCCCTGATGGTCACTGACGAGCCGCCTAAACGGCAAATAAAGCGAAGGCGAACACTCGCCGACGAGCTCTAGAACTCAGAAAGTGGTTTACTGCCAGCAGTCATGCTAGGTTATTGTTTCAAAGCAAGCCACTGTTTCGTAATGAAATACAGAGGGTATCTAAATATATAGTCCTACAGTCAAATCTGATACGGTCCTTTGATAAAAAATATGCAGTAGATATATCAACTCCATGAGATCCTCATGAAGATACTACAAATCGTATTTAGGTCTTCCATTGCACAGGCGTTCGCGATAGACCATCCTCATACATCGGTGGGCTGTCACTGTACATCTGAGATGGAGGGGACATCACCACAGGGGACGGCGGCCCCCTCGGGCCCCTTACACCACTCGTGTTAGAAGGTGCCGCATACGCACTGGTGTTAGCTGGTGGCGGAGAAGGTGCGTTAGTCGAACTATGATAATTGGAAGTATAGTATGGGTCCGACGGCTGTGCAACACTGGTAGTGCTGGCAGCATAGTTCTGCTCGGGCTGACGAGGAGTCTGGGCGTTGTATGCAGTAACATACGGAGCCGCAGCTATAGCACTCGAAGCATTGTATGAATCTGGGTTGAAGGAAGGCTGAGTTTGCTGCGGTTCCCAAGGGTTATACACCGCATGTTGCTGCGGGGGGGTGCGCGCTGCAATCATGTGAGAGATAAGCAAGTGCTGCTGAGCCATTACTCACAAGAGCCACCTTCCACATGACCATATGCCTGCGGGGAGTATGGATCACTATAGTAAGCACCGGAAGCGTTTTGCACTGGGGCGGTGATTGCAGCTCCGGGGACAGCATATGAATTGAGAGGCGACATTGAATGAGTCGTAGATGTTGGCGGATAAGTGCTGGAAGATGTAGTCTGGGTGAGGGTGCTACTCTTCCGGCGTGGTGGCGCCGCATATGGGGAAGCGTTGTTATATTCATCAATAGCGCGTGTGCCGCGAGGAGCCTGCATATAGCCTCCCCCGACGTAGCCATTCGCTGATGGACGACGACCATAGGACCCCATGCCGGCTCTTCCGGCGGTGGAGACGCTCTGGTCGTCTCGGAACGGTGTGGCATCCTCCTCGTCCAAAAACACGCCATCACCTGAGATTCTGGCCTTCAACGGCTGAGATGGGTCGTACTCCTGGAAAGGCGGTAAACCAATTTCGCCTCGCTGTTGTCTTGCTTTTCGATCTGCTTCTGCTTTGACAGCGTCAAGGCGCATTCGATCCGCGTATGCATTTCCACCCATCCGGTCGTCATCCTTTGGGCGCCTTCTTATGCAACACCTTCCAACGCCATAGAAACATCCACTAAGGAATAGTAGGATCCAGGCGACAAGCGTAAGCCATACAGCGTTACCGATGGAAGCAGAGCCGCCCGAAACACTATTCATCCTGGACTTGGCAACAAAAAAGATGGCGATGTCGAAAATAAAAGCAGTAAGGGCGACAGTAGCGGCAAATCCTGATATGCAGCTACTGAAGCAAGTCATAGCCATTTCACGGATGTGAGCGAGTAGACCAAAAATGGTGGCTACCCCTGCGAGACCAAAAGCCACGATATGCAGGACCAGGGTATACGTGAGCCACTTTACAACGACGGTTGGGATTTGGAGAGCCGTACTATCGCCTACCAAGGCATTGATGTCTGCACATGCCAGGGAAGGCAAATGTCAATATGAATCCTACAAGATTTGGAAGTTGACTTACTGAGCTCATACCCTACTGTTGCACTAGAACATGAAACATTCCCTGAGATATCTGAACAATAACCCAAGGTTCCAAAGGTGATGTAACCATTGGTGCTTTCAACGGCAAGGCTTGCCTTGAGAAAGTATATGGATTTTATGAGGGGTACAGAGAAGGATACGACAGCCAACAAAATGGTGGCTGTGAGGGTTATCAGGAAGCCAGGAGTAGCTGGCCGAATGAAGCTCATAAGGAAACAAGAAGAGCGTCAGAATATGATGATATCAAGTTTGATGCTGATCTTTGGAAGGAGAGCGCAAAATGTGGGTTGACAAGAAAGGCGGTCACATGGGAAACTTCCGTGTTATGTGGTGGTGGCTGTGGACCCCTATTTATTAAACAAATCGTGGCTGTACTATAAAAAATATTATTTGGAGCAGAGCCTCAGTACACACAGCATTCAGTTATACTTGCTTGAAAACGTCTCCCGTGCGACCCTCAGAGCCTCTTCAACCTGAGCGACGTTAACCCCAACACCTTGGGCACCATCCTCCTTCCCTCCAGCCTTTCCGCCGAGGATATCGCTTACTGTGGACGCCCATGTCCGAGCATCGAGGCCTCTTAACCGTGCAGACTCGGAAACATAGTTTGCATGTGCGACCTTGCCGCCCTCTGCGTCGACACTGAAAACGTAGACCGTCTTGCCAAGCTTCTTGCCTTGCATAACGACGTTTTGCAAGATCTGGACACCTTTCTTGAGTATAACCACCTTTTGTGGACAATTGTTACAACATACCTTTGCATTACCATCAACCTCAAGAATGGCAAAATAGACCTCTGAGTCAGGCGTCTCCTCGAAGAAGGTGACCAGAGCATTCACGGCCTGTAAATACATCAGTAAACATACAAGAACAATAGGCAAAGGCCCATACCGCCTTGTTTATTGCATTCTCCTTCTCTTTCATTTGCTTGTCAAGCGACTTTCGAAGAGTCGCCAGACGGTCTTTGAGCTCAGCTTTCAGAAGGACCGATATATCTGCCTGGCCAAGTTCCTGCAAAATCATCAGTCGACAGACAGTGCAAGACATCTTATGACTCACCACACTGAGAGCCTTGAGTCCGGTGTCTTTTTCTTTGCCTTCCATTAACTCGAGCTGCTCAAGGCGGTCCTTCAAAGAATTGGCAACACGAGACGCCTCATGCGCCTCTTGGCCAGTCACAGCAACTATTCTCCGGATTCCCTTCGCAATCCCTGATTCCTCAGTGATAACAAAGTCTTTGATATCGCCCGTCTTCACAACATGAGTGCCACCACAAAATTCAACACTTGTGCTCCGCCACTTTGGGTTGTCGATGTCCTTCGCAACCTCATCTACATCGTACCCGAGCACGACAACACGTACAGGATCCGGGTATGCCTCGCCGAAGACCGCGCGCAGCCCGGGTATCTTATGTGCAGTCGTGAGATCTAGGTCTTTGCCATATACCTTCACATTCTTCTTGATCCAGTCAATGCTCATCGACTCGACCTTCGCGAGCTCGGGGAGCGAAATCTGTGCCTTATGCGAAAAGTCGAAGCGGAGCTTTGTCGGTGCCACGAGCGAGCCCTTCTGGTCAATATGGTCGCCAAGCACTTCGCGAAGACAGAAATTGAGAATATGTGTTGCAGTGTGGTTGCTGCGCAATGGCCAGCGGCGGAGCTCATCGTAGGAGGAGATGACTTCATCACCGATAGAGAGTTGGCCGTATTTGAGAGAACCAGTGTGGAGAACATAGCCATTGTATGCCTGGACATTTGTCACCTCGAAATCCGTGGCGCCGTCGATGACGATGTTGCCAGTGTCATACTCCTGGCCACCAGCTTCTGCGTAGAAGCTTGTGCGGTCGAGGAGAACGCCAAAGTTTGCATCCGCCGGTATACCAGATGATGACGAGATGAATTCCTTGTGGTAGTAAATGCCCTTCACTGTAGCGGTGATATTGCCAAGTTCTGCAAAGGTTGTTGGTGAGAGCGAGTCGTGGATAGGAAGTCACGCACGGAATTTGAATGAGTCGTCTGTTTTGGGTATCGCGTCATTCTTCTCCAATGCAGCGAGATCGTGAACATCAAGCTTCACAAGATCTGCTTTGTCCTTTTTGAATGATCCCTTGCTTGCAATCTTTGAGTGTTCTTGAGCATCCTCGAATTCCTTCTCGTTGATTCCAAGCCTGAGCTCCGCTGCCATAAGCCGCGTGAGGTCGACTGGGAATCCGTACGTGTCGTACAGCCGCCATACGTCTGCACCATTGAGCTCCTTAGCACCCAGATCTATTGTACGTGTCGCGTATTGGTCAAAGAGCTTCTCGCCCCGATCAAGGGTACGTGAGAAAGACTCTTCCTCCTCGTCAAGGATCTCTTTGATGTCGCCTTGCTTCTTCGTAAGCTCTGGGAAGACATCACCCTGGTGTACGAGGTATAAATTAGGTTGAGCAAATGCGATAGATATACTTCACTGACCATAGTCTCCATGACCACGGGCATCAAAGAGGAGAAAAATGAGCCGATGGGTGCACCAAGCTTCTTCCTGACATAGCGTGAACCACGACGAAGGATCCGACGAAGGACGTAACCTCGGCCAACGTTGTTGGGCACACCACCATCACTCAGCGCAAAAGAAAGCGTTCGTACGTGATCAGCAACGACACGGTATGCAGTATCAATACCATCTACATCATCGTTGCCAAATTTCCCACTATACGGTCTTGCTCCAGTTAATTCCTGTATACGTGTGAAGATCGGGGAGAACACATCAGTGTCGTAGTTTGAAAGCTTGTTTTGGAGGACTGAGACAAGTCGTTCGAAACCCATGCCAGTGTCGACATGTTTGCTTGGGAGCGGCTTTAGTGAACCGTCATCGTCGCGGTTAAACTGTATGAAGACATTGTTCCATATCTCAAGGACGTTGGGGTCGTCACCATCAACAAGGTGTGCAGCATTACGTCCACCGATGCGGTCGAAGTGTATTTCACTGAGGAACATCAACGGAGGATACTAAGAAATAGGAAATACGTACCTACAAGGCCCGCAGGGTCCAGTCGCGCCCATTTCTGTAGACGCAAATGAGTCACATCGTTCATCGGATGATGAAACATGCCTTACCCCAGAAATTTCCTTTTGACGCGATAACGTGATCTGGTGAGATACCCTGGCTTAGCCAATGTTGTTTCGCTTCTTCGTCGCTAGGTATTCCATTTTGTGGGTCTCCAGCATAGTAGGTAACATATAATCGGTCTTTGGGCAGTCCATACACGTTAGTTAATAGATCCCATGAATATTCGATGGCTTCTTTCTGTAAAATAAATGTCAGCTAGACAGAGCCATCGGAAAACAAGCACTGAACCTTGAAGTAGTCACCAAATGACCAGTTTCCGAGCATCTCGAAGAATGTGTGGTGGTAGGAGTCTTTCCCAACGTCCTCCAGGTCTAGATTTGCAATGTTAAAGTGAACGCTGTCTTATAAATAGACCTGTACGTACCATTATGCTTGCCACCTGCACGGATGCACTTTTGGCTGTTGAAAGCACGCTTCAGCTTGCCTCGCTCGGAATTGGGATCGACAGTACCCAGGAATATGGATTTGTACTGATAGGATGTGAGTTCTGGTGCATAAGCCTAAGAAGTTGAATTGACCTGGTTCATTCCAGCATTTGCGAACAGGAGGGTGGGATCATCATAGGGTACGGTTGAAGAAGATGGAACAAAAGTGTGGTCTTTGGAGCGGAAGTAGTTGAAGAATTCTTGGCGAACTTTGCGTGCAGTCCACGGGCCATCATAAGAGGAGGACATTCTTAGAGGCAGAGGGAGAGCAATACGATGAGATGGACGTCTTGATCGAAGGAGAGATGAGTGCAGAAACGCAAGTCTCATCTAGATTTTGGTTTCCGCAATTAGAATTCATATCGTATCTTGACTCGACACTCGTCACGTGACAGAAATAATTCATGTATATATTTTCGTACATAAATTTGGTAATTTTCTCACAAACCTTTTGCAAGCAGTACTACTGCGGTATTGACTGTGGGGCGGTCGGGCTGACCGTGAGTCGCTGTATCAGATTCTGTGTGGACTGACACAACTTCCAGCTTCCTATTATACTGAATCTGGAATGGACAGGTCATATAGATCTACTCTGATATGGCGGTATACTAGTAGTCATAAGCACTGCAGCTGGTGGTAGTAGCTTGCCGAGTGTGCTGTTAATATCATGGTCACACCGCATGCAGTAACGTGACCTGCCCTGAAGTCCATCGATAAGCCAAAGACCAAAAACTTTACTTTTGAGATCAACGACGCTTCCGGTGTGCATCTGACTCACCATCCAACTCGTTCAAAAGGATCCCGTTTCTTTCTTTTTTTCTCATTGCGTCTTTGTAAAATCTAGACACGATGGTGTACGTATTCGCTTAGATCTACATTTTCGATGCACTAATCATCCTGTATGATCATAGTAACTTCACAGTAGGTGAGTACATAGATCGTGCAAGAAAACATGATCTCCTTCTTAATGATTCTTTGAACCATAGACCAGATTCGTGGGCTCATGGACAAGCCCACGAACATCCGTAACATGTCCGTCATTGCCCATGGTGAGCAAGATCCTGCTGATGATCGCATATCGATCTTATCTAAATTACTTACGCAGTCGATCACGGAAAGTCCACCCTCACCGATTCCCTCGTCTCAAAAGCCGGTATCATTGCTGCAGCAAAAGCTGGTGACATGCGGTTTACGGACACGCGAGAGGATGAAAAGGAGCGTGGTATCACGATTAAATCGACAGCCATCTCCATGTACTTCGAAATGGAGAAGGAAGATGTCGAAAACATTAAACAGAAGACCGACGGCAAGTCTTTAATCTCAATTTCACAAATTCTTGCTAACGAAATTCAACTTCAGGCAACGAGTTCTTGATCAACTTGATCGACTCGCCAGGTCACGTCGACTTCTCATCAGAAGTCACAGCTGCTCTCCGTGTCACCGATGGTGCTCTCGTTGTCGTCGACTGTATCGAAGGTGTCTGCGTGCAGACAGAGACAGTGCTTCGTCAAGCACTTACGGAACGTATTAAACCCGTCGTTATCATCAACAAGGTCGACCGCGCTTTACTTGAGCTCCAAGTTTCAAAAGAGGACTTGTACCAGTCGTTCCAGCGTACCATCGAGACGGTCAACGTCATCGTTTCGACTTACCATGATGCTGCCCTTGGTGACGTCCAGGTCTACCCAGACAAGGGCACCGTTGCTTTCGGTTCAGGTCTCCATGGATGGGCTTTCACCCTCCGCCAGTTCGCTAATCGCTACGCTAAAAAGTTTGGTGTGCCTAAAGAGAAGCTTTTGGCTAAGCTTTGGGGTGATAACTACTTCAACCCCGCCACTCGCAAGTGGGGTACGAAGAACTCTGATGCCGACGGCAAACCCCTTGAACGGTCATTCAACATGTTCGTCCTTGAGCCTATCTTCAAGATTTTCGACGCCGTCATGAACTTCAAGAAGGACCAAGTCGGTCCCATTTGCGAGAAGCTCGATGTCAAGCTGACGTCTGATGAACAAGATCTTGAGGGCAAGGCTCTCCTCAAGGTTGTCATGCGCAAATTCCTGCCCGCTGGGGACTCCCTCCTGGAGATGATAATCATCAACCTTCCTTCCCCCGCAACTGCTCAACGCTACCGTGTTGAGACTCTCTACGAAGGTCCCATGGATGACGAGTCCGCCATTGGTATCAGGGACTGTGACCCCAAGGCCCCCCTTGTGCTTTACGTCTCGAAGATGGTGCCCACTTCAGATAAGGGACGCTTCTACGCCTTCGGTCGTGTGTTCTCCGGAACCGTACGTTCTGGCCCCAAGATCCGTATCCAGGGCCCCAACTACGTGCCTGGAAAGAAGGATGACATGTTCATCAAGTCAGTTCAGCGCACGGTGCTCATGATGGGTCGTTATATCGAGCCAATTGAAGATTGTCCTGCCGGTAACATCGTTGGTCTCGTTGGTATTGACCAGTTCTTGCTCAAGAGCGGAACTCTTACCACCTCTGAGACTGCACACAACATGAGGGTCATGAAGTTCTCCGTGTCCCCTGTCGTGCGGGTCGCTGTTGAGGTCAAGAACGCTGCAGACTTGCCCAAGCTTGTGGAAGGTCTCAAGCGTCTCTCGAAGTCTGACCCATGTGTCCAGGCTTGGATCGATGAGACCGGTGAGCATATTGTCGCTGGTGCTGGTGAGCTGCACTTGGAGATTTGCTTGAAGGTAAATGACTATCTGTTTGTTGATTTTCGTTAGTCTCAACCTTATTATAGGATCTCCAAGAAGACCACGCTGGTGTTCCTCTCAAGATATCTGACCCTGTCGTGGGCTACCGTGAGACAGTCAAGGCTGAGTCCTCGATTGTGGCCCTGTCCAAGTCGCAGAATAAGCACAACCGTCTCTACGCCAAGGCGATGCCTCTCGATGAGGAGCTCACCAAAGCTATTGAGGCTGGTACTGTTAACTCCCGTGACGATTACAAAGCCCGTGCTCGTATCCTTGCTGATGACTTCTCTTGGGATGTCACTGATGCAAGGAAGATCTGGTGTTTCGGCCCCGATACCACTGGCCCTAACTTGCTCGTCGACGTTACCAAGGGTGTGCAGTACCTCAACGAAATCAAGGACTCTTGCGTCGCTGCGTTCCAGTGGGCAACAAAGGAGGGTGTCTGCGCTGAGGAGAACATGCGTGGTATCCGCTTCAACATTCTTGATGTCACTGTAAGTATACTTCATACCTATCTGTATTGCATCTTCTTATACGATCGTAATAGCTGCACGCTGATGCTATTCATCGTGGCGGTGGACAAATCATTCCTACGTGCCGTCGCGTCTGCTACGCTGCATGTCTGCTTGCTACCCCTGGTCTCCAGGAGCCGGTGTACCTCGGTACGTCCCTTTCGCATCGCATTTTTCGGGTACTGATATCATTTACAGTCGAGATCCAATGTCCTGAGAACGCCATCGGTGGTATCTACAGCGTGCTGAACAGGCGTCGTGGCCAGGTCTTCAGTGAAGAACAGAGACCAGGAACGCCCATGTTCACCGTCAAGGCGTACCTCCCCGTCATGGAGTCCTTCGGCTTCAACAGTGATCTCCGCTCACAAACAGCTGGCCAAGCTTTCCCCCAGAGTGTGTTCGATCACTGGGAAATCATGAACGGATGTGCGCAATTCCTTGTGCAATGTGTAAAGACTGACACTAATGAAATCTATCAGCTCCTCTCGACAAGGGTAGCAAGCTCGAAGAGCTCGTCAGGGGCATTCGTGTGCGCAAGGGTCTCAAGGTAATGGGTGACTGTATACGATTCTGCAATATGACTGACACACGATATTTAGCCCGACATTCCACCTGTCGACCACTACTACGACAAGCTGTAAAGTTATTGTACGAAAGTGCTTACGACCAAACTTCTGGAATCCGTTCCTTGTCATTCATATTTCACTAAATGCAACTGTTGTACTCTTGTATGCTTGATTATTCGGACGCCCACATTGGCAATTACTGAGAACATGGATGAGGCAACATGACATCCCTCGGATCCGCATCTTTTACTGGCAGCGAGCATCTTGAGTCAGACATCATTGGGCGCTTAACGTTGGTGCTTAAAAGGCAGGTTGCATGCAAAGAAAATCACCCAGAAACTTGAATAATCATCTACTCGGACATGGCAGACGTTGACCTCGCCACCATCGCTGGCGTACGAAGATACTTGGCTAATACTCGTTTCGCATCGCATACAATAAACGCGCTGACAGGAGGCTTCGCCAATTTCACGTACAGAATATACCTCAACGATTTATTTGAGGGCAAGGAAACACTAGTGCTGAAGCATGCAGCACCGTATGTCGCTGCATCCGGTGGTACGATGGCTCTCCCTACAGAGCGCCAGGTGAGGCTTCTCTTGAAGTAGCGTTACATAGTGACTGGAACGATAACAACCTGGCAGAGATTCGATGTAGAAGCCTTACGACTCGTCCGCAAGATGTACGCGGATGATGATGTCATCACTGTTCCCAAGGTCCATCTCTTCGACGAAGAAGCCCACGTCATGATCATTGACGATTGCGGGACGGACACTCGTACGCTGAAACAGCTGGTGATTGACGAGGCGCTGCCACAGACAGTCGCCGAAGAAATCGGTACTGCGATCGGTCGTTTCCTTGGGCGCGTCCATGCCTGGAACAAAGACACGTCTTTCGACATGGACATTTTCAGCAACAACGAAGTGGGCAAGACAATCTCGATTTTGGTTACATATGGTCGCCTCATATCTACGCTTAGCGGCAGAGATAACATCGCGGCTTTAGCTGACCCCGGCCTTGACATCCCTGAGGGAAAACTAGCCGTCATCTCGAAGCTAGCGGAGACCCGCAGTCGTGAAATGCTTAGCGCGACAGAGGTGTTGACACACGGAGACTTCTGGCCTGGGAATATCATGGTATCCCTTCGGAGAGAGCCAGAGGGGAGCACGCTTAGGTTAGAGAAGCTTTATGTGTTGGACTGGGAGTTGGCGAAGGCAGGTCTTCGGGGACTAGATATTGGTCAGTTCTGCGCAGAGATACTGCTGCTTCAGCGGTTCTATGCAAGCCGCTGGGAGGAGACGTCCACTATTATGAGATCCTTCCTCTTGGCTTATAGAGGAGGAAGTGGGTCTGATGAAGAGCTCGCGAGGGTTGCGATTGCACATGTTGGAGCACATCTGGTTGCTTGGACGCCGCGGGTGCATTGGGGAGACAAGGAAGACACTAGAAAGATGGTTGCTGAAGGAGTTGAGTTATTAATCGGAGGTGCTGAAGGAACATTAGCATGGCTAGAGGGTAGTCTCGTTGGAAACTTGGTGTAAAGCTTTGTCACAAATAAAGCCGTAAGAGGCCGTGAGTCACATTTAGCACATTCGATTAGCTCGCCGTGCCACTACACCGCTGCTATTCGACACAGCTTGTCCCTTTTACTTCACATCATCCAGACACTTCGACGCCTTTGTTATCATGCATTAACTGCACACTATATAAGTAGTTTTGGAACAGTTCGTTCGGCAGTTGAATCACTCGGCCGGTATCACATTCCTATACGACATATTAACTCTATTGAGACTATTATCCGTGTCCTCTGTCGTTCACTTTGACTCTGACAGTGCAGTGATGAGTCCCACGAAATTTCCGAGTCACACTCCGCGGCAGCCGTTGCCACTGACACTCAGTACTGGCATCGCTAGCTTACCTTCTCCAGCCTCTGTGATGACCCAATTGGATGGACTTCCTGCAGAGCTGTATAGTGCAATCATCAGACACCTACCAGCGGACTCGTTCCAGCAAGACGTCCTTGCCCTGACAAGAGCGATACCCAGATCGCCTGTGCCTACCCGTCCTTTATTCGAACGCATACACCTCAAGCATGCCCAGCAGATCGTACAATTGTATAGTCGCTTGCGCAATACCCATGACGAGAGAAACTGGGTCAAGGACTTTGGTATCGTGACCTGGACTGTCGATGCTGATGTCCTCGTCAATTTACTGGGGATCCTTCCTCGGATCTCTTCTTTCCTTCTCTTCGTGGGACCCAACTTTGCTCCAGAGCATCTTGAGGAGATATTTAATAAGCCAAGAGAAGACCTGCGCTTTCTCTCTTTACGTTTCCGTCCCTAGTGAGTATCAAATTTATTCCTTTCGTTTATCCTTCCTGACGTACATGTGTGATGAAGCGTCAAGAAAGCCACATATTATCAATTTCTGAAGGTAACACATCGCATGGATGTTATATCTATATCTTTCGCTTAACGTGTACTTAGGGAGCTTATTTCGATACTACACTGACTGCACTTTCCCAGTTGGCCTTCCTACAAGTTACCAACTCTATCTATCGTCCAGGATCCTCCTGAACCATTGTTATCAAATGCGAACCATTTTGCACAACCGCTCGTCTTCTTTCGACTAGACCTTAATATCCACCCTGTTGCGCTCAGAATATATCAGCTCATTGACGCACTTGCGTCTTCGTATTCCATCTCGTCAAGTGTCCCGATTTATCAGCAGCATCCCGTCCTCTGTACCTGCATTACGCCTTCTTGATCTGTCCACATGTAATATTCTCGCCTCAGATATGGAGGGGTTACTCATTCGATTTCATGATCTGCAACATCTGATTCTTGATGGATGCAGCGTTGCGCGGGACCAATCGCAGGGGACGGAATGGAACAACATCGGAAAGATATGTGCAACTGCAACGATCAAGCGAGCGAAAGCACGGGAAAAAGAGTTGAAAACTTGGCTACAGCACAATGCAGCTACTGCCATCACGCCAGTAGGCATGCCACAGCCTGCAGCAAGACGTATAAGACCAGGCCGTCGTGGTCTCGCCACGGCTACTATCTCGCTTAGGGAAGAACCTACCGCGTCGGAGCCGGATATTATCCACGTACCTGTTGGAATAGTTATTCCTAAGGTACGCGTCGTTCCATCGCCACCGGTGCTGCTCTCCCTGTGCACATCAGCATCCTTTATCACCAACGTTCAGCATCAGACCATTCGCGAGGAGTTCGAAAGAGGCTGGCATGAAGGCCTTGCGCAGCTTGCAGCCGTTAAATCCAGGCTTTACGGATCTTGGAAAAATGGCATACGGATGATGCGCATTACCGCGGATGCCAGCGGTAGCGGATTTGATGGTCTGGAAACTATAGAGGGCGATAATGCATTCTACTCCGAACAGGATAGCAACGCGAATCTGGCCACGCCTGCATTGTGCCTTGCAGGTTCAGGGATTTCAGGAAAGCACGTAGAGAATTGCGGTCATAATATTGCTTGGAATGTATGGAATGATACGATCTAGTTCAGGATAGACACACCTTCCTCTAGACGCTTGTATTTAATTCTATGTATTTGAACCTTCTAGGTTGTAGCAGCGTGGGCGCGTAGCATTACACTGCGTTGGTAATATGTCATTATTCTGGAAAGAAACCTCTTAGCCATGTCGCCTCCTGTTCCATATCTTCCAGCGTCCGCGGCAATCTGTCTTCATCTGCATCGACTTTGAGTGGATGATGTTGTACCGTAGTGCTAGACACTCTAAGATTTTGGAAGTCGCGAGGCAAGTCCGCTTCCGACCGCTCTAATGCAGGATATATATCATCCATTCTTTGCGAAAAGTAGTCTCCGTGGTATTTCCGAGGCATGATATGGAAGTGGACGTGAGGTATAGACTGTCCCGCAGCCTTTCCATCCTAGACCGTATAGGTCAATATCGAGTCCCATTATATTCGTCTGCCAGTGGTTATACCTGGCATGCCACGGTCAATGCGTCACCACCGTACGCTCGCTCTACCACTCGACCGACATTTTGGACAGACGCGATAAGTGATGTTAATTCTGCTGTAGTGAGATCTGTCAAGCGCGATACGGGTCGATTGGGGATTACGAGCACGTCTGAAAGGGCCAGAAAGGCCGGCTTATAAGCGTAATTGAGATATCGTACGAAAGGCTAGGCTCACGTCCTGGCACGATTGGCTTGAGATTGACAATGGCGTACGATAGCGCTGTCCTATAGAACGCTTGTCTTGTGACTTCAATTGTGGAGAATAAGAGCGGAGACGACATCTTTGGACCAAGTGTCGCTGGCAGTACTAACTTACTTGCAGTAAGTTACATATTTGGCTACGGAAGGGTCAAAATTACTCGATACGGGTTCAACAAAGCCTAAGTCGCCCAGTCTCGTGCATCACCGAAGTCATCGCTCAAGTCTACACTCGACATCAACTCTACACCGGGCTCTCTGATAGCCAAATGTCGAGTCCGACAGATATATTCTTGCCACTGACGCTACCGTATCCTATAAAAATCACATCTCTCGATGTCCAGCTAGGTGCTACTGTGCAGCGCGGGACCCGGCTATTGACGTACTCCTTCCTGTATTCATCTCCTGCAACAGGCTCAAAGCCAGAAACTCGGTTCGGCACATGGGACTGTTCAATTGAAGGAACTGTTGAATCCTGGAAGGTCAAGTCTGGCGACTCCATCTCTGCCCAGAAAGCGAAACAGAGGTCTATCATATGCGTCACGGAGCCATGCAAGCATGGAGTTCAGATTGGGGGACTGTGTGGGTTGTGTGGAAAGGATATGACAGAGTGCGTGCATACTAGGTCGCATGAATTCCATTGACATATGTTCAGATTTGATTATACGGGATTCTCTGATGCGTCGCGCGCATCTATCCAAATGACGCATTCTGCCTTCGGGCCAACGGTTTCTTTGGAGGAAGCCCGGAGATTAGAGAAGGAAACAGCAGACCACTTGCTCAAGTCGAGGAAACTTTCTCTCATCGTCGATCTTGACCAAACCATAGTGCATGCGACGGTCGACCCGACTGTAGGTGAGTGGATCGCAGAAGGCGAGGCATGGGAGGCCAGACAAACCAAGAAGAGATCGACTACTCCAAACGACGGACCTTCTGACTCAGAGTCTGACGGGACAGCGTCCGATGCGGAAGACGAATGCAATCCAAACTGGGAAGCTTTGCAAGATGTACGAAAGTTTCGTTTGGGTCCAGAATCATTTGGAATGCTTTCAGTTCCAAGAGGCGGGCACAAAGGAAAGGGAAAGCAGAAACTAATCGAGAATGAAGGATGCATGTATTACATCAAACCTCGGTGCGTATGGCTTTTACCTCGCCGTCAGAGTGGCTAGCTCATTTATACAAGACCTGGAACCAATGAATTCTTTCGGAATATATCAGCAAAGTATGAGATGCATGTGTACACCATGGGTACCCGAGCCTATGCAGAAGAGGTTTGTGCTGCCATTGATCCTGATGGTAAAATATTTGGAGGAAGGATCCTCAGTAGAGATGAAAGCGGGAGTAAGTGACTTTATCTGACAGTGATCCTGCAGCTCAACATTATTCAAGGTCTCACGCAGAAAAGTCTACAACGTCTATTTCCCTGTGATACATCCATGGTAGTTATCATCGATGATCGTGCAGACGTTTGGGAGTGGAGTCCGAACCTTATCAAAGTCATCCCGTGTTTGTGCCATGTTGTCATATCGTGCCTCAAGACTCCACACTGATGTCCTTTCTCAAGATGATTTTTTCGTTGGCATAGGAGACATCAATTCTGCCTTCCTGCCTAAAATCGAACCTCTTGCGCCCACAGTCCCATCACCATCTCTTGGCGAGTCTTTTTTTAGAATGTATCTTCATGAATTCATGCTGACCGGACCGACTAGCCAAGCCGCCCCCACCTCCTGTTTCTGAATCCGAAACCCCGTCACTATCAACATCAACACCTGAAGAACGCGAAAAAGCAGAGATAGAATCGAAGGCGATGCTAACGCGAAATTCTATGGCGCTCGAAGCCCAAGTCGAAGAACGCCCGTTAGCCAAGAAGCAAGAAGCTCTGCTGGAGTCTGACGCCACTGGATCGGCTACACCTGGAGATCCATCACCACATCATCCCAAGAGCGATATGAAGGCACCGACAAGCCCCAAAGCAGAGAAAGTTCCACGTAAGGCATTATTGAAAAACGACGATACCGAGCTTCAACGGGTTGGCTATGTGCGTATCTCCCACATTCCAGAATGTAGCATCAACTAAATTTATTACAGCTACTTGGGGAAGTCCATCGTCGCTTCTTTACCTCATATGACAACAGATCGCCAGAAGACCGAGGTAAGAAACGACGACCCACCCTGACACGGTCTAAAGCCCATGACGTGACAGTAAGTGGTTTATATTTCTCGTGTAACGTCAATCAATTGCGTCTCAGAAAATTATCCCACAAATGCGCATGGATACTCTGCAAGGGGTACATATATTATTTTCCAGTGTGATACCTCTTGATACAAAGCCCGAAACAACTGAGATCTGGAAAATAGCTCACATGTTTGGAGCACAGTGCTATACTGAGCTATCCAGTCGAATTACCCACGTGGTCGCTGCAAAGGTCGCTCGTTGTCTATCTTTCATACGACCCTAGCTCAACGTCTTCTATTATATAGCATGGCACAGTCAAGGTAGATGCCGCACGGAAGCGAGGGGGAATCAAGATTGTGTGGTTATCTTGGTTCACGGACTCGATAGCACTGTGGCGTCGACAAGATGAGATTCCATATTTATTGGATGACCCGTCAGCTGCCGCTCCCAGTTCTAGTCCGATCCTCGACCCACACCAGATTTCTTCAGATCCGGAGCCCGATGCAGACGACTGGGACGTGGAGCCTGCCCCAGCCGGGAGTGCGTCCCTGGAGCTTCACGACATCGATTGGAACGACATCAATGATGAAGTCGAAGCTGCTATGAACGAGAGCGATGACGAAGATGATGCCATGAGTGAAAGGAGTAGTGCGAGAAGTGTGTTCTCTGATAATGATGATGCCATGCTTGATGAAACTCGAAGTCAACTAAGGTTCGAATCCCTCCTTCAAATTGCCAGTTTAATTCCATTCTTTCTACAGTAGTCCAGATACCACCCCTCGACTGAAACGCAAAAGGCTACGAAGCGTCACACCTTCGGACAGTGGGACTAATGGGGTTGGTGACCGGCTGGGCGATGCCCTTCGTTCTCCCCTTGCCAAGCGCAAGAAACTAGCCGCAAGTCGAAGTGGAGCATCCAAACTGAAAGAGGCTGTTACTGCTGATGAATTGGTAGATACCGAGTCGCTCTCGGATCACAGCTGTAAACCATCACCGCTATCCGAGCCTCTCAAGAGTTTTGAGGAAGGTGCTGAGGATGATGATTATGCTGACGATGGAGACGATGAAGATGATGACTGGCTAGCTCACGAATTGGAAGTTGACTGGGGATAATTTACGTTCATTTTTGTTTTACTCAATTGTTTTGTTTTCGCGTTTTAGTGTATCTCCTTGTAGCTTCCACGGAAGTAATATTGCATGCTGCGGTAGAATATCAAGATCCTGGGTTCCTATCTCACCACTGTCCCTTCGTTCCAGCTGTTCACAATTCTCTTGCATCATTATGGTTCTAGTCTAGATTTTAGATGACGGATTCATTAATTGTCGGGCCATTACAGCGCTTCTCAGCCATGATTGCGTCTCCCATCCGGTCCATTGTGGCGTCGCATCTCCAATCAGTTTTGGCCCCTGAGACCTGGGCTGGTACGGGTCTCATGAAATCACCGGTAGTTCTTTGGAAGGTTGAATGTAAGGTGACCGTTGCATATTCGTAGAAACAGACATACAATTATGCGTGAACTAGCTCGCGTACTTCATTTTCATGCTTTTGAAGTTGATCTCTCTTACGTACACGGCGTGTGCCGGAAATATATGTACGCGAGGTCACCGTGATCTGGAACTGCTGTCAGTATAATGGTCTTCTCTATGCTTGCGTCTACTAGCTTACCTATTAATCATGGTTTGTCCAGAAACACGCGACCGACTCGTCACATATGAGTAGTGCGTACGATTCAGACAAGGAGGAGCCTCTCGTGCGCACTGCTCATATTTGTTAGGACAACGAGAAACGGGAACGGAAACGGAGAGGATGTGACTTTGGTGGAAGTGACTCGATCAATGACGTATATTCCGAAACGCGGACTCGGACATGCGATGGACACCCGAAAAACGACGGGTCAATATTGGGTCAAAAACACATGCCACTCACTAGCGCGGTGCGTCGGAGTCCCGAAGATCTAGTACTACTTAATACGCACGCCACTACTATCGCTCACTCCCTATTCATTCCCCAATCATGGTTGCAGGTGTCCAGATCCACACAAAAGTTGCTCAGGATGCACAGTCTGAAATCCTTACCGATGGTGCACTTGCATTTCTAGCTGCACTTCATAGAACCTTCGAGTCTACAAGACAGAGCCTTCTTACCGCGCGTGATGATGCACAGCGCAGGTTTGACTCAGGAGTACCTCTTGACTTTCCTCATGAAACAGCTCACATTCGTGCTGAACCTTCATGGCACTGCGCACCCCCTGGACCTGGTCTCGAAGACAGACGCGTTGAGATCACTGGTCCTACTGACCGGAAGATGGTCATCAATGCTCTGAACAGTGGTGCAAAGACCTTCATGGCAGACTTTGAAGGTCCGTAGAACATTCACCATTCTAATAATTGCGTTAATATGATGTTTCCAGACTCTAGTGCTCCTACATTCGCAAACATGATTGTTGGTCAAGTCAATTTGCGGGATGCAATTAACCGACAGATCGACTTCTCATCCAACGGCAAACAATATAAGCTATCCGAGAACCCAGCTGTGCTTCTTGTCCGGTACGTTTGATGTCTTTTATTTGCTGGCTCATTAAGTTATTTATATTTTGTGTAGACCTAGGGGTTGGCACTTGGATGAGACGCGTGTTACGGTCGACAACGCCCCTATCTCAGGGTCTCTCTTCGACTTCGGGCTCTACTTCTACACCAATGCTCATGAGCTCATAAAGCGTGGCTCAGGCCCCTACTTCTATCTTCCCAAGATGGAGCACTATCTCGAGGCCCGTCTGTGGAACGACGTCTTTCTCTTTTCCCAATCCTATATTGGAATGCCTCACAACACAATCAGGGCGACCGTCCTCATCGAGACGCTTCCTGCGGCGTTCCAGATGGAAGAAATTCTATTTGAGCTCAGAAATCACTCTGCCGGACTCAATTGTGGAAGGTGAGCAAATATAAATAGTCTGTTGTGAACGGTCAGTTTGCTCACCCACGTGTGTATTGTCAGATGGGATTACATATTTAGTGCAATCAAGAAGCGCAGGGCTGATAGAAGTGCCGTATTACCAGACAGGAAGGACGTTACTATGACTGTTCCTTTCATGGATGCGTATGTGCGTCTTCTGATTCAAACTTGCCATAAGTAAGGCTATTTCTGCGTGTTATCATAGTGCTTACACGTGTCCTTAGGAGGAAGGTTGCTGCTATGGGCGGCATGTCTGCACAAATTCCTATCAAAGATGACCCTAAAGCCAACGAGGTAGCAATGGAGAAGGTCCGAACAGACAAGCTTCGCGAGGTCACGGCTGGCCATGATGGAACTTGGATTGCCCACCCCTTGATCAACCAGATTGCTCGTAAGGTGTTTGATGAAAACATGCTGGGTCCTAATCAGGTTCGCATCTACGATATTTTTGTATACATGATAATGCTGATCATCGATGCGTTGTAGTATCACGTCCGACGTGAGGATGTAAAAGTCGCTGCGGCGGACTTGCTGAGCTCCAATGTCCCCGGAAAGATCACCGAGGACGGCATTCGCTCTAATGTCTCTGTGGCTCTCGCCTATTGCGGGGCTTGGATAGGCGGCAATGGCTGCATCCCTGTCAACTACTTGATGGAGGATGCTGCTACTGCTGAGATCGCACGTGTGCAGCTCTGGCAGTGGGTGAAGTACAGTTCGCGTCTTGACACTGGCGAGCAGATTACCGCGCCGTATGTCGACCGCATCATCGCAGAGCAAGCACCCGGCGTTCAGAAGATCGCCCGAAGTGTCAAGGACGACCACTTGAAAATTGCTACCAAGTATCTCATGGATCAAGTCAGGCAACAGTGGCCAAGCGAGTTTTTGACGAGTGACTTGATGCCGTACTTGACGATGGCTGATGGCGTTGAGGACAAGTGGCATAGGAGTGTTCTGTAAAAGAGTTCTGAATACGTTTGTTCCATTGGTTTTGTCAATGCCTTCGGTCGATGCGCTCAGAAGCCTGAGATATTCTTCCCAGTGTATTTGTAGTATCGTACATTCGTACTTGTTAGTGTGCCAACCAATGATGTATGTTAAGTAGCCAAACGCGTACGAGAAATACAGCACATGCAATTTTTGAAGACAGCCCTTGAAGCCTAGACTAGTGACCAGCCCGTCTATGAGGCATGACTTGCACCATAGACAGGCTGGTCACCAGTCTACTTGAGGCCTGAGATGTATGTGCGAAATACAATAGCGCCACAAAGTGAGTAAACCTGGTTGACGGAAGGAGCGCCGCCGTCCGTCGGCAGATCACAAATACCCGGGGCCACATGTGAGTAGAATGCATCTCATGACCGACTTTGAGCTTAATAAATTTAGGATTAACCCGAACCTATTTTGTTCCTCCGGCTCTCCGAAATGCACGTTTGTGTGGACGGCATCCCTCACGGCGTCCTGCTTTCAGGAGGCCAAAACGGAACACACTAGGTACATGACGTGTATTCCAGGTCAACACTGAAGATAACGTGATGCCGCATGATACGTGCCCGCCTAAACACACAGCCCAAGGCGAATAATTGTTGAGAGTTCTGTCCGTGACGTCGCCATTCAATATTTAGCCGAAGCGGTTGCAAAATGGAAAGGCCAATGGTGCCAAACAATGTATGTCGGTCAGATAATATCCCGAAGAAAATATTGTCCCACTTGAGAAAATTAATGCACCACTTGTAGACGCTGGTTAGCATCAAGGCGGATCTCGGAACACGCACGCTTTGACGCCGCTAGTATCATACTTCGAAACCATGGGCTTTTGAAAGGCAATTTTGTGTTGAATTTATGTCGACCTGCAGGTGGGAAGCAAATGAGACAGCAAGACAGATAATCGTAGCCTTGCAATTCAATATGCAATTCCTAAAGAAAGAGAAACTGGGTATATTCATGTGCCAGTACATCCAAAAGCATGATAAGAATTATGGAAAAATACAATACAATTCACGTCGAAAATTCGACCAAGTATACAATATGGATAGCCGCGGCTTCAGGGGGAAAAATGCGAATTTGCGGACATGCTTTACAAGAAGACGCTATTGTTCCGTAGCCCTAAACTGGCAGTGGATAAGGGGTGCATTCCCCATGTTCTAGAAGACTCATGAGATCCGGACACATAAAGACCGAACGACTCACTACGGTTTTGGACAATTGTCTTAATGAAGCTGATGCCGTTACTACGGAGACGGATAGACGATGCCTGCGGCTGCTTCAAGACGAAGTACTTCATCCATCAGAACATCCCTCCCTTCCTCAAGCCACCGGCAATACTCGACTGCTCGAAAGAGCACCCCGCTCTTGCCTTTGCTGTGACCCTTCCCCCTGCTCCCACTGCCCTTTGGTCTGCCCCTAGTAGGCATATCAATAGCCTGTGCACCAGCTGGAGCGAGAAGGGATATCAACTGGGCGTATCCCTCACGAATGGCGTTACGACGCTTTTGCTCTGACATGATATGATTGAGCCTCTTTTGAGGGGTTGATAGGAGAACTTTTGCTCTCCCCGTCTGGCACGAGGCTGTAGAAGCTCTCTTGCGCTTTGTGCCCGCGGAGTCTTGTTTCGAGGGAGATGACGAAGTTGCGGATGATGAAGATGAAGGTCTGGCATTGGATATATCCGATGGTATCTCAGATTGCTCTGGAAGTATCGGCGACATAATTTCTCCCGGAGTGTCTAGATCACGCGCGCTTTGCGGTATAGGATAGGGCGCGGTGAGTGCGGGATCTGATTCGAAATCCCAATTAAAGTTGTCCAAGAATCCTAACAGATCGGTTGTTTCAGACGGGGAAAAGAGGTCTGCAGATGATGGGATAGGAAGAAGAGGAGGTGATAAACTCGCGAGAGCAGGATCAAATACATACTCGAAATCGGAGAAGGGAGGCGGCTGAGACGGAGACATGGTGGTGCAGGCAAGAACTCTTACCGACCCGGAATGAAACAATTACCGGTAGTGACGGCAGAGAGCCATGCCCTGGCCGGTGTGGCGGCAGCTACCGGATGTACAAATACACATAAATGGAAATAAATATTGATTAAATAGGTATATCCGCTCCGATGAATTACTTATATTCCCGCTTTACCGAACAGCGTCGGAACCTCACCGCTCCGCTACACCCATGTCGGCTCTTAGTGAGGCATCTACACCGGCGCATGACGCGGCGTCGGCCATGGACGCACAACAACTCCATCAACTCCATCAACATGCTGCCGACGCGCAACAGCAGCAACAACAACATACCTCCAATGGCCCATCGCCAGTCAACGATTCAACAGCAACTCGTAAAGGTGAGCTTTTGCGCCATAGTCATCAACGAATTGTCATATATATGTATATAATGCCCAGCAAAAGCCCCTTCAGTGAGGCGAGCATGTACTGCATGTCATACTGGTAAAACTCGTTGTAGCGAGGTATTACCGTGCCAGGTTGGTGCAGATCTTGAACAAAGAGATTCGTCCTCTGATATATTGACTGCGTACCTCCCATTAGAGCTGCTTAAAACGAGGTATCGGCGCAACATGCGCATATCCAGATCCTGAAAGCGACCAAAATCAGTCGCATCAAAGTAATTATCTGACTTCGCTGAAACGTAGTCTACTTATTCACGATCTTGTAATCTCTCAGCTCCTGGTGTGTCTACATTTGCTCAGGCACCCCTGGGATATGTCCATGGTGCACCTACTCTCAGCCAGCATCAATATTATGATTACAATGGCGCATTTACTGGCGCATCTTCATCTACCTTTCGGCCTAACAAGCGGCCTCGTAATCTCACAGAGGAAGAAGCAGCCGCCATTACTAGGAATTTCAGTCGTGGAGACTTTTTCGTTGGCTCGAGCGCTCCTGTGCGCATTGATCCCCGCTTGCCAGTCAGGCTTACCCTAGGCGAGGGGGACCATGTGCATTTCAGTATCACAGAAACTTTGACTTGATTTGATTGAGCGATCTATTACTGGAAAATTAATCGGCTACTTCTTGCATTCGTTTCTGGATCGCATTGTGTATCATCCCGATCGCCACAACCACCTTCTGAGGATTGTTTTAGCAGTGCCTCTTGCAAAACTCATGTACATAGCATAATATTGTCAAAAAATTATCGCACTTCAAGTGTGCAGCAAAAGTATTGATGAGAGTGGGATTCGAACCCACGCCCCGGAGGACCAGATAACTTGCTCATCTAATGAGCTGATCCTTAGTCTGGCGCCTTAGACCGCTCGGCCATCTCACCATGTGAGACATGCTTTATTTATTTTATTTCATGGCAAGTGGCGTGGTATTTCATTAGAACCGCCGGGCTATGCAGCTTTGAAACCAGTCCCCTTGAGTTTTTTTTTCTTGTCTCTCTCACTCACTTCAAACGTCGGATCATGCTGTCGTTTTCTTGCCCCAGGGCGCAGGTCGCTCTGACAACTTTTACAATGATATCATTCATTTTTAACTTTGTTTATGCTTCGCCCACTGAATCGCCGCTTCGCCGTGCCACGATTTGCAATGGAAGTCCTGATCTGTGTACCCGTAGTTTCGGAAACGTCACTTTCGTTGGTGCTCATGATTCTTATGCTGTTGGTACCAACAACAGTGAGTTCCAATGTCCTTGTACACGCACATACTCACTCAATTACTCGCCTAAAGTTTTCGTGACCCAGGACTACAACAGTGAGCCCAAACTTCTTTCAGACTCGGAGCCCCGCACTGACCCCTGTTAGTTACACAACAACTGAATGACGGGATTCGAATGTTGCAGATGCAGGCCCATAACTCGAGTGGAGTCATTCACCTTTGCCACACAAGCTGTGTACGTAACGTACATTGTCGTGTCCATCATGCCGTACTCATTGTGTTGCAGTCGCTCTTTGATGGCGGAACTCTTCAGGCTTACCTTACAACTGGTGAGAATCCAAATTCGCCTCTAGGTTACTTTCCTTATCTCTTGGCATATAGTTAAAGCCTGGCTAGACGCCAATCCAAATGAAGGTCGGTAGGGTTCATGATAGAAGCCAGAACTATGGCATTTCTCAAGATATCTTTCCAGTGCTTTCATTGCTCATCGTCAACTCTGATACTCTTCCACCGAGTAGTTATGACACTGTCTTCAAAGCGGTTGGGCTTGACACGATGTCTTACTCTCCGCCCTCCTCTTCGTTGGTTGAGAGTGGTTGGCCGACCCTTGGCAGCCTCATTGATTCGGGAACGCGATTGATAACTTTCATGGACTCCAACGCTAACTTCAACTCCGTTCCTTATATTATTGACGGTGTGTTGCACGGTTGAGCCTGCGGAGACTCTGCTTGATACTCTTACCTTCAGAATTCACCAACATCTGGGAAACTGCGTATGACGTCACCACGTCGTTTGATTGCAATGTGAACCGGTCAAACGCCAACACCCCTACTGCTACATCTATGTACCTTATTAATCACTTCTTGGATACATTGGTCCTTGGTCAACCTGCTCCGGACCCAAGTCAAGCTAATCAAACCAATGCTGTCACCGGTTCAAATTCCCTTGCTGAGCAGTTCGATCTCTGCGTCGGCCAACAGGGCAGAAACCCGAACTTCATGCTCGTTGACGTACGTACATTTTAACCAACTTGTGATTTTGTTTTGATGATTCCAAGTTCTATGAGTACGGTGGTGGATCTGTGTTCGAAGTTGCTGCCACCGCTAATGGCGTCACTTATTCACCCGCCACGCCCATTGCGACTCCGGGAGGTTCAGCCTCACCGAGCACGACATCAAACTCTAGTCCACCTAGCTTCAGTCGGTGGAGCCCAGTTTGGGTGGTCATAGGCAGCGTAGCGTTTGGTGCCTTCTACATTTATTAATCTGTTCGACGTCGGTCATGCATATCCACTACTCGGATCTGGGACTGAATTTGTATAATATACACACGCACTATACTCGTCGGACTACACAACGGATTATCATGGACTTCGATAATACTATCGTTTTCTTTCTATACGCCATTTATATACCCGAGGTTTGTAAGTCTTCTCATTCACCTTGCTCGCCTTGGAGGCTGCCAGGTCGTCCATTCTGTCTTCATCTTCATCGTCGTTCTCAGCCCCTACTTCTTCGACGCCACGAAGCTTTCGCCGACCTCCTTTACCTGCCAAAAGTCTTTGCATCTCTAGTTCACGTTGTGTATACCGTAATTGAGTGTCACGTTTTAGTCGCGCAGCGAGTTCTTTCAGGAGTCGCTTGCGGTTTTGCTGAGTAAAATTTCTCAGGAAGCGGATAATAACAAAAAAATATGGGCATACCACATTAAGTTGCTGTGTTTCATGGGAATCCTCAACAATATCTGTTGATACACCGGCTGAGGATTTATTTTTCCGTCTCCGCCGAGACGATACACTTTCCACGGTCTTCCAGCCGAGGTCGACTTCAGCCCGTTCGACTTCAATCGTAGTTTTGACTTCGTTTGAAGATCGCTGCTGAGACAATTGTTTTGCTGCAGTATATGTCATCATGCTATAGGCGATACGGTGTCACAAAATACACTCGCCTTCTGTCTCATTCTCAGCAAAGATAATATGACGTGGGGGTGGACGCCGTTTTGTTCCTGGGGGTATGACACTTGCTTCTCGAAGTGTTTCCAGGTCAGTTTCGTCCAATGCATCCTCGCCGTCATCCTCTCTGTCATCATCCGGTGGGGCAATGAGGTTAGCCAAGGCAGTAAGTTGGTTTTTGATCCTCTCAATTTTCTGTCAAGGAATGAGTTGAATAAACGATACAGGCAGCCATAAAATGCATGCCTTGATTCCATTGGCTCTCATTGTCCGAACATAGCCCTCATCTTGTGTCTTGAGGAGCTTAACCATATCCATAGGCATTGAAACATTTCCTCTATCCTTGACATGCACCCCCTGCACCGTCCTCTCCTTATTCATCCCAAAGTAGAACTCATCCTTATTCCTATCCGCCGCCTTCTGCCTAAGGCGCGTTAGACGATCCTGCTTGGAGTGATAATCCCGTGCACGTTGGACATAGTCCTTATGCTTTTCTAAAATTCCAAATTTCGCGCGATGAGAGAGCTGCGAGCGCTCTTTATGATTTCGCCTATGCAACGAATTTCTGAGGGAGGAGGTCATTAATGCTGAAAAAAGGAAAGCGTGTGACAAAAATGTTACGTGACATTGTATAAAGTTGTCACACGCGGGACCAGTTTTCCACCTTTTTGCTTTCATCCCAACCATTTTTTGTTCGGAATCCTTGTCAAAAATGAGTTTCCAGCATTTCAGGCTCGGACAACTGGCTCTGTCCCAGCCTTTGCCTCCACATTTGCAACAGAATCAGCAGCAAACTTATTCACAAAATCCCCCATCGTCCACATCGACGCCCGCAGCGCCCTCTAGCCTTGCTATACCAGCGCCTCCAAAGTCGACAACTGCAAGGTCGCCTTACGGTTGTGGCGACAGTGACGATGGATATACTCTTATATTTCCAAATCTCGCTGCATTTCAAGAATGGAGGGTTCATGAGGAAGAAACACAGATGGTTGAATTTGTGAAGGGCGACACTCACGGCAGCAAGGCAGTTCCTCCTCGTTTCAAGGATCATACTAAATTAGTTTGTGCCCGGCATTCAAGGAGTGGTCGTAAGAAGTATGTAAAGAAACACCCAGAGCGCGTTCGCAAGGTACCAAGTAGAAAGGTTCGTAGCAGTAGCACGCTCCACAGTATGGCCTGTTCACGCATTCCCTCAGCTCGATGGGCAGGGGTGTCTGGCGTCCATCAGCTACAAGACTTATTATGACACTGATGAGGTTCGAGTTTGTTGTGAGTCTTCATAGAAGTGCGAGGGATATCGCCTTGCCTGAACGATCTCATAGATATTGCTGAGCATTCGCATCCTATTGGGTTGGCAAACCTTCCTTTTACCCGTCGCGGTAGGCGGCAAACAGTACTAGCCGAGAAGGAGGAGTCGAAGCGCGTCATACAAGCAACTTCTGCAGCCCCCACTCCCACGCAGCAGGAGAGCTCATCTACTTCATCTCAAACACAGGTCCAAAGCTACCCTCCAAACCCTCCACTCGCCCATCTACCCCATCCGTTCTCTGCTTTCCCTGGACCCCCGGCGATCGGTTATCCTCACATCGGTCCTCCTCAGGGTTCACCATCTCAGCAAGAATTATGGGATCGCATGAGCATTCTGTTTAACTCCATTCGTGAACATGCTCGAGCGTTTGATTATCCTGGGCCTACTGTCGTTGCTCTTGAAAGTGTTCTCATCCGACTATATTTGGAAAGCCCGATGGGCGTTGTAGGGGGCCCAGGCTTTGGAGTTCTTGGCCCGAATATGCACGGAGGCGCGATGGCCCCTCATCAGCCTCAACAGTCCCATCAAGATGTTCGCCAACACCAACAACAAATGAATGGCGCATCTCCTCAAAACGGTGAACAAGTGGTGAACAATGAAATGGATAGCGGCATAGAAAGTGGTTGACCACCCAGATCGTTGTTTTTTCATCGCTGTCATTTTTGGGCTTCATCCTTGCAAGCTGTACTGTAAGATAGGTTGATGTCAGTGGATTTTGCATGCGTTTGTTCCTCGGACTTCGGCAGGAGTACCGCACATGTACCAAACACTTCATCTAATTCATCCTAGTATCATATAATTCCAGCAAGAGCCTGTTATTACAAGAAATGTTGAAAGACCGACTACATGTGCATAAGATATACTGCCTACCCCAAGGTCAATCCTGTGGGTATATCAATCCGCAAACGGATCGGCAAATGGGTCCTCATCATCCACGATTCTTTCTGACTGCTGCAAGCTTGAAGATCCCGCAGGTTGGTGTGCAACGTTTCTCGGTTGTTCCTCTTCGCTCTCATAGTCGCTGAAGTCAGAGAGACTTCCCCTACCCTGATCCCACTCCGAATCTGGTGAAATGTTACGATGTGCAGTTGGTCTCATGGGTGGGGGCAATTTCCCCTCTTCATTACCCAGAGAACCAAACGATAGATCTCGAAGATCTTCGTGAATATGATTCCCGCTTCGTTCTTCCTCCTCATAATCGTGTAGCTGCTGCTTATATTGCTCCACAGCTGCTCGTTGTTGAGCCGACAGCTCGCCTGTACTATTTGGGCTGAGGTGCGTCGCCGCCATTGCGGCTTGTATATTCGTTGTGGGATCCAACGATGTCGTCTGATCGGGAGCTGAAAGCTGAATGTAGATCACTGAGTAGCGAATTTACGCAGGAAAGTGGCCACCTACATTGACATACATTTGCAGGGCGGTAATAATGCGTTCGTTCGTCTCGATTAACGCTCCGATCATTTCCTCGTTCTCGACGAGCTGGTTTAAGTCATGAGCAACTAACTCAACAACCGAAAAAATACAGACCTGGATATATCGCACTATAGGCTTGCGGATGGTACGTGCCTTCCCGAGACACTCCTGCACACGTTCATTCGAGACCACATTGTCTTTATCGCCATTCACCAGCATTATGGCATTCACCAGGTTACTAGACGCTTGACTTGCATTAGCGATGGTTGTAAGTATCTGTGGCTTCTCCTGTTATCGTGTCAGTCTGTTGGCAGATCGCGGGCCTGACAATGGGGGTCACGTACAGCTTCAAAGTCAAAGGGGGCTCGGCGGGACCGGGCCTTCTTCTTCCTCGCGTCTTCCTCTGCTTTACGTGCCCTTTGCTTCGCTTCTTGCTTCTCCGATTTAGCTCGTTGTTTCGCCAGCTCCTTCTCATCCCTCTCTTTCATTTTCCTTTCGTAGTCAGATGATGGCCCGTGACTGAGTGGATCTGCATTATTTGAGTATCCTTGGCTGCGACGATCTGCGGGACGACATTGTCTGAATAGACCTGCAACAACGGACATAGATGGATCATCTTTGAACTGGGAATGCCATGATGCAAGAACGACCATGAGCTTTTTCTTAACTTTCTGATCCGTCGTTACATCAGCTGCGAGATGCTTTATGGCGTCAACCAGGTGGCTGTCAGCAAACGTGGCTGTTACTATAAGTCAAAGCTAGTAGTATATTTGTATATAGACTCACTCTGAAATTTCTGAGGACCGTTGTCGACAAGCGCTTTCAGGATCTAGTCCTATCGGTCAATCTGCCTCCGGCGGATAAGGAATTTGAACGTACGACGAGTGCACGGTACTGATGGTGTGCATCTCCATGTTTGAGCTTCTTCCGTATTGCTCGGGATGCTTCGGGAGTTCTAGTGTAAGGGGTGGACGCCCAAGGCATCAACGGTCACCATTAAATAATGACGGGTCCGGATTTCAAGCGCACCCTGTTGGTTGCAGCGCAATTGAATCTAATAGTTCCGGGATTCTTAGAACCGCTGAATGAGCATTGCATCCATTTAAAGATAATATCATCCCTACCCATCATACGCTTCGTCACTATATGAAGATGAGGTGAGAATGTCTACCCAATCGGTGATAGATGACTGTAGCGGATCTTAATTGTCTAAGCAAGGAAGAATGAATCCTGAACGTACATGAGGTTTCTCGCGGTTGAGTGCAGAAACTGCAAACTTGAGAGCAGACATGAAGAGCTGCTTATGCTTGGGACCACAGGAAAGGCCAAACTTATAGCCGATGCCCAAGGGGTGCGTGACATCACGTCCTTGTCACGTATATCATAGATGCGCTGTCGCGGAACAGGGTGAAACAGATGGCTCGATAGGCTTTGTAGCGGGTATCCGAGCAGTGCATGCCCGCCCCATATTAATGGGGATATGATAATTGTAGTAGAGGTCCAAGCAGCACGGTCAGAGCGGCCTATACAGTGACTATGACGTCAACCGGGCTGATCTAATGTAATTCTCATCGCCGTTTCGCTCACACTATCACAAAATGCCAGTGGAGACACGCAGTGCTACACATGCCCATAATATGAGTTTCAATGGAACTCCTTCTCGTCCCCGAAGACAAAGGCGAACAAATAAAAGCGAAAATGAGGACACCACTGCACAAAAGACAGAAGTGAAGATGGAACCTGTGGTCGGTGAGAAGCGCGAAGTTCTTAAGCTTGAAACAGTGGAAGAGACGGAGGGGAAGAGGCCGAAGACAGAAGAGGCTGATACACACGAATATACATTCGCCCCAGGTTAGCGTATTTTTCCGAGCGCTTCAGCGTTAAGCCTATCTTATTCAGGGGTAATCGAGCGTGGACACATATACTTCTTCTACCGCCCAAAAGTCCAGCGTGAAGAAGTTCATTCTGTGGACGATGTCAGCAAGCTCCATTTGCTCCTTGTCCCTAGTCCCTCTGAGCCCTTCAGCATGCAAGGTGAAAGTGAGCAGAATAAAGATGTCTCTGGTGCAGATGCGGATGAGATGAACCTTGTGGCGCAAGGCGCAGATGCTGTACCTGCACCTGAATCAACGACAAAGGACAAAAAACATTTCCGCTTAATCATCGTCGGGAAGAAGAGGCTCCCTGACCCTGAACACGAAAAGCACGTCCCAATCTGGGCGACAGTAGTATTCCTCGGCGATAATTTACATGACCTGGAGAAGAAGTTGGGGGAAAAGACTTATGAAACAAAAACCCGGGGTATGGTTTTACCCCGAGTGACGATTGCATTTTGAAACCGTTGTTAGGTACACGTCACACACCACCTGTTCGCCTCGCAGGCCGTGGTGTATATGCGATTGTCAATTCTCAAGGGAATGTTCCATCTAGAAATGCCACTCATCTTGGATACCACCTTTCACACCCGACCGAGTTGGGAGATGTCCAGAAAGCACTTGGTATCCATGTTGCATCGTCTTTCGTAATCCAAGTCAAGAATCCCAATGCAGAAGCTGAGGCTGGTCAACGTATAGGATTGCCCAAGAGTCGACGTGCAAGGTATTCAGAAGACATCATGAAATACGTATTTGGAAGAGGTGAAAAAGGGCGTTCGTCGATTGGACTCCGATTCACCAATTGTAACCGTGTTGAACTTCTGGAGCATGAAGGTGCTGAATTGCTTTTCATTCCCGCCCATACGGGAACGAAGGGAAACGACCAGAGCCTTGGAAATGGGCGGAGAGAAGGTAATGTCGGGTCATATCATATCGAATCCAAATATTTATTGGAGCTTAGCTTTGGAAGAAGTCAGCCGCCGTGAATCGGAGGAGCGAGTAGAACAAATTTTCAAGGAACTGGCCTTTCACAAGGACCGCTTCCCAGCAGAGCCTCTCAAAGGAGAGTGGGCCTAACGGGGTCAATATGAACAGGCTACGTGGCCTTCAACTTCATATCACGAGGATCTAGGGATGCAGTTGCTGTAGTAATAGTATGCAAGTCAATGGGTAAAGTATACAAATGTTCGCACAAATTATTTTGCCTTCTCTTGTCTTGTCCATGTCATGTCATGTCAGGTCCTTCGTCATCACCATCATCATTCACTCGTATCACTTTAATCCATTCTCGGTAATTGAAATTCCCTTGACGATCAGTGAATGAACTCTTAAGGAACTTGTCAATCTGGGCACGAAATTAGCCACTCGAACGATGAGAGCAAATGCTAAACGAACTTCCTGCTGATCCATTCTTTCACCTACTTCTCCCATCCATTTCTGCATCTCATCAGATTTAACTGTACCCGTGTCGCCTTCGTCGAAACATTCAAAAGCCTCCCTCAACTCAGCTTCTGGATCGAAGTCGAAAAGTCGCTCGCTCATCATGGTGAGGAACATGGTAAAATTGATACCTCTGTCTGACGAGTCGCGTGAAGGGGTCGCAGGAGGTGATTTGCTGTGCCCAGGGCCACCAGGGCGCGCGCTGAGCAGGCCATCTAGCATACTTTTCGATGGTGAAATACCTGAAACCTGATTGAGCGCTCCATCCACGAAATAACAAGTGCAACCTCACCAAGGCTCGAGAATATTTCTCGCAGATCAGATTCCGTTACCCAGCCATCCTTGTCGTGGTCGATAAGTTGAAATGCCTCCTTGAACAGTTGAATCTGAGGTGCCTGAAACAAAGAGAAAACGCCAGATGGTTCGCGTCTTGTTCTTGACTTCTGCGCGTTGGACGGTTTAGAAGGGGTTGCGTTCGGTGAAAGATAGTCTGGGTATCGCGACATTGGTATTTGAGTAAACTATACTCGAAAGCAACTTAATGGACCAGTTGGCACGTGACAACGCATTTATTCATGTCGAAGTTGCACGCAAAAGGAACTTGTATACTGAACTTTCAAGTCGAGTCCAAGGATAGCCATCTGACTTATGATTCATTTGCAGACCAGTGGCGGCTTGAAACGAGAGATCATAGTATCCCCATGGCCACTTTGTGTACTCAGCTCAATTCTTCATATTTGGTGCCAAATATGCTGTGATGATCAAACCTTCTGTGCAACTTAACTTCAACGGTCTCTTGGCTCCCACCGGGATAGCGCCCCACACGACCGTACCAACGACACCAACATAGCACCCCGAGAGACCCGATCAATGGGATGTCTTGCGTGGGTTGAAACCTCTCCATTATTAACCCATGATCATGGCGGCGCAGTGATGGTGTGAACAGTTTATAGGTACGTCGCTCCAGATGACTCTTCATAGGTTTTGATTTCCTCTCAGCGGACTCTCGCTTACACAGTATCCGACTCGGGCGTTCTCGGGTACGGGCGTAGACGCTGTCGTCGTCGTGAGCAGCCGCTTGGTATCCATATGGCTATCTGTTTTGGTTCCGTCGTACCTGTTAACTTTATTGTGCAGCTTTGTACCCACATACAATCTGGCGGTAACCAATAGGATGCGGAACTGACTGGTTTTGACTATGGATGTCACATTTCCACCGAGTCACATAAATTAATTGGGTCTCTTTTAGATGCACCTCGGTAAGTACATTCAATGTACTCCCCAGTAGCCGACCTAATACCTCCTTATACACGCATATGACAGTGAATAAATTGGCATGTCCAAATACACGATAAGTGATAATGGCTAATTCGTGCTAGTCTATCATGCCGTGAATGAACTTACGGTTCCCACCTCGTGCCAAACGTGATGTCACGGGTTATATTGTGTTGTAGGTCTTCTTCCAGATAGCCCCACCTCTTAGAGTTATATCCACTGAAACGATTGCTTCTCATTAGGTACAAGGGTTTAGGGCGTACTCGGCAATATCCTTGGACAATGGTACCCAAAAATATTTGTGCGTACGTACCAATATTCTTTGGTAGTCGTTGGGTGGAGTAATATATTGTTTGTTGTTGGCAGGTGCTGGCAGCGTGGATCGCAATGAAAATCATCGCTGACATGTGTACCTATCCGGGATGCAGGGTGACAGTTATTCACGAGTCTTTACTATGTCATGAGTTTGTGGAGGTTTGTTCACGTTCTTGGCATATATTTCTAGCCAAGTCCTGGGCTCGCCTACTCGAAAGGGCCGTACCGGTGACATTTATGCGAGCGGGGTGTTCATTCCATTTCTGCAAAGAGCAACTTCGATGCAAGAGCGGCTTCAACGATATTTAAATAAGCAAGAATTCGAGGTTCAATATTCAGTAAGGGCGATTTATCTATTGGGTGCTGGTACCCTTCCGAGGAGATTATCCATGACTGATTCATTGCCCTGATTCAGATCATGGAGTAACACCGTGCAATCTCACGAAGCCCCGGTGGCCTATAGCCGCTCAGCATACGGTCAACGTCATTCTTCAAAAGGATGTTAGGGTTTGGAGCATAAGGTGCCAAAGTTTCTTATTCAATTATTAGAATTCCTCATTACAGTCCACCTTGTAGCCCACGTTAATGAATGCGATTTGCTCCTCGTGTCGTTACTTGAAGATGGGCTCGAAGTTGCATATCCGATGCTTGTTGCGCCATGAAACGAATTTACCGTGGGTATGGTGAATGCAGAAGACTTCCTTTCCAGTTAACTGTCGCGGGCAGCGCTGTTCTAGGCCATTGGATCAGCGTGATTCTTGGAGTCATACTATGGGAAGGTGCCGGCTATTGTAGAAAGGCCGTTTACCAGTTAAATTTGCTGAGTTGATTCTCACTAGTGCCAGTCATCCTTCGGACCCGTCACGGTCGGCTCGACAGTCAGAGTCGATAATCAAACGCCGCTTAAAAGACGAAGCGGATATCATTGCGCAGTAGAAGACTTTGCCGCCCCCTGCTTCAGATGCAAAAGGCGGTCTTGTAGGGACAGCCTTGAGTTGTCAGCAGTGCTTCCGGAGCAATTTCTTGGCACCACATGTTCTTGGCGTCCGCTAGATCTACTTGGCAGATGCAAGTCAGAGTCGAAATGAAATTCATTCACAATTAGCAATCGTGTCCTTGGCATGTTAGCAGCGTGTGGATTTCTCAGGTCGAGTAGTACGACGTTTAGCGTTTTGAATGACCCCCATGAAGCAGCCTGATTCACATGTATGCCACGATCCCTGAAGAACGCTGGCAAAGTCGGAACATGTATGAGAAAGTCTAGATACGGCAGCATCCGGGATTCTAGTGCTCCGGATTTTTGTAAAGTCCGTAGTCACCACTCTCCATGTCTTTTATCCCGTTCTATTCCGACTCCACAGTTTGTTTTTTTAACGTTGTATTCCGAATTCAACCGGAGGTAACCCAAATCGAACACGGAGATCTCCGATTGCAGTGATCGGTCTTGGTGCCAAGGAAGCAATTTCTTGGCACGCTGGTTCTTACGCCAAGAAGTCAGTCTTGTCTTGGCATACAAAGGAGACCAAGCTTCTTATAAAATCAAAATGAGCTCCTCACACTCCGCGACCGTTCTTGTCCTCCCCCTTGACCGTTTATTAGAACAAGACTCTCTTGGCTACTACAATAAACTCATGCAACCTCCTTCAGATTCTCCTTCTCCACCCTCTCCTCATAACAATAATTCATCCTTGAAAGCTCACTCCCAATCACCACCACCAGTCTCATCAAACTCAGAGTCCTACAACTGTCAATGGATCGATTGCTCTGCCAGTTTCACAGATCCAGAGATCCTCTACAATCATCTCTGCAACGACCATATCGGCAGAAAGAGTACAAATAATCTTTGTCTCACTTGTAAATGGAAGGATTGCGGCACATCCTGTGCCAAGCGTGATCATATCACAAGTCATCTTCGAGGTATTCCGTCCCTATCCCTTATTGTGAATAATTATTAATCTATAATACCTCCTAGTCCACACTCCGTTGAAGCCGCATGTCTGTGAGGTTCGATATAATATTTTTCACCGTCCACTCTTTCCTCACTCTTTCTCAGATATGCAAGAAGTCATTTAAGCGACCCCAGGATCTCAAAAAGCACGAGAAAATCCATACAGAGGAGCACCACGCGCAGCACAAGCACTCCAAGGCAATTACCGTAAATGATCCTGCTTACGCCTCCCGTATTCGCGGAGATGCTTTCCCAACAAAAGGTGCCCTCAATAGGTCGCTTTCTGGTAAACTTCATGGCGCAGCGCCGGGCGCGTTGCCTCCCAAAGTCCCTTTTGCTCGTGCACGCCCTCGTTCTGGTATAGGAGCAGACGGTCAGTCGCACAATCTCCAGCGTTACATCCGCTAACCTCGGACCTTAGGTGGGCATTACAGTGCCTTGCCCACTCCCTCTCCGGAGCTTGAAAATCATCCCTCTCGTCATGTGCCTAATCCGCCATACGAGCTCTTTCTCCATAATCAGGTACCTTCATGGGACAGCGCTAAATCCGATGCACGCGCATCAAATCGCAACAAACGGTCGCTTGAATATACTGTCGACGATTTCTTCACTGATATGAAGAAGAGGAAGGTCAATCCTGCTTACGACAACCGTGTGTATACTCATTTAACTCGCAAAAAGTAAAGTATCTAATAGAACACATTAATAGACATGGTGGAGCGTCTCAACAATCTTGCATATGCACAAGACGATGCACAGTATGACGAGTTTAACCCTCGCTCAGTGTCTTTTGACGTCCGCACACCAGAGGAGCTTGCTGCCGTGAACGAATTTCTTGTGGCCCTTGGTCGGGATGTAACTGCAAACAATCGTGCATCCCAGGACTTATCAGGACGGTTCTCACCAACGACGTATTTTGATGCTGACAGTCTCAGTCAACTTGGGCTCGCCGGAATGCCTGGACTGCTGGGTCCAGGGACAGCATATAATCACGATGCTGCGTACGTGCAGACTGCGCACCAATATGCCACTGCTGCCTACCCTTCTCCACCCTCACTCGGGAGATCTTCGCATCCATCCGTGCAGCACACTCAATATAGTCCTGTTTATCCACCTATGCATGCTTCCACCTCTGGTGGTTATTCAGATCAGTACACCCCTTCCCATCAGAGCCGTGCTTCGGCATCCGCCTCCCATGACTATGGTCTCAATACGCCATCTTCAACATATGCTTATCAAACGTCTACTCCGCAAGGGCACTTCCACCCTACACCGCCGCTCGACCCGACATCTCCGCATTCTTCTAGCTCCACCCCTTCCAATGCTACGCCACCTCATCACTCGTCGATACAAGAGTCTTTTGCTGAGTTCAGCTCGCTTCGTAGGCCTCGTGGTGCCCCTCCACCTGTGCAAATGGCGGCACCAGAGTACCATCACAAAGCTATGCGAAACATGATCCCATTGAAAACAGCACCTGCTAATGCACCCGAGCCGGTGCCGGTGACACCTGCCCTCCCTCCAACCACACACCGCGGATCAATCAATGCACTGCTGTCACCGCCCTCATCATCTGTGCCTTCTTCCAACAAATTGTACCCCTTGCTGCTTCCCGAAGACTCTCATTTGAAGTTACCGTCACTCAAGCCTGATGCAGGTCCGTTCAGGCTCCCACCCATCAAGGATATGTACCGCCCGCCGTCACCTCAGACGTCTGCATCACGGTCTCCAGACACATCTCGTGGAACGACCCCTAGCTCGACACGTTCGTCACCTGTGTCTACTCATACAACCATCCCTGGTCTGCGCTCAATCACTGAGACGTCAGAGAGTGACGAACTAGTCAGAAAGGTTGACAAAATCCAGCTAGATCACCTGATGAAGGAAGTCACACCGGAAAACCGGCAGAAGCATGCAGAGCTGATACGTAATCTCCTTGTGAAGATTAACGAGGATTATCGGAAACGCTTCGGCACTCCCCAGATGGAGTCTTCAAGGGTTTCGCGAACCCGGCTGCCTTTGGTAGACGTGGAGATGGCCGTCGCATAGGCGATAGACATTAATTAGTTATTACAAACTCATCATACTGTTTCTGCTTTTTGCACTCTTTACTTGTACACGAGTTTTATTGCGAGACATACGTTACACATATTAGGATTGAATGCATACAAATAAAATAGACAAAGAAGGCGGCAGGACGCGAGAACGTTACGATCTCTTTAGCGTTAATTTTATTTTTGGGGCGGAACTTGAAGGTGTACCAGGTACTGCCAGATCTACATCCTCCATTGCAGATACTGGGGGACTAGTCGCCAACGGGGAAGGAACCGGTGCACCAAAACCAAGGGCCCCGCTAGCTCTGTTAAAGCCACTTAAGCCGGGAATACCGGCGGAGTTGGGTGGCGGGCTTGTTACGGATGTAGGAGTGGCAGGTGCAGGTGCTGTTCCACTATTGAACTCTGCCCAACGAGGACATTTACGGTTAGTTTCTATCAGAAAATGAGTCACCAAATACACTCGTGAATTAATGGGAATGACGTACTCATGTGGCCCATCTGACCACAATGACCGCAGCGTCTCTAAAATGAACGTAAGTTCTAGACCTCATGCTGTCTATTGTACCCAGAACTCACGGTCGTATCTGGTTTGAGCGGCCGGCTGAGTTGCATCGGGGTACCACCTTCCTTGACAATCTTAGCGTTCTTACGATGCAGACGCCGCTCTTGGTTCTTCTTCATTCGCGCTATCTGTTCTTCCAACCTACGAGGAGATCGGGTTTCAGTTTCACGTTACTCAGTTGGCTATGTGTGGGTGACTACGTACCGTTTCTTGTACCTCTTGTCCTTGTCTGCGTCACCCGTAGGTGCGAGATTATCGGCAAGCGTAGCCTCTTCCTCTAATAATTGCCTGGCACGCACATAAGCACGTATGACGGCAGGATCGCGGATAATTTCTGTCTGCCATTCATCATCGACCTGAATTTGGGAATGAATAAAGTTCCGAGCTTGAAAGATGTAGACAACAAACTAGTCGCTTAATCCGGAGAACTTTACGACTGTCATTCGGTCCCAAACTCATTTCCCGGTCCCGTTCCAGTGAAGAGCCGCGGCTGAAAGCGGGTGATGCAGGGCCAGGACCAATCGGTGTTGGTGACATTGCAGGAGAGAAGGGTGTCTCATTCCTGTGTGAAGCTTGCCGTTGAAGTTTCTTGACTTCAGCAGGAGCAGGGACTTCATCTTCTTCTGATAATTGTGGTTCGTCCTTCCTGCTCAACGAATCAAACTGAGCTTTCCATATCCGCTCGATCTCGGATTTATAGATCTGTTGCTGTTCGGCAACGTTGTAACGATGCGCGGACTTTGGTCTGTTATCTGCCTCAGCTGACCAAAAAAATATGATTAGTTGACTTTATGGTACCAAAAAAAATAGTTTACCAAGCTTCTGTTCATAATCTTCGCCCGCTTTCACAAAAATATCCTTCATGGAAATGCGGATGAAACTGAAGGCTTCTCCGCGCCCAGTAGGGTCACCTTCACCATGCAACCGAAGCATGGCTTTAGCCTGGGTGGCGAATAGAAAATTTTTCGTCGTGATCCAAGGCGCCAGTTGCTGTTCAACGGAAAGCTTCGTCTCGCCTTCATCATCCTCCGCGGTTTCAGCGGTTTGAGTATAGCCAGAGTCTTGGAGATGGCGTTGCCCGACTTGCATACTCTCCATCAACACGACTTGCTCTGGGCCCACCATCTTCAGCATATCTACATCACTGGGGATGGTTACAGTAGATTTGAGACGCCAAAAACCTTGATGAGGACCGCGCCTGTGATACTCCATAAACTCCTTTAGCCTTTGCCGCATCTGGAGTTCATTTTGATCGGGAAAGTACTTCATCAATCTTGATATTTTTAACCGTTCCTCACTGCTCTTTTTTAGGAGTTTGAAGGCAATTATTTGTAGGCGATACTTGATGGTGTTAGTGATCTTCCGAGAGTGTGGCCCTGGAACCTCGGTAACAGGGTACGTCTGCCCGATGACGAACAGGTTCTTGATCTCACGCAAGTAGTATCGTGTCTCGCCTTTCGTGGTGCTCCTAATGTGAAATTAATAAATTCACCTGGTCGGTGAAATTGGAGAACCGTACCTAACGGCCAAGAAGTCTGTGGGATAGGATTTGTGGCGGAAAAGTGGCGCGCGCACGAGATTGTTATACAGTGCCGGGAATGTTTGGCCGGGATAGACATAGCCAAATTTCATGAAAGGCGACTCATCTTGCGGCTCGAGGACAAACGGTACCCCAAGGTCAAGCTTAATGTGTCAATTGAATCAAGTGCCCTGACTCATCGTCTGATGCATACCTTCGGCATATAGTCGTCCTTCTCGTCTTTCTTACGATAGTAGTTCACCAGCGCGCTACCCATACCGAAATTCGGTACAATTGGCGGATGTTCTTCCTAAAGGATACCTCGCTATATCCGATCCGATCAGGCAAGAGACAAATAAGACTCACGGAATACTCCCATAGGACAAAATTACTGGTGTCCTTGAGGCTCAAGTCGGACGTACGATGTAACCCCTCACCGATATTGCCACCCTTACCAACCTTGCGGCCCGCTTTGTCTTTTTTCTTCTTCGCCGTGCGCACCTTGCTAAAGCGAATATCAATATTGGTTGGAAACTGCAAGGCGGGCCGGTGGAAGGAGCGTGCTTCCTGCTTTGAAAGTCTTGTCTTGTACTGATCGAGAAGATAGATAAGAAGATGATTACAGTCAATGCTGAAATCAATTTACGCACAAATGGAAGTTGGAGCTTCTGAGCAGGATAGGCATGCTCGACGACAAGTTGTCCAAACGTCTGACGCACGCGGTGACGACCACCTTCTTTCGATACCTCGTAAAAGTGATCGTTAGACAGGTTGAATTTATCGCGGATTTGAGCATCATGCGCTCTTATACGCTTTTTTGGTCTGACAGTCTCTGCAATTAAACGCCACGGCATATCAGCAAAAGTAACCTTGACCACTGAGACAGAAGAACTACCTTGAGGATGGTCTTCTGCGATATCTTCTTCGTTAAGTTCTAGTTGAATGAAATCACGGAACGGGGCTTCTCGGCTCCAGATAATGCTCTGTGTCCAAGCACCTGACTCCAGAGCTTTGTTGACCGGAGTGGTGAGATTATTGTGTTCCAGAGCGGATGGCGTAGCGGTGTGGGTCGACTCATACACGATCTCGTCCTCCCAATTAGATAGCAGCACCAAATCAAAACTTCTGTCGTGCAAAGGAAGAGTCACGGGCACATCTGATCTTTCCCGCTCCTGCACATGATAAGTAAAGTAAAAGGAGCACCTACAATTGGCACTCACCTCAAGAGCACGCAGCAAGTCATGTTCAATGCTGCCCGCGGACATGACTTCCTCCACACGTTTGTTCTCGACCTGCCGCTTGGTATCACCGACTACGGTGTCGAGGAAACCTTTTGGAATATCGCGTTTCCGTGGGTAGATACTCTCAGCTATACAACGGTTAATATCCTTGAATATTCACTGGAACAGTTCATACCCTGTAAAGGCCTCTTTGTTATCCTCGATTTCTTGACCGTGTATCCTTTGAATAACTCTGAGAAGTCAAGGACCTTGTCCTTCTCAAATGCTGGAAAACGTTCATAAACAGTCTTTGGCCTCTCCACTAGCCGCTTCACTACCCTAACGCGCTTCTCCGCAGAACGCATGCCAACAGGAGATTGAACCTCCATCTTTATAAAGTCTTGCGGCATTTCGTTTTCAAACTCTTTGTCCACTTCATCCTCGAAGTCTTCTCCCTGATCTGCACCGACGGCGTCGTCGTCCCACTTGTCATTGTAAATCTGTTTAGCGTCCAAGGAACACAATCCCGAAATACCAAGGCTGTTGGGAAGATCGCCTGTGGAAAGGGATAGACCTGACAGAACACTATTCAAAGAAAATCCTGTCAGTGTTGAAATCACTGAATCTTCATCCTGTTGTGTTGTGAAAAGCTACTTGCTAAGGCATAGACTCGAGACTCACTTGGTTTGCCATGTCTTTCGATGACTGCTTGTGCGGATACTACTATATAGGGTATCTCAACAATTTCCCAACTTTACGGGTAAATGAACGAACCCCGTGAATATTTTGACAGATGCAACGCACTTGGGGCGTTGTACGAAGTCCGGTGAATGCGAGAGTAAGTACCAATACTTGAGTGGTCGGGTGTGATTAACTTAAAGCTGCTTACAAATATTGGCTCCCTAACATGAAAAGCAATTCTGTGTCAGCGATCGGCATAATTCTGACCACCATGTCCATGAGTAAAGAGGTCGCCAAAAGCATTGAGGTAAGCACAACCAGCTGCAACTGTGAAGTGTGTTAAATGAAGAACGTTGCTCAGGGCTTCCGTGCAAAGGTCACGGAGACTGCAGAAGGTATCGTCTTCTGTGTGTTCCCAAACAAGGTGAGCTACTAGTTGTGTCTCTGGTCTCTTGCTCATGTTCATTGTAGATAATGCATGTTATTTTTCTTTCGCTTTCCCCCTTTGCTCACCTATATACAGCGAACTTACGAGCTTGATCGAGTCCACGAATGCCGAAGATTCACCCTACCAAATATCTCAAGCGGCTGCATCCACAGACACTACGGTCTACCCTCCACCGTCATCAACAGAGATTAACGGCCCAACATCTAACAAGCGTAAACGCAATGAAGATGGAAGTGCTGCGCCCTCCCATCTGAACGAGACCGTCAACGCAAGATATCCAGAACTTGTGCATGCCAACAAACTTATTTCAAAACTGCATGAGACGATCAAAGTAGAGTGTGCACAGCTGTCCGACTCTTGTGTATGTATTTGGTCAATTATCTTGGTATCTCCTGACCATCCATAATCAAATAGGACAAAGTCAAATTATGGGTGAACCTGACCATGCCCAAGTACGTGCCATTCGACATCTCTTGTTATCTGTATTGACATAAAACTTCAGAATTGAAGAGTAAGCTCGTTTCCCTTCCAGTGGGTCGCTTTTTGATGTCTTCCCTTGAACAGTGGTGACAACTTTGGTGAGTTAGCTATCAGGTCTTATTCGTGGCGGCTGAACTGAACATGTCTGACATCTAAGGTGTTCAAATCCAAGAGGGTAAGTAATCATGGATTGGCGCTAGCACTATGGCCTGATACTCTTTCAGAGGTTCTTAGCGAACTTCTTCGTTCGCAGGAAAGCGCGTATAACATACGCGATGCTGCTCGCCAACATCATCTGGCAAGAGCAAAGATTTGCTCCAAACTCATCAAATACCCCCACATAGAAGATTACACAGTACGTGACTCTTGTGTCATGTGTTCTTAGACCGCTGATGGGCCTGTTATTCAGCTGGGTTTGAAAGAACATGATGAGAAGCAGTTCTTCTTTACTCGCCAGAACCTCATAGACATTCGCAATGTCTACGCTGTTCTCACTGATATCCTGCATAAAAATATTGCCAAGGCAGGTTTTCTGCATCACTCCGTCGTTCTCGCCGCTCATGTTGTCTGTAGATTCGGGCACCGAAGGGAAACAACGGTGTAGGGCTATACTAATGCATAGATATTCTGGGTCCAGTACTCTTACCGTATCCATACTGATAATTACAAGGACTCGACATTTCGGCTAGTTCCCCCTTGTTAATCAGTGACATCTATTATGTGAATTCCAGGTATGTAACTTTTCAGGGTTCTACTTTTCCTTCAGCTTGATGGTAACAATGGCTTGTGTGGCCTCCATAACTACACTGATATCGTTTTGAAGATATTGAATCCATCAAGTGCAGTGCTCAAAACTGCACCTGGAATTTGTGGGTGCCAGTGCACTTCCTTAACATCCTTTTGACCTTGATGGACAAAGAGGAGTTGTGGTGGGACGTCTCGTGCGCCATCAGGTGCGTCATTCATCGGTGTGCCTACTTCGTCATCGTCTGGTTCGACCCCAAGATCCCAAAGGGTCACCTGGTCGTCTGCGCCAGATGCAGCAAATATCGAGTCTTCGGTTGGGTGCCACTCGATAGAGGTTATGGGGGCGGTGTGCCATTTAAAAGAGGCAACGGGGCTAGGCACTATTGTTGTCCTTGATGATCTGTAAGCATGGGCGTAACATACAGTTTGACCTGGACATACCCTTTCTTTTGGACATTGCGTAAGTCCCAAACTTTGATTCCTCCTTCATCACCACCACTTAGAAGGAGGTAGCTAGTACTTCGATTCCAGCTAATGACATTCACGTCACTCTCGTGCGCTGGCTCGATTCCAGCCACACTTCGCCGTCCTTTACTCCGCACGTCCCAAATCTGAACGCTGCAGTCCGCAGAGCATGATGCAAATACGGTGGGTTCGGATGGGCTCCACTGCAGATCTTCAACACTGGAAGTATGTGACGTAAACGGCTGAGAAAGAGCGTTAAATCCCGATGGCGTGGTCGTCGTCAGGTATATCTTCGAGTGCACGTCTCCAGTGAGAAGACGTAGCGATGAGGGATTTGCATTTCCTGATGAAGCCCAGTCCATTGCAAATCCTTCGGCGCGACCATGCGAGTTAATAGTGAAAGCTGGCTTATTAGTTCTCGACTTGTCCCAAGAGTATCCCGGAACGTCAAGAGACTCAATCAGTGGTCTGATGTCCCATATATGAACTTTGCCATTATCGGCCCACGTTGCTGTAAAGTAGGGCTGTGATGCCGGAGGTAGAGGTGATGCTGGAGGTAAGGGTTGGGTACGAACGCGATTTACACCACCGTGATGAGGTACTGAACGGAATTCTAGAATAGCATCTTCATCGAGCGCATCGTCATCCTCCTCGTCCGAATCTGAATCATCTACCATCATAATTTATGAGAATTGATTGGCGAAGTATGTGGTTGTAATTTACCTCCATCTTTTTGTGTTCGATGTAGTGAGCTCATTTTAAAGACTGAGAGCTCGTTTTTGCTTGCTTGATCTGCTTGTGTTCCAGCGACAAGGTATGCAGTTACTGGATAACGCTGCCGCTCGTCCCCCAAATTGTCCCGGAGGACGTCGAATGACAAACAAGGCCATGTCACGTTCATTGAATGACGCATGATATACACTGAGTCGTCAGGCTCCAATATCTCGTCCTTTCCAAGGACATGCGTTCCGGGGATAAATGCCTCTGGAGCAGGAGGTAGTTCTTCGGATTCTTCGATGGCGGGCATGACTTCATCGACATCCATCCCTAGACAATATCAACTGTGAGTTCCACTCTAAAGCAACACGAAAAAAACTATCACGCACCATCTTCGCCGTCCTCGGCCTCTCCATCAACCACCTCCTCTTCGGATTCGATTTCATCCTCCCAAGCATCCTCGAACTCACCGATTTCGTTTACTTCGTTCTCATCACGCTTAGCCCCACTTCCGGAGGCCTTCGCGAATGCTTGGCCGTCTGTTTCCCTGTTGGATGCACTTCGTTTGGACATCTCGGATTGAGGTTGCTTTCCTTGCAGATCATAGCTCAGATCTCAAAATTATCGAGCACGTGGTTAAACTGTTGATTACATAAGTAATTTTCGATGGCCCACTTCTTCAACTTGAAGGTGACAGTACTTGTTACACTTACAGACTAGTACACAAAAACTGTGCAGCTGCGCACTATTGGTGCCATTATTACCTGAACTAATGTTCCTTCACAACAGTGCATGACCGGCATGTACATTGCGCGTCGCCCCGGCAAGCCTAATGGCAACACTACCTGACGGCCTTACAAATGACTCGGCTTCCATGACATTATGCCGAGGGCTGATGCGGCCTGGCATCATATGCATTGGTCTTTACACCTTGGAAATTATTATTCTGCTTTTGCCGAGCTAAAGACGGCAGATATCCTATAGGTTGACGCGCGTACGCCGTATCTGAGTACGCGTACCCTAGGTGCCTCTGAAGGCCTGAAGTACTATGATGGCTTACTATAAATACAGACCACGGTTCACCCAATATCTTCATAAACTACACTCCAAGTTACTTCTCTCGAATTTTAAGTAATCATGTCTCTACCTGAGGGGTACGTCACGGTTGACTCACTAACCATGCTCGTTTTAATGACTTCATTTCGTATAGCTATGGGTATGTTCCGAGTTCATTGATCACCATTGGGTGGGTCCTTTTCTGGCAGAGTATGATGGTTGGAAGGTACCGCAAGAGGGCAGGGATCGAGTTTCCTCAACGTGCGTCCAAGTGACTTTTTACTAGGTCTAAACTAACAGATACCCTCAATCACAGTGTATGCTGAGCAAGCTGAGGTTAAAGATTCAACTGCAGCCCTTCGTTTCAACTGCATGCAGCGTATGTTTTTTTTTCTAAATCTGTAGTTGCATGGCTTCTGATTCACTCCTGACTTAGGTGCACACCAAAATACGCTTGAAACGGCACCCGTGGTGTTCGTTTCGTAAGTCTGCATTGCATTTGAGGAGAAACTGACATAGAACAAGCGTTGTTGTCAGAACTGTTGTGGCGGGTCTGAAGTACCCTGTTCTAGCTGCTGCTATATGTGTTGCATATTCCTTCGCGCGCATCGTTTATACCATCGGGTACAAGTCAGGCCAACCAAAGAGGGTTTGTTGTTTCTTCTTGTCGTGATGCTCGATATCATCTCAATCATTTTTTTCACAGCGGGTGGGTGGAAGTATCGTCAGCGGTTTCGCAATGCTCGGTAAGTGGTATCTGTATCTTTATCTTGTCTTCCCTTTCTTAATGTCTCTCTCTAGGACTCTTGTCGACCGCTACATACGTTGCTTACCAGCTCCTTCCGTCGTGTTAATGTTAATGACATCGATCACAGTGCGAATATTTTATCTCACAGAGACTCAATTCGTGCAGCCTGAAAGACGATTGAATACCAGCGTCCACATTCTTTCTTGGCGAGCTGATTGATCCGCGGCCAAAATTTTCCACGAGGTGTACCGCATTTAGCACATGTACTTCTGCACTAACCCATGATTTTATAACAACTCACCCATATATGATGACTTTGCAGATCTTGCGATTCACGTGCTTGAAGCCTGCTGCTAGTACCCTGACAACTCATGCGACAGGGTTGCTGTGCGAGTCAGCTTTCGTTGAAGTTCATTGTTGTTCTGAGTGAATCACCCGCTTACTGGCCAAACAATACATGGATGCTCCTAGGTGATACACGTATATGCCATTAAATCGGTTTTTTGCCCTTATCAAAGTGACCAAAGTATGTAACATAATGGGAATGCCCCCTGTGAATGTGATAACTGTCCGAGAAGTCACAACGTCTACCCTGCTCCGTCAGCTTTCCTTCCTCAACCATGTCTGAATCATATCATCGTCTGCCCTTTCCAACCTCGTCCGAAGAGTTTGCGCTCCCATCAACGTCGAGCGCGGTATCTCCTACATCAGCCGACGATGGACTGCCGAATCCACTGTTCTTGAGACTGCGACGACCGACACTACTCAACAAGTCATCGTACTATTCAGACAAGAGAATACAGAGTCCATTAGCAATTTCGTTTACTGTGCCCTCTAGAAGACGAGGGAGCAATGGCGAAGAATCAGAAAGTGACCGAGAGAGAATGTGGTCTGAAAGTTCTCCATCAAGCAGCTCAGGAAATCCAACACCCCCAATTACTCTTCCTCTAGAAGGAGACGACGAAAGCAACACTAGCACACGCAGTGGTGGGCCCAGTCCCTCAACGCCACCTCCAAGTCGTAGTCTCAGCACAAATGCACTACTACCAGCCGATGCTGTAAACTCGTCTATTCCAATATTACGCCGTCCTACTTATCCAGTGAGTGCTATGCTGCTTAGTCGTTATTCGTATACTAATATTAATATCTCATGTAGCTGAAGCCTGCACGCATATTGAATCTGCTAGCAGAACCACGTCCAGAAGAGGACGAACTTCAGTCCGAGGCAGCTTTCCAACGCCTGTTGGCATCGTACTCTGACCTCCCCTCACAACCCCGTACACCTCGTGCACCGTCAGACCGTGGTCGCTATCCTGAAGAAGTTGGCCACGAGGATTCGCACGAGGATCCTTTGAGTGACGATGACGACGACGACGTGCAGGGCCTGTTTGCCTTTGATATACAGAACGACACAAACAACATCAAGCCTTGTACCCCCGCACAGAGTGTAAACGGGGATGATTTGAGCATGTCTCTGGCAGAAAGCCCGATGGGAGTGGCCATGGATGTAGATCCCGTATGTTTTCACTATCTCATTCGTTATCTCTTCCTAACCGCCGGACAGCCTATGGTATCTCCCTCCATCATTTCCACGCCCATGTCTATTCAATGGCGATACACGCCACCACCAACTACAAGCGCGGTGCGCTCGAACAAACGTAAATGTAAGGTAGCCGCACTCACTTAGAGGCATCACATTAACAACTCGTGGCAGTGGACGACCGATATGATCCATATCCTACATCCGCGAAACGCCGTGCTGTATCGCCTTCCATATCGTATTTACGAGAAACACACCCCTCACTCGTGTCGTACCCTCGGACACCTGGTTCCAGGCCTCCAGTTCCAATCCCTCTTTCTATCCCTCCATCCAATTCTGGTACTTCAGCCACCTCATCACCTACCATCACGTCCGGTTATTCCTTCCAAGGTTATCCGGGCTCACGGCAGGTAAACATAGGAACCATGAGCTTATCTTCTAGCCCCGTACTTCGGCCTTCTTTAGGGCTTGTGAGTCCGATTTTACGGCCGATTCTGCGGACACGGAGAGGAACTGATGGTGAGGAAAGAGAAATCGAGGGTGCAGGCGAAGCCGTGAATGGATTGTCACTAGGCTGAGTGGCGGTAAAATGGCACCTTAAGTGGCATGCATAATAGTGGTTCTGGTTGCTTCAAGTTTACCGGGGCTGACACGGCAAGTTGGGCAAACTACGTGGTCATTTATTTCCACGCACACTCGACTCGGACTGCTTTCCAGGTGTTTGAGTCCCTTCGCTCTATAGCATCCGATCGATGGGCTGGTGGCATCCCTCTGCGAATCTGTCCCGCATTGCGCAATTGCCTTGGCAAGTTGTTTAAAGGTGGGGCGTCTCTCGCACACTCGGCGACACTACGTATAACATCACGTGATATAATTGCTCGCTTCTTGCCACAATATATGCTTTATATATCCAAGCTTGTCTATTCGCTTCACACAAGGAACCTCACAAAAGACGCGCCCGGGATCCTATATAAATGTCTTCAACTCCCAAGCTCACCAAACGCCAGAAAAAAGGCATAGCTTTCCGCGAGGGTAAAGGCAAAGCAAAAAATCAAGGAGACCTGGAGCACGATGTCCCTATTCTCGAACTTCAAGACCTTATTGAGGGTCGGGCTGGCAGCGAGGAGGGTGGGGAGGTCATTCAAGGCGCTCAAAGGAGTGCTGGGGGGGAAAGCAGGGGAAGGAAAGAGGCCGTGGTTCAGGAGGACGGAGAGAAAAAAGGGCTGGTGGTGGCAACGAAAAAGCGAAAGAGGGAAGTTGCGGAAGATGCACAAGGAACCGGAGATCTAGAGGGAGAGGACGCGCAGTCAGGGAAGCGGAAAGTTAAGAGAACCAAGGGAGATGCTGGGGATGATGCAGAGGAAGCTGAGCAGGGAGAATCAAAAACTGAAAAATCAAGACAACGTTTTATTCTGTTTCTTGGTATGATCGAGCATCCTGATGGGTCTTTCCGCTCAGCTGAGACTTTGACTTCAGGAAATCTTAAATATACTACCACCTTAGAATCAATACAGGCTCATTTCGCAGCATGCGGTAAGTCATCGCAGTAATCTGCAGCACACAAGGAGGTTCTGACATCGGCGCTTAGATCCACCACCTACTGTCCGTTTACTTGCACCTAAACCAGCTGCCAATAAACCACCTGTGAGACCCATGATGAAATCCAAGGGATGCGCTTTTCTCGAATTCAAGCATCGCAATGCTCTTCAGCAGGGCCTCAAGCTGCACCATTCCAGCTTAGATGGCCGTCAGATCAATGTGGAGCTTACTGCTGGTGGTGGTGGCAAGGGCGAAGCGAGGGTGTCGAAGTTGAAGGAACGGAACAAAGAATTGGAGAGTCAGCGAGTAAGCCATATTTCCAGCGTAGTCTACTCGGTGCTAACTTAATTGCACAGCAAAAACAACTTCAGAAGAAAGCCAAGTCAAAAGGTGAAGAGCCAGCGTCTAGGATGGATGGGGCAAAGAGATTCTCCACAACATCAGGCGCCGATCAGGAGGTGCAGAAAAAGCGGACATGGACGGTCGGTGACACGCAAGACTCCACGACACATCGCGGAGGAAAGAGACACGCGAAGGATGGTAAAGCACGGCAGACCAAAAGCAAAGATTGGGGTACTGGCGTTAATGCTATCCCTGTTGGCTGAAGCTTCATTTTGTGGACCATTCTGTGATTCTTTCCTATGCTGTTGGATATTAAATTATGATATGAATATTGTCCCAGTAAATATGCGACAAAACGGCGCTCAGCGTCCAATCATGAGACAAGAATGAATATAAGGAACTGGTGAAGGGGTTTAGAACTCGTGCCTGTATCTCTCGAAAAGGACAAACTCACGAAGACAATCAAAACGCCAAAGACCTTGAGCATCAGCCAGCGATTGCTCGAGATGCTCGCATAATACTTGAGCAGCTCTCTCTGCGCACCACTCACATTCGACGCGATATCCACCGTGTCTGCGTCAATACGTTGAACTGTTTCTCGTTGCTCGGCAACCATATTGGCCAGCTGAGTGAATATCTGTCCCAGTTCTGCAATTGTCGATTCGATAGATTCTATGGCCGTTGATCTCGATTGGATATATGAGTCCTAAAAGTCCCTCAGTATAAAGTTTAATTAAATCCACTCAATTGAATCACCTGTTGTTCAATTTGCTGCATTTGCATGAATGCATTGCCTCCGTGCTTTGTTGAGCCTTCCTCGGCTGAATCAAGGTCCAATGCGAGAACGTCTTCATTTTGAAAAGCTCGGCCTTTGCCTTTGGAGTTAGGTCGGCTTCCGTCGCCCATAGGGTCCTGTCTCCCGTTCAGAAGTAGCGAACCTGGTGGGCGAATTGGTCGTGAGAGCTCGTTTATGCACCAATGGTGACTTACTCGGTGGAGCCTGGTGGGTTGCGGCTGCCGTAGAGAACATGAACTGCTCTGTACGATCTTTGCTTTCTTTCATGTTCTAGAATCCCATTTAGCCTGAGTTGCTGTCATGCAATTTAGCGGCTCACTTGTGTCCTAACTTCCAGAACATCCTTGAAGCTCATACTTGTATTTGCCAACTTGCTCTGCAGCATCATGACGACATTGTGGTTGTGTTCCTCAATCTGTTTCCCCTCTGAAGATTTTGATGCTTGTGCATTCCTTTGCTTAACATAGGATTGCAGAGCCGCTATTTGCCTGTTTATGTTCGCAATATCTTGTTTAATGATAAATGTCAATTCCTGAAAGACCCATGTTAGCGTACTGCGGACACGTCGGCGAAAAAGCATACACTAATTTCCACCGGTCTGTCGTCAAACAGTGTCTTCCGTTTCGCGACTGGAAACTGGTCAATAGACGTAACAAACAATGAGACTTTACACTTACGTTGCGCGAGCTTTCCTAGTTTTATGGTAGTGCTGCTGATATCTTTCCCAATGGCAGAGGCCATGCGCGAGAACTCGCTTTTTGCGCCTCCATTGCTGTGTGATTGAAACAACTTCTGTTTTGCTTCAGCGGTTCGGGGTGGTACAGCGGACCTGTTTCGTATGGACTCGACGCATGAACGAAACTCATGTGTTCTATCTTGTATTGCCATGGCGGGTTGTGTCTATAAAGAAAGAATAAGGTATTAAATATAGAAGACAAGTATGCGTTGGACCAAGGGTGAGTTGTAAACACCGGCCCCGGCCGGCATCATCCGGCCAGCCGATCCAACTCCGGCAACAATGCCGTGACCTTTTTGCTGTATATGATACTTGCTCCTTCAATACTCCTTGCTACTTTATGCCATTCAACTAATTGAAGCATCTTGGCCAGTTGTGCATGCTGCGTTATATTGCTATTCGACGTAATAATATCGTCAAGAGCAAGTTACATTCACGAGCCAGTGTTGTCCTCTGCTTTCATCGTAACCTTTTCTCCAGGCGTAGTACTCACTCCACTGTGACCACCTCCCTCTCTACCGCAAAATTCACTATGCTGTCGTTACCATCGACTCCACCCCCAAAGTCGAAAATTCTCATCTTTGGAGCAGGCAATTTTGGAAGCTGTTTGGCGGACCATCTCGGAGACTCAGATCATGAAGTATTCATGTGGTCTCGAGAAACTCGTTTCGTGGAATACTTTAACAAGCATCATCGGAACCCAGACTACCTGAAGGATCACGAATTTTCAACAAATATTCACGTTGTTGGCCCGGAGATACCCAGCAAGGCGATGATGAAACAGATGGATGTTTTACTTTTTGCAATACCAACGCAAGGCGTCAGGTGAATGTCTCATGGACCTGTCCCCGATTCACGTAGTTTATTTAGAATCGGAACCAACAGAGAAACACTCATCAAAATACAACACAGCTTGGACCGCGCAAACTTACCTTTGATGATTTTTGTCAACAAAGGTATTGAAACAGGCACACAGGCACTAACGCTCGAGATCATCGCTGATACTTGTGGAAGTGAGATTGCGCGCGCGGCAACTTTTATTGTAAGCGCTGTCTTGTATGCTGATCTCCGTAGTTGTGACTCTAGTAGTCTGGACCGTCGTTTGCAACGGAAAGTACGTTCTGAATTTGAAACGAATCACGGCTCCTCCTGAGAGGAACCCCAAGTTGTTCGCAGGCAACCGACTTCTGTTTCTGTCGCGTCTCTAACAGAATCGCAAGCAAAGAAAGCGTCAGATATATTTCATCAGCCGTGGTTCCGGTGGTAGGACTTACCCTATTCTAATCTTGGCATTCTGGTTCAAGGTGCCTACAGTTACACTGGATCTGATCCGATAGGATTAGAACTAGCAGGTGCCCTAAAAAACGTTTACGCTATCGCCACAGGCCTCGCCGATGGACTCGGATTCGAGAATAACACGAGAGCCGGTCGGTTTGTTACATTCTTCAAATCAGAAACTTACTTATAGCTGAATGGTAAGGTCTTATCACTCGCGGTCTTGCCGAAATGACACGAATCGGAACCGCGTACGGAGCGTCGCCATTGACGTTCTTAGGGCTCGCTGGTGTGGGAGACTTGTTTCTTACGTGTAGTTCACCGACGAGTCGTAATTACACCGTGGGTTATCGACTGGGTAAAGGAGAGCCGCTAGAAGATATTATCAAGACGCTCGGTAGTGTAGCTGAGGGAGTCACGACAGTGAAGGGGTTGAAGAAGATTATTGACGAGATGCAAGTGTCCGCGCCTCTTGCCAATGGGGTGCGTAATATGGTCTGCCGTATCTTTGCTTTATCTTTCAGCTAAAACAAATCTCGCTTGGCTGATTGTAATCATAGATATATGCTCTTCTGTATGAAGGTGGGTACAGATGAAGCCTGATTTGCCTAATCTGAATGTCTCGTGCAGGAAAAGACCTACATGAAGGTATACAAGAATTGATGTGTCGCCCACCGTCACGAGAACTGGATCTGCCGGAGAAAGCGGGGGAGCCTGCCAAGAGGCTGATGCAAAAACTTGGATTGGATGCGTGAACCTTTTCGTGTATAAAGGCTCCCGTTTCCGTGTAACATGTGATCGCAACTTGATAACATGTCTTCCCGAAAAGGAAAATTACATCCGGTGCCTATATCAAGGACCCACGAGTCGACGTATTCATGCATACGTAAGCAAGGCGAGAAGACGATTGACCATCGTCCACGTCCAATAATTTATCGATTTATTGGTTGCTGTCTGGCCGTGAGGTGTATCGCGTGAACAACGTCCTGGCAGACAAAGATTTCCTCACGTCTACCTTCGACATTACATAAGCGTATCCAAGTAAATATTTTCTCACGCATTTTTTTTTTACTTTTTTTTAGTAGGGGCGTGCCACCCTCCGAAAGCCGATTCAAGCCAAAGTTGAGGTCGACGTGTCTGAGTTGTATCTTTTCTTCCTTTCGCTCAAGTTTCTCAGATCTGCCTCCGGTTCATTCTGCGTAGCCCTATTTGTTCTTTTTCTTCATCCATTAGATTCTATAGGATTTGCGACATGGTCTCACAGCTTTGGACCGCTTGCTCTGAGGGAAACCTCGAAACAGTTCTTGGCATACTCAATGATGCATCTTCGGTCGATATCGAGATCAGAGGTGTGTTGCTCGCATTCTTAATTTTACACTGCCAAGCTCGCAGAAACTTAATATCATTTCCTTTGTCTCCACCTGGAATTATGTTACAGATCACACAGGGTCCACCCCACTCATCGAAGCAGTCAAGAACGGACATGTTGATGTGGTGAAGGTGCTACTCGACCGAGGTAATATAATTCACGCGTCAAATTGCGATCATCTCATCGATTGTATGATCAGGTGCCGATCCTTCTTTTGCATCGGTGCATGGCCATCCAGAAATGTACACATCTGATGCTGCGATCTTGGAGCTCTTCAATAATGCCCAAAACAAGCCCGCGCCCAATGGTGTACCCGCACAAGAGCAAGGCTACACTCAGGATTCGATGATTAATCCTGTGAAACCCTACTATCCTGTCCCCGCTGGACCTTATGCTTATTACCCAGGCGTACCCCCTATGCCGACATTGCCCGATGGCTCTCCTGCGTATTATGCGCAGACCCCCATGCAAATGGGTGAAAACGGAGGTTTTGGTAACCTTCCTCCGCCGGAAGTGGCACGTTTCATTCCTTGCAGATACTTCCCTGCTTGTCGTTACGGTTCTGCTTGTCTCTTTGCGCATCCCCAAGCTGGCCCATATTATTCTGCTCCCCCACCGCCCCCTGCCCAATATCCCACTCCTTATGATCCAATGACTCAACAACCTTATGCCCCTAATTATTACGCTGTACCTCCGCCTACATATCACCCACCAAGTTCGGTCCCTCCTCACATCAACCCCGCATCGCCTACCGCAGGTCCCGTTCACACTCCTCCACACCCACCGATGGCTCATACTAGGTCTGGTTCAGAAGCGATATCGCCTGTCCAGGTTCCGTTCAGCCCTTCCGCTGCGCCTGCACCGGTACCATACGGTGCTGTATCACCTGTATCACCATCGTACCCACCACCATCTCATGTACCTCTTCCACTTTCTATCCCTTCGCTTCCACCTCCCCATCAACCACCTAGTGCGCCAGGTCCGCAATCACCGCAGACAGTATATCCGAATGGGCCGATTTCTGCACCTCCATTCGCTGTTCGTCAAGATCCTGTACCATATCAATCTCATGGCCCGCACCACCAGCACCACCATGGATTCAATGAAACCAATGGTGGGCCAAAGCCGCCTCATACTGAGGGCTTTGGCCACGGTCCAGTGTTTCGCCAGGGCGTGAATCAAAATCGCCGGGGTAGTATGAGGCGTGGATCCTTCGGTGGGAGTCGTAAACCGGCCTGCCTATTTTACCCTACAGGCAGGTGTAGAAATGGGTGAGTCATTCTGATCCCACTATCCATTGCTTTATATTTAATCCAAATACTTAGCGATGATTGTCGTTTCCCTCATGTTCTTCCTGACGTTACGAATACTCATCCTACTCATTTTAATGGGAGGGGACCACGTCCAAAAGATAACGCGCGGAACGGACCGAACGGTATTCCTACGATTGAGGAAAAAATGGCTAACTTGAATGTTCGAGAAGTATGATCATAATTCTAATTCTGTGATTTGCCCTGATTTGTGCACGGTTTAAAGGATGCTCAGCCTCGCGTGAACGGCACCGCAGCTTCTAGCCGATCTCAATCGACAGACGGCAGCCGCTCGAGGGGAACAAAATCCAATGGTCCGTCTCGGGCGGAGAAAAAACTTACCCCAAAGCAGAGGGTTCCCAATGCAGATGAGTTCCCTGTACTTGGGGGTTCGACAAATTCGTCGAGAAGCTCCGTCAATGGGTCGTGCGGTCCGACGGCAGCACAAGTGCTTCAAGCTCCCGCGCCCGCCCGCAAAGAAACTGCAAAAGACCTAGCGACTCGAGCTGCATCTCCAGAACAGAATTCTGTAAAAAACCAGGCTGTAAGTTTTATTGACAGAAGTTTTGTTTGCTAGACTGATTGGTTCTCAGGAATCGAAGCCTGCTGGGGTCAATGGCGTACAGCCTCATGGCACGCCTGCTACTGTCCCACCACCTGCCAAGTTGCCCCTCTCTTTTGCAGCTGCAGCGACGGGTACCGCGCCTGACGTCGCGAAGGAGGTGTCTGTCTCTGCGTAAAACGGACCTATCTTTACATCTATGACATCATCGGGTTCTGGCTTTACTTTAATATGATATTTCTTGTTTCATTCATTCGACTCCATTTATTTATCCTTGCTACCATATTTTTCCGCTTCTGTTTCTGGATCTTTTCCGCATACACATTATTCATTGCCATGATTTCACAGTTGTCCTTTTCGTCTGGTCAACACAGCATTACAGTTTTTTCCACTCGGCTCGGTACCCTTGATATCTAGAAGAGTCCAATTTTTTTTCTCTCATTGTGCTCTTGTCTCATCTATCTACTGGTGTTGATCTGTCTGCTGGGGTATACATACTATTTACATCTACTTCGACACTGACTCCCTCTCCCATCTCATATCATGTCTTGCTCACATTCAGTATCAATATCGCAATGTTTTCATGCATGCTGTACCTATGATCAAGGCGTTGTCCTGCGAAAGCAATAACATGGCGCTCTCGCGTCTCGTTTATGGAACGAATGTAGCTTGAACGCATCCTGGTACTTCGACAAACATTGAGAAAATGTGAAACTCTGTCTGTTCCTGCTACGTTTTTAGCGGCACATACATATAATCAAGTATTTCGCTATTGGCGACTCCAACACTCTAAATTCCTCATCTCAATACCGCTTTTATGCGTCACCTCACCAATTCGATAAACAGCAGCATCGGCAGTCTCCCGCAAGGCCTGCACAGCATTATCTACATCCTCCCGGCCCACAATAAGCACCAACCCAATACCATTATTGAACGTACGAGCCATTTCCAAAGGCGCGATCCCCCCACGCTGCATCAGGAACCGGAACACAGGAGGGAGTTGCCAAGTCGACGCGTCGATGGACGCGCCCATTCCTTTTGGTAGCACTCGCGGGATGTTCTCGATGAAGCCACCCCCTGTAATGTGAGACATGCCTTTTAGAAGTCCTTGGCGTGCAGCTGGGAGGACTTGCTTGATGTATATCCTAGTCGGCTCCAGAAGACTGAGCGCAAGAGTCTTTTGATCATCCCACGGACATGCCGAGGAGTAAGACAGGTCTGTCATCTCGATGACTTTTCGAACGAGCGAGAACCCGTTCGAGTGGATTCCAGAAGAAGCGATTCCGAGGAGGATGTCCCCTGGCATGATATCCGCCCGAGGGAGGATCAAACTGCGCTCGACTGCGCCGACTGCAAAGCCTGCGAGGTCGTAATCGCCTGTTTGTTTGTGTTGTTATGATGAGGGGTGAATTCCGTGGGTGGAGGACACTCTCACCATCGTGATATATCCCTGGCATCTCTGCCGTTTCGCCACCGATCAAGGCACAGCCGGCTTGTTGGCAGCCCTGTGCGATACCCTTGATGACTTCCGCGGCGGTAGCGACGTCTAGTTTGCTGCATCCGTAATAGTCGAGGAAATAAAGCGGCTCCGCGCCCTGCACAAGCAGGTCGTTGACTGACATCGCAACAAGGTCGATTCCTGGGAACAGAGTTGTCATACTTGGTTAGCAGATTAGATGTGACCCACTCACCGACTAAATGGTGGATGCCGGCATCGACAGCGATACGAAGTTTCGTACCCACGCCATCTGTCCCGCTGACCAGCACGGGATCTTTGTAGCCGGTCGCTTTGAGGTCAAAGATACCTCCAAAACCCCCTATTTCCACATCAGCGCCAGAGCGCTTAGTGGCGCGCACGTATGGCTTGATGGCTTCTACGAGCGCATTTCCGGCATCCACCGAAACTCCAGCCTGCGCATATGTCAAGCCGTTTGATGGAGCTTGATTTGATGTCAGTGCTCTACGATCTGTCAGCTTTAGTTATGATCCAATGAATGAGGCGCCTGCCTGTGTGCGATGTCTCGCCTGTAGAACTTGCCCTCGAATGAGATTTTGTCGACAGCCGCATAAACTTGCGTAAGAGCTTGTTCCAGGGTTGGTGCAGAGCATGTTACTGCCATAACACGGCCACCAGATGTGATCAGATCATTTCCGCTCATCGATGTTCCGCAATGGAACACCACGACATCTAATACACAAAAGGTTAATCGATTGCCCAAGATCAGCAAATTGAAAAGGCTATACCAGATGGGACCTCGCCCACTTGGATTAGCTTCCCTTTGACATAGCTCTCGGGATATCCTCCAGAAACGAGGATAACAGAGACTGAGAAGCCTGGACGCGTGTTGATCTGGACTGAATCTAGGTGGCGTTCTGCGCACGCCTGTTGGATAGGAGAATCAACAGCCTCTCGGAAAAGCTGATGATGGATGGACGCACAAGAAGAACTGCAGCAAGATCAACATCGTCACTCAGGAGCATCATAAGTGCCTCAGTTTCGGGGTCCCCGAAACGCACGTTGTATTCCAGGACCTTGGGCCCATCGGCAGTGAGCATGAAGCCTGTGAAGAGAAGGCCGACGAAAGGGAATCCTGAAGAAGGTGAGCGAAAGACGGGCTAGAAAAGAGATAGGATATACCTTCTTTGCGCATACCGTCGATAGTGGGACGTAAAGATTCGGACATGATACGATCCATGATCGCAGGCGTTGCGACAGGGGCAGGGGCATAGGCACCCATGCCTCCAGTATTGAGGCCGGTGTCCCCTTCGCCAATACGCTTGTGATCTTGTGCGGCTGGTAGGGGTAGGATAGTATATCCATCAGAAAATGCGAGAACAGAGATCTCGGGACCTTGGAGAAGCTCCTCGATCACGACCTCATCGCCTACGAAATGGCATCATTGTATTTATAGGCAAAAAAAAATGCTAGGAACAAACCTGCTGATCCAAAGGCATTGTCTACCATGATGGACCGCAAACCTTGGATAGCCTCATGAGTAGAGGAAGGAATGAGGACACCCTTTCCGCCTGCAAGGCCACTGGCTTTTAAAACGACAGTGTGGCCACATGTTTGAATGTAGTCGGTGGCGTCCTGAAGTTGAGAAGAAGAGAATGTTCTAAATTTGGCGGTGGGTATAGCATGACGGTGCATGAATGCCTTGGAGAAAGCTTTGGAGCCTTCCATCCTAGCTGCTAGCTTTGTGGGACCGAATACGGGTATGCCAACTGGATAAAAGATGAGTAGATGCCAGGTGGTGACCGAGGAGGGGAGTAATGACCGTCACGAAAGCATTTTTCTACGCCAAGAACCAGAGGATCCTCTGGACCGGGTACCACGAGATCGATCTAGTAGTTGAATAAGGATCAAATATCAGATGAAGTGGATAGAGAAATACCTTGTTGTTTACAGCGAAATCGACGATATCGTTGTAAGGGTGTATGAGGGGAAGGTTAATATTTGAAGTTTTTTGATTTTTAGCGGATCCTGGATTACCAGGACATACGAAAATATGTTTTACGAGAGAGGACTGCGCAAGTTTCCATGCGAGGGCATGTTCTCTGCCTCCACTGCCAAGAATCAAGATTTGCGTGCTCATCGCAAAGATGAGTGAAAAGATGATAAATAAGACGGATCTAATTGACGCTGGCAGCCAGCTGTTGTCATGTCGAATTACAGAAATCCAGTATTCTCAACTGTTCTTGAACCATTTGAAGAGGTACAAACTTTCTTCAAATCAGAGGATCAAGTCGACCGTCGACCGGCTTACGGTTTCCTTGGTTCTCCCGCGTTACGCGATCGCTAATTTCTTTTTTTCCCTTGCACTAGATTCAAGGCGTCGGCGTGTTTGACCGCCGTCTGGTTGCAACGAACCTTCATGAAGAGTTCATGGAAGAACAATCTCAACCACAGCGTAAACTTTCAAGATCTTCAAAAAGCACATCAGCAAGGTCTTTATGGAATAGAAAATCCACAAAGAAGACCACCGCAGGTACAGCCGCTGGACCTGCACTTAAACACCTGGACCTGCAATCATCTCAATCTCTAGTCTCCATGGACTCAAAACTCGCAAACGACACTTCAGACGAGGACCACGATTTTTCTACTTTCATCTCTCGTTCAATAATACCAGATCCTTTAGGTGAACTGCCAGCCTGGTTCAAGAAAGAGAACAGCATGGCTGCTGCAAACACATCATCTTACAGGATAAAATATCCTTTGCATAATCCAACAGGTCCTAAGTGGTACAAGAACTACCACCTTATTCCCCCTGCTCAGCTCAATCCTGGTAATCGTCCTCCATCTGTCTTCTCCCCTTCATTTCCACCAATGGCTTCCACTCTCAACGACCGTTCAGAGGACTCCATCCGCTTGCCTGGCCCAAGCCGCACTCCCTCAGGCACTTCCCTTCAAACTCCCTCTTCCTCTCAGATTCGCATCCCAGAATCAGGTGGTAAACCTCGCAGCAGAAAGACTTCACAGGATAACGCTGATTTACTCGACGCCTCTGACCCCTGGGGTACTCACTGGCATCACCAGTCCCCGTATGACACAGGCACAACTATAAGTCCGGTCTCAGTTGACCCTCCCGAGGCAAGTGGCTTCTATCCTCACGTTTTCACTCAAAACCTTATCTCTCTCTTCAGGGTCGCTCTCGTTCTCGTTTGTCAAGCATGAATGCCGCACCGACTCGTCGTAAAACAGTCACCCCATCTCCATTGTCTCAGTCTACATCCGCACTACATACACAACCATCTGAACCGAACATCACCCGTAAACTCAGTAAACGCCGAAAACCCGTGTTGGGCAACCTGTTTAATGGACAGGACTCGTTGCAAGTGCCGGATACATCTGCGCGTCGTCACTCCACTATATTTCCCGCCTCTGTGCCTAATGCATCCACTGTAGCTCTATCAACGCATTCATCAAAGAAGGAGCGACGAACAAGTGTCCTAGGTCGACTGGTGAGGAAGTTCAGCATGTTGACCAAGTCTACTCAAGATGTGGGACCTACCATCAGCGAACGAGCAGAGGATGAAGTTGCTGCACCTTCTGAGCCTCGCCGCTCTTTTTTCTCCCAACGACAGTCTTCTCCAGAGAAGCCGTCAATGGAGAAGAAGCACTCAGATCCATCCAAGCGCGTACCGCCGCCACAGATAAACATCGACTTACAGACAACGGATGTGTTGAGTCGTTCGATAGAATTGGAGCGCGAGATACATGACCATCGCTCGTCTATTTCGTTAGAGGTGCCGTTTTCGCCTGGACGGTTAACGATAGCAAACCCAGATTCGCCGAGTACTGGAGGGAATACGCCGATCAGGCAAAGCCTTACTGAGGACTCGCTTCACATAGATACTTCACCGCTGCTGCAGCCCGTGCAGCACCGTCACGATAGGAACCCAAGCAGAGAGTCGGTGGCTCATCCCAGTGGCAAGACATCGCCTGTCAAACGCAAAAGCCCCGCGCCTGCACCTTCAGCCTCTATTCCTGACGCAGTTCGCTCTCCCGCGAGTGTTCAGTCACTCCCACCGCTATCCATCCATCGCCACCCCCCAACTATTCCATCGTTATCTATGGGTGCGCCTTCCTTGTTGACCTCGTTCGTGGCAGCCCCAGAGGTCAAAACATTACATGCTTACTCTATCGCCACCGCCGCCATCGTATCAACGTCGGATGATTCGCCCTTGTCCAGGGCCTCAGTCCTTGTCAACCCACCTACGCCACATAACCCCGAGGAGCTACACCCAGACCTTCCGTTTGAATTGCCTGAAATCGAGAGGATACCGAGCAAGGCACCCTCACGGGAGACCTCTCCTGTCAAGAAGGGCGATGGGGAAGTACGCATGACCAAGTCGAACTCCACAACGAGCCGGAAGACGGAGACGTTCAGGTTGGTGCGGAACCCGTCTGATAAGGTTTCACCGTCTGGTAATACTATCACTGCTGAGGGTGAGCAATGGACCGTTGTCAATTCTTCTGATGCTCCTCGCCGGAGGCGGACAAAAGAGAAGCCTGTAGAGAAGAGCGAGAGGATGGAAAGGGTAGAAAAGCCATCGTCGCGATATTCAACGAATTATCATGAGAACGAGCGAGTCGAAAAGCCGTCATCGCGGTCATCGACGAGGGATCGTGAGAACAGCAGGAAGGATCAACGAAGGCAGGATAAAGCTGCTCATGAAGTTGTTGAGAACCAGGGACGTGCGGGTAGTAGTAGTCAAGGTCGAACGAAACGGACGAAACCAGAGACAGCCGACTCCGGCGCCCTCTCGGAACGTCCTTCGCGAGCGCGTAGTTTCGACACCACATCCCGTACGAGCGTTAATCAGCCGATGGTGTTCACACTTCAGGGTGAGCCATCTCGTCAGCGCAAGAGCGATGACCGGCCACGCGACTCCTACAACCCAAAGCCCATCCGACCTGGCCCGAGTCCTATTTCTGGTAACGCACATGTCCAACGCGTGTTCTCAAATACAACCCGTCCAACCTCAGAACTCCCATCTGCAGATATCAATGCCCTTCGCGCACGCGAGGCATGGGAGATGGATCGCCTATGGAAGGGCAGAAGCATGAATCACCAGGAGTCCAACATGATTGCCTCGCCGTCCAGTCGCGATTCACCGCAGGTCAATGGAGAGCTCGTAGTAGATGCCTCTGGGCACGGTTCGAGTCACACGTCGTACCTCGTTCAGCCACTTCAAGCACATCCTATGCCCGCGAGCGTGTTTTATGCCAACATGCCTTCTGCGCCTCCCCCAATCATCTATACTGCCTCGTCTCCGTATGGACAGATGCTTCATCAAGCTTCCCACCAGTCTGTTTACCGATCCCCTCCCAACTCTTTCATGTTCCCTTCTACAGAGTTCCCAGCAGATCCCCCTTCTCGCCAAAACCCTCTACCACGTCCCCCACGTGAATCATCCTATCAACCCGCGTACTTGTCAACGCTTGCAGATCGAGGCAGCGGAACTTCCTTGGATTATTGGACGAACAAGTAATTTACCCGCTCGTACCCCCACTTTGATATACCACACTGCCCATGCTCATGATCGCGCATTTTAGTGTTCAGTTACAAGTACTAATTTAGATCATACCGCAATCTGTTTTCTTCTTTCTTCATTTCCCTCGGGGCTCTGATTAGGCGGACGTTTTCTCCATTCACCTTGTCCTACTAACTTGTTATTGATTTGGACTGGAGACATGTTATTACCAGCTCGATTAATTGAGCGCATTGCTTCGACTACTATGTATTTGCAATCATCATTCCCTCACTCTTTGTAAAGTATGAAAATGATTGAATTCCGTTATAAGTACAATTCGCTTTGAGCCCGATACAGGAGATATGCAAAATGCGATTATGAGAGAGCTTGATGTGAACGTTATGCACATGAGTTGAACTGACAAACGAGACGTGCCGCAATCCAAACATTGGAAAAGCAAGCAAAGTAAACAAAAGTAAGTAAGTAAAACGAAAGAAAAGTGTACAAAGTTCGCAGTTTCATCACGAGGAACCACACTGCCGATAGTCCAACGGAAACTTGGGGGCGGGGTAATCGTCCCATTGGCGTTCTCCATCAAGGAAGCGACGCAACCGCGCGACTTGTGATGAGAGATACATCAGGATGATCTGCATCTCGATGTCGAGTTTGAGTTTGAGGATTTCTTCGCAGGTACGGAGAGCTTGTGTGCGTGTTGTGACGAACATGTTGCCTCGGAACCCAAGCTCTTTCAGGCTGTCAATCAGTTCTCCGAATTCGGAACACCATGCTAATACGCCTAGCTGTTCGTGTGCGTGAGCACTAGTTGGGGTTTGAGAAGAAGAGACTTACTTGGCCGTATTGCTTGTAACGACCATAGAGAACGTTAGGTGCTGCCCCAAGCGCAAAGCCGAATGCTTCGTTTTGCATGATGACGCTTTGTTCTGGGATGTAAGGTTCGACCACAGGCTGAGGCTGAATAAGGCGTGAGTGTCTGACTTGGTTGGTAGTGGTAATGGTAGGAAGGTACCTCTGGCCTTGGAGGCGGCTCCTGGAACCACTGGTGTCCAGAGTAGTCCACTTCTCCACCAAAATCCACGTGCTCAGCGTTCTTCGCTGTGTAATCCATTATTCGACGATTAGGAGGACTGGTTTCAAGACGTAAAGTTTCGAGTAGTGCAGTGAGATCCTTTGGTAAAGGTATCGAATCAGGTGGGACAGAGCTTTGTGCTTGAGGGGTGAAGATGGCGTGTAAATTGGAAGAGTGTTCGCTTCATCAGAACGAAAGTCAGTCAAGGCGTTTCAGGTTGCGTATGACGTGGACTTACGATGAAAGTGGGGAAAGAGAAGTGGGGACGCTGAGATTTAGAGTATTAGATGAAGGTGAGAAAGTTTTTCGGGAAGACGATGATTGAGATAACTCCTATGAACTCAGGTGATTAGGATGCCTGAGGAAATAAGAAATGACACTTACCTTGAAAAGAGGATTTAGAGACTGTCTATTCTCCTTGGATGACAAACGTCTAGAACCGGAACTATTCAGACGAGTCTTCCGGGCAGCGATTGATTGGCGATGACGCTCTGCACTGATACGGCTGACCGTTGATAATCGATGATAGAATATCGGAGAAGGTGAGGGTTGCGCCGATACAAAAGCGGAACTTGATATTATGCTGGAAGCGCCGGAATCGCTAGAAAAGGTTTCTGCAATGGAATGAGGAGTTGCAAGTGAGTCCCGATCTAATTCAGGAGTCTCCAAATAAATATCGGTGACTACTCGCTGGAGAATGGGCTTGTAAGGTGATTCGGGAGCGTAAAGAGGTTGTGGTGGGGGAACTGGAAGGAGAGGTATCGGAATGGGTAAGGGTCTAGGGGAGTCGGGAGCAAAAAGTGCAGAAGTGAAATAAGTGCTGATCTCCGGAACTTTTAAGTGCTCCGAATCTGTCAGGAGAGATATCCTTGAAGGCGGAAAGATGCTACGATAGTCGAATAGATCACGGTTTTGTACGTTTCGACTGAGCCAAGAAGGGGATGGTGGAATGAATGATGTACGTGATGATGGGCTGAGAAGCGAGCTAGTGGTGAATGGTGACGGTGATGCAGTGAGTTCCGATGGATCAACACACGCGTGTTTGGTGACGGAAGGAAACGGTTTCGCGACCTGCTCTGGATGTAAGGCGTCACTGGCAGGCGGTGGAATCGGAAGGGGTGCTGGTGATGATGATTCACCTGTTATAGCTGCCTTGCGAGCTAAAACGACAAGTGCGGCCTCAGAAGGGTTTGAAGAGTTCTCAACTGTAGACTCGATGACAGGATTCGAAGGGCAAGAATGGAGGGGTTCTGTGAATGCAGATTGAACAGAAAGGGACAGTGAAGTTGCTTTGCTTGATGCTCTCTTCCTGCTTCTGATGGTATTACCGGACGAAACGTCTGAAATGCGAGAGTTGAATGGACTGTTCAATAACCTTGATAAAGACCTGAAGCGCTTCAATGAGCCAGTATATCTACGACTACTTCTGACGTCAAAGTCAAGCGTAGTAGGAGACGTAAATGGCACAAATGTCTGAGTGGGAGTGCTAGAAAGTTCTGGACTTGCGTCAAAGTCGGAAGGTGAGTCAACGAGAGGAGGGTTGCGAAGAATGAACTCGTTCGTAAATGGAGGGGAGACACGAAGGGTAGAACAAGTCTCGTCAAGTTCTTGATTGGCAGTGATGAGTGTCGAGCTCGCAAGTGAGGATGTTGCGTAGGTCGAAGCGATCGGAGTGGGTATGTGAGTTGGGGGTCTTGGGAATGCAAGGTATATGTCGGATACTTCCGCTGCCCGATTGGACTGAACTGTTTGCCGACCGGAATTGAAAGCCGACAAGTGAAGAGACGCCTTGGATAAATTTTTAAGGCGATATAAAGCGGATTTGGTACGAGAAGGTGCTGGTCGTTTAGGAGGGGTGGGTGAATCAGAGGGCTTATTGCACGTTTCGCCGGCTGACGGTTCTGGATTAGGACGTGCTAGAGACTCGTCGTCGAGATTAACTGGAAGATCTTCTCGATTTACGAGCTCAAATTCCTCAGAGTCTTCAACTTGTAATTGTGGCTCCTGCTCTGGAGTAGTCTCTGTATGCTTTTTGGAAAAGAGACCTTGGTTACCTCGCCCTTTGAAAGTGCGGGAGAGTAAACGGGTTGGATCGAGAGTATGAGCCGAGCTGCGCAAAGAGCCTCGAAGGCCGCGAGGTAGTCTCGACTGGAAGTAAGTTGATGGCGACGTTGTATCTTCTCCAAGTCCTTGTGACTTGTGAGGAGAAGAGAATTAGAGCTGGGAGGAGTGACCTTTGAAGAAAATCAGGCGCTGTGTCAGCGTGATTGTAACGTGGACTCCTGACGACGTAGGAGAAGCTACATCTGGTTCAATTACTTACCAGTCCTTATCCTCGTGTTTTCTGTTAAACCTGTTAGTTTTCCGCTGACCTGCCTCAAGGCGCGATCGGCACACCCGGGTTTAATTACATAAGCTTTGACTGATTAGTACGGTTGGATTGTCTGGCACTGCTGTTGATCCTTGAACTCACTCGCGTCGATGGACTCATCAGAAGTGCAGTGTGTACTGCCTAACAAGCTACTCGTCGTTCTCTGTTTCTACAGAACATTCATTTCGACTCAAAATAGGTTACATACAGATTAATCAAAGCATGGCCCACGATGACACCTTTTCTTTCTTGATCAGGAAAAACACGCCCCCCAAGTCGTTCTCTTCCTAGACGACCTTTGGAGTCGAGCTGCGCACGATGATAGAAGCATTGTAACTGCTTGCCTTGCATGCATTTTTATCACTGACTATCAGCACCACGACGGTTTCTCATACTGATAACGCACTTGCACTGATAACGTTTTTCTCGCAGTATCACAAGGCAAACGGATGGGTTTCATGCACCAAACCGCAGTAGATCGTGGTATAAATTACTTAGTACGTGATGTCATGAATGTCATCCGTATTAAGCTAGAAACCAACAATCTAATGGCATCAGTGGGTCACGCTAGACTCGAAGCGGTACTAAGTCCGCCATGACACAAAAAGTACCCGTCTTTAACCTATATGTTCTGATCAGATACGCAGCACTTGCTGGTTTCAATTGTCAGACCGCTTCCATCAATCTAGCTCTACCACCGTGACATTCGGGCTCGTCGATCGGAGCAAAGCAGTGTTTTTCAACTTCTGATATCATGTATTCTTTATAGAGATCCCCATCTAAACCCCAACTCGACCGTTTCAATGTCCGAGCAGCTCCTACATGTCATATGTTCATCGGAGATGAGCTCATCTTTCAGCTAGAGCGGATATTATTTTCACGTTCGCCTTCTTCACCACCCCCTCTACTCTTCCAGTTATCTACAACAAAGGTACTGCGTACCACGAAACCGCGGACAGATTCATGTCGTCAGGATGTCGTGTAATCATTACAGCAGCTTCGTGATCGTGCGCTGCGCTCGCTCGTGGCAAGCTCAGGGTTTTCTACAACTCGCAGTATTCGAACCCAGCATCGCCCCTACACATGCTTGGGCGCAATGAGATGTCCGGATCATATCTACTTACAGGAACAATATCAGAAACCCTTTGTACAAAAAAGCGCGCGACTTTCTCGTATTGGATGGCCCCTGTAGATGCTTTAAAGACACGTCTTTACAGCAGCTGTGTAACGTGCGGCTCGAAGGCGAGGTCCAGTCGGAGAATGAACCAAGGCCTAAAACATTCAATTCCAATTGAAGATACCCAGGCCAGCAGGGACCTCGGTGCTGCGTGCTGCGATGATCGGATGCAAGCGAGAGAGGTATGCGAAGAAGTAATTAGGACCAGAACGGGGGAAAATAGTATCATGATCGTCCCTGCTGTGTGCATCTCTTGATTTAGCTTGCGAGACATCAATCACTTTCATTGTTTTATCTTGAGTGAGGAAAGCAATCAACTAATATAAGGAATTGTGTTTGTGATAAGCATATTGACTCGCGCTAGGAATTGGTAGCAATAAGTACACGGGGCAAGCAGAACAAGAAATCAAACAAGTTGTCATTTACAATACTGCGGGGAGATTAGCGCAGTAGGCTCTGCCTCTCTCCCGGCACTTCATCATCAATCAGATTCTCTTGATCCCTCTGTTTACCAGGGAAGAGACGCCGCATGAGCGGTACTGCTTGCAGGACCGAACGGCTGCCAGAGAGTGCCGGCAGATACCAGGCAACTGAGCTTCCACCCATGACTGCCACCAACAAAACGAGCACACCGAAGTCTCCAACCACGGCATAGACAGTCCTTCTTTGGTCAAAAGGGAACTGCAAGCTGATAGTGCGAGTCCACGATCCGGAGCCAAGTTGCATAATCTCCGTGATGCCCCCACCTCCAACGCCACTAACTCCCATGGCCCCTCCATCACACCATAGCACCATGCTCCCGATTTCGTTTGCACGCGACTTGGCTTGTTCCCACATTGCGAGACTGACGGTGGAGTCCCACGTGCGAGCCGGTGCCAGGATCAAAGCTGGCCTAGAGTCAAGCGAACTAAATGCTGATGAGAACGCGAAGTCAAGACAGATGGAGGATGTGATGGGAACCGGGCGGGTATAATTAGGCGGCGAGGACCATTCGGGTTTTGTCGTCCATTTTGGAGGGCCGAGCTCGAAGTTGTATATAGCGGGAGGCTCAGTCGAAGGAATTGCTGAGAAGGATTCTGTGACTATCTGACTGTCAGACGCTCGTCAAAATCACGTTTACATGAAGGGACGTACATGGAACAAGATTACGCTTGTAATACTGTGTAACTTCCTCGCCTTTCTTCTGCCCTTCATGGACAAGGGCGAGCCCGTTACGGCGCATGCGAGATCCACTGGGGTTTGATGGTTCTTGGGGAACGAACTCCTCGAAGGCGACTCCGATAACAGATTTCTGTATATTCTTGCGCAACTCTTCGAATGCGGCTTCCCTCTCCTCCTGACCATTGAATATCACCGCGCTTTCAGGCCACAGAACTACTTTGGCCTGCGAAGTTAATTTTTTGGTCTCGGTAATGAAGTCGTGAAGAGTTGGTTGTTGATCTTTGTGAACGGGTGGGAGGGCACAGGCAACACCCATTGGCGAAGTATCAAATATAGTATCAGTTCGAGCGGGTAGACTGGCATGTAGAGACGGAAGGGAGAGTGCGACAAGAAGTGTTCCTAAAACGAGAAGACTCCGTGAGCGCTTATTGGATTGAGCTTCACTGGACGAAGTAGACATTTGAACCGGCTGCTCATCGTTGCTGGTGCCCATTAGCCAAGCAGCAGCAACTTCCGAAGACAGAGCCGCACAGGCACCGACGGCCCAGTCGATGCCCATTGGCCCTGTATACGGTAGTAGCCATCCAAAAGGATGGGAGGATGAGACTGGACTCCAATTTAAAAGTCTCCCCACGGGGGAAATGTGGGAAACGATAGCCCACGTCGTCGCCCATACAACAGGTAAAAAGGTTACCTGAGCCCAGAAAGTTTGGAATCTGCGATGTAGGCGGATATCTGCATAAAATGGTAGGATCGCCAACATGTATGTGATGGCAGACATGACTGCGACCGCAGCAAATGACTGTGTCGAACTCGACAGTGCATTGGTTGCGGAAGAGTAATGGGCGAAGGAAGCGCCAACCGTCACGGCTACCCATGAGCACATTAACTCTAATACACGGGTATTTCTGCATGCGATGCGCAAACCATGGATGCGCAGAATGGTGAGCAGCAGTACCAATGGTACAAATGTAGGGGTTGGGCCTAGTGTCAGGAATGCAAAGAAACACTCGCTAACCCCAAAGATCAAGGTAGGGTTTTTGGCGAAGATGATGGATCGTAGAGTGTCCGCCATGATATATAGGCGATGAGGACGATGGTCGTTAAGTGAGTCCTTCAACGACCACGTAATTTCTGCGGCCAAGTTTTATACGATGAGAATAAGAAGCTTTGCTTGGAATGGTATGAAGTTCGGACTCTTAACTGAAAAGTAGTTCATTTGACCAACGTTCGATTCACTGAATCAAATCTTGACATACTACTGGACGACTCATCAGCACTTGTTCGACGTTACAAAGGAACGACAGCCACCATGTGTTCCCCAGGATCAGCGCGTACGCCGGTGTCCACCTCGGCGCGACATTAGGCTACCAAGCTCCCGACAGAAATTGTGCACGACTGCATCAGCATTTAATTCCATTCTCTGTATAACCACAGACTACCGTGACAATACTGTCATTGTAAGTAGGTCTAACAAAACTTTGAATGAAAGCTTGATTAATTTAAGAGCTAAACACGGTCGATTGTTATTGTAGCCGTAGAACTTTCGGGCCTCAGCATCATCCACTACTGGGATGTCAGACTCGCACACTTCCTTTCGGGAGATGAACACCTATACGGCGAATATCCACTCGATAGTAGCCGTGACACCACCACCGCCAAAACGCACTCTGACATCCACATCTGAAGACCCTGTCTCGTAGTAGGGTGTCATCCTGTCTCCACGAAACTCTCTTTGTCAGTCAATTCATTGTCTGTGTCCACCCTTTATTACTGTGTCCTCCCCTGTCGTTATAGTAGATGTCAATTGCACTTGTAAGAACTGTGCACAAGCATTAATGACAAGCAAGATTTCTGCAGACGCAGTCGACGTCGACGCTTCCTATAGCGATTATCGACAAATACGTAGTACAGAGGGGCGGACAACTAGGGAGGAACAAAAAAAAACGCACTATTTTCAATGCACTGCGACCCCAGAAATGGTTGGTGCAGCTCTGTTCAGGCTCCGCAATGTCAATGGCGATGTCTTGATCGGACCTAGATCTGATTCTGCTATCCAGGACTGACTGGCATCCAAATACTAGTGCCGGCAGGTACCTGGCTACCGAGCCTCCACAGGCCTCCACCCATTATCGCCAGCAAGAAAGCGAGTATACCTATTTCCCCTACCACGGCAAAGACAGTCCCCCCTTGGTGGAAAGGGAAGTACAGCAGGCCAATGGTTCGCGACCAAGACTTGCAGTAAAATTGCAAAATCCCCACCCCAACGCCACTGACTCCCGTTGCCCCTCACGCCACAGCACCATCTGTCCACCCCATAAACGCGCAATAATGATAATCGTTGCCAAGAGCTGGGTGTCGACCATCGCGAACCGTTGGCAGGAGAGCGCAGGCAACACCCGGTGGCGGATTTTCAAATAATGTATCAATTTTAGTGGGTCGACTGATATGTAAGGGGGATGAGTGCGAGTTTGGGAGATTCGGCGAGCGCCTCTCGGATCGTACTTGATGTGCACTGGTGAAGATAGGCAGATGAATCTCCTCTTCGCTGGAACTCATGAGCATTGTCGCTTCCAAACACAAAACGGTATAGGCAGTAACAGCCCAGTCTATGCCCAGCGACCCATACACAACCATAGGAGTGAGGAATGGAAATTGGACTCCAGTTCAGAGGTCTCCCGATAGGAATCCACGGCATAGCCCATACAAATGAGAAGAAATTGATTATGTTCTTTGAAATCGACGACTGAGCTGGATATCTGACGGTAGTGTCACAATAGCGCACAAGTTTGTGATGGCACACATGACTCCAAATGCCACAAGTGATTGTGATTAGCTTGACAGAACATCAATAAGCTGAAAATGAGCTGTGATGGCTGTCCAGAAGACCATTAGTTCCAATTATTCAGTGAATGAATGTGACTCGGGTTCCGTTGGTGTATACAGAGAATTGCGAGCAGTGACACCAACGGTGCGAAAGTCGGCAATGGGGACCCAACAAGCACGAACTTTGTAACTGCAAGCATGGACGTTGCTTACTTTACGAGGATAAGGCGTCCTTCATGTTAGCCAGGCGATGCTCATTGAATATAGAGTCCTGCGACGGCCGTTGAACGCTTAGGTATTTGATGAGCATGAAAATCCAAACTTGACTTGAAGGTAAGGTAAACGTCTATGGAGATCTGAAAACACGATAGGGTAGACTCCACAGCTTCGAATACCGACGTCCATAGTACAACCATCTCCTAATAATGACAAGAATATAAACCTTGTATGAGCAGCAGTACAGGACCGGATACTACGTCAATATCGGGAGTGAAAGTATGGTTCCAGGCCCGGGGTCTTCGGCGTCGAGAACAACCGACTACGTCTCCTATTGTCGTGGCAAGAAACGGCTAGCAGTTGGCACACGAGCGGCAACAACTGATGAGGCAGTGAACTATGTAATGAGTCAGTCTAAAGGTGAATGATATATTACCACATGGAGTATACCTGGTGCAATCAGAGTGAGGATCATGGAGCTGCCAGTGCTCCCTCCGCAGACTCATCATTATTCAGGTTTACGGAGAATGGGTCAATAGTGTGGTCCATGAGAGGCCCATCCAATAATGCGTCGCCGTCTTCCAGTTGACTGAGGTCATGAACGCCCTCAAATGCAGGTCCGAGCACTGTCATGTCCAGGTCTCCGACGTCTTCAGGATTGACATTCTCGTGTACACCGATTTCGATATCCACGTTGCCATCGAGAGATTTGAGTGACTCGTCCAACATATCTGCGACCTCCTCTGTGACTAATATAGGTTCGGTAGCGTGGAGCGAAAGTGCAGGAGGTGATGGCGAGGATGGTTTGGTTTGGGGTTCTGACGGAATTTCCTGATTAACTGAGTTTGTCTCCGTGTCCACCACAGGTACTTCTGCATCAGGAGCTACAGAGGCAACTGGCTCATCCTGGTCCATCTCTTCGTCTCCTTCCACTACCTCAGGTTCGTCAGGAAGAGGCGCTAGTGGTTCGTCCACCTCTCCTTCATCGTCACTAAATTGCTTCAAGGTTGACTAGAATTTCGAAGTCACTCTAACAATGGATCAGACCACTTACTTGTTTTTTGTCTGTCTTCACCCACTTGTAGATCTTCATAGAAGAATTTGGAGCGGCATTTTCTGGGACGGTCCATGCTTTCTCCCAGCAAACAACTGGCTGCATGAGTTGGCGTCTTGCAGCCTCCGTTGTTGCGATGCTGACGCCAATTCTCCGCCTAGTCGACATGGATGCAGATAAAGAAATAGGTTATTGATTTCGTTGATGAATTCTGTTTCTGAACAAACTATGAACTACTAAAGTTAAGCTTTCCGCCACCCATTTGGGGGTCGCCGCTCACACCACTGACGCATCCAAGACGCATCAAGCAATCATTGACGCGGAAATCGTAAAGTTTTAGCAAGCTCCACAATGGAGGCCCAGCCTATCAGGCAATTGACTGGACTTTGACAAAGATTTATTCAGCTTTATCACCTTGCTCTGCAATTAAATGCAGAACTGCGCAACTGTTTGGAAAAATCTTGGGTCTTGAAAAAATCATTTTGAAGTGCTGTCCAAAAAATGGCCAATATTCCTCGCGACGACACAGCTGCCCATATGTGTTCAAGTGTTCAGTATGACATACACATACGTCAAATATAAGTTACAAGTAACCAGACGGACTTTGCAAAAAATGAGTAAATAAAACTGTCGCCACCGTATCTATGACTTGGATGGTTCGAATGAAGCGGACGCCGTCTTCCGCTGCCCTGAGTGAGTGATATGACAGTGCTTACTGCGGGGTCTAGCGCAGAAGTAGAATTGCATGGGACCTGTATCAACTTGTAATGGTGAACAAGGGACGAAGTAATGGACGTCAGAATATAACCACCGCCTGACTCGTTCGCTACCCTAGCGTACGTCAGCAAGTTCACAGGTCCTGCCATGCAATTTAGTGGGCCATACACACATCCGACTATTGAAAATGGCATAAGCAAGTGTCACGACCGCGCTAGAAGAGAACCTGCGAATTTTATGGAACCTCTTCTGCCCAACGCAACATGTCTTCAAGGGACACGTTGGTCGCAGATATCTGTACCTATACGAAGTCAGTTTTACATCGAAGTGTACGAGGAAAAGTTACCTGAGAACTGCTAGGTTTCGCAGTCAGCTTTTGGTCTAAACCCACCATTTCCTGAGCTGAAGAACGGAGTTCGAGCAGTCGAGCTTCAAGGGTATCACATTGCCTAGCTTATCGCGTTCGTAACATTGATATCATGGAATAGGGAACGCACGAATGAATGTTCTTTGCTTCCTCGCGCCTCAGCTCCAGCTGTCGCTGCATCATGAGTTCAAGATTTCCTCTAGCCTATCTAAACATCAGCCAACCGTATGGATCAGAGAGTGAGAATAAAGACCTGAACGGGCCGTAGATCATTTGCAGCTGCCATCAGATTCTGGGCAAGTATCGCTATCCACTCCAGCTGGCGTTGCCATTCTGGTTGTGCCGAGGATGAAGGTGGTGGTGGTGGTGCAAGAACTGCCTTTGTCAAATTGGAGTACGTGACCAGCATGGACCTCAGGACAGCAAGAAGCGCAGGCCGTCGATCTCAGTACAACTTCAGGACAGCGAACGTATCGAGGAGACTCGAGGACTGTCTCACCTACACTTGGATCAGGAGGGTAGAGTTGATGTACCCCACATTCAGCTAGAGATGGGATGGTCTCTTTCACCTAGTCGGGAAAAAATCAAACACTATGTTTGAATGCAAAGCAACATGCATGCATACAAACCACGTATCCCCGAAGACACTATAGTGCCCTTCTTCAAGGATCCAATCTACTCGTGGTTTCTCGAGCTGGGACAGCGACCATGTGGGTACATCGCTTTGATCTGATAGTAATTCGTGTTGGTCCACTATCCCGATATTAGCGTTTTGATCCCTGACTCGTTCCTTGAGCAGAGCAAGTAGCTTCAGGTTATGCGATGTATAGTTGTTGTAGTGAGATGGGGGTGAGGGAAAGGGACTACGAAGTTCAGCTTCCTCTTCGTCCATCTGCAATGTAGAGTTTACAGAGTGTTAGTAATGCCAAAACTACGTGAATGTCTTATTATCATCATGTTGACGTTCTGTGGCAGTTGTTTGGCAAAGGCTTGTGATCCAAACAAAGCTAACGGTCATTTCTTTAATTTGCTCTTGTCGTACTGCCGTCGCCGTCGTCAAAATGGTGCGCCGAATTGCTTCACAGGTGCACAAGCAGGCCGCGCGGCTCATGCGCGCGAATTACATCAAGAATGAGCCAGTGTGGTATCAAGCGGTTCTCGAACATCCTCCCCTTCCTCTTCCCCCAAGAGCTCCCCCAGTCCGCGAAGACCGTCGGCTATCATCTAGTAGGCAAATGCGGAAACCAAAGACTGAACCGTTGCCTATATTCTACTTGGAGGACAAAGTTCGTCGGCAATTTTTCCGCGACCATCCATTTGAGGCATTCAGGCCTGTCAGCATTGTAGAAGGTCGCGAAGTAGAGGCTGAGCATCCAGTACGAGGAACAGGTTGGACACGGCTATCTCAAAGAGGACTCAACCCTTCTCCGGAGGAGTAAGTAATTCTTCTTTCAGTCAACCATCGAATAACATGGCAACTCCCGTTTTGTTAGTGCTATCCACTTTGCTGTTAACCTGCACAACCACCACAAAATTGCTCTCAGCATTGCATACACGCGCGCTGTCGCAGAGTTCAGATCACTACGAGCCGGGCAAGAATTTGCCAATACTTTTGCTCGAATGGAGGCTGAAGCTTATGGCACTGTCTTCCCATCTGAAATTGACCGGACGTTCGAGAAGGAAGATGCAGTCTACCAATCGGCAGACCGTAAAGTTGAGCTCGACAGGGGTGCTCTTCTCGCTCGCAAGAGGTGGAAGGCCATCTTAGATGTGAACAGTGGGATGGGAGACTTTGACAGAGGACAAGAATATACCAGGAATTGGAAACAAGGTGTCCGTCCAACCTACGTTCCGGTAGATGAACCGGCACCTGTGTCAGAAGCTGGGAAGCCTGTACAATCCTTGGAGCAGGATCATACCGCCGCGAGCCCAGCGTTTGCTAAAATACTGGCTTCACACCCTTAGACATCATTACCTCGCAATTATCGGCCATCGACTTGTAAATGTTTTAAAGTATTATATCAAGAGCATAAGTCGCTAGTAATAATACAAAACTATGCTTTGATACGAGATTGAGCGGCCTGTGCCGCGTTCATCCCTATCCAAGTCTTCTCTACAAGTCCAAGTAGCTTCTGCATGTCCGAACTCCAATCATTCATCACGTCCTCTGCGCTGCGCTTACTCCTGAAGTTGACGATACCTGCTGGTCGGTCTACACGTGCCCAGATGGTATGTGAAACAACTAGCCGAGCAAGTGTTTCTTCCGTTTGTTGTGGTGTAAGGTCGAGAAGAATAGTGAGACGGGAGAGGGTGATTCGAGTGTAATACTGCGCAACTACGCGTACATTCTGGGTAAAATCGTGAATTAGTACACTCAGTTAGATAGATGGATTGGACTAACATGTTCGACGACGCGGGTATGGAGGTCCTCCCATTGCTTGGAAACCGAAAACACCGGCGTTGTTCGCAAGAAAGATCCATACAATGATTCGATTCCGGGCCACCTCATCAATTCGCGGGTCACAAATGACTTGACAAGATTACTGTCCAAAAATCAGTATTGACATTAACAAAAGACAAAGAACTCACTAATGGAGTTCAAGCTTTTCGAGTGCGGGGTTAGCAAATAGATGGTGCAGCATGTCTGATTGTTCGTTGTCATGAGGTGCAAGTACCACGTAATAAACAATGTGTTCGAGAGCCTGAAGACCGTAATCTGTCAGTCATTATAGGCCTGATGGGAATAAGAAGTACGCACAGCACGGCTTTTGCTCTCGTCCTCCTTTATCGACGGCGTATCCCAAACCTTCTCATAATGCTTCGCCACTTCCAGATAAGCACTTTGATGGAGAGCTTGCTGGATCATGAGATCATAGTATTTGAGTTTGAGATCCTAGATTCAGTCAGTCATGAGCGTGTCACCCGTCAGGTCCATGAACGGACAAACCTCATTTGCTTTCTCCTTAAGGAACGACTCGTTGACTTTGCGGCCCCCAACTTTGGCCTTGACCCATTCCGGCTCACCACTTCCAGGTGCATTCTTTCCCTGTTTCACGGGGACTTCCGCATCTTTTAATCGAGCAACAGCAATCAATAGCCTCATCTGCTCTAGAATGAACTCCGTTTTCTCTCTCCGCTCCATCGACGAGTAAGTTTCCACTTGCAGGTCGCTCAGAAGATCCGAAGCCGTTTGTAGTGCCTCTTTGATTGTGGCTGCCAAGGCGTTTGGAGCCTTGGAAAGAGTTTCATGATAATGGGAGAGAGCGAGCGTCACGCGCGCACGGGGCGTCTCGAGGAAAATCTGCGAGAAACACCATAAGTATATGTTGATAGTCCATGACGTAATAGACTAGCCTTTCCCTCAGTCACAGATCGCAGAGTTTCAACCAATTCTAACCACTTCTCGACACCTTGTTCTTGCCGAATCCCAGGCAGCCACGATATTGCCTGTTCGACTATGGCCTGAACAACAACTTTGAATTGACCGTGCTTCTTGCTCAGTAAGCTGATGGTGCTATTGAGTTGTGTGTAATCTCGGGATTCGTAACAGAGTTCAAGTGCCGCTTTAGCTAGGCGCGTTGTGGAAGGCAGATCATTAGCCTATGCGTGGAAAGTTGAGTATGAAGAAGTCATAAAAGTAACAAGACGTGCATTTCGTGTTTGCTTCTCCAGCACAAGCAATCTCTCCAAGGCATCTGACAGTTGACCAGACTCTGACTGAGTCAAGGTACTCCGTCAGTTCGAACACTAAGACATATGCAACTTGCACACACCTTAACGAGAGCGGAAGTCTCTTGTAGGAGCTCGTCAACTTCCTTTGTAAAGTCTTTCTCCTGTTTTCTAACCTCGGCCATTGCAATTGAGTAGTGAGACTTAGAATATGGCTTGTCATGCTTTGGCGTGCAGTGACGCGTCGCAAAAATGTTTGGCGTTATTTGCTTTTCTGCACTGACTTTCCATTTCTGGTCTGACCCCTGAACGGGAGTGATACTTGCCTCCACTTTCTTAATATCTTGTTGACCATCCACAGCATTCGTGAATTTCATGCCATTCCAGTCTGCGTTAGAATAATATGCGTGATAGTAACCCTAATAATAAGCGCCAGCACCGTGTACCAAATGAGTAAAGCGTCCCGTCGCGATAAGGAATTCATAGACAAACAGGAGGAATATCATGATCCAGGAGCTCCGACGTCGATGATGAAACCGAGTGCGCAGGAGAGGGCCTGAGTTCATGTTTTTCTGAGGACAAATCGTTCCCTTCTTTTGGTTGAGCATGGAGTATGGAGAGAGATTTGTCGAGCATATGCATAGGGATCGTGAGAGGGTAAGATGTGAGAATACGACATGCGAAAGTGAGTAGTCCAGCAAGGACCGTAGGGATGACGGAAGGGAAGGCATAGAAGGGGTCGGCATATTTGTCAACTGAGTTGGATTCTTCCAAGGGTAGTACCTGGATGGCGCTGATAGCTTTGTTTTCCGTGTGAATCGATGCGTCGACTTCGGTGGAGACCATGTTAGGCCGAACAGAGACGGACTGGTGTGAGACCGCTGGAGTAGCATCAACGCTTGTATCCATGATTGACGGTGTGGCATCAATAGACGTCGAGACCAACTCTGGCTTAGCCTCAGTTGACCTGTCAACCAGTTTGGGCGACACCTGGACATGGCGCTGAACCAAACGAGGTTTGGCTTGCAGAGACTTGTCTGCAGTGATGCGCGTCACAGTAGCGTCGACACTCTGTTCCCGGGTCTCGGGCTTCTGCGTGGAAAGATGCACAGCCCGGGCCCTCTCCATCAAGCGCATGCCTTGCATGTGTGGCAGCCAGTCCGAAACCTTCTGCCAGCCTGATGCGTTCGCCTCTACATATCCGGGGCGGTTCTTCTCATGGAACCACTTTATTGTCTCCAAATAGGGCGAAAGGTGACTGAGAAGAATGGTTGTCTGAAGAGGGTCGTTGACGACGGAGTGGCCCACGTGTAGGCGGAGAAGTGACCGCGAGGACACATCGAGGGAGTGAAATGTCTCCTCGGACTCCGTATGGGCATCCAACACAAGCGCAAGCGTCTGTAGTCGCTTGCAGCCCTGAGCCAGAACTGCAACACCTCCTAACGTAAGGCTGGGCCCAGATAATGCGGGGAAACGTGCCATTGGGCAGAGCCGAAGGGTCTCGATATTGGGACATGCCTGGGCTACAGCCTGCAAATCTGAATTATGGAAGAGGACTGATTCTGGCAGGTCTATTTCTAGACGGAGCAGAGACGGGAGTGAGGTAAAGTGCTGGAGGGGGAGGTGGCGGCAAGGTGGGTCTCCGCCTCGAGACGTTGATCTCACAAGCTCATTGAAACGGGATGAGCCTGTTGCGTTGATACGCAATGAGAGGAGCGATTTGCTGAATCGCTCGCAGATCAGACCAGAGAGGTCCTGCCAGTCTGCCATATCCGGGGGGTCCTCAATAACGAGCTCCAGGTGCGTGATATTGCTCGTCAGATGCTTTAGGAACACTGCGATGTTTGCAACCTCTCCAGTCAACGATAGTTGACGGAGATCTGTAAATACGCCACCCGAGCGCAGGTCACCGGTCAAGCGCAAGGATGACTTGCGGATTTCCGTGAAGTCTATCTCGTCCGCAGAGAAGACACCACTATCTGACGACGCATCGCTGGGAGTGGAAGCTCCCGAAGCGACAATGTCGTCAAAGAAGCCTTCGACTGCAATGACGGACCGGCCAGTGAGGTCAAGCTCGAGAACACGCAACATGGGCAAAGATGCAGCCCATTGCCCAACACTCGACGAGAGCGCGCCAGGTGCAACTAGAACCAACTTTTCCAATGTGTTGTGGGACCTCAGAATATCAGTGAATGTTTCGGGAAGGCTCGTAGGTGACGTGAAGGAGAAGGATGACAATTGAGTCGTGCTGCATACCTCCGCAAGGAAAGTGGCAAGTTGTGGGATCCTCGTGCTGACCTCCAAAACCAGACTTTGAAGCTCTGGGTTCAAGAAAATGGTGCAGCGTTGCAAACCAGCAGCAGTATCCACACGCCAGATGAGCTGCTGCAAGTGAGGAAGGATGTATTGCACAGGTCGGTTCTCCGCGATGATTGCAAAGATAGACGGAGAGACGCTGGGCGAGGATTCGATGTATGCAATGCGGCGTACACGTTCCCCATAAGCGAGAACTCGACTCCAATCCTCAGCATTGGGTGCCTTGGCCTGCGAGAGAGGTGTCTGGTTGAGTAATTGAGAGGCTGCTCGTCAAGGAAAACGCACCAAACCAAGCCCAGGGCGGCGGGATCTCTTCATAAGGGTGTTGGGAAACAGCGAAATGATTGGAAGTAACGAGTCCAGTTCCCTCCATAGTACATTCAGAGCAGGCTCGCACATAGCTCTACAGGTCCGCGCAAGGCGTGACATGGAGCGGCGGCCATTAGGAGAGTCGATGATAGTCTCAAACAGCTTTTTGGCTGCATCAGGATCCCGGAGGATAGTAGGGAACATTGTCTGCTGATGAACAGAGTAAGGGCGGTAGGAAGTTCGATTGTTTTGTTTGATTTGGCTATCAGGATCGCGGGAACGACGAAGGCGAAGAGATACAGAAGTTAAAGCGTCGGAAAACAAGGAGGTGGAAGACATGGATACTTGGGTTAAGCACCTGGTTTTAAACCACTTACTGCGCTCACACGCCGTAACGTCCGGACTATGTGAGGAGTCACCAGCAGGATGAGGGCTGGTTCAAATAACAAATTAAACGTGCGCAGTGACTTCATGAGCCGAGCCATGCTCCCCTTTCGAACACGGAGGTGAAACACGCGTCAAGGGTTTGCCCTTACGCAATAGAAGCGAACGATTGGTGTCTATACTGGGGCGTGTCAACTGCCACCTTTCCGCTATCGGGAAGTGATTATACGCTAGCACGCTCTATGCGATACGTGACTTGGGGCGGCGGGCACCACACACTGAGCCAGACGCTGGCATCAGGCACGTGTTTTGCATGTGTCCCTCATTCTGTACTTGATCCTGCAAGTGATAGCAAGTATAATTGCACGAAGCGTCTCGATATGAAGCACTGAAAACGTCCTGTAAAAGCACTGAAATAATAAAACACGACCACATACGGCTAACAAATCCTACAACTCTCCGACTTCCCATGGTATAGGCTCGCCTTCCCAATCATCTTCCCCTTCTGTGCTACCTCGGGTGTCATCTTCCGCTTCACCGATATCCCATATATCCCCACCTCTCGACGCGTCATAATGACCAACACGGTCGCCGTAAAGTAAACTACGAAAGACACGCTCCTCCTTGCTGTTGCGGGTTCTTGATGGTGAAATGGCCAACATGAGGCGAAGCTCATCAGGTAAATCAACATGAAACGTTCCATTTTCGTCATGGCTCGTGTCGCCAGCCGTGGCATATTGATCGCGGTCACGGGCACCACTATGTAATATTGGGTCCCAGTCAAGCTCTTCCGCATTTTCCGATACTTGCTGTGCTGTCTGGGTCCGATTAATGACTTTAACAGCAACCTCGTCTAAAATGTCTTCGTCTTCCTCATCCTCCACATCTGCAAGCTTGACCTTTTTTCGGCTCGTTCCGGCTTTTCCTTGTCCGTTTGCTGCAACACGTCGATTTGAAGGGGCCGCTTCAGAAGTGGGAGACGGTGGAAGTAAGAATAATTGCTGAGAAGAAGCTGATGACAGTCCATCATTCGCCGACACGACCTCCAAGACACGCTTGAGGGACAACTTCGGTTCCTGGGACTTGGTATGCACTCGTTTCTCCACAGTAATTGTACGCGATGATCCAGGCCCCGACTGCTTTACCCGGCCTTCAGCGCTGGGAAACTCGTCTTTCTTGAGGAGTTTTGACATCAAAGTAGGTTTTGTATCTGCATTCGATTTCTGTCTATCTTGGCGACCTTTCGAGCGTCTAGAATCCTTATGGGCATTGGCCGGAGATGCTTCGAGACTCGTGGCATCATTCGAATCGACCCCGTGTGAGATTACAACATCGTCCGAGCCTCGTGAGTGTGACTTGGAAACATTTGCAGGTCTCTTAAGTACACTTGCAATTGGTAGTGTGTCTTCGAAGAGGAGCCTGAATGACTTGCCGCCTGCCGGCAGTTTTACGGGAGAATCGTCCACAAAAGAGGTATTGATGTCCGAGCCACCAACTACCCCATCACTATCATCATCACTAGACAAACAATGTAATAATCGGAAGGGTAAAGCCGAGTGAGAACCGATACGTTGACGTTTCTGCTTATTGGGCGAGGGCGAGACTGGTTCACCGCGAAGTCTCTTTCGTGCACGCGAGACTGCCGTGTTCGGCGCGGGAGGTAATTGGGAGTTTGTACCAATTGATAAATGTGGTTGTCCTTCGAGAAAATTATCTGGGGATTCACACCGGGAGGAACGGTTTGGTATATTCTTGGACGGAGTTGCGAAAAAATTTGGTAAAGGCACCTTTCGGGTTGAGAATGAGGATGCAGGGGAGGAATCCCTCTGCTTGCCTTTATTTTTTACTGGTGAAAACGGATTAAAACCTGGAAGAGGTGCGACGACTTCGATTTCTCGCGGCTTGGAAATAATACGGGAGCGGGTTGGGTGAGCAGTAGATTTTGGTGGGGTGGTAGGGGTCTGAGAGAGGCAGGTAGCTGCTGCTACTGCCTTGGATAGTTTCTTGTATAACTTGTACTTTTCAGCTGCAAGGATGATATTGAGTGCAAGTCGCGACATGAAAGTACCGATTAGACGCACCTATAGCAGGTTGATCTTTAATATCTTGAACAGAAGGATCTCTGGAGAACTTTGACTTGAAGTCGCGTTCCCAAGCTTTAATTTCTGTTCGAAGAGATGCAACGTCTGCCATTTAGTTAAGTTCAAACCTGCGTTGAACGTCTTAATGGTTTACCACACAAAGCCAAGCCAAACAAGCAGTCTAATTTTATTGACTCATTGATGGACAGTCACCTCATGTGCACATGTGGACAGCACAAGCTCTGCATGTCCCATTTTAAGTCTTTCTTCTGTCGATAACATTCGTTAATACTGACAACGATTCTTTGTCTGGCTAGCTCCTCTTTAAGGCTTGCACTGCATCCGTCTATCTATGCCTTTAAACTGGGGTCGTCACAAACACCAAACCAGCCATCGTGTCCAGGATGTGTCAAGCTCAATCCACGATGAGCGCGTTCCACGTTTCTTTCAGTCTCCTACTTCTGCCGCTTATCAGCATCACGATCCTAATCCATATGCCATTGTATCTCCAGCATCTCTCACTCCTGACTTCGATCAATCTCCGTCTTCATGTTATCGCCGTGAACTTGAAAGCCCTCCCGAATTTTCAAAACCTTTGTCAAAGAGTATCTTAAATGACCCTGCATTCTCATCCGATCCTCGTGTTCATCCACATTTTCCACTCATTAGCCCTACATTCTACAAGGAACTCCCGTCTAAATCTCCTCTTGTCAACAATCCCTCTCAGACCTCTCAGACCGCTCCCAGTGACATCTCACCTCATCAGGAAGTTCTCTATTCTATAAAGGACCTAGACTGTGTTTCACACCCACCCAGCTCGGGAGAAGCTAACATGTCCTCGACTTCTGTATCTTTAGATTCTGACTCCCACACCACTCTCTCTGCCCCTGCTGTACCATCTGCTACATCTCATTCCCACTCGCTGAATGATCCCACGATACCTCATGTTGTTTCGCCTGTGCAACTTTTGTTTCCATTCTCAACATCTCCGACTTCGTCTTCGCCAAGTCAAGACCCAGGGTCTTCGCCAGCCATGCGTCCCCCTACTTTAAATCGTCGTACCCCAGCACGTATTGTTACAGCTCCAGAGCAGCGAAAAAAAATGGCGAAACCCACACCAACGCGCTCTGACTCGGCTCCAGTTCATGCAGACGGTAGTAACAGGCCTACGGGAAAGCGTCGTATGAAGAATTTTATCCGACGCTTCACAATCTCCCGTGTCCTCGATCGAATCGACGAAATGGATGAGACGGATCATTTTGGAGCAGAATTACGACGTGACAATTCTTACGATGCTATTGGTAGCAATCTTGCGCAACTTGGGCCCGCTCACATGTATAATGATATTGACGTTCTGCGAGGCGATTTCTATACTAAATCTAAGCGTGAGGTAGGTTGGACATACAAGCTTTTCCGACACATGTTTACATCCTCTTTGCAAAGAACGCCCCTCGTCAGGTGCGGACCCAGAAAGTATGTTTGGTAGTTGAGGACCACGAAGCTTTTATCTTTACATGTTTTGCTGCAGCTCCCCAGATTGCCCCCGATTGGTCCAGGCCTCAGTCGACCGTCTCCAAATTTCGTTCCTGGGCAAATTATTCCGTCTGGTGTTATATCACCGCCTCTGCATGCCACTCAGGCTGACGCTGTAATTTCGAACCCAGATCTTCGTAATCCAACCTCGGGCCAGTTAGAACCCAATGACCCCAGAAATCACTCTCCTCTTTACCACCTTCCGCCCGAGATGCTACCTTCTCGTTCATCGTCACATGCCCCCACCAGCAAGTCTGCTTCTCAGATCCATCGCTTTGGTAAAGATATACCTCACATACCACAACGGCCAGCTCATGATGAGCTCGTGCCTTATCACCTCCATCAAATACATTCTGCGCCCGGTCTACCGCCGGCTCATAATGAACGATATCTCGAAACTCGGTCACAAGCTCGCGGTGATGCAAATCAGGCAACGTCTCTTTCATCACCGCCCGTCGTTGAATCACCTGACATGGCGAATCCCCATCCTCGCCATCGTAGAACTCACTCGTTGGACAGTTTGCTCACGCGCCCCACCACATCTACGCAATCTATATCTCGCACTCAAAATAGCTTACAGCCACCGCGCAATCATCACCTTCCAAAACGCCTCGTCATGCCTGCTCTTCTTCAGCCCCCGCAACCACTACCCCAACAACAACCCCTGGATATACATCCCAGAACTGACCCCTACGATCTCCATCTCGAGTCTGACCCCTTCCCACCAACCAAAGGCCATACTCCCGAACCGGCAGCAATGTATCACCAAGGCCGAAAACTACTCCGGAAGAAGGCGGCCGTCTACCCTGGAAATATACCTTTGCCAACGCATGTGCCTGGAGCCCATGCTCACTCAAATCCTCCATTGACAAAACATCTGTCCTTGTCAGCAACTGATACTGGGAATGTCAAGGAGGTAGCTAATCGACGAAGGCTGAGTAAACGGAAACATGATATTTGATTCATGTTATAACCCTTCTTCTGGACTTTGACAGATTCTGATACGGAGATGGGTTGGTGTTCTTGTTTGAGCTGTCTTCTATCTCGTTGATTTGATTCACCTCATAGAGGACAATCAGTGCACTTATCGAGGTGTCTTGACTATGGACCTTGGTACACCAATCGCATTAAGTGATAACGCACGCAATATTTTTTGATTCTTCTGTATGTGTTTTAGCACGACTGTGGAATTGATGCATTTTTCTTTTAGTACACGGTATTTTTGCGCTAGTTTTTGATAGATTGGCGTGTTGCCACGTTATTGAGACTGGGGGTGCTGAAAGCTGTTAAACTTTGTTTCCTGGACGCTCAGGATATCGTTCCGAGGCTACCAGATGAATTTTAATAAGTGTATGGCCCCTGATTGGTTTGGGATGCCAGCGCAAAACCTTGACCATCCGATCATCGCTTCTGTTCGCTACAGTACTATGTAGAACCAGTACTGTTCAACAAACAACAATAGCTGGGGTCCACCGATCGCTTCAAACACAAATCCCCTTCATCTTAGTTTCACCTCCATTCCGTTTCATGGACATGTTGCGCTTGTTTAATTCCACGATCTCCTTCTGCAGTTGCACATCCAGCCCACTAACTTCCGCTCTAATTACGACAGCAATAACCAATGATGGCGGCCTTGAGGTGCTTCAACGTTGCATCTTTAGCAATGCAGTTGATCGGCCTGCATACTCCATTGGACACGCGGAAAAGTTCCGTTCGATTCCGTTCATTTCTGGCGGAGGTGAGACGCCCTTTATAGAAACTTCAGCAGTCTGAGCGGAGATGTGCTGGCTCTATGACCTTTTGCAATCAGGATCATAAGTTGGCAAAAGTCGGAAAAGCTGTCCCTGGCCGTCCTTGTTACTAAAATTGTGAATTTCTTCCTGATGTAGGCCTTGGATCATGGCTTCGTTGACATGACGAAAGTCCGATAGACGAGGCGTTGGCTCCCGCGTCGAGGATAGCCTTACTTGTGAAAATTTCGCCTTGAGAACGGAAAATCATGTGTTCAGTACTCCGCGCCACTGCTCGGTTTTTGGATGTATCTAATCTAGCCTGGCAGCTAAGTTCGATTGTGCTTAACTCTATTTTCCACCCATACTAGTCGATGCGCCCTACATAAATACCCTTCCTCCGCAGGTGCGTGTTGTCCGAAATGCCCTCTACCCCTTTTTGCCTCCGACGCTCATCTCATGGACAGTGCTGGTCTCTTTGTCTATGCCTTGGCTGTTGCAGTAGCCCTTCTACTCCTTTCGATTTACGATCGTCGCAGGTTTTCTGAGGCATGCACTTTTATGCAGTTGCAGTGGGCTAACTAACTTCGAGTCTAGCTTCATGTTATTCCTGCGATCGGACCATCAGGGGCAGTCTCTTCATGGCTCGGCGCGGTCCGCTTCATCATGGATGCTCCAGCCATGGTGCAAGAAGGCTATCAGAAGGTTGGTGACCATGTTATTCTTATGCAATTATGTTTTGAACCTCGATGAAGCATAAAGGCGGAATGTTCAGAGTGCCATTGTTTGACAAATGGGTAGTGGTCCTTACTGGTCCGCGGCTAATAGAGGAATTGAGGAAGGTGCCGGAAGACGAGCTTTCATTCGATCACGCTATGCGAGATGTGCGTTGGAAGTTGCCTTCTATTCCGTAACATTGAGATTTCCTAATCCACGGTTGCACAGCTTCTTCAAGTCAAATATACATTTGGCATCGACGCCCAGGAATATCCCTATCACATACAAGTCACTCGCAACCATCTATCCCGAAACCTTCAGGCGCTCTTTCCTGATGTTTACGACGAAATCAACCATGCATTCAGAACCATCATACCACTAGACCAAAATGGCAAGTTTTTTCACTTTCTCCGTGAGGTTATATTTACGTGCTTGTTGCGCAGGTTGGACTAAAGTTCGCATATACCCGGAGATCATGAAGGCTATGTGTCGCGTAAGCAATCGCCTTTTTGTTGGGCTTCCGCTATGTGAGTGGTTCGCTTAGATCAAGGGTGCATCCGCTCAACCCGCTTACAGGCCGATCCCCTGAATTTGAAGCCCTGCAACAGCAATTCGCTTTACAAGTTGTATTGCGTGCAACTCTCGTGAACTTTTTCCCAAAATTTGCACATCCGTAAGCAGTGTTGCTGAATTGATGGTGCGAAGACCCAACTTTGACTTTTAGGATCATTGGTCGCTTATTGACGAACACGCCTAGTAGCATCAGGGGATGTATGGCACTTCTTGAACCTATCGTGCAGGAACGACTGCAGACCCTGGAGCAATGCAGGGACGAGTGGCACGCTCAACCGGTGTGTTATCTTTCTATGACATGGTTCACTAATTAACTATGTTTCCCCAATAAAGAATGACATGATTAGCTGGCTCATCGACGTATCCGACAATGAGCACAGGAATCTTCGGAGTATATGCTTGCGGATTTTGGTCCTCAATTTTGCTTCATTACATACATCGGCTCAGGTATGCCGTTATGCTCCAGAGCAAATCAATCACTGACTTATTGTCTCACAAAGAGCTTCACCCACGCTCTTTTCAATCTTGCTACATACCCTCAATATTGCAAACCCCTTCGAGAGGAAGCTTTAGCTGTTATTAATCAAGATGGATGGTCAAAGACTGCGATGACGAAACTTGTCAAGATGGACAGCTTTCTCAAGGAATCCCAACGATTCAATAGCACCACTCTCTGTATGTTATTTTTTATTTTTGGCGATACTAGGCTGATTTCTGGTAGTCCCTATGATGCGCAAAGCAATGCGGCCGTTCGTATTCTCGGATGGCACTGTGATACCTAGCGGAACTCACGTCGTTGTCGCTTCATTACCCATGCATCTCGACGAGGAATACTTCGAAAGCGCGTCTGAGTTTCAACCTTTTCGGTTTTCACAGCAGCGCGAGGACACTGAAGACCTACAAAGCCTACTAGCTTCCACAAGTGCGAGTTATATTCCTTTTGGGTATGGACTTCATGCTTGGTACGCCAAAATTGCCCGATCTATGGTTTTGAGTTCTCACTCACTGATTTTGTCAGCCCCGGTCGCTTCTTTGCTTCTAGTGTGATGAAGGCCATGATGGCTTATCTTGTGCTAAACTATGATATTAAATTGGAAAAAGAAGGCGAGCGTCCTCCAGATGAATGGTTTCTGATGAATTGCTCTCCCAACCGTAAGGCAGAGGTTATGTTTAGACGGCGACGACCCTGATTGTAACGATTTCACATACATACTTAGACACCCAAATAATGCCCACATTTTTTACTATTTCATTATTTCCAGCAATAGCACATCGAACATGAATTGTGTGAAGAATTTCATTACTGAATTCTAAGTCGACTCTATTAACATACACTCACCCCATCAATGGACAGGCCAAGGATTGATACGAATAGAGTGCGATCTCGTCATTGATGGTGTTTCAAGTGTGTTGTCACCACGGCGTCTACGTTCCTAGTTCTCCTAAGGTTCATCGTTCTCGAGAATCCTATGGCCCCTTGGTCTAAGTTGTAAGACTGAGCTCGAGGGTCATCGAGACAGAAACCATCCAGAGTTTCTGATGCATATCATCTTGCGCGAATAGCCGTGATGGTGACTATGAAAGAGTTGCACTTAATAGGTCGATTACGGGGTACAAACTTCAGGGCTGCGACTCACTTGGATCACTGATGTGTATATAACCAACTTACATCATACTTCTTGCCCTAGGAGGTTCCACGAGTAAATCTGGAGCAAGGGGAGTTTACATGAATGGTAAATTTGGGGCTGACAGGTCATTTACCGTCCAAAACGTGAATAGAAGTTTCTTGGATCAGATGAGAAAGATCATACGGCGTACATGAGGATTGAGATGAAAGCTAAATTTATCAGGATGAAGTTGATCCAAATAATTCGGGACGCGGATGAATACAAACATGACAAGAAGAGAAAGTTGCACCGATCAGTACGGTTAGATCAGTAAGTCAAATGGAACATGAACTGGAAGCTATACTGTTTCGTATCGGGATCCCAATATGACCAGTTCCAATATCCGGCGTCGTCAGCTTCGTCTTCTATCTCGCGCGCAGGGGAAAACAATTGGCTTCATACGGTTCAGTAGCCACCTAGCACCCAATAAGCAACGTGTGACTTGGGGAAGTAGTTGCATCTACGATCAGATACTGGCATACTGCCTTGTTCAGAGGCTCCCTCTTTTGCTCCCAAGTGCGCATAAATCGTCGGCGAGAAATGACATCTGCTTTGATCTGAAGAAGGTGGACCTGGACCATCATACCTTCTTTTTGTCCCACAGTTTTTCACTCAGTGGCCTAGGCGTACTATTTTGAGGGACGCTTTGCGTTGTACATTTCTTCGAGTCAGAGCAATTATCGACTGCGTGTCCTGAGCATCGCGAGCCGCACGACGAGCGAGATTGATTCTTTCCCTAGTATGAACCTTCATTGGTATAAAGTGCCAGACAGAGACGACATTCGAGGGAGCCCAAATGATTCCTTATGATGCTTACATGGATACTGCACTGCATGTCAAAATTGGCATCGAAGGGCAGGTCAAATACTAGAAACTTACACATCGGGGGGGTTCAACATTTTACCTGTCGCAAGATTTCAATCAAAAGCAGATCTGGACCTGGCTAGAGCATTCCAGACCTAGCCTAGAGCGTTCCAGAGCACTCCAGGATACCTGTTGAATGTAACCTCACTGGCAGCAAACGGCGGTAAAACGTCAGTTTCCCAGTAGTGTGACTTTGGCAAGATCTATCGTCTCAAGTGCAAATCTGCGTAAACATCCCGAGCGACACCAACTCCACCGAACTTGAAACCGGCACGATTCTGCAAACAAGATGGATTTGTATTCCCAGGGTGAGCTAAGGACTATCTGGCAAAATGCATCAGGAACTTTAACATCAAGCTCAGGCTGGCGAAAGTCAAAGAGCAAAGATGACATAATCGGTCCATGATAGGTTTTCTTCCACCCCGATACTCGTCAGACAATTCAGACTTTGGTCAATCAGTAAGGAATGATGCCAAAGCCAGCCGTCGGTTCGTTGCATTAACCCGTTGGGACTTGTAGATTCTCTTAGTAGCGCCCAACCAAGGTGAGTTCTAGAAATCTTTAAAATGAATCTGTTGAATGTTTGTGAGCGGTATATCTTAAATCCGCCGCGGCTTACTTACTTGAAGCTTCACATAGATGATGTCTTCGGCGGCCGTTTGAAGTTTATGTAAAGCCCGACCATGCTTGATGTTGCAGTTACGAATATGTCCGGTGATGCTAGCCTGGAGATAGTCATCTTCGGTCAGTCCCGAACCTCATTGTTTCCGATTCCCAGGTCACAGAAGTCGGCCATGCCACCAAATGGTTCGTATACGTACGCGGCGGCGGTACTCCACAGATACAGACAGGTTTTTCCACACAACAAGTTGATGTGTTCCACCTGTCCGCTAAACTTGCTCACGCATCCAATGCAACTATACAGAGCAGATAGTGAAGGCCCGGATATGCTACCAAATTCCGAGAGACTTACTCCCGAGGTTTTCCGTTTCGCACTCGGATCACATTGTCAACTTAGAAGAGAAGCTTTCCGTTCATGGTATCATGGGGAAATGCACTCGGCGCGTTCCATTGGCACAATTCTTTTCTGGATGTCGTTAAGGTGAAGCACGGGTCGGAACGAGGGCTTGTTGTTGCAGCATAACCCCCTTCATGGCTTCATTCATGTAAAAATTTACATTAATCGTCTGTCCTCACTAATACCTTCTTTTGTCGAATGGCAGCCATGTTCCAACGGACCATGGAGATTGAACGCCATTGCGTGTGATAGGCTATCAGCCGTCGGACGCAAAAAATCTTTCAGGCTTGTTCCATGCAGGCAGACCGATCAGAGGGGTCCTAACAAGCGCTGGAATGCCTCCATCCCTTAGTCCTATCCATGTTGATCTTTTGTTATGTGAACAGCATTTATGATATGGCAAAACCTTGACGCACATATGCTACTCACGAGGCCTGACGCAGACGATAAATGTACACTATCGCATTTCGGATGCATGTGAAAAAAACTCCTTCGCATGGATCCGAGGAGATATGCACCAGCTGCACAGTCGCAGTTGAGTTCATCGGTACCACACATAATAAGGATAGCTATAGATGCAACACGTATTGGAGTACATATGGGATGTAAATAAGACAACTGGTTCAGTGATATATACCGATGTACCAGATGACCGTCATGTCATGAAAAACATGAAAGCCTCAGTCATCTACGTCATCTTGTGCCTGCGAAAGAGCTCGTAGGACATTGTTGGGTATGTTCATAACCTGCGCAAATTTATCCTCAAAAGGGACTTCGCCTTGTGCTCGCGCTTTGATGGCGCAAAGCTCTCTGAAGGCAACAGAAAACCCGAATGACTGGTTCAGAGTGTAAGCATACGATGCCATAATAGTCTTGAGTTCTTCCGCGGAAAAAAAGAGTACGTCTTGGAACAACGGCCGCTGCGCGAAGTATTGCACAACTTTTTGGATCTGTTGTTCCTTTGGATCAGAACGCCCAGGACACGAAGCACTTTTCTGCATTGCAATGGCACGTAGCCAGTCTTGGTATGCTTTGTCGACATGATTTTTGGCAACAGTCAGATTGCTTTGCAATCCTTGGAAACCGACATGCATCGCTTGTGTTGCCCTGTAAGATGCAGATGTGTAAGGAGAGGTGAGATGGGTATCGTGGTCTAAAGCACGGGGCGGGGAATTGCGAAGACTTGAGTACTTCTTGACATACTCGTCACGGAGGCGATTACCCTCGTCCACGAGGTCATCGAGGATGAAAGGTGATGATGATATTCGCTTCAATGGCGGTGGGTCTTCTCTGGGAGAGTCGCTCTTTTTTAGAGCTGCTACTTTGTAATATGGTTTGCGGCTGCCATATTTTTTACGGTCTGCCTCGAAAACATGTTGTTTGACTCGTAGTCCACTCTTCTTTGCATCCAGGCACGTTGTAAACCTTCCTCACATATTATAAAGCGAGCATGGTAGCGACACAACTTGATGCACTTACATATATGCAAGTCGAATGGCTGTTGTACTGTCATAGCCATCTTGATACACAGCTGCGTCATGAAAGCCAGAATACAGTTTGTACTTCGTCTCCACGAGCCCAAGCAGCAAAACCTTTTGAAAAGCTGTTTGAGCCTCTTTATCTGAGAGCTTGGATACTCGTTGGTCAAAATCAAGAAGGTGTTCGACATCTCGTTCAAAGTCGTTCCTCAGATCCACGGGTGTCTCGTACAGTGGAGAGCTGTTGAAGTTTTCAACAAGGTTTTTGGACCAGACCAACACGGCAGTATCTTTCGAAGAACAATCAACAATCACTAAACGAGATAGAAAATAAGTAAGAAAAAGAAGCTTACCTCCGTCATAGTCTACAAAGCAAACTTGTGAGCAAATGCCTCGGGAATAGGCATGAGAGGAAAAAGCCAACCTCCGCCACCCAAGTAGCTTGCCAGTGATCGCTCGCCTTTCACCGGAAATATAATGACATCAAAGTAACTTGACAACTTAGGGTGACTGACGGCAGTGACCTGACTTATGTGTGATGACTCGTTCTACGAAAAACAGGTTTCTTACCTTCTGGACATCCGAGGGCAGTCTTGTGGGAATCCTCCATATCTAATCATAAATCTCAGGACAAGCTTTGACAAAACTAAAGTGCTCACTAAAACAGGTCCAGTTATGATATCGATATGGGTTCCACTTTCAGGGTCGGTGATGAGTTGCGACGACCGAAAATGTATCTGGCCCTCTTCAAGGACACCATACGGATCTGTGGTCTTATTAGACGAGCAACAGTAATCGATAAGAACGCTACTTGCCTGGTACGATGTAGGCCTCGAGGGACTCCTTGACTGGAATGTGACAATTTTTTACATAATCGTCCAGAACAACCGTCACCACGCTTTTGAGCTTGTTAAAGAGCGGGTCGAGCTTTAAGGGGTGAAATCCTGCCTGGAGAAGCTCGAGGACGGATTCATATAGGGAGGTTGGTTGGCCGCTATGGGGATTGCGACTTCGGGGATCCGGGGCAGCCGGTGACTGGTCCAATATAACATTACCATCATCATCAATCTCGTCACCCAGCTCCTCGTTGGGCCGGAGTTGGCCAAGGCCGAATGCACGGGCCTGGCCAGCAATGCGCCGCCGCAGTCTACAAATCACAACACGGCCAGCACGCTCAACAGCTCGCCAAACTAGGATCATTGAATCGGAGCCGTCCCATTCAGTGAGCTGGCGCACTTCATTGTTCAGTCCATTAGCCATGAGTTCCTTCAAAATACCAGTGGGAACGTCATTCTGAGCTAAATTTACCAGAGTGTCTTTGGATAAGCGGCTCGGACCAGTTACACGAGACGGCGCAACAAGATCGAAAATTCTGTGGGCATCGTCAATCTTGTGCAGCGGTCCACAATTGATTTTGTGTTGCGAGTTACGTATCCAAATCTTTGGTGGTCCATCGGCGACTTGATACTCAGGATCTGGGTGCAGAACCCACATCCCCTTGGCACCAGCAATACGTCCCTGCACGGCTGTCGGTCGACTTGGATATTGGATTACTCGCATGATGGCAGTCAATGCCGCACCGCTGATGAGCCCGCACCCATCAGTCATGATTTTTTCAGCTAGATGCTCTCCCTCGGCGCAGTTCGCAGCATCTGCAACATCTAAGTCAATGCACCATAGTTTGCAAGGAAGAGAAAATGTTACACTGATCATCAATGAAGAATATATTCTCAGAAGCAAATTTGATTGTTGGTACCGAAGTTGATAGGCCGAGCGCCCATCGGGTAGACCATTTGCTGATGGGCTAGTTGAAGTGCGCGTCAGAGCTGTATCACGCGGACTCAGACGAAAAGGTATTCACCTGTTTTGAATTCAATCTTAATGGATTATGCCACTGTACAAATTCATGGAGTGTTAGCCGGTGAGCGTCGCCATCGTCAGGGTGAGTCTGCCGATCTATGTTTTCGTTGGTTTCGAAAAGGTAAACATTCCCTTCCTTCGCATGAAATGGTACGAAAACGCGGCCACACAGCACAAATTTGCTGGACTGGAGAAACTTGGGAACTTCTGTGTCATATATCAGGTTGTCTGGAACACGGATTTGGAGGATGCGTCGAGACCCCAAAAACCGAGCAAATCGATGCGACCGCCGAATCTCGGGTTTTTCGAGCTCGAGTTTAAACGAACTTCCCGCTCTCACAATACGGGCAGCTTGCTGGATCTTGCCTCCGTACCAATTTTCTTTTCCCTCCCAGTCGCCCATAGTTCCCAGGCCGCGGCCTTTATTTTCAACAATCGCAAGCTGCTCTCGATCGTACTCAAGCCTTTCGATCATATTTAGCTTTGGATTCATGATATGATTGAACTTTATACCAAACTTCTGATGGTGCTCTCATCGCAGATGACGGCCCCATCTCGTCTTTGATGACGGCAGCCACTTTCCATGCAGCTTGCGCATTTGAACCCTTGAGTTGGCGCAGACGATGTTCCGTCATATCTTCGAACGTCCACATGCCACGAGTGACACCTCGTGCCAGTTCATAAATTGTTCCCCACGCAAGTTGTTGCTGATCGAGGGTTATTTGAGCTCTCTTGCAATGGGCGATGTGTACAATATTCAACTGAACGCCAAACTCAGGAAGACGATGGTTTGTTCTTGTCCCTACTTGTGGCACATTCACCTGCAGGGCTGTAGTAAGCGTACGTTGGACGAAAGGGCTGTGAAAACCTACAGCTGGCGCAGTCTTCTGCGATGACATCGATTCGAGTCTGGTTGTGTGACTGCGCGAAGAACAAAGAGGAGTGCTGTGTTGACGATGGTAAGTCGCTGCCACTGATCACATGGATGAACTAGGGTTTGACCCGTTCTAATGGCGAAGCAGAAGTTAAACCCTGCCAAGTCGAGGTAAGTTTGGAAGCATTATCAATGCATTGATTTGCGAAGTCACAGCTGATAAGCGGACTTCATGTTCCATTTCAATTGCATGGTGAATGTTCTGTACGCTAGGCAGCGCTAGGCCCTGCTACAACATACTTCAACAATATCGATGATGTTCCTTCCGCGTCAAAGGATAATATTAAGAAAATGGGTACTTCAAGTTGGTCTGACTGAGCTGGTTACAGTACTAGGTTGATTTGGGTGAACGAAGCGGTTTTCCGTGGTCAGACCACAAACTTGAAGGTCCTAGTACTACAAGGTTGGTATTGAAAGAAACGAGCAAAGAAACGAGTCAGGCTAACGAGCTCATGACCAAATATAGCAATTGATAATCAGTGAGGTCGGTCTTTAAGTCGGGGCCATCTTGATTCAGACTTTAATCCGATCAGAATTTTGCCGTCATGGTGAGTCAAAAGCAAGAGTGAAACGCTAACTGTTGATGGTGTGCAATGACAGCCACCAAGACAAAAGAACCAAAATCCATCGGGACTTGGTCGAGCTATCATCAATAAGAAGTTCAAGGATGCCAAAGAAAGACAAGAGTCTGGTCTTGTACGTGGTATTTTGTCTTCTGCATGCGTTTACTCATGTTCTCAGTATACAACCGAAGTTGATTCTACAACCCGTCTTAAATCTGTTACGCAGGAGAGAGATCTAGATGAATTTCTGAACACGGCACAATTGGCGGGCACGGAGTTTACGGCGGGTGCGTCAATATGATTTCCTTTTTGTTTGTAGCCTCATGCGGAAAGTTAGAACGACGAAATGTGAAGATTATCCAGTCCCCTGTAGGATCAACACACAATCCCCATCTTCTCACTGATCAGGAGGAGGAGTCGACTTTGAAGAAGCACCAGCTGAATAAGGAGAGACTCAGAGTGCCCCGAAGACCTCCATGGACGAAAGCAATCACAACATCACAATTAGACCGACAGGAGAAAGATGCCTTCCTCGAATGGCGAAGAGGGCTTGCTCAGTATGTGGGAAAACCCATGATCTTCTGTGGCCACTGACCGATACCGATAAAGACTTCAGGAGGAAGACAAATTTCTGTTAACGCCATTCGAGCGCAATATCGAAGTCTGGAGGCAATTATGGCGTGTCTTAGAGCGATCACATTTAGTCGTGCAAATCGTTGATGCTCGCAATCCGCTAAGATTTAGATGCGAGGATCTTGAGTCGTATGTCAAAGACGTGGAAGGTGCAGAAGGCGAGGCAGGTACAGGAAGAGATAAGCGCAAGACTCTGCTGTTAATCAATAAGGCCGATCTACTCACTGCGACACAAAGGTGAGCGTGGTCCCACTTCTATCGAATGTCTATCTTTATTCGAACCTTCACCTCAAGGCGAATATGGGCAGATTATTTCGATGGTCAAGGCATACAATACGCATTTTTCTCCGCTGCGAATGCTGCTGCATTGCAGCAAGCCCGCCGGGATGCTATTGCCCAGGCCGAAGAGGAACAACTCCATGAGGATAATCAAGACGAAACTTCACTGTCCGATTCAGATGGTCCGGATACACCCAGCGACGATGTCAGTGATGATGACTTCGCAAAAGAGTCGGTGCAGGAATCATCACCTCACTCCGACAGCGACACGGACGACGAACATCAGTACGTTCACACAGAGGAAGATAATCCTGACGGGAAAGATCCTCGTACCAAAGTTCTCTCAGTGTTGGAGCTCGAAGACCTGTTCGCCACAGCTGCTCCAGATCTATCAAGTGAAGCTCCATTTAAAAAAAAATCCAAATAAAGGCTTACAGCTCACCAATTGGCAGTGTTTACTGGCCCGTCTGGGGAACCTCCAACAAAACTGGTGGTTGGGCTCGTTGGTTATCCCAATGTTGGTAAATCTAGCACAATCAACGCCCTTCTCGGAGAAAAAAAGGTCTCCGTCTCTTCGACCCCTGGAAAGACAAAACACTTTCAAACTATTCATCTCTCCCCAGCGATAGTACTTTGTGACTGTCCTGGATTGGTATTCCCTCAATTTGCGACTACCAAGGCTGCACTGGTTTGTGACGGTGTGTTACCAATTGACCAAATGAGGGAGTATTCTGGTCCGGTAGCTCTGGTAGCCAAGCGAATACCAAAGGAGGTGCTTGAAGCGACTTACGGTTTGACTGTTAAATTCAAAGGTGTAGAAGAGGGGGGTGACGGGAAGATCACTGCTGAGGACTTCTTGATCGCTTATGCGAGTGGGTACTCTTCATTTGGTTTAAACAACTATTTTTTATCAGTCAACAGTTGCTCGAGGGTTCATGCGGTCCGGCCAAGGTAATCCAGATGAGGCACGAGCAGCACGTTATGTCCTAAAGGACTATGTCAATGGGAAACTGCTTTTCTGCCACCCACCGCCGGGCACACCTGAGGAATCTTTCAACCAAAGAACCCACGAACTGTCGCTTCTGCGAGTGACAGGAAAGAAACGTGCACCCGTCACAAGAGTTGGAAAAGGCGCGGATACATTCGTGCCGGCTAATCCGTCTCCCATGCTTGTTGCTCAAGGGCAGGGGCTGAAATCTCAAGCTCTTGACCAAGACTTCTTCGCTCATAATTCGAATCTATCAGCACGGCCATTTTTACAAGGTACCTCTCGTAACGGGCAAGAGTTTTCGAGGGGAAGAATATATCCTCATCAAAATATGGTGGCTGACGATGGTACTCCATTGGGACATGGGAGCGCGAATCAGGCCGCTATGTTGGCGAGTGCTAGTAAGGTTGGGAAGAAGCATAACAAAAAGAACAAGCGAGTGAAGCAGAGGAGCGGCAAGGGATATGATTGATGCCTAACGCGCTGGTGGAACACAATTATTTATTGAGGACTGTTGAGAGTGGTCGGGTCAAATTCCAAAAGTAGCAATGACCCCTCTGCTATTCGATAAATGCCTCGAGCCGCATCTACGTCGTTTCTTGTTTTTTCTCTAAATCTACCAAGCATGGAAACACAGACACGCTCGCTAGGACCGACTCAGCCTGTACCCTCATTTGTCTCTTCAAAGTCAGCACGTTCACAGACCTTGTCAAGATCGGATGTATGCGCCAAATTCATTACGACTACCGCGGATGGACGCACGGAAGGTATGAATTTATCTTGTTCCTTTAAGCGGCAGGGATCATTAACAACGATCTGCTACGTAGGAATAACTTTGAGTATCGGGAAGCCAATAACCATTGGAAGGAACCCTTCTCTTTGGTCGCTCAACGCATCTTCTAACCTAAGCTATCTTGTTTACTCACTTGCTCATATGCAGCTCGTACGTGATACCAGATATCGTGGTGTCCAGCGTACATTGCAAGATACACGCGTCAGCTCATGTGTCATGTTTCGCTGGTTCATACATCTCCTGACACACGTTGAACAGGGTCCAGTCTAGCACCGGAGGAATCATTGTATCATGCCAGGTAGTTACTTGCGCCGTGCTACCTTACTTGCTTAACTTGACTGCTGTGAAGGACTTGTCGACAAATGGACTCATTTTGAATGGGCACAAAATCCGCAAAACATCTGTCATTGTCATGAATGGCGATACATTCAGAATACCAGCCTCGCAGAGTATGTATCAATCATATGCCGCTCTCAATTTATGCCTTGCTGACCTTTTACCAGCCTTTCAGTGCATACTTAAATGGAGGCACGTTAATGAAAAACACGAAAAACACGCGTCACAGCCTTCTCAATCACAAACGCAGTCATACAAAGTTGCTACCGTTCACCGAAGCAACATATTGATTTTAAAGAGTTTCATGCAGGACCTCGGACGATTCCTAATCACATCTCACTGCCTTGGGAGTGGGAGTTATGCCACCGTACAGCTTGCGCTTGATACCACAGGTCACCAACAAGCCGCCTGCAAGATTATTAGGCGCAAGGAAGGTAATGACCTTAGAAAAGAAATGAAGGAGGCAACATTGCTCATGAACCTGCATCACGTTCGTGCATAATTTCATCTTTTTGTCTTGAAATGTCACGATATCGATTCAAACAGCCTAACATTAACAGGGTATATGCTGTCGATTTGGATCCGGAATTCCTGTAGGTCGCTTGCTTTTTTGGTTCACCACTGAAGCGACAAATTGTGAGCACCAGATACATCATTCTTGAACTCTGTACTGGCGGCGACCTTTTCACGTACATCACAACGCACTCCAAGCATCGATTATGCGAAGGAGAGGCAAAGTACATCATGTATCAACTTCTCAAGGGCTTGAAATACCTGCACGACCGTATGATCTCACACAGAGGTAAGGTTTTATACCTCTCCCACGAGGTCCAAGCTGAGCTTAAGGCAGATCTCAAGGTGAGTCCCTGTGTGTGTTTCAAAATTTTGACTCTATTCTGTCGTCAACAGCCAGAAAACATTCTGCTTTTTTCACCCGGACCTTATCCACGTATCCAGATTGCCGACTTCGGTCTTGCACGTCCAAAAGCTTATCAAGAAACTTTGCATGTTTGTGGCACCATATCTTATCTCCCGCCAGAAGGTATCCTGGCGCTCGAGCACAAACATCTTGGCTACGTTGGCATGCCAGCTGACTGCTGGAGCGCAGGCGTGACGCTTTTTGCTATGTTGACGTGCGTGTTCTGCTATATTTGTTGTCACAGAAATCGCATTCAGAGTTAATACTCGGATTGCTGAAGCGGAAGTCACCCATTCGACTTTGTCGGTTCTACTCATTCTCGCATCTCTCTTGAAGACGTCGTGGACTCTCAAGGCTTCGTCCAATCCCAGCATGCGACGGCTCAAGATGAAAGAACAAAACAACGTATTCTTGATGGGCAGATTTGCTTCCATGAACCGATCTGGGGTCCGCTTCATGACGGTGCGTGCCCAAGGTTAACTGGTTTTAGTCCTCCGCAACCCATATTTTTCGAATAAATGATCAATCCCCTGACTATTTGCGGGTGTGTAGCCAAGATCCTCGTCTCGCACCTTCTTGTCTCAGACCCGCAGGACCGTGCAACTGTGTACTCTGCACTCAAGAGTTGGTGGATCTGCATGGACCTCGAAGAGTTGGATCAAGCGTACCGAGAGCGGATCAGAGCGCACTTCACGTAATTCAGTCTGCAATACTCTGTTTTTATTGCTCTTGTTTGTGCGTTTTTGTGACACTAGATTTGTACAGCGCTTTCAAGTTCGTGGTATCTGATTGCAATGGTTCACATCCGATTCTATCCAAAATTGAGAAAAATGTATCTGTCATCAGTGTGGTAGTGAAAACAATGCTATTCGTTCCATGTAATAATGTCTCTATCCTCTTCTGAGTTGTGGTCACGTTTACGATGTAGCATGACACGTTCGCGTGAAGGAAACAGTCTGTTGCAATCTACGGACGCTAGTGAACGGACAGATAGTAGACGATATAACGCGTACCTTGGAACGCACAAATGTATATCGGTGTCCTACAGTATAGTGGGTGAATCATAACACGCTAGTGCGATATAGGCTTACTCTTGAGGAGAGGTGACGCGAGCAAGACCAGCTGTTAGCTGATCATGAGTAGTGGTTGCTGTTAGAAAGGTCACTCAGCTCGCATAGTATCATAAATATGTCCTGGCTTACTGTCATGGGTCGCAGGCTTCGACTTGAGGACGGATGGCAGCGATGGACCATGCATTACAGGATGAAGAAATGTAGCACAGCCACTTCTAATTACCAAAAGTTGACCCCCAATAGAAGTTGGACTCGGAGCACTTACTCTCGGCGGGGAATGTATGACTTATCTTCGTCGCCGTCGACCACAGTGAGCTCCACTCTCAAGACGCTAACTTCCCGCTCCGAATATCTAGTAAACAGTCGAAACGACGAGGAAATACCCGGAAGTTGGTCTGGGATGTGGGGTTCCCGGTCAGCGTCCACTGCGGCCATCAATGGCAGGGCTGCACGTGGAGTTCACGGCAGGTCGCTCAGCGCTTCTCCAGCGTCTGCCTCTTCTTCATGGGCACTTCAGCACTCGCTGTCTATGTCTACTACTACTAATCAGAAGCCACCTGTTATGTGGTGGCCATTATCATCGTCTGCCAGAGACGTGGCGCTATCCAGCTCAACGTCCCGGTCGACCCCAGATGGCTCACCATCATCATCGCGTCCACCATCTCCTGGGCTGTCATTACTGAACGAGGCATTGAGTGACAGCATTCTTCCGACAGTGCCCCCACGCGCACGACTGCCTCCATCCTTTTCGCCTGCTCGTCTGCTCAGTCGACCACCTCCATTACTCAGTAATCTGCTATCAACTCTCCCGTCAGCATCTGTGGCTCCCATTCCTCCACATATTCAAAATGGGCTCCCTTTATCTTCTGCAGATCCTGCAGCCCACATTGATGAGCCATGTATATCGTTAAACCACTCCCTACCCACTCATTCGTCCATTGATACACTGCGTTCGATCCATGCATCTACCGCACCACAGATTGCGCCTCCTCCTATTCTGACCAAATGGTGGTTCCAAAGTGATTCAGACTCGGGGATCAAGGACAACGTGGGCAAGCTCCTAAATGAGGAGGATCAGGCCTCGTCGTTGAATACAATACATCAGAAGTGTATGTCTGTAGTCTACTCCTCGAACATTGCTAACCACTTGCATGTAGATCGTTCACCAAAAGCTCCCGTTGTGTTCTGCCATGGGCTTCTTGGTTTTGACACCGTAACTGTTGGACCTTCACTTGCACCCTTACAGGTTGCACATTGGCGTGGTATCAAGGAAGCATTGGAGGCAAATGGGTGCGAAGTTCTTATCACGCGAGTACCTGCAACTAGTTCTCCTGTAGAGCGCGCAAAAGTTCTCGAGAAAAAGATTTCAGAAGTTTATCCTGGCCGAGCTGTCCATCTCATAGGACACAGCATGGTAAGGTGAGCACCGAGGCAGACGATCACCCTTACTGACACATTGCAGGGTGGCCTTGATTGCCGTTACCTCGCAACGCATCTCACCCAACGCAAATTTTCCGTGATAAGCATCACTACAATTGCCACTCCACATCGTGGCTCCTCCTTCGCGGACCACTTCATGTCACTCGCTTCGCAGCATCTTCCATCCGTCCTCGCCCTGCTTGAGCTCTTACCAAACGGTGGCGGCGATGGAAAGGCATTTGAATGTCTTACTCTAGAGAGCATGCGCCGGTTCAACGAGGAGACACCTGACGTCGAGGGCGTGCGCTATTTTAGCTGGGGTGCATGCTATGAACCAGGTCTTATTGATACATGGAAATGGCCGCACAGTATCATCTTGGAGAAGGAGGGTCCGAACGACGGGCTGGTTAGCGTCGAGTCAGCCAAGTGGGTGAGTACGCATGATGACTCCTTGGTGTGTGCGCCTTGCTGAATACGCATGCAGGGCACATATCTCGGTACTCTTTCTCCCGTGAACCACCTCGACCTTGTTGGATGGACGAACGCTGCGCGATATACGTGGGCCTCGATTTGGGGGAGAGAGATTTTATTCAAACCTGCTTCATTCTACCTTGGTATCGCAGACTTGCTGGCTGGAGTGGAGGAGGGCGAGGGCGACAATTGTGATACACTAGAGGATGACATGGTTGTTGAAAGTCACCGGGAGAAAATTCAACAAAACCTCTTGAATAGTAATCCATCTCCCAGGTCAACGCCAAGCCCGCTGCTGAGAATGCACCCTGTACTTGGAGAGATGATATCAAAAGCGCAAGAAGAATCAATGTCCCTACCTCAACGTACTTTCAAACCGGCAGAAGGATCGAAATCTCCGACATCCCCAGAAGCACCCACATCAACGAAGCAGAGATCTCTGCCCCCTACGCCTCCTCATGAGGAGACCCCTCCTACACCACCTACAAAATCGCCAACACCGCCTGCACATACGGGAGAACGAGACTAGACCACCTTTCACGCATCACGCCATACCCGTAAATGCATCTGCCGCATTATTAGTCGTATTATATTCTAATTGCCTACTACTGAGATTTAGCATTGATTAGTGTATCTCACGGAATAAAACACATTTTATCCGATGTGAGTTGGAGTAGGCCAAATTAATACCATGACCGGGGAGTGGACCGGAGAAGTGATCATGAGACTTGCAAGTGCCCGAGCCATCTCACCCAACAAGCGTGTATGATTCTTGTCCGTTTCGTCAGCTTGCGCATTCAATAGTTTAGATCTTCCTATCGTGAATCACAACATTGACGTAGAGCCCGCTGGCATGTCGCTCGAAAAACTTTCATCGAACAAGCATTATGAGGGGACGCTCACAAAGTACAAGTTTAGGGTACGTCGTTTGGCAGAGGCGACAACGCCACGCCGCTGATAATGAGGATAATAGTCTGCTGCTCTGGGCGATACCTATACCCAATTCAATCTCTTCCTCCCCGCCAACGCGGCTCAGGGGAAGGTCCCTGTACTTGTCTATCTTGCAGGACTGACCTGCACGGAGGATAATGGGTGTGTTAAACGCCTTTCCGTCGACCCCGCAAACTCACATGACAAAACGCAGGGCCCAAAAAGGCGGTTTCATGCGCGATGCAGCAGCTCAGGGCATCGCACTGCTTTTCCCTGACACCTCCCCGCGTGGTGCAGGCATCGACGGTGAAGATTCAGATTGGGATTTTGGCAGCGGTTGGTAATCGCTATCTTGGTGCTCATCCTTACCTGATAGCGGACGCGGTGGATAGGTGCTGGGTTTTACCTGAACGCAACGAATCCCAAGTGGTCGAAGCATTATAATATGCTCAGCCATGTTACTCAAGAGCTCCCTCAGGTGCTTGAAAAAGCGGGCTTGCCTCTCGTCTGTCTCGGCATCTCTTATCTTCTCCCTTTCTTTCCCTGACGACAACATTCACAGGACTTCACACGCCAGTCAATCTTTGGACACTCGATGGGCGGACACGGGGCGCTGACTGTGTACCTTGCGTCACTGCTATCTGGGATGAAGCAATATCGTAGTGCATCTGCATTCTCACCCATCTGCGAGCCATCCGAGGTGCCATGGGGCACGAAGGCATTCTCTGGGTACCTTGCGGGCGGTATTGCGGAGGGAAAAGACCGATATGATGCAACAGCGATGATCGGGAAGGTGAAGGGAGCGGTAAATATACTCGTGGATTATGTGCGTCATGCTTTTGTCTATTCGTTGGCCCTTATTAGATGGGACTGATGTAGTAACAGGGTACTGCGGATAATTTCCTATACCAACTGCACCCGGACAAGTTCCTCGAGGCTGCGCGTGTGGCTGGGCATGATGAGGTACAGGTACGAGTAAGGAAACAGGAAGGGTACGATCATAGCTACTACTTCGTGGGTGTCTCTGCTTTTGATGATGGGGTGATGTACTAACAACGGAATCATGATGTACAGATATCGACATTTGCATCGGACCATATTCACTGTGAGTTTTTTTTTTGGCTTCTAGACTGTCAGTACTGATGCGGTGAGTCGTTAGTCCACGCTAACTTCCTGAAAGCGTAGAATGAATAAAGTAAGAAGCTGACCTTCTGTACGAATGGAGATATGATAGCTGGGCGTTAGTCTTGAACTCCTACTTATTATGCAGTGAGAATTGACCTATCTGCCAAAGCTTACGGCCGAGTGTGGGGAAAAAGTGAGACGAGTTTTCCGTTGAATTCCCAAAGGAAATGTTAATTTGAGAGCAGACAGCGATGTTCGTTGCGAGGGAGACCGGATGATATTCATGATGTTCAGATTTTAGTGTTAGCTAGGTTAGAGAATCGGAGTACTTGGATTAAAAGCAAATAGTTGTAAACCTAATACAGAATAGCACTGCTTATACCATCAGACAAGCCTGTTCTCTACAACGACAACAAATTGTCATAGCCCCCGTCCTTTTCACATACTCACTCTTAATTCCTCAAACAAAAATTATTAGCCAACCATACCGTCCCTCTTAGTAAACAGAGCACGAAGAATGTCATTCTTCTCAAGGAAGAAGCAGCCTAGCGCAAGTCAGCTCGCTGCTTCATCCGTAACAGTAGCTCAGACTCCAAGCCAAGCTCTCGCGCAGCTGGCTGCAAAGGACAACGCTGCTCAACTTCAACCCTCGCGTGACAACGATTCGTGAGTCTTTCATATTCAACTTTTCTTCTCCAACAGCCGTTCATCGTTTTCTTCATCCCAACTCCAGTTCCAACACCACAAATGGCCCTGTACCAGCCCTCGCTCAACGTCAACAAGCTCGCGGACCCAGCCCCCAGTCACAGCAGCAGCCACCCCAGTCACAACCACCACCACCTCAAACCTCCCAGTTACCTCAACAACGGCCAGCTTATCCCTGGTCTGCACGGCGCTTACTCCTCCCACCCCCACTCGTAATTTCGAAGCCTGGCGTGCCCGCACCAAATTCACCTTCACCTTCACCATTCCCTCGCTACGGTCATGCACTTCCGGCGACAGCCACTGCTTCGGGAGAGTTGTATCTTTTTGGTGGTCTGGTTCGCGAAACCGCCCGAAATGATTTATACCTTTTCTCTACTCGCGATCTTTCCGCGACTCTCGTGCAGACAGCCGGAGAAATACCCTCGCCGCGAGTTGGTCATGCTAGTGCAATCGTTAGCAGCGTTCTCATTATATGGGGAGGCGATACAAAAACAGACCCCACGTCTGATCAGTCGGAAAAACAAGATGATGGCTTGTATCTTCTCAATCTCGGTGCGTTCATACTAGTTTTTTTCTCAAGACCCCATCCTTCATGTACACCCCAGTTTCACGAGAGTGGACCCGGGTAGCTATGCACGGTCCTGCACCTGCTGGACGGTATGGTCATGCCGTTACTATGGTCGGTACCAAATTTTTTGTTTTCGGGGGTCAGGTAGATGGCGAGTTCCTGAATGACCTCTGGTCATTTGATCTCAATACTCGTAAGTCCTGTCCATTTAAGCTTATTTTTCTAAACCTTATGTTATGTTATGCCCCGAGTACGGACAACAACAACTTGGGAGCCGTGTCAACCCGTCGGAACCGCCCGTCCTGCCCAACGTACAGGACATGCCTGTGTAACATACCAGGATCGCATCATCGTGTATGTTCGTCATTCATCCGATACTAATTTGTATTCACGTTTCACAGGTTCGGAGGAACAGATGGCCAATACCATTACAATGATACATGGTCTTATGATACTAATACCAGGACTTGGTCAGAACTGCAATGCATTGGATTTATTCCCTCACCCCGGGAAGGCCACGCAGCTGCTGTAGTCGACGACGTCATCTATATATTTGGCGGTCGGGGTATAGACGGCAAGGACCTTGGGGATTTAGCGGCATTCAAGATGTCAAGTACGTGGTTTGACGAATGATAGGCGTCCCTGTTCTAAGCTTATCACGTACAGACCAACGGTGGTATATGTTCCAAAATATGGGTCCAGCGCCTAGCGGCCGTTCAGGTCATGCTATGGCGTCCATGGGAACTAGAGTTTTTGTTCTTGGCGGGGAATCTTTCACGCCAACCAAGGGTGATGACCATGGAATTATTAATGTTCTTGACACCAGTACGTAATGCGCTCAACTTTACAAATGTCACCGCTGACATATTACTCAGAGCACATCAAATACCCTGATTCAAGCAAAGGACTACCGGCCAACAAGTCTGATCGAAAATCATCTGCAACACCTACCCCTCCGCCAGGACCACCTGCACAAGGAAGCAATGTGCCTAATGGTACCCGTGCCATGTCCCCGACAGGTACTCCTCAAGACGTAGACGACCTCCGCCGGGCTATATCCCCGCCAGGAATCCGGCCTGGAACTCGTACACCGAATGGTGCCCCTGTGCAGTCATCTCCTAATACCAAAGGTAAAGCACCGACACGCCCTCGAAGAGATGATGGGGACGTGTTGGGAACGGATGATGGGAACGGGACGGACACCGGTGCTACCATCGAGTCTATCACTACATCCCGAGATCACGCACCATCTCCAGACCAGACCCGAGCACGAAGTCCCAACTCCTTCAGTGTCACCCGTGCGATGTCCCCCACATCTCAGAGCGGATCCGATCTCTATGGCAACGTACAGCCACCCAATGTGGCGAGTATAGCGATGAGCGGTCTGGCTGCCCGAAGTCCATCACCCGTTGTGGATCGTAGCAGGCCTCCACTTGATGCCTTTTATCAGCCATCAGGTGGTTCTCCTGGTGCGAATGGAAACGGAAATGGGCATGCCCAGGGGAAATTCGGTTCAACGGGCAATGTGACTGCTGACCTGATTCGGGATTACAAGGTCAAAGAGATGGAAGTTGAGACGTTGCGGAGGCGAGAGGCTTGGATGAAGACAGCGCTTTTGAAGGCCTCCCGGTCGGGCTTTGTTCAACTTGACGAAGAAACATTGGAAGCTGAGGATATTGACTTCCAAGATGATGCCAGTGAGGAACAAAGGAAACTTGCTGACATGGTCATGAATTTCAGGCACTTCAAAACCCAGGTGCAGGTGTGTTTTTTTCTTTTCAACAAAAATGAGACGTTCTAACGAAGATGCAGACTACCCTGGTCAATCAAGCCCGCCAGGCTTCAGAGCGCATTGCGGATGCTGAGCGCATGAAGTCTGCTGCGATCCAGGAAGCTGCATACTACCGCGCAAAGCTCACGGCCCATGAAGCATCTATGCCTGGCGAGGTCTCGCAAATAGAGCGAGAACGTATTGCTGAGCTCGAACGCCATCTTGCCACTCTATTAGTGGAACAGACTGCACAGAAGAAGACAGCAGACGAACTGAGTGACTCGCTGGCCTTGCAGACTACACTTCTTGAGCAGGCGGAGGCACGGTCCTCTGATGCCAACAACCGTGCTGATGCTCTGGAGGAGACACACCATCGTGTTGTTCGTGAACACTCAGAAATTCGCGACCGTTACGTAGAAGTCGAGGCCGCTCTTCGAGACCATGCCGATCGACTTCTTGGCCAGACTTCTCTGCTCGAACAAAAAGATGCTGAAACAGCTCAGGTTAAGAGACAGGTTGAGGAGTTGAGCCAACTCCGTGATCAGCATATCCGCGCTCTCGATCAAGCCCGTACGGCGCTACAAGCCGTATCGTCCCGCTCTGAAGAGGATCAACGTGCTCGTGATCAGATCACTCAACTTGAGGCAGACATTGCAGAGCTACGCGGTGACCTAGAGACTCGTACATCCGAAGTGGAACAAGCGAGGATCAGACTTGCAGAAGTTGAGAATGCGTGGGCGAAGTCTCGTGAAGAAGCTGATGCATTCCGTGCACTCACCACCGGCAGTCTTGGTGAACTTCTCGATTCACATCGTGACCTTAGGGCAGACGAAGACCGGTTAACGAGAGGACATGCAGAGAAGGTGGAGACTATGGAGGTGGAAGCTGCTTCTCTACGGAAGATGCTGAAGGAGGTCACCCAGCAGCTGGAGGAAGTGCAAAAGGATCTTTCAGAGGAGCGTCGCAGGGTACGACAAACGGAATCTGAGCAAACATTCCTACGATCGCAAATTGTGGGCCTCCGGGCGCAATTATCCAGCTCTGTCCTGGAGCAGGGTCGTCTGCGCAAAGATCTTGCGGAAAAGGATAACGATTTGCGGGCAGCGTTGAAGGAAACGGCCGATACCAATATCCGCCTGGTAATGCTTCGGAACTATCTTTCAGAAAATGGCATTATCCCAGATTCGGATGAACCTTCCTCAAATTTGGCAACTGCTCCGCGATTGGCAGACCTGGAGAAACAGCTAGAAGAACGCTCCTTGATGTACGAACGCTCAGAGCGGGAACTCAACGCAGCTCTTCGAAGGAAGCGCGAGCTCGAGGTGCAGTTGAGTGCAATGTCACAACAACAAGATCGATCGAGGTCCATGCAGAGCCCTGTGAACCAAGGTGACTCAGATGCTGACGCACGCGCTCTTGAAGCTGAACGGAAACTCGAGGAGACGGAACGGGGCTATAAGGCGCGAATGCGCCAGATGGAAGAGGACTATCAACTTGCTGTGCATTATGTAAAGTGAGCTCTTCACAAGTATTTATGCATGTCCTGGGTCTAATTGTCCATCGCAGAGGAACTGAAAAAATGATGCGAAGGATGAAAGACGAAGTTACGAGGACGAAGACTGCCTATGCTAGTCTGCAAGCGGAATTGGACACTGTTCGAGGACGATCCAGCACTGAACCGCGACGTGGTGTCAACGGTCGCAGCACTCCTTCGGACGACACTCACGAGCACCTTCGCGGCCAGTTAATTGATGCACAGAAGCAAAGTCAGCGTTTAATCAATGACAACAAAGATCTCCGTCAAAGAATGGAGACACTGGAGAAGGATCTTGACATCATGAAGGATAACTTCGTCATCTCTCAACGAGAGTTTGACGAGCGCCAGACTCGTGTGGAGGAGCTAGAGTTGGAGATTGAAAGAATGAACGCTACTCTCGCTGTATATCGGGAAGGAAGTGGCGCCAGTTTACTTGAAAAGCTCACCGTCGAAAACACCAACCTCAAAAGGGAAAACGAACAGCTTTCGCACAAAATTCACCTTGTCTTGGAAGTCGATCAACCTCTCAAACGACCATCCAGCATGACGAGCTCAGAGAATTTCGAGCACCTGTCGAATGAACTAGACGATTGGCAGCGACAGATGGCTAGCTCGTTTGGTGCCCGGCGACCGCTTAGCGACTTCGAATCCCCCTCTCACTTAGTAGGACATGAGCGAACCCGGTCGCGATCGTAACATTTGTTGTCATATTTTTTTTTTGCTTTGCACATATAGTTATACCCTTATTGCCTTGATTGCTGACCGCCGCTCATGCTCACACTCGTTCCGCTTCGTTTCGTATTTCTACGTTACTCCGTTGCTTCCTCGTTGTTCAACATCGATTATTCTTCATATATATTGTGACATGCATCAATATTTGCGACATCTTGAGTTTGACTCATTGTGAATTGGATGCAGCTTTTTGTGTCCACTCGACTGCCTTCTGTTTGACAGCCAATGCACCTTCCTCGTCCCCAATCCTCCGCTCTAGTTCAAGCCATTTCTTAAAAAATGACCTTTATGCGACATTAGCTCATGTAATTCTGCCAAGTAGTGGAACACGTACTTCGCCTTACGACTAGTCATCTTAATGGCAAATATACGATTGAAGATGTTTCTGCGTGCTGTTATAATAGTGAGGCCACTTTGGGAGGCAGAGCGCTTACCTTAACGATTGGATATCACCTTGCCCTGCCTCCATATCCATATAAACCGACCACAGGTCCCAGCGCTTCGGATGAGAATCTACGATCCCTTCGAATATAGTCTTGCCTCGTTCCGCATCGCCGAGTTTGTATTCGAGCTGAGCGAATTTTGATATCGTCTTTAAGTCTGTACATCTGATTCAGGTCTGGATTCAAGAATGTCATCAAACGACTCACGCTTGCGCTTTTCCAAGCTTTGCAGTGAACGCGGTAACAGTTTGCGTGCTTGCTCCAAGTTTTGGCGGCGCAAATAATGTTCGCAGAATAAAGTCCACACTTTCGAACTATAGCCGAACTTCTTACAGGTCCGCTTATACTGATCCTCTGCTTTCTGCGTGCCTCATCATTAGTACAGTAGTGAAGCCGAAGTAATAAACTTGCCTCGTGCTTCTCGCTCTGATCTAGGATGGCCGCCAGACGGAGATGGACAGTCTTGGCGTCATTATGTCTAGCAGCGTCCTTGAAGACAGCCTCCAGTGACTCATCGGTGCCATAGACATTCTCGACATTCAGTAAAGCAATCCAGACATTAAGCCGCTCTTCCTCCTCCCTGAAACTGATGGTCTGAATTGCTCGTCGGCCAGTCTCCCGTGCCTTGTCGATTTCGGATAGTTGAAGGAGGAAAGACATGTACTGCACCCACAGGTAGGATGAATTTGGGGAGCCCAGGAGAAGCCGCTCAAAGTCGGCATTTGACTCTGGAAGTTTCGAGTGCATATCAGCAGTGAGATCCTGCTCGATCTCTTTCTTCTTGCGTCTTTTCTTTTTGCTTGACTCGTCCTTTTCGCTGTTCTCGTCGGAAGAAGCTCCGTCAGATTCCACACCAGACCTAGCGTCGCCGGAGAACCAAGCAAAACCTTCAACTTTCAGAGGCGCAACTTGTTTGGGAGTATGGGTTTTCGGCGTCGACTGCGACTGGGTGGGCACAGCCTTCACTTGTGGCAATGGACTGCTACGTTTACTAGCCAGTGCCTTTGAAGGGATGGGCTCACGAGCATGAGATGCCTGCAGTGACGGAATAGCTGGTGTTTCGTGGACCGGTACTACACCCTCTGCGACAGCATTTGATGTAATGTCGTTAGCATCGGTCACCTTGGCAGCTTTTGATGATGACGCCTGACGAATGCTTGCAACAACTCGTGGTGGATTCAGGTCAACGGTTAAAATTCGTACTTTGACGACTCTGCCCGCGACAAATATGTCCTTCAGTTTACTTGAATAGTCACTGAACAAAGCGTCAATCAAAAGCAGAGCCGACGACGAAATTGGACAAACCTTGCTTCTCGAGACGGTACAAATGCCTTGAGATCGTTGTAGAATCGGACAATCAAGCCCTTTTCTACAATTCGGTACACTACTGCATCTGTGATCATCCCGACCTTCGCCTCCTCGATAGAAGCTAGGACTGGCAGAGTAGATTCAATCAACGTCTTTTTAGCCGTCAACTCAACTCGCATGCGCTCGGGATCAACGGCCAGAACCTGTAGATTTCCTTAGCAGGCATCACATCTAATGATCACGATCGCGTACCCGGCATTTTATACTGCCTCCGGCCTTGAACCTTTTTGACGGATGCTTGAGCGTTATATCTGCGTAGTGATTTGGCCATATGATGCCATCCGCATTACAAGAGATCGACACGAATAGGGCGGAGTCAGTAAGGCGTTTAACAGTGCCTTTCAAGACCTCTCCGACTTGTATATCACCTGCCTGAAGGAACCTTTGATCTAAAATTGAAGTTCGGAGGGAGAGCTGCAGCAATCCGTCCAACGGATGATAGCCTATGACACGCGCTCTATGGATGGTATTCAATCTCCACGGTCCTGAGGAGGAAAAAAGTGTCGGAACATGACCATCAGACGTGTGAGATATCTATCAAAGAAATGGAATAAGTCATGGACAATAGAGTGATGTGATGTGAAAACTTACATGAACGAATCCATCAAGTTGGGGCTGCACTTCAACGACCAGTCCTCGTTCCGGCTCTACGCGTTTCACAATAACAGCATCCAAGATCGTGCCAATGGGATACACCAAGTGAATGGCAGCATCATCGATAGAAAGTTTCTCTTTCAGGTTGACAATGTGATCCAAGAGCGACACAGAAAACTGCGGTGGTGAGCTTCCGGCAATTTCGTATAGTACTCGGGCCTTCACTTTCTGCCCTATCTTGAATACTTTGGTAGGGTTAGCGGGCACGTTAAACTCGTCAGCCGTTGCGTTGAAAAAACCAAGTATCTGTAGATTGATACCACTTGGTAAAATTCCCGTGATCAATGCTTGACCTAGTGTTCCTGGCAATACGGAGGTGACGTTATTGACTTCTGTGATCTGTGAATTGGGACATGGTGAGGAACATCGCAAATTGTAATCAACAAGACTAACTGAAGATGACTGTATCACTCGAGGATCGACTGTAACTGTGCATATTTTCTCGTTACCGGACATCTTCACGACAGCGATATCGAGCAGTTGGCCAACATGAAGCTTTGAACAGTCAGAACCACCTTTTTGGGCGTCTTTAAAGGGTAGGAAACCAGAGCAGCCCTGTACGCCGATATCAAGAATGTACCCATGGTCTTCTACACTTTGCACAGCCGCTGAGAGAGTCTATGTAGGGCTTAATCACGATGAAATAATGCGATCTAAGATATTGCTCACAAATCCAGGTTTGAGATCTGTCTTAAGGACTCCGGAGTTTACTGTCTTGGGTACAAGACTCAACTCAATGCGACGACTAGCTTTCGCGGCTTCATCCCTTAATTTTCCGATGGCAGAAACGTCCGTAGACCCCGATGCGTGCACATTGGTTACAATTGCACGGACGTATTGTCCCGCGTGGAAGAGTTGAAACAAATCCGGTACCTCCGTCTGAGAATCGGATTCCCCATCGTCAAGAGATTCGGTATCTGAAGGCTCTTCTTGTTCATGCATTGATTCGAGACGACTGGTCAACTGAGATGTAACTTGTGTGATAGGAACGTGACCCATGAGCTGGTTCGGTAGGGATATAATGAGAGCCAGTGGTTGTATCGATGCAATTTGACCAAGCAGTTTCATACCCGGAACAATGCGCTGCAAATGCATGATTGAGCCCCTGCTCTCCAGCTTCATAATATAAAAACTACCTTGTAATTGAGATGCTCGATGCGAACTCCATCTTTCTTCGGCGTAACACTCGCCTTGCTTTTGGCATCAGATCTGTTCTTCTTTTTTTGAGACTTCCCAGACGCCTACAACAAATTCTACTCTGTCGAACTTATCTGGAGTAAGACAACAGAACTCACAGCAAATAGTTCCTCGTTTGCTTCTTGCGTCGCTTCAACTCGGATAGCTTTAACCTCTGCAGCTGTTAGGCTAGTCCCGCCTCCTCGTGGAAAATCAACCTCCTCGTTCGTGAGATTTGATATCAGCTCGACAGGTTTTTCCGGCACATCTGATGACCTGTCTTTCGCAATTTTACTCTTTTTGACATTGCGGGATGAATTATCCTCTAGAGCACGTTTCTGGCCTGCCATGCTCTTGATAAAGTGGGTAACAACACTACAGCACGTAGGGTCTGACCGTCCGACACGTAATAATATAGTGGAAGCCTGGGGATATCTTCCCTGCAGCTGCGAGTTTTGGTGTGGATTGTAGCTTGCCCGTACTACTAGAACCGCATTAGTACTTTTGAGACTCGGAGAAATTACAAGCAGCTGATTATGTCAGCACTAGCATCTCTTTCAACAGCTTCATCGTACTAACTCGCAAACTCATGGGTGAGTTGCTCTCTCCGTCCTTGATGACATTCCTCAATTATCACTCTTTCTAGATTTTCAAGTAAGTCATATCTTATTATACAATCTCAGAATTCAATTCAATTTTTATCTAGAACCGTGTTGGCTCTAAGTTCGGTGGAGGTGGTGTCGCTGGGGCTTCGGAGACCAATGTGGACAGGCGTGAGCGTTTACGCAAACTTGCGCTTGAGACGATCGATCTTGCAAAAGTATGCTCTTATTCTCCCTGCACTCCAATGATAACTTGACGTATCGTTTAGGATCCTTATATCCTAAGGAATCATTTGGGTGGCCTCGAATGTCGTCTCTGTCTGACGCTTCATACCAACGAAGGTTCATACCTGGCTCATACTCAGGGGAAGAAGCATCAAACCAATCTTGCTCGTCGTGCGGCTCGCGATGCTAAGGACACGCAGTTGATGATTGCTCCAACTCAAAGCAATGTACAACGCAAAGTGTTCCTTAAAATAGGACGCCCAGGCTACCGAGTGACAAAAGTGCGGGACAAAGATACTGGAAAAGAAGGTATGATGGTCCAGGTTCACCTTCCTCAGATCAAAGCGGACGTCGTCCCTCGCCGACGATTTATGAGCGCTTGGGAGCAAAAGAGGGAGCCTCCGAACAAGGCATACCAGTACCTAATCGTAGGTGCGATTACTCGCCAAGTCATACGTTGCTTATTGGATGCTAGGTGGCTGCTGAACCGTACGAGACAATTGCTTTCCGCATTCCGGCGCGGGAGATAGAAGACGAAGCTGACGACGCTGGATATTGGAACTGGTCATATTGGGATCCTGATACGAAACAGTATAGCTTCCAGTTCATGTTCCGTTTGACTTATTGATGCTGCTTGCTGCTCACAATGTTCCTTCGATGTCGTATTTGTACTCATTTCCGTCCCGAATCATAGAATCATTTTTGCCGAGCTTGGCGTGGTTTATATCAAATATCTCATGTCGATCCAATACATGTTGTCAATGACGCGGTGACCCTAGGGTTGCCATATGTGTAGCAGACTTCCCTTTGTTGTAGATGGCACTCTCGGTGAGCAAGGAATGAGACACCTGCATCTCGTAGTAGGTGGCAAGAGCTCCTGGACCTGAATGAGCCAGCTGGCCTGCTTTCTTCAGGTGTTCCACGGACACCAACTCATTGATGTAACCGTCATGTCTGATGCGGCATCCGCATCAGGTTTGCACCAGAAAAGATACTAGTACACACCAGTCATAACTTATTGAATTATAACGCGGGTTAGTAACAAGACTGCTAGTAGTACTGCAACTGTAGCTCAATACATATTATTCAACGAAAGACAAATAGAAGAGAGCTAATAACGGCGAGAGAAACGGCGCAATATATAGTCGGCGAAAGTGTTAGTGTATCTAATGTCACACGAATCCCCCAGAAACGAGCCACTCGTAGCATTCCGCTGCTAGCTCTTCGCTATGGTCTATCAATTACAATTAGTATCAAAATAGTATGGAAGATTAAATACAAGGACACACTGATGCAGAACGCATGCGGGATATCGCGGTGCCCGTGCACGACCTTCACAGTGTCAGGGTCTGCCCTAAAGACATGGAGAATAGTTTCTTTTCCTCGGTCAACCCAGTCGTCGTTCTCTGCGAAGTAAAACCAAATCTGGTGTCGATATGTGTCCAAGGTGGCAACATCCAATTCTCTGATGCTCAGCATTTCATCGTGTGCCATCGTCAACGCGGCAAAGATCGACGAAGGAGATAGTAGAAATGACTGTAGGACACGGGCTTGGGAGATCGGGTAGTGTGGAAATAACCGGCAAAGGATGGCGAGTGGCATAATATGCAATACCCGAGCAACCTGTGATACAACGCACGGAAACGGAGGCCGAAACAATCGCTGAGAGAAAGCAGGAATCGTGAATATGACTACTTCCGAAACTCAACTACCAACCGACAAGAGTCGACCATTCGGTGTACAAGCAATGTCTGTGATAGTCGGGAAAAGGAAGAAAACTCCTGCAACGGCAGCAGCTCGCAGTTTCAAGACCTTTCAAAGAGATTGGAGAGATAGCACATTGGGACACTTTGAAAACGGTACCTGCAGGGCTACCCATGAACCAACGCTATGCCCAGCAATCACAATACGTGTATTGGCGCCAAAGAAGATCCTCGTAGCATCAAAGATTCGAAGGGAATTTTGAATCTGAAATGGCAACGCATAATTAGATGGAGTGCAGCTTGCTGGCGCAGCAGGGTCGTGTCCGATATGCGAATGCGACAGTATCGCCAGTGTCCCAGACCCGTCCTGGTTCCGTATTGCGGTGAGAAATGGATGATAGAAGTCAATGATTCCAGGATTTCCTGTCGCCGTCCAAAATAAGCTCGGGTGGAAGTGCTATGTTGAACCTACTAGTACCTGGTATAAAAAGTAAAATTGTGGAGGGTGACACACCTACTCGTTTGCAAGGCCACCAGTGCACATGTGCAGATGGTATATTGTCACTGGCAGGAAAAAGAGCATTTGTATATTGAACGCTGGAATCTGGTGCCAGGGATTCTAGAAATGGGGGTAAATTAGTCCTGATGTCGCCGGTCATGCTGGCCCGGGGTTCACTGCAAGTGAGATGATTTGCTGTAAAGGTTCGTAACGTTCAAGTACATTCTGAACGAAAGGCTAGTGCATCACCTTGTTAGTGGCAGCCAGAATTAGCGGTAAAGCACTATACTAGCCCAGCTACTACCGCCGTGACAGGTCAGAGTCTGAAAATGGCATATGGTCTTGAGCCGTATTTGGTCAACAAGCGTTTCTGGCTGGTGGGTCGTACAACTCAGATGTCTCGAATACCGACCTTTCCTGTCGAACCGACAGGCGTTCCCCCACTGAACAACTCAAACCGCTCTTATTCGACTACCAGACCGTTGCAGATTGCCCGCCCGCCATCACGTCAGGCAGTTCCCAGTAACAATACGTTTGCTTCCTCCCCCAAGAGCCCAAGTTTTTCATCACCCAAGGGCCCTCTCCGCCCACAAAGGTCAGAGTTGAGACCGCGTAAGGTATCCGAACATTCAGAGCGAGCTTCCACTTCATCTCGAGCAACACAACTTGAAGATCACGCGGCAAGAGACCGTAGAGATAGTTCCAGCACCACGCGCTCAGATTCGTCAGCTGCGCCGCAATACCATAACGGAAATATAGGCACTGCTGATAATAGGCCGCGGGTGGACATTTCACGATCTAGCGCTCATGATGAGACTTCCCCGACAACCCCTGCACTAGCTTCTGTCATGGCTGCCTTTAGGGAAGCTGGAGCTCGTAAACGTGCGATAACCAATGGCAACGAAGATATAGCATATGAACAAGAAAAGCAGAGGGAGAAGGAGTTGGAGATGAGGAGGCAAGAGCGCATCCGCGAGCGAATGCCATATCGGAAAGCAACTGGGAAGGCTAAAGCAGGAGATATCGATGGTGAGGAATATAATCCTCGCAACCTGCCTAACTTTATGTCTTAGCTTTTAAATCTTATGCTAACATCACGTTGTAGCAGTGCTTGATCAGATCAAAGACGAATGGGAGTTTGTCATTGACCCTGATGTAAGGCGTGAATTTTACTGTCAACCAGTAGCTGAGCGATATGATTTTGCAATCGTTGCAGTTCAACAATGTCGACTTGGCCTTGTCACTGGTCGATGACTCTTCGACAGGCAAAGGCATCGAATCCTTTCGACAAACCAAGGTAATGCTCTCGCATGCATTAAAAGGATCAGTAGACAGTAAGCCCCGAGCTCTGCACTCGTAGCCTTACTTAATAGTGTTTTTGCTTAGAACACCACAAGGCGTTTGCGGATGCACTTCCGCATCACGCTGCTCTTCTCAATCACCTTGGACTTACCCAGACACAAATAAAGCAGTCGAAGACAGCTCTTATGGAAGCGAAGGAGGCTTTGGGAAATAAGCGTGCTGATCTCGTTCAACTCTGGTCAAGGGGACAGGTTTTAGAAGAGATGATGCGTTTGTTGGATCAGATGTCAGTTTGTTTTAATATGTCAATTTGTTCATCTACTAAATATTTATGTAAAGCGAGCATCTTAAATCGGTGCCCGATGCACTTGAGACTCTCATGTCGGAGAAAAGGCTGCTTCAAGCATCCGTTCTCCTTGTGCGGAGCCTCAAGTTGATCAACAAACCAGACATGCAAGAGATTGGAGCAGTTTCAGATCTGCGAAGTTATCTGATTGGTCAGGAAAATGTGCGTTTGTGGATTGCTTACTGGCATGCAATATCTTATGACTTAATAGGCTCTACGAGAAATATTGATCGACGAACTTCACAACCATCTTTATCTTAAATCCTTCTGGTGTGAGTCACGGTGGGCTGCCTTTAAGCCAAATCAGACAGCCTGTAAGCCATTCCGATTTGCGTAACTCTCGCCTTGACTTGCCTTCGAAGTTCCCAAGGTTGAATTTGAGAATGAATCGAGTGGACAACCGTCTTCGAATGGCACCGCGTATTTTTCCCCCTGAATCGTCTTCACTGAAACATGCATCTTCTCGATTATCTCGCTTCCTTAACTCTCTTGCACTCCGACAAAACGACTCTCCCCATGATCTCAGCGAATCGAACTTTCGCAGCAACACGTCTGTTCAGGATTTGTCTTCCTCATCTCTTCCATCCGCACCGTCTTTCTCATCGAATCTTAATCTTGTTGCGCTTGCAACTCAGGCACCTCAGCTTGATGCAAACCCGGAAAGCGACTCCTTCGCTTACATCGAAACTCTACTAGAGTCCCTCGCGGTCCTGGGAAAGCTTGGAAGTGCGCTCGATATTGTCGCACAGCGTTTGCAAGGCGAGATATACTCGTTGGTCGAGTGTACCTTGGACGAAGTTGAGGAAAGGACGGAAGAGTCTAAGAGAGTTTCTCTCTTCGGCGCAGCCAGCTTAGGAAGACGGTCAGAGGGTGGATATATTTTCGTTGCCAATGATCCCGTCGGCATCACTCTAGATGGTGTTGTTCCTTCGATGTCAGCAAAGGGTGTTCTCCTCCGCACCTTTTCCCTACGCCTTGCAGCACTGGAGTCTTCCACCAAGCAAGTCGATCAGGAAACATTGAAGGACTTCTTTTGGACTGTTTATTCCAAGCTTGATGCAGTAACCCAGGGATTAAGGGTAGTTTGTGAAGTTGCCAATCGTATAGGATCGGTATGCTACATTTTATCTTGCATAAAAGGTTAATGCTGACATGTATTCCGTCAGAGAAAAGACTTCAAGGACTCATCTGGTGCCAAACCAGGAGCTTTGTTTCCGCTCGCTGATGTATGGCTACCAGTACAAGCTGAGGTGTGTAGCGCAATGATTTTATAATCAACATACCAAGTGGATTACAGGTTCGGACGCTCTTGCATGACTATTTAACCGACGAGGAACAAGGATCGGTGGCGGGGCGAAATCCAATATCGTCCATCAATGAGGTCTTACGAGAAGGTCGGTTTACAAGAGACAAACAAAAGGTTAATATAGAATATCCCTAAATTTCTCACACTGATCATTTACTTACAGTCCGTATTCCGATTTGCGGATACTGACATGAAGTCCACGGGCAAAGTCCTTCGACGTCACGAGGACGAGCTCACTCGGGTCCTTCGAGATACCATGCCCGGTCTCGTGCAGAATTCTTCGGATAGTGCTGTCCAGGCGACACTGTCGACAGTCGGCACAGACGACCGTTTATTAGGTGTCGGGCAGCATCACCGTTTGCTGATCAAGCCAGATGCATTCCATGTTAGCGTACTTTTCCAGCCCACTCTTGCTTTCTTGAATCGTGTGGCCGACATTCTCCCCGATGGGGTGGAAAGTACTCGCTCTGCGAGTGGTGTACTAGATGACTTTGTCCTCAAAGTTTATCTACCACAGTTGGAAGAGCGCATCTCTGAACTTTTCCATCACGCAGTGACAAGTCAGTTGATTTCTCGTGTCACCTTGTTTTACTCACAGTGCCACTAGGTCCTGACGCTTTCCAATATGACCAGATGTCGACCCGATTTAGTCCAAAACCAATATTCAGGGTTTGTGTTCTCGCAGGTGTTATGCTATGATATCGATCATTGATGCACGGTTATTCAGGCAACTACACAGCTAATGGCACTGATAAACTCGTTATGCGCGATGCTCCGCACAACCCCGTTCCATCGAGAGAGTTATTCTCGCCTGATTGTTGGCGTGATCATTCAATTTTACCAGCGCTGTAGTGACAAGTTTCAAGACCTTGTTTCTTCAATAGCTAACACCCCTGAGACATCACATCTCGTGTTGGCAGCTCAGTGGGCACAAAAATCGGAATTAATCCCATGTTTAACAGAGCTCTTTGCAACACCCGTCTGTATCGCACATTCCAGATACTCGTGAAACTGATGGTTGTGTTGCAGCACGCGAACAATGTGATCAGGCGTCAGCTTAGTCGACAGGAAACACATCTGGAATTGAATTACCTCGGTCAAGCTCAGATAGCTAAGCATGACTTAGTTTCCTCGACTCGCAACTTGGCGGGTCTGTGTGGTCTTTACCGCAGTGTGGTCAGTTGCACAGGATGTCCGATTTCCTCACATTAATTCAAGTGATCTGTAGGCATGGTTCACAGAAGAGCTGAACATACTGAAGTCAACTCCAGACGGCACACTCTCGCCGACTACACCTGTGGCGCCGGGGTCCGCTGATGTCGTGATGTCGTTCACTCCCTCGGCAATCTCTACCTTTTTTTCGCAGGGCACTAATGACGAACAGCTTAGCCTTCCCCTGTCACGAGAAATGGCAATGTGGGTGTGCCGATAATGACGTTGACCATCGTGCTCATATAGATTTCTAGGCGGTTTAGTGCCTTGCTTAAGACATACTCCCAACTGGCCGAGATCATCCTGCACACCATTAGGATCGACATTCGATGCCGAACAATGCACTATTTGGATGCAGCCATGCGTCTTGTTGGTGATGAATTGCATGTACTTATTATCCTACTAATTGATTGTAGGGTAATTACAATATCGACCATGAAGCTGGCGAGCCTGACCCATACATCGTGGACCTTAACAGTGAAATTAGCAATTGTAATGAGTTTGTGTCAGCAGCGATGCTTAAGGAGGAACACCGGTGAATATCTGCCCCCCGCCTCACCTAAATAATTTCTCACCTCTCGCAGATTCGTTTTTGCTGGACTTGAACATCTAATGGAACATCTCCTTATTTCCAATGCTCGACATGTGCGCATGACAAATGCTTTTGGTATCAGGAAGATCATGCGAAACACTCTGGCGCTGCAGCAGAGCGTACGGACCATTGGCGACGACCAGCAGCATGCCGAGTTTGAGCGCGCGAAGAGTTATTATTCACTCTTTTTCCTGACACCCCAGGTACGCTTCCTTCTTTGCATGTTTATCACAAACTGTTTATGAGTCGAACCAGGGTTTACTCGATAGTATCCGTCAACACCAGAATTTCACCTTCGATGAGTATAAGACCATCCTCAATCTTCAGTGCGGGGTGGATCAGTCGATCGGCGAAGCTGGAGTAGCTAAAGCCACGGACCACAATTATAGCATGTATCTTATTGACCTACACGGCCTGGAACTGGAAAGTTCCGCAGACATCGGTTGAGGTTCATTCAAACATCTAGTTATGTTTGTATATTTATAACTAGTACCTTGCGGGGAATATCTCCTTCATGCTTGCAGAATGGCCATACGGGATAGATTGCGCTGGATATTCGTTGCACCAAGCCACTAAAAATTTTCCAACTACTTGTTAAAACCCAGTAATTGCTCGTGGACGATTGTGATTTCCTCCTGATGATGACAACCTCTAACTCGTGCTGTACTACTGCTCGCCGGATGCTTTTAGATTCCACGCTACATCGTCGTCCGTCGCGCAGGGTAGTGATCGCCCTTGACTACGTGCTTTGAGCGCATTCGGTGCCAATGACACAGAGAAGCCGCCAGGCTTTTTGGTTTTCATGTCTTTGCGTGCTGACATGAATGTAAGAATGGGGATCCTCCCCAGCAACTCCTGGTATCTCCTGCGCAACCATCGTCTTGGAAGAAAAGCACCAGATGTGTTCTTCGGCTTTGTTGTTAATCGAACCAGCTCCTCGAGGACAGTGGTATCGTAGAAGCCTATTTTCCGGACAACAGTCGCAGTACCCGAGTCGCTGCCTTCGTGGCCGTCTTCTCGAGAAGGCGAAACGGAGATCTGGAGAGGTGGAAGCACTTTCTTCCACTCTTGTCTGAAGTACTTCCAGCGAGCGTTTACTTCCCGGCGCTTACTGAAAGGACCTAGTATCTGGGCATCAGATGAATTAGGGTCTGCACGTTCGGGAAGTATTGGTGGGAAGCTGAGGTCGCCTGGTGCCAAAGGTCTTTTCCTGCGGGACAGACCCGAAGTGAGAAGTGCGGTAAGCTCTTGAGAGTATACGGGAGGGCGCGAGGATTCTTTGCCGGGGATGATTGGTGGAGGAAGTGTTGCGTTTGGGTCAGACAGTAAGGGCTACCGGAACGTCGTCAGGCGATCATGAGCAACGCAAACGGAGACTTGAACTCATCACCTCCATCAATTCCCACCTTAGCCTACCTACCCGACCGTAAGCGAGGTCCAGGATACGGTTAAAGGCATGGTGGTTGCCATTATTTGCTGCACGAAGTTGTTGTATGGTCTAGCCAGAAATAAGTTGAAATTCGGTGCTTGACCGAAGTAGCCTTACCTTTGAAACTCTCTTCAACTTACCCGTCCTGTGATCATCACATTTGGTCAGCAGCGCAGCGCGACAGTCATCCTCTGCCTTTAGACGGAAAAATCGACTACGAGCGATTAGCAATGCTTATACTGATCCGGAAATGAGCCTCACCGAAGGTAAGCATGGGGCAATCGTCTAATCTCATGAATATAGCTTTTGTATACCGACACAATTGGCTGTCGATGATTCATGACAATCAAACCTGCTTACCAGGCTCGAGACCAGCTTGGCTAACCGTAAGGCTTATGGAAAGTATATTAGGTCTAGTCTATCTAGAGTCTTGTCTGTGTCCAGTCTGGGGTGCCAGCCCGGAGCGGAGTTTAATTCCCAATCGGGACGTAGTATGACTCAGCTTTATCGTTGAACGATCCCTGTTTGGTAATTGATATAACTCTCCATCTCGCACTCTCTGAGTCGAGTTGGTCATCGAAACGTGAAAATTGGATCACAATTTATAGTTTTTGTTTTATATTCCCACATATATTACTATCATTGGGCCAGAGTTGCAAAATAGTAGAGAGTTGCAAAATGCCTCATAGCACACGCAACAACACATATTAAGCTATCTACTGTTAGACATAGGACCTTCTAACATATATTCACAGTACAGTATTTTTGTTTTATAAAAATAAAGATGAGGAATGCGTACAGCTTCAAATCTATCATTCAAAGTTGCCTTTTTTCATGTAGAATAGTCAGGTGAAAGCAAAAATCTCAACCAAAAAATGATTTTTTTTCTTCTACATACACTTTACAACTATGCTCACCTTATGAGAATTTTTTCAGTGAGAATGAAGCACAGTTGCTGTTGTTATCGACAATGCAAGCATTGACATCAGAGAATGATCAAGCATGACAACTTGGAATGGAGAACTAAATTTGAGTGCGGTAGTTTTTATTCTAAGAAAAAGCAAGGCACGAGCACGTGCCTAGAATGTAGTCTATGTAGGAACCGAGTAAGCTTGAAGCAACTGCCCTTATCTTCTCGCTACCACCAACCTGGCGCTAGCCTTCCCACATAGTTTATTCGCTAGTCGCCTCTACACAAGCTACCATTCTTCTCTAACAAAACTGTGTTCTGCATATGTCTTGACTTTCCACTGACCCGAACTTGGAACAGTGTCCAGATTTTACTTCGGGCACCTTTCAAGCCAGTCGCACACCGCTACTCGGGCCCACCATGGACGATGCTCAAGCAGCTATCATTTTGCATACCATCTGGACAGCCACCAACAACACCCTATGCCAACAATGGCAACAACAACTTAATGAGGATGTGCTACAAACTGCTGAACAGCATCGTCTCCTTGCAGCAGCTGAGGAACAGCACCTCGCAGCTCAAAAATTGCAAGATGCTGTCATTGCCGAAGAAGACCAGAAAAAGAACCGCATTCATCACATTCCTATCCCCAACCGTCCACATCCTACTCGAGCCACAGAACATGTGTTAGTATCTGATTTTGCACTTTGAAAACTTGACAAAGCGCAGTTCGTTGAACTGTATTACTGGACTAACAAAGCTCTTGTGGACACCAGGCTCGATTTTCGCACCATTGACAATGACAGCATGGTCCCCACTGCCGCTGCGGACGGTACCACCATTTGGACTGCTGCCAGCGCTGCTCATCCTGCAGCTGGTGTAATTGCAGACCGTCTTCTTGACCCTCTTGACTTCGCACATGCTGTTCCTTGCTTCATTACCTCTCTCGAACGATGCAGGGGGGAGAAATCACATATTTTCATGTTAGCGAACTTCTTTGGAGCTCTCATGACCCATCGCTACTGGTCATCTGAAAATATGTTAGAAAGGCATGCACTCTTAGCTTATGAGGAAAAACAACAGCAGGCATGGCACCAAGCTATTCCTCAACCAACAGGTGCTTGGAACATCTCCATTCTTGATGAAGTTGAAATATCACGCACATTTGACCGTCTTTACCATGTCGAACGAGCTCGTGCTGACAAAGAGTTTGACTCCAAGGTGCGTTGCAAACATTTTATTATGTAACTAGGATTCACAACTGACTATTTTGTTTCTCCCTACATTCATTGTGCATGCATACACTTGGTGTGTACATCGAACCTTTCGGTTCGCTATTTGCGTTGTGCGATATGCGATATGCGATTTACAACATGCGATACATGATATATGATATATGATGTATGTTATATAATGTGTACTATCCAATTGTTATCCCTGCATTACACACTTCAATTTGAATTTTCATCATCAGCAGTTACAGAGCCTTAGCCTTAGATCTGTGGGGGATGATATCCCACTCTGGGCAGTCACAGCGAGACAGACACTCACCGCTGCCTCCCTCCTTGGAATGGAGGTCTGCTAGTGTTGATTGCAAATGCTCAATGTCTCCTGCATCTAGTAACACAAAGAACGCTCATGGTGGAAAGACTTCCACCCCTTTGTCGTCGGGTTTTTCCAATGGCACACATGGTCAATGCCCTCCCACTGGGTGCGGGATCTATCTTTTCCACTGGAAAAACTGTAAACTTTTTAAAGGAAAAGGTCAAAATTTATCTGGCATTTAATCTGCCTAAAAATGATGAAACAAGATCATGATGTTCTTGTAAATTTCCAATGGAGCAAACTGTAAACAAATAAAAAATTTGTGGTTTCAATTTCTTCATGATATATCAGGTGACAATTTTAGAATAATGTTCACCTTTGTGACACAACAAAATACTATACAAATTAGAAGCAACATGGGGTATGATTTGTTTTGAAAAAGTGTATCAGAAAAATTGAATAGAGAAATCAAAGCTTTTTGTATCATGTGTTTCATGGAAAAAAGCAGACAAAATCAGGACCACAGAACCATTTAAATTTTTCCCAATATTGTCAGGAAAGAAAATGAAAACAAGATTGTGACCTTCTGTCACAATGAATATAATGTTTTATCAATGGCAATACTGGGGACAACTTGAGAGCCAAATTTCTACATTTGTCTCATATTTAGACATGAGAAAAACAAAAAAGTAATTGAACAAAACAAATCATGAATGTGGTTTCCGATATGTCCAGAGTTTGTTTGCAATACAAAATAAGAAAAAATTGAAGTAAATATTAGGAACAGAGGGTTTGTGAATGATGAATGGTCCACTGACTGGTCAAAATTGCAATGTCCAATATCAATGTTTAATGTTCAATGTTCAATGTCCAAGTCCAATGTCTCATATCCGAGTCCAATGCCCAATATTTAATGCCCAATGTCCAAATCCAATGTCTGAGGTCAATCTCCAATGTCCGAGTCCAATGTCCAATGTCCAATGTCCAAATCCAATGTCCTAAGTCAATGTCTAATGTCCGAGGTCAATGTCCAATGTCCGAGGCCAATGCCCAATGTCCAATATCCAAATCCAATGTCCAAGTCCAATGTCCAATGTCCCCGTTCAACGTTCCAACTCATATTTCAATGTCCAAGTCAATGTCCGAGCTCAATGTCCAGTGTCCCCGTTCAACGTTCCGACTCATATTTCAATGTCCAAGTCAATGTCCAAGCCCAATGTCCAATATCAGAGTCTAATGCCCAATGTCCAAATCCAATGTCCAAGTCCAATGTCCAATGTCTGAGGCCAATGTCCAATGTTTGAGTCCAATGCCCAAAGTTCAAATCCAATGTCCAAGGTCAATATCCAATGCCCAATGTCCAAATCCAATGTCTGAGGTCAATGTCCAATATCAGAGTCCAATGCCCAATGTTCAAATCCAATGTCCAAATTCAATGTCCAAATTCAATGTCCAAGTCCAATGTCCAATGTCCACTGTTAAAATCCAATGTTTGAGTCCAATATCCAATGTCCAAATCCAATGTGCGAGTTCAATGTCCAATGTCCAAGTCCAATGTCCAAGGTCAATGACCAATGTCTGAGTCCAATGCCCAATGTCCAAGCCAATGTCCAAATCAAATGTCTGAGGTCAATGTCCAATGTCCAATGTCCAATGTTGTCATGAGTACCTTTAACAAACCATTATTCTTTCTTGAATCTTCCTAAGCGTCAATACACAGCGCCTAAGTCAAACCCTAACCCTACCCCGAAAGCATCTACCAGTTCAGAAATACCTTTAGTGCCCACGACACATGTCTTCGATGTGACTGATGAAGAAGACGAGTTCTTTGATTGTGAATAGATTAGATTAGATATGATAAGATAAGATATGGTCACGTGATGCTTCTTTAATATTCCACGATGTTCTATGGTACAATTCCCTTTCCCTTTTTATGATTGGCTAGTAGTTGTATCTCAGTTTCAATCTCAGTTTCAATAGTTGTATATAGGTAGCATGTCTTGGTCGATAGTTCTTTAGTTCAAACCTCTTGTATCTACAACTGTAGCAATCCAAGACATACTTGCTCTTTTCCTCTTGTCCGATAACCTTAGTCGAGTCCTAGTCTCTGCCCAAGCGTTAGTTTGTTATTTGGGTTGTGACAAATGTCCCCGTTCAATGTTCCAATTCATATTTCAATGTCCAAGTCAAATGTCCAATGCCCAATGTCCAATATCCGAGTCCAATGCCCAATGTCTGAATCCAATATCAAATGTCCAAGTTCAATGTCCAATGTCCAAATCCAATGTCTGAGGTCAATGTCCAATGTCCGACTCCAATGTCCCAGTTCAATGTTCTAACTCATATTTCAATGTCCAAGTCCAATGTCCAAACCCATGGACATTGGACATTGGATATGGAACTCAGACATTGAACATTGGACTCAGACATTGGACATTGAACCTGGACATTGAATCTTGAATTTAGACATTATATATTACCTTGGACATTGGAGTTGGACATTAGGCATTCAATTGGGACATTGGACATTCAACCCAGACATTGGACTTGGACATTGGAAGACATTGGGCATTGGACTCGGATATTGGACATTGGACTTGGACATTGGAAATTGACCTTGGACATTGGATTTGGACATTAGGCATTGGACTCGGACATTGGACTTGGACATTGGATTTGGACATTGGGCATTAGCATCTCAGGCAGCACCTTTCAGTGCCTATAAGGGGTCTATCAGACCCAGTTTCTATGTTATGGGAAACTAGTCTAAGAGACCCACCCTCCCGCTATCTAATTATAGCTCATGGCCTCGTATTCCCTTGTGGACCTCCAGTACCTCCCTTCGAGCCTCCAGCACCCTCCTTCGAGCCTCCTTTAGCTGTTCTCGACCCTCCAGTGCCCCTCCCATACCTCCTCCATTGCCTCCACAGAACCTTCCCATCCCTCTTGCGCCTCTAGAATACCCAGAAACCCTCTAACGACACCACTTGTGGACCTCTAGAAACATGACCCATACCTCCGACACCTCCGTCGCGTGCTTTCCCCAAACTTAGTTTTGGAATCTTGTTGATACCTTCTTTGGGGTGGTAAGTCCTTCTCTTCTCACCTCCTATGATGTATTCCTCGACACTCCATTCCACTCGCAAAGCTCAACTCTCATCTTCAGGGCTAGGCCACCACTTTGTAAGCCCAAGGAAAGCTCGAGACAAATGAAAAACACAAACATTGGTCAGGATACTGGGCATGGAGCCAAAGCATCATTGACTCCTAGCTGAAATGCAGCAACTCATGAATCCGCATTGCAGAGAATCAGAGTCGCAGTTATTATCTGATCCTGCTCATACTGCAGTTCAAAATGATGAGGCTGTGGACCAATGTGAAACTGCTTACAAGGCCGCTGATGGTAAGAAGCAGAAAGCTGCGAGAGATAACTTCAATTACACAGGGATCATGGCATTAATTTGTCGTCATGACATCCCATTGTTTTTTGCCAACATAGATTCTCCTGGAGAACAACAGAAGTATTCGGTAGCTCTTCTCCAGCACTTATTTTCATTGCTCCTGCATGAGGCAACAGTTGTTGCTTTGTATGACATTGGTTGTGTTCTAGCACACTCACTTGCAAAGGTATGCTATCAGTCATGTTTGGATTGCTTGCTCACATCTCTCAAGTATGATATCCTTCCCAAGAGCATCACCACATGACTCTGTTTTGCAACAACCGCAATGCATGCTTATGGGCATGAGTGGGCGTTGTAAAGAGTAGATCTGGGCTGGGCTCTACTGAATGTGAGTCCCTAGTCCTGAGAGATGCGAGTATGCTTCATCCCAAGAGACAACCTAAGAACTACCTTGATAATGCAAGGGAGGTCTTATACAGTTAGAGAGTAGACAAGATATTGGAAGAAAACCTTTTTAATGTTCGTCCGTAGTTCCGAGACTACTTCCGAAGTACCGAGAAACTCGTCCAATGTGACCGAAGGTTGTCCAAGGCTGCAAAAGTGTTGTCCAAAGTAGCACGATGCCTTCCGAGGCTTGCGAAGACTGTCTGAAGGTCTATATATGTCGGTGTGTCGATGTGTCAGTATGTCGGTGTGTCAAATAACAGTATAAGACTTTGCGAAACGTCCGAAGTCTGGAACAACACTAATCTATCGGAACTCAAGAATAAACGAAGTGCAAAATTGGCAGCGGTCTAGCCAAACAATTGTTCCGAATGAACAAGGATCAATTGCGCAGTTTACGATTATACCGAGGTGACTCTACTAATTACTATTCAAAGTACAGGAAGTGAAGTGTCCTATCAGTAGCCAGCGAGCGAGATTATATCCTACTTCCATGAGAGGCCGGAATCCATAGGCGAAACTAGTAGCGAGATAAGCAAGTCCAAACCTATGTAATAAGCTGTGAGGCGTGCAGGAATGCAAGTATACATGTAATAAGCTGTGATGTGTACTGCTTATATGTATTCCGAGGCTCCCGACAGGATGCCGATGGAATTGTTATCCATGTAGCACTAAGACGTAGTCAACATATAGTTAGAATAAAGGAAAACGCACCAGTGAAGTCAAAAGGACGAGGATAGGACATGGTATGGTAACTTGCAAGGTTCGGACAGGTCTCGGAACATGAGAACTGCCTGCAGAAGGTTCGGACAAGTGCACGTGGCCTTCGGAAGGTCAAGGGAGGTCGGGGAATGGTATGAACGTAGGTGTTGGATTGCCTGGTTCCAAGCCCAGCACCGCGATCATTGTTACAGCGTGTCAACTTGTCTATAACCCACGTATGTGTGTTGGGCTTGGCCTATCCGATGGGGAAGGCACAGAGCGTCTTTGGTCGTGCTTTGTGTGCCTGATTGGCATTGAGAGGACTTCTTCTGTATGTCTCCCATCAATTTCATTATAACCTATTTAAGCGAAACCTTCTTTAGTGTCAACATTGCCTCTGGCTTATTGACTGACAAGCCACAGCCATAGGGTCTGAAATGCGAGCCAATCTGGGGGATTGGATTAAATGTTGTCTTCTTAGATAGATGATCTATAGATGAACACCTACAAAATCAAATATCTCCACGGTCAGCGATTCAGACAAATACCAATGACTGATAACGTGGTCATTCGTGGGTGGCCTGTCAGTATATCCAAGCTACGGTCAGACAAAGGTACTCTATGATATCAGTATAGAAACACTAGTCAACCCAGCGGTATGGTGTTGACAAAAAGAAGCAAGAAACAGAAAAAAACTAAGACTAAGCACAATCACTGGTGCTAAACAGAAATGGTAACTAAAACTAGGCACAATCAATGGTGCTATATTCTAAACTTACTGTGAAACAATCGTGCGAAGATGTATTGGTCACTCCCACAGCGCAAACAGGTAGGATCAAAGGTCAAGACTTGTCAAAAGCTTCTGTAGAACTCTTAGCCTAATATTGAATCTGCTGCCAAGGAACTCACAATGAGTATTAAACAGAATCAGAAACGGACGTCCTTGGATTTCAATACCAAGTCCCCTATTCAATAGCTGAAGCCTATCTGACAAATAACAATCCTGGCTCAGTATACTACTCAGATGTGTGAGGTCAAGCGGACAATAATCAGCTCCTGAAGTCTCCCCACTAAGCTACTCTGAGCCTTTAGCGGACGTAGAGACAACACGAAGAATCCAAAGATAAGGCTCGAATGTATTCGCTACAATCAAAAGTACGTTAGTATCAGCAGCAAGAAACAAACACTCAGAATATATTCGCTAAAATCTATAACACGTTAGTGACACAACAATAAACAAGCACTCAGACTGTTAGCTTTCAATGGGTAGAGAGAGTGAAACAGATAGAGTGAAACAGAACCCAGACTAGTGAAACAGAGATAAGGAAATAGATCCCAAACTAAAAGAAATAGATCCCAGATAAAATGAAATAGATCCCAATCCTAGAGAAACAGATAGAGAGATAGAGACAGAGACATGCGCACACAAACACAAACACTCAGAAAAACAAGAGATTTCTCAAAACAAATAACCAGGCCTTGCAGGTTGTTAAGCACAGTGAGCTCAATGGCTCCTACTGTCTCATCAATGTACCTGATAATGTTGAACAACTCTTCGTGGTTGTTGCTGATGCTGATCACACACAAACCTCACTCGCAATTTTATTAAGGGTGACTCTGGAAGTCAGATTGATTGCATTCCAGGCCAAAACGGAGGTCCTTATATAGACAAATCTATGTGGCTGTGCTAATTTACTCCCGCATACCTAGGTATATTCAATTTTTGTTTTCTCACATATCTAGATATACTACATTATTTGTCATAGATCATAATACCCGTGTGAATCGTACATAGGTGAACATGATTTGTCAGGCTTAGTCATAGATCAGCTAACTGTGGTAAGAGAACATGGTTTACATAATATGTTGAAACTTGTTTGTATTTGGTGTTATTTAGAGACGTAGCATATGTCATAAAGCAAAACCGGGTAACACGTGTATTTAAAGTTTCCTGGAAGTTCCCGCAAACAAACATACGTGGAAAGTATTTTTCATGGAAGCTTCAGATGCGTGAGAATCTAGCTGAGTCATCTTCGAGCCAAATAACACAAAATTCATTCCATGCAAAATTCCCGAAAAATATTCACTAACACCGCATGGTCATGCACCGGACCAGTTTGGTGCAGGTCAACGTTGCCTCAGATGTGGTATCAAAGAGCAAGGGTCGGCAGCACAAGGTATGCTAGGCCGATGTGAAATCCCTGTCGACGAATTACAGTCTCAGTGGTCCCATCAACGGCATTCACAGTTATCTATACGTGTTCATGAGTAATTTATTATAGCTCATGAGTATTGATAAATGATCTTCCAAGATGCTCCGGCTCACCTCAAGAGAGAGCTGGACACGGTATTAGCCCTGCAGGCAGATCTAGATGTGTCGGATAGAGCTCTGCAGACTACCAGAGCAATGTTAGAGAAAGAATCGGCCTCTGATGACACATTAGAAGCTCTACAGAATCTGGAGAAGGGACACGATCGACTAATGGACAAAGTCGAGGCTCTTTACTCGTCTCTAAATGTCCACGACAGGTTCCCTGAACTTCAAGGGGTGAATCTCGATTTTGTTCGTACTCTTCTGATGGCATGAGACCTCAAGATGAACATATGTAAATGTGCCATTGCAAGCTTCTTCGAATGGGACAAGCTTGACCGCGCTGTTGGAGGCACCCAACAAGCTTTAGGTAAGTCTGAACCTTTTTGTTAACTCTGACAGTATCTTTTATAATTACACACAGGCACTAAACTCCATCAACATACACATAAAGCTATAGCGAAGCGCCAACCTGCCCTCATGACCGCCATCCAAAAATTCAACACCTACTGTGAACAGTTAGAGTTCCTATATGACCCGAGTTGGGGGATTCCGCTGCCTGCCCCTCTTCCAACAAAACTTACGGAACTACGCAGTGACCCCAGGTTGATGGAAGATGTATGGATTACACCATCAGTAGGAGAAGTTCCCCAATGGTTGGAGGACTCAAATGTCAGGGATGGTATACGTGCACTTTTAAAGTGGGATCAATGTGAAGAAGAGCAGATACGCCTCAGTATAGAGGCTGATAATCTCTGTCTTTTCTTCAGTGATGAGCTGTCAGCGCTTGAACTCGCTCTTCGGTTGCCAGACAGGGAGTTAATTTGATTCTTCTCACAACCTTCTGCTAATGTGTAATCTAATGTTAGGTGAACTGTTTACTGTTCCATTACAGCAACGGCATGCTAATTTTTTCTGATTTCAATCTCGATGGTCCAATTCCTTAGCTTCTCCGGCCTCCTTCGCCAGCCAAGCCAACAAAGCACTGGATATTGCTACTACCCTCTCGGGAGCCTCCCGCAGCACAACACTTCTTTCTATCAATGCTGAATCACTTACAGCGCCAGATCCTGAAGGTGGGGATGAATTCCCTGTTGCTGATCCTGACCATCCCATGGCTATTAATTCTGAACAAGCAGCACTTGCAGACGTTCTAGAGGGTCAAATGGGCGTGCTGGAGTTGGGTGATGAAGATGATGATAATGACTCAACAGATTATGCGCGTGGAGCTAATGTCATTATTCATTGGGATCTTCCTGAGGTACGTCAATGTTTAATGTCAGGAATGTAACATTGACTAGTACCATAGAATCTTCTTATGGATGACTTTAATGTTCCATTGCACGTTCCAATGCGTGAGCCTGGCATTCTCATACCTGGCAAAATTGTCACCCGAGTACACCTAGCTCACACAATGGTATCCCTCATCAGATATTTGACCCTAAGGATATCGGCTTCCTTAGTTCTCCCACAGCACGCCTGAATGATGTGTGCATCAACAGCTGCACTATACTTCTCTGGCATTCTCAACTCACGACATCAGGTGCACAATGTGCAATTCTCTCAACCCACAATCTTCCTCGAATTCATTACAATGTGCCGGACGATGTCATCTGGCGCAATTCATCATGGGTTTGTTATTGGGAAAAGGACATCTGGGTGCTTCCCATTCATCATCCGTCGGGCATTGGGCACTGGGTGCTATGTGTCATCTGGCTGTCCAACAAAGAACTTCATCTTTTTGATAGCCTTGGTAATAGGCAGCCTTGGCAAAATGATGTTAAAGTGGGTTCAATTTTCGTACTTTGCATTTGACTGATCAGATCTGGATCTCAAAGGATATAATGAGACTAATCGCTCGGTTCCTTGTTATCACGCGCCAACATGACCACCATTGAATGTGAGTTTCACACTCTACTCTCACAACTTTTCCAACCACTTCGTATTATTTTAGGTCTAATGCCTTCAGAATAATGATTTTGACTGTGGTATATGGGTTTTAGCGACAATTTTTGCCATCATACGCGGGAAACATATTACAGGAGTACACGAGCAGGACATGGACAATCTGCAACATTTTCTCCGGACTATGGTTCTTGCGTTACCCGTTTACAGATATGATTTGAAGTAGAGTAGTACAATGACAGTATGGATTCTGCCCAGTAACTAGCAAATCAACCTCCTCCTGATAACCTAAGATCCTCCATGCTACCCCCTGGCAGTAGCACTCAGCCATAAGCTTGTGTCTTGTACATACCTGCGGGTGGTTAGCGACATGAGCATTCAAGTCATCCCAGCCTTCAAGCAACCTCTTCTGTGCATCTCAGAGCTCCTTCAAAACTTCAGATATTTCTCCTGCACCATACGTAGCTGCATGATGGGCTCGAGATTCCCTTTCCATGTGCAAATTATGACCATGCATCATGTCAAAGAGAATCTGTGTGAAACACTGTTCTTCTGGTGAGTCGGATGGAGGCAGAGAATTGTAAGGTGGGGCTTTGTCCCACTGAGAGAGATCCGAAACATCAATTAAGTCAGAACCATTGAGTGATCGGTAAAAGAGATCGGAATTGGGAAGAGGAAGATTGGCAAACTGCAAGATAGAATAAGGTAGAGGGTTGTGTAGGTCCTTCGAGGTTGTATGAGGTCCACATTGACCATGACATTTAGTGTAGGCACGAGCATTCTGAGCTTGTCGAATGAGTTTGCCTCTGAAAAACATATCAATAGCAGTTGCAAATAACACTGAATGATAATCACTGTTTTGACTGCAAATATAATGGCGTATGTCGATGAGCAGCTGCCATTTTTTCTTCTAATGTGAAGTACTTGGCTCGGTGGCCCATGGTTAGGTTTATTGGATAAATAGTCAAAGCCAACCAAAGTTGACATGAACATCTGCGCACTGTACTGCAGCTACTACTGCCTAGTTACTGTTGAAATGTAATATGGCCATCCACAATGAAGTTCTTGTTAAAATATTTGCATGAGCATGATGGGGCGTACTGCTAGCGTCAACAAGGCCAGTCCAGACAATGAGATCAGCAGTCAATGGCTGTACATATGTCTTTTCAACTAAGTACTATTTGTATTTTCAATCTTATTGGTTCATTTGAACATTAACCCTCTTGAGAGCCACCTTGCAACCCTCTTGACATCAATGCAGAGGTATATATCAGAGAAGAGGTCACAAACCCTTGCTGGAGGATTGAAATCATGGAACACCTCCAGAATCACGAACCCATCCACTATTAGCCTATCAGACATATTAAGGTCAAACTTTTTCATAAAAAAAGGTAGACACGATCATTCTAACACTAAGGTATGGTTTGCGAATCCCCACCAGATGATGGTCACGGGTAGAGTATAGGATCAGTCCTATTGTACATCACACCGAGCGCAACTTCTCTGAGCCCCACTTTACTTAACTTAAACAGGATGCAAAAAGCTCATCCACCTCCACCTCATCTCTGTCTTCCTCACAGGCAGCCCCATCAGGATATTGTGAGCCTTGTTCAATGCAGGATATCTGTGGAATGAACTTATTGATGATGGGCTCTACCTACCAGTAGCTGGCCTTGTTTTAGATTGGATTTTGACCTCCAGGAGGGTGAGGGAAGCGGGACTTCGACAAATACCCTGCATCTCTGCCAACGACACATTGCATGAGCCACCACAGGAGCTCATGTGCCAGACAGTGGCCCAGGAGCAGGACACTTTGCAGAAGACGATGTGAGTTTTCATCCATAAGACAGTGGCCCAGGAGCAGGACACTTTGCAGGAGACAATATAAGTTTTCATCCACAAGACAGTGGCCCAGGAGCAGGACATCGTGCAGGAGATGATGCAGGAGATGTTTCAGGAGAGCTGTGGTTTGATTCAAAGCAAGGAAGACCCCGCCAATCAGACCGACCATCAGCATACCAACGCCACCCATGGGTATGGTCAGAATGAGGTGCAGGCGCTTCCCCAATGATAACAGGGCTGTGGGAGGCCATGAGATTTGTGAGGGTGCTTTGCTTGGTGATGGTTTTGATGGTAAGTAGGTTGTTCTTGAGAGCATCCGCCAAGATCTGGTGCTCACAAAGCAAGAGCTGGTGTATCCCTTTCCTCTTTATGAGAGTCAGGTGTTTCTCACTGGGCATCAGGACATTTTCAGGATAGTGCTGGAGGACATAACCGCGACGGGCTAGCTCTCTTGGTAGGAGCTTCCATGGAAACATCTCTCCTGGTCCTTCAAGCTTCCCTGCTTCACTCTTAGCAAAAGTTCTAAGAGACGCTAACATCAAACTCACCAAGCAACACTGATAGCCCACCAACAATACATGGTATGCCATCAAGGCTTCTCCATTCGTCAGGGTCGCTCACTTCCCTGCTTCTCCAGCCACCTTTTCAACACCATCTCCACTGGCAAGTTGTTTCGTCCTGCGATGCATTCAAGAAGAGAGTCTAGTTTAGCAAAATCCATTGCAAGGTATAGATGAGTGGTAGAGGAGGATTGCGGCCATTGCAGATAAGACTAATCAGTGTAGCCTTCGATCACAGGAAGGCCATGGAGTGAGGCTCAACATTGATAACACCTGTGTGCAATTTTGATGAGTTTCGTTAAAATTTGGTAGGCGCATGTGACCAAAAAGAAAAATCAGAAGAACATGGTCACCAGGGAGGCTCGTAGAAACTTTTGAGAAACTATCGACCGGTCTAGGGCCTCAAGGCCTCATACTGCATCTACTACATCATGGTTATTCAAATTTCACCAGCAAAAGCAGTCACAGTTGGCCCGAGAAACTCAAAGCACCTCACAAATATCTCCGACCTTCCAGCTGTGATCCCAGAGTGTAAGCGCACATTCTTGCAATGGTCCAATGCCATGACCAAGTTCAAATGACCAAGTTTTTGAGATCTGTTGGCGTCAAAACATTGTTTGACAAATTTTGGTCATGTACCACTGAAATTTCACAAATTGCAACACAGCTGTTCACAGCACGTTTAACAAAGTACATGCTCATTAGGAAGTTGGGATAACGACTGTTTGTCAGTAAGTTTCATTATCACCACACTTTCACTTGCATCTTACTGTTGTTTCAGCGTCTGTTGGCAGCACGCTGGATCGGCATCACATATCTGTCTTCCAAAATCAGTGCGTTTCAAACTCAGTACTAGATTTATTTTCAATCTGATTGTGTGTACCCATTAGTCATTTGTACAGAAGCCTATCTGGAGCCTTGCGAGAGGCACGCCAATGATCGTGGGTGTATCTCTCCAACCCTTCACACTCCTTGTCAATACTCACATTGCAAGTGCCTTAGTAACTTTCATATTTGGATTCTGCGGATCGATTTTAATTTTTGATCTCCCTGTAGCCTCTGTAGCCTCCATGAACCCTCTCCCTGCTTAACTGTCACCCTCCATATCCTCTTCAGCCACTATTCTAGACCCTCACAATAAATGATTAATTATTGGTATATTCTGTTTAGTTTCTCTTCTGCTGCTCATGACACTAACTGCTTTTAGCCTGAATGAAAGTATGGGTGTCACGCCGCACAGAGACCGTGTGTCCTCATAAGTATGAGGCCTTTTGTATGTTTTTTTTGGCCTACCTTCAGTATTCCCACTTATTTTCTTGTAGTATTTCATGCAATCTTCTCAATGGATAATCCACCAAAACTCGCCCCCCCTGCTATCACATACCCCTGACCTTGTAAGCCGCAGCCTTTCACTACCCTCCTTAGTACAATGCCTGACGCGCTCGAGATCAGCCAATTTCTTTCTCGCTTGCATTATATGTTGCATCATTCTGTACCATTGGTGAGTTGAGACTTCCCTGCAATTTTCTATCCTCAGCTTATGCATATCCACTCATTGCAGGTTTTTAAATATACTGTTTCCTCTCCCCCCATCAACTGTGGCATATCGTATAGGTAAGCATACCTGCATTATAACTTTATTTGATCATTGACTATATACAGCAGATATGACACAGAGCTTCCCTGATAATCTGCCTGTCTCACCCAACCTGCGTGGATTCATCTCCCGCTATGTATGACTATATGGAGGAACAGTTCGGTGGAGGTCAGGCAATATGATTCGCCTCTTGTTGAGCTGACACTCTCACGACTTAGGACTAAGCTCAAGGCAACCGCAAGGGATATTGGTCTTGTCAAAGGAGCGTCTCTCCAACGTCAGGCAGACCAACAACCCTCTGCGGTAGCTCAGGCTGCACACTCTGGAGCATCAGGCTTTCCCCATGTGTCGCAGGACAGTACTGCAACAAGCAAAACATCATCGCTAACCCTCAATGTGGCCAATAGTTGTCACACCTCACCATTTCCTGTAGCACCAGGTCCTGTACAACTTGACAATCTTTTTTATGGTTCTATGAACCAGCAACCTGCGTGGATAGACCAAAACTCCTCTGACGCCTTTGCTGTCATGGGGGCTGAATCTTTCACAGGCGGCATACTCAATGACCATTCTTTGGGTCAATCTTTAGGTATGACAGGAGTTCATGATAAGTCGGTGTGGGCTACACAGTCTACAATTAATGCGCCAGCCTGCACAGCTCCTGATGTACCCGGGGGATCACAACAACATCTCACCACGCAAGACATGTCCCATCTAGCACCTCCACCTTCTTTTCATTTCCCTCCTAGTTCATTGGGTCAACCAATGGCCTCTCACAGAAGCTCTGAAGGTCAATCTCCTTCAGGGTTTCCCCAAAACTTTCAAGGGACATATCACCTTTATCCTTCGACCTGTTCCAGCATCAGCACCTCACGACCATGGGCCTCCCCCCCCCAGCCATGAATATCATTCCACCTACACCAATCACCAATCAAGGATGGTGGTAGCCACAACAATACTGCGGCCTTAACGAACACCAGTTGCGCTCCCCTTGTATCTACGAGAATGTCCAATCCCCAGATGGACTCAGGATACTACCATTCAGTCACCTCTCTCATGGGCTCCCCTCAATGTTTTCCTGAAGAAGATGAGCCAGTGGTGCATGAGGACGGGCACATTACTGGACAAAGGAGTGCAGAGATGAATTCAGCACTCACAGCCAGGTTTGCAAAAGTCGAGCAATGCTTCCTTGACCTCTCCACATCAACAACATTCCCTATGATCCAACTGATCAACCTGTTCATGAAGAGCTGTGGATGCACCGTCAATGGTACCAATTACTGGAGTTTGTATGCTCACTACTTCAAAGAACACGTCCAGATGGAACTCACATGCATTGGCCAAGTGGCACAGGCAGGCAGTGGGACACCTAGTGAGTACCATATTATGTTATGACGAGCTGGATGTTTATGTCCCTCACAGGTCAAGGCATACGTACACAATATTACGATAAGTTCAAGGAGGCCTTTCCCAATTCATACCAAGATATACTGTTGATGCACGAGGAGGCATATATCATTGGTTCTGCTCCTTAAACCATATCTCAGCACAGACAGGCATTCCAAAAGCACTATCGAAGAATAACACAGATTGTATGTTATCTCGACTGAAGTGTTGACATCACCTGATATTTTTTAATTTAGCTTGACTCTGCTTGTGCTAAATTCAGCTTTGAAGCGGCCATTGTACTCTGTGGCAAAGTGATTAACAAGGACGGGTCACTTGGCCATTCCCATATCACAGCGAGTGCTGAGGGGGTAAGGTTATTGGTATTCTGCATTCTGACATGTACTTATAGCAAAGTACAGTTCTGGGAGACTCGATGCCACACCAGTGATGATGCAATCATCAGCCATCTTAAATCACATGTATAGTAAGTCTAACAATGAACTACAGACATGCTAAGACTTATGGGGCTCTAAACAGTAACAGTATGTCATTGTCTGTGATTAATGAGGTGTTCAAGGACAGCAATGATGGCAGCTGTGATAACCTATCGACCCCCAGCAACGATCAGTTTGGTGACATCAAAGAGGGACAGGACAATGTTTTGAAGTGGGTCAAGCAGGAAATCATTAGACAAGTTGGTGCATGATCATTGTTGCTAATCTTTTATTCATTTAACATAATGTACTCTGTGTTACACTAGCCCAACTTGGTGGACTTGGCAGTAAGACCACCTGGGATAAAAACTTCCCATGGAAGGTCATGGGAGGAGCACTCACAGACGCCAGCCTCTCTATCAGGGGCTATCCTGGTCACAAGTGTCTGTTGCCTGGAGAAGCTCACAGCGAGAATTTGAAAAACAAAGGTATTGGGGCATTGACACAGAAAGAAGTTTCAGCTCTCATAGAGGTGTTGAAGGCAGGAACAATGCACATTGCCAGAGTTGACAAGGCACATCGATGTAAGCGCCAACTACACTATGTTAATAACTTAAATTTAATATTACATGTAGCGGCTGTGATAGCCTCTGAGAGGCCAGTCATCATATGTGAAGCACCTTCATCTGACTGGCCGCATCCTGATGGAAGACGACTGTTTGCTGATGGCCACACGGATTACAATGGCCCTACTCGCGTGAAGCCTAGCACTGCAACCACCAAAGTCAAGAAGGTGGATAAAGTGCCAAAGGCCCCACTACCACCCTCCAATGAGGATGATTTGGATGATGATGATCTTCTTGTGACTAATCCTCCAGAGTTCCAAAAACCTACCATGCAAGTCAAAGTTGCCCCACCACCTCCCTCACGGCCTTTCAAAGTTGTCCAACTGCCACCCTCCCACCTCTTCAAAGTCATTCCAAAACCTGTTGTTCCCAAACCAGTCGCTCCAAAACAAGAATGAATGGCAGCTCAGAACGAGGCCATTGAGCTTACTTCTGCTGAAGACAACATTGCCGATGAGCCTGACACTGAATATGAAGAAGAATCACGCAGGAAGAACAGAAAGCTGAAGTCCGCGACAACATCGTGTGCATCAAAGAGGCTAGCTCCTTCCAATGAGAAGACTGACACTTTGAAAGTGGGAAATAAAGGAGCGCAGATGATGCAATCAAAAGTGCCTCCCTTGCAGACAATGAAAGGCACCCCTCAGTCTCCATTGACAGTGGGGTCATTGAGTGATGGCCTGGCAGCATTGCCAGAACATAGTGGCAGTGAGTATCCTCTGGTTCTATCTGGCTGTTTCACTCATGCTTTATAGATGGTGCACCAATGCGGCTTCAGGATGGACCCTCTAACGAGCCCACCAAGGGTAAGTTTTTTTCTTAAATAACATTTATGTAGGATATCTCAACATCCTACTGTAGTCAAACACATCAAACCGTAACCAGTCAAGGGCTCTAAGTACAAGATGGGCCGTGCTCTTCATATGGTGTATAGCCAGTTGGACAGATCTGAGGTTGACGCCACAGCTGCAAAGGATGCTGTCTGTGGTGCTTTAACTGACATACCAGTGCCCAAGGTTCCCCAGGATGCAGTGCCTGGACCAGTAGGAGACCAGCAGGAGGTACCCTCAACCACCTCCATGGACGCCATGCCACCCATCAATCCCAGCCAAGAAGATCTTCAAAATGCTGTTCATGACCTTGGTGAACCCCTTGGTGAACCTCCTCACGATGCCACTCAAGACCTGCGCAACCCTCCACATGAGCCATGTGAAGCTCATCATGAGGTCCTCCCTGTCCGGCGTGACCCTCATGAAGGTGCCCAGCATGAGCAGTCTATACAACCTGGAGCCTCGTGACAACCCGTGCAAGGGTGATCCTCCATGCAGCCCACACAAACCTCATTGTGAGGTCATCCAGCACCCTTGCAATGACCCTCATGAGAGTGACCCTCCATGCAACCCACGCAAGGCTCATCATGAAGCCCTTTCTGCCCGACGTGATGTTCGTGATACGTCATATGGTCTTTGCTAGGTTGCCCTGCATGATCCTTGTGACCCTCCTCGAAGCAATTCTCTGCACCCACATGATCTGTGTTACACTCATGGGTACATGCACTCCCACGATACTGGGTGCTATCGTGAGGCTCTTCATCAGCGTGAAGCCATTCCCTTCATCAACCATGACTCTCTCTACCCCCTGTGATGCCTTCCACCCTCATAACCCCCACTATCCTGCTGGTTTGCCACCTCAGGACAATTATGGATCCAATGAGGTTCATGCAGATAATGAATTCAACACTCATTATAGCTCTTCTGCATTGGAGTTGCACTCTCAGTATGGGCATGGTGAACACAACTGTGCATATCCAAGGTGTTACAGCCCTGCATTTGAGCCTGGTTATGCTCGTGAAAGTGGGTACTCCCAATGCGACAACTGTGATGAGCATCCTCCTTATGGCCATCATCATGACGGTGAATACCCCAATAGCAGGACTCGTTACCGGACAGACCGCAGCCATGATGCTCCCCCTTCCGACTATGTTCCACGAGGATTCAGTTGTGAGTCAACGAACCCCCTGCGGCCTTCTTAATAGGCTCTCGATGGTGATACTTGTCTTGTTATCATCCAGTTTTGCTGTCATTTTGTCACATCTGCTCATGCTTGCTTGGTCTGTTTTATTATGATATTTTGCTGTCGTGTTTTGCTATGATTCCCTCACTTGTCCTGTCTGTCTTGCTTGTTGCTGTGATACTTTGCCATCATTTTCTGCTCAGCTTGACCCTTGTCCTATCTGTCTCGCAGCTTCATTGTATACCCCACTTATGTTGCTATTTACTCTGTTTGGTATCATGTTTCATCAATACCAGTATAACAGCTTCAATTCCAGCTCTTGTTGTCCTTAGAACATGATTGAAATCTCTAAGAATCTCACAAATGACGAAACTGAATGGGTATGTCATTTAGCAAGATACATTCTTAAGTATTAAGGCACGAAAAACATAAAAGAAGTCTGAGGGAAGAACATAACATAAGTGCGAGAGGATAACATAACATACACATGAAGGGGAGAACATAACATAAGTGCAAGGATCAAATTACACAGTGATGCGGAGGGTCTCAGAGACAGTGACAGAGGCTCCTGAATTATGATGATGGTGCAAGAGACACTTGATGATGTGCTGGGGCTCTCAATGAGGTCACTAAGGCCAGCAAGGGCTACCCTCTCAATGGTAACAGATGAGTCCATGAGGTGGCATGCAAGGGTACTATTGTACCTCTTAAAGAGGTGAGGGGGAGGCCCTGGGGAGAGGGGGGGTCTCAGAGATGGATTTCGTCCTACAATGAAACTGGGTCTAACAGACTGTGAGAACAGGGCAAAAGTGCTGCCAAGGGTGGGCATTAGACTCTGATATTGGACATTGGGCTCGGACATTGACTTGGACATTGAAATATGAGTCGGAACGTTGAACGGGGACATTGGACATTGGACTTGGACATTGGATTTGGATATTGGACATTGGGCATTGGCCTCGGACATTGGACATTGACCTCGGACATTAGACATTGACTTAGGACATTGGATTTGGACATTGGACATTGGACATTGGACTCGGACATTGGACATTGACCTCAGACATTGGATTTGGACATTGGGCATTAAATATTGGGCATTGGACTCGGATATGAGACATTGGACTTGGACATTGAACATTGAACATTAAACATTGATATTGGACATTGCAATTTTGACCAGTCAGTGGACCATTCATCATTCACAAACCCTCTGTTCCTAATATTTACTTCAATTTTTTCTTATTTTGTATTGCAAACAAACTCTGGACATATCGGAAACCACATTCATGATTTGTTTTGTTCAATTACTTTTTTGTTTTTCTCATGTCTAAATATGAGACAAATGTAGAAATTTGGCTCTCAAGTTGTCCCCAGTATTGCCATTGATAAAACATTATATTCATTGTGACAGAAGGTCACAATCTTGTTTTCATTTTCTTTCCTGACAATATTGGGAAAAATTTAAATGGTTCTGTGGTCCTGATTTTGTCTGCTTTTTTCCATGAAACACATGATACAAAAAGCTTTGATTTCTCTATTCAATTTTTCTGATACACTTTTTCAAAACAAATCATACCCCATGTTGCTTCTAATTTGTATAGTATTTTGTTGTGTCACAAAGGTGAACATTATTCTAAAATTGTCACCTGATATATCATGAAGAAATTGAAACCACAAATTTTTTATTTGTTTACAGTTTGCTCCATTGGAAATTTACAAGAACATCATGATCTTGTTTCATCATTTTTAGGCAGATTAAATGCCAGATAAATTTTGACCTTTTCCTTTAAAAAGTTTACAGTTTTTCCAGTGGAAAAGATAGATCCTGCACCCAGTGTGCAATCCTCCTCACTATTCATTCCATGCTCGATGTCTCCAACTCACTAGATGTAGCAGCATATGCATGTCTCATAACATCATTTTTCTCCCTTGCACGGCTTGGCAAAGTCACTGTGCATTCATTGATGGCCTTTGACCCCTCGCTACACATCAAAGTCTCTGACATCTCTTATTCTGAAGATTGTCATGGGTCAAAAGTCACAGTGTTGCATATACCTTGGACTAAAATGTCAACAGGCGGGGAAGACATATACTTTGTGATGCAATCTGTGGATTTAGACCCTCAACGAGCATTAGATATTCATTTAGCAGTCAATGTGCCGCCTCCTTCAGCCCACATTTTTAGTTGGTCACATTGTGGGACTCTTCAACCCCTCACTTGGTCCGAGTTCCTTCATTAGCTCGAGCGTGCTTCAGTTCGGATTGGTATTGTGGCTCTAAAAGGCCATGGGTTGCGCATTGGTGCGATGCTGGAATACCTTTTGCGTTGGGTACCTTTGGACACTGTCAAAGTGATGGGTTGCTGGAGTGGTGATTCATTCACTCTGTATTTGCGACAGCATGTGGTGATACTCGCACCTTATCTCCAAGATATGCCTTTGCTCGAAACATTCACATGTTACGCAATGCCCTGTGTTTGTTAAATTGTCAGTTGTGAGTTTTAGCTCTTGTCTTGTGTTTGGGGGCAAGCATGCGCTAGCTGCATCATCGAGCTCCTAACTCTAGGGAATCTCAGCTCATCCTTGCCCTCTTTTAGGGCCAAAAGGCATGCTTCTGTCTGACAGACCTCAAAAGGTCTCTTGCCCAAAGAATTTAGGATAGCTTTAGTTGCAGTTGTGTTCTAGGTTGGATGTGAAAGCGAATGCAGATTTATTGGTCTTGAATAAAATATTTATAACAACCCTTTCTCCGACTAGATCAAACTTTAAGGTTCGAGAACATAGAGTACACCTTGCGAAACTTTCAGGCGCCTCAATTTTCCAAACTCGCTTGCAATGCACTGTTTGCTGTGTCGGAGTTCAGTTTTGCAAAACTGACACTGTGACACGGTGTGACACCTGCCCATGAGAAATTTTGCAACTCTCTACTGTTTCTAACATTTGTGTCGGCATCCCTCTGGCAGCATCATTTGAACACATTTTGTTCTTTTGTAAACTGGAGCTCAGCTGTGACACACATAGCTATATTTTCGTATAATTATTTTGTCTTAATGTGTAGCAAAAAATGAGATATGAAAATGTGGTGGTCAGATTTTGCAACTCTGGCCCAATGATAGTACTACCTTTAATGCACTGTAATAAATTATTAAACGATCATTAAAACACTACACCAGCAGTTATTTATTTAAGCATTTAAAACAGTAAGATATGATATTACGAACACCTGCCCTGACTATACTATACTCGAACAACTTTTAATTTTAAACGATGTATAGTCTGAATTCCCACGGGAAACAAATCGCTAGCTGACAAATCGCACGCGTCTTGTAAACGCTTTCTGACGGAGCATGTCTACACTCAGATTCAAAGTGGAAACGGCGCCCTTTTGAGAGACATTTTCAGCATGTCTTCTCCAGGCTCTGATCCCATTTTACTCTTTACTCCACCAAAATCTAGCTCTCCTGGCGGACCACCTACTAGTGATAGCGTCGCGTCCACCAATGTTCCAATGACTCCCAATACGCGCCCCAACTTGAAAGCGTCCTTTTTCATAGAACCTCCTGTCCTGTCTGAATCTCAGAAGAAACAATACAAACCTGTTCCTGAAGAATTCAAAGAAGGGGTCACCTTCGACAGGGATGATATTGACACTATAGTAGGCGAATACTACCAAGACACCAACTTATTCTACTTTGTGCGTTTCAAGGATGGGCTAGCATATAGAGTGCGCCTCGCTTTGCCTGAAACTTCTCTGCAGATTTAACGCGTAACTTGTATATTATAGCTTCCTGCTAGTGACTTCCAGGCCGAATATGCCGACCTGGTTGAGGAATACAGTCAGTTTCTACTTTAGTGGCATGTGTAACGCGTGTCTCATGACTTGGATGCAGATCAAAAGAAAGATGCTGGAGAGCTCGGAGAATTTGACCCATCCTCTAGCGAGGTGCACGAGGATTCTCGCGTCAGGACTATCATCACCATAGACATGGCCAATGGTATTGCCCGGAGTACGAAGGCGTGGGGGTACACGTCGTCCTTGGCCTCACTGTCTGATCTGACGGAACCTTCTGAGTCTGATCAGCAAACTGACGACGACCGGAGCGAAGACGACTACCGCCAGGAACGGAGCATGCCCATCCGCAAAGCCAATTCTAGGCCTATCCGAGCTGCGGCTGCTAAGGGCAAAAGCATGTCACGTGCTGCAACTCAAACAAAGCTTCCTTTCAGTCCCCAAAAGTTACGCAGCAGGCATGTCCGCCGGTATATGACCGAATCGGAGGATGAATTAGCAGGATACGAGCATGACGATATTTTAGATGTCATTCCCACTCGCAGGTCCGCTCGTGAGCGCAAGAACGCAAAAACTAATCTCGCAGAGGATGACCTTGAGGAGACTAGTGTCACTGAAAGCGATGACGAATCGTACATGGTAACTCCCAAGAGGGCTGGAAAGTCCAAATCAGCCGCGAAAACGCAAAAGCGACTCAAGCGTGGGCCTGTTTCCCGACCTGCTTATGGCATCTTTCGTCCTGTTGCAGATCTTGAGTTTGATGCCTATGAGGAGGATACCGAATTGCTGCGCGCTCATCGGGACATTTGTGAGAAATGTCACAAGGCTCCTGCTCACGTGCAGTTGGAAAAGCCGAAGAAAAGCAGGAAAAAGCTTCGCAAGGAAGACGACTATGGGTTGGAGGAGAGCGAGGATGATCTCATCCAGTCCTTGGGTGGTTGGGTTCGATGGTATGATCAAACTGATTCGACTCTCACTTTAATACTTATGTTCAAAATACAGTCTAAAGTGTCCGGTTGCAGTTCATTGGCGTTGTCTCGCAAAGACCCAGAAAGATGAGATCACCCGTACAGCGCGTGCGCGTGATAAAGAGGAATGGAAGAATCAACAGCCAGTCGGTTACGATGATCACAACCCTTCAGACTCCGAGCTTCCAAATCGTAAGGAGCTCGGCGTTATGCAGACCACGGAGTTCATATGTGCCAACTGCATGAAGGGCGGAATTTGTATGGGCTGCAGGGAGATTGCTCTAGAAGCCGATTCGACCATCACGAGACAGTCCGCCGTTTCAGAACCCAAACCCGCAGGGCTTACCCAAGATGTCGAAATGGTTGACGCTACGCAGGCTTCCTCCAATGCCGCTGACAGTGTATCGGGCCCTGCAAGAGAACTTGTCTACCGATGCTTCACTTGCAAGCGTCTGGCCCATTATCGTCATCTTCCTATCCCAGACACCTTTGAACCTGATGACCTGGCTTCTCTTGACGACATTAAGCTTGCATCCTTCTATCAATTCGAAACTGGATGGCGTTGTGCGGATTGCTTCTCGTATGAGTACACCGTAGACAAGATTCTTGCATGGCGTCCATATCCTGCCAATGCTGTTGAACCGCAATACTCACCCACGAGTTCTCCAGATCCGAAGAGCATGCTACCACGGGAGTACCTCGTGAAATGGAATGAGCGAAGTTATCGGCGCACCCAATGGGTTCCACACATGTGGCTGGCTTCTACAGCATATATGAAACTTAAAAACTTCATTGCGACTGGGCCCAAAGTAGAATTGTTGGACAGCCCTGCTCCTGAACAGGACATCATGCTGGTCGATTCTTCCGCGCATGAGATACCAGCTCAGCCGGTGTCATTCCAGGCCAATGCCAGTCAGACCCCTGAGGTCGAGGTCAAGTCCAAGTTGGTATCATCTCTAAGTCCTTTACCAGATGCAGAGCGTCATATTCCCCCTGCATGGAAAACTACAGATCGTGTGTTGGACGTACTCTTCTGGGCAATCAACCGGTCGGGGCGTAGACAGAAAGGTAAAAGGAACTCGGCTGTGGAGAGCGATGGGGAATTGGAATTGCCTCTGGAACTCCAGGATCAGCTGGTGAAAACACAGCTGACAGGTGAACAACCTAGTGATGACTGTATGGAGAATGTAGATGATTTCTTGCGCACTGTTGATAAGTCAGAGCTGGACATCAAAGACATCAAGTATGTCGCGTGGGCATTTATTAAATGGGATGATCTGGGCTACAATGAAGGTGAATATTTCTTCCCGCTCTACGCTGTGGAACTCAACTAGCGAAATAGCAACCTGGGATTCTCCCCCCCGTTCTGACGAGCCTGGTTACTTAGCATTTGAGGCAGCTTTCCAACGCTTTCTAGACTCGCAGAAAGTTTTTGTTCGAAAATCGGACAAGGACGTCAAGAAGCTGGAGAGCAGAGTGAAGGATGGATATGCACAACACGCGCTTCGTCAAAAACGTCAACCTGAGCTTGGTCAGAACGGTCAACTACAACTCATGCCATTCCAGGTTTGCTCTCCAGCGTCCTTAGCCTAGCTGATACACTGACGATCTTCCAGATGGATGGCTTTGATTGGCTCTGTGACAATTGGTGGAACTTGCAGCCTTGTATCCTTGCCGATGAGATGGGCCTGGTACGCCTATCGGTGAACATCATTCCTCCTTACTCATGTTCAACATTATACAGGGTAAGACAGTCCAAATTGTGACTTTCCTCGGGAACATCATCGATAAATGGCAGGGAGCTCCTGCTCTTGTCGTTGTTCCTAACTCTACTATCACCAACTGGGTTCGGGAATTTACTCGTTGGGCACCAAAATTACGAGTAGTACCATTCTATGGGGAAGCGAAGGCTCGGGACGTGATCATTCGATATGAGTTGTTTCATCCCTCCGACCGAAGGGGTGGTCCGGAACCCAAATACCATGTGATGGTGACCACGTATGAAACCTTAGTCAACCCTAGGGATTTCAACTCGGTGTTCAAGAGCATTCCGCGTTGGGAAGTTCTTGTTGTAGACGAAGGACAACGTTGTAAGTTACCCAGTACAAAAACGAACAACATCGCTGACCCCGGTTCAGTAAAGAGCGATCATAGTCTGTTGTTTAAAAAACTTAACGAGCTGAACACAATTCATCGCGTAATCATGACTGGAGTAAGCTACTTCAGCGATTTCCCGACAGTCAGCAGCTAACTTCGTCGTAGACACCTCTGAACAACAATATCCGCGAGCTCTTCAACCTCATGAACTTCCTTGATCCCGAAGAATGGAGTGACCTTGAGGCCCTGGAGAAAGAGCATGAAGAATTGAACGAGGAACTGGTGCGGCAGCTGCATACCAGACTCAAGCCTTACTTCTTGCGACGTATCAAGAGCGAGGTTTTACAACTTCCCCCTAAGGTTTGTTTGTCCTAGTGGGTTCGGTTGTATTCTCATATTCTCCAGAACGAGGTCATCGTTCCCCTTTCCATGGCTCCCCTGCAGAAGGAAATCTATAGGTCTATCCTCGGTACCTGTCCATTGTGGCTTTATATTGTCATACATTGACTATTGTTTTGTAGGTCAAAACCTGGATATTCTCCGAAGTCTGACCCAGGGTGCGACTACCAAAGCAGGAAAACCCCTGGTCAGCAGGGCCAATTTGAATAATGTGTTGATGCAACTTCGCAAGTCAGCTCACCACTACCTAGTCGTTGATACTTGGTACTCATTCCTATGTAGATGCCTCCAACATCCATATCTTAATTCTGAAGATATCGAGCCTCGCAACCTTACCGCTGCAGAAGCTCATGAAAGACTGATAGGCGCTAGCACCAAGTTGCGTTTTTTGAAGATGCTTTTGCCCAAACTTCAGGCCAGAGGTCATCGTATACTATTGTTTAGTCAGGTAAGCGGAATACTGTCCGGCAGGTTATCCTGATGACCTATGTTCCACAGTTTGTTATGGCGCTTGATATCATCGAGGACTTTGTGAGAGGTGAAGGCTACAAGTACTCGCGCCTGGTAATTATCCACGCCCGTGTTGAACGCAGATAGCAATCTTGACCCTTTTTAGGACGGAAACACTAAACAGGCCGATCGCCAAAAGGGCATGGATGAGTTTAACAAACCTAACTCGGATGTTTTTATCTACATGCTCAGTACCCGAGCAGGCGGCGTCGGAATCAACTTGTATACCGCAGATACGGTCATTATATTTGATCCTGATTTCAACCCTCACCAGGTGCGTATTTCCATATCTATTCAGGTTGGCTGCCCTAACTTATATCTGGCATTCTAGGACTTGCAAGTACGGCGTGATTCATATTAGACTTTAACTTTTGTAATGTTATATTTCAGGCCATAGCTCGCTCTCACCGGTATGGACAGACGAAAACATGCTTGGTGTTCAAGTTCATGGTCAAAGATTCGGCCGAAGGCATGAATCACCACGCTACTTTTGTCTATTGGCACTTACAGAGCATTCTAGAACGGATCATGCTAATGGGCAAGAAGAAGCTTGTTCTAGATCATTTAATTGTTCAGAAGATGGACGACGACGACGATGCTGGCGAAGATCTTCAGTCGATTCTCACGTTTGGAGCTAAAGCCTTGTTTGAAGAAGAAGGAGATCGGTCTTCGAAGGACATAACTTGTGCGTACAGCATTTGCCTACCCTCAGACGGATGTTGAGCTCAAATTTCATTTTAGACCTCGACAATGATGTTGAGAAACTCATCGAGAAGACTGAGATAGAAGGTGATCAACAGGTAGCTGCCAAGGAGGCTGGGCTCTCCTTCGCGTTTGCCAAGGTATGGGCGGCAGACAAGGATACCATGGAGGACATCCAAGAGGACGTTCCGGATATGCAACAGGGCGACTCTTGGGCTCTAGCACTTGAGCGGATAGCCGCTGCGAAAGGTGCGGAGCAGGTGGCTGAAGTCACAGGCAGAGGCGTTCGCAGGAAGGCGGCTGCTATGTTCCCTCAGGTGATTCCGATGATGTCTGGCTACTAATGTGCAAGGCTCATTTTTTCTACAGCAACAGCTTGATCACATTGAAGGTTTGGAGGACACGCCCGACATGAGCAAGAAAAAGAAGAAATATCGACCATCGAAGTCAGATGCATCCAGCGATTCCGACGCTTATTCGGGTACGCCTGGTGCACCAGCAACTGATTCGGGTTCTAGTTCGATAGACGTGGACATGGTTGACGAACTTTTAACAACCTCTCACAAGGCGAAGATGAAAGTCAAGGCCAAGGCCAAGTATCGAGAACAGACCTTGGTACAAGAAGATGAGGATAACCTGCTTTGCGGTCTTTGTAACACACGCCATGGAAAGGGGATCTGCTACATGATCGAAGACTCCACCAATCTGGTAGAGTACAGGGCAATGCTGATGAACCATGAGTCGGATGAACCATTGGCAGTCAGGGTATGGATGTATAATACATAATCCCATCAAGATACTAACACCTATTTTAGGTAGCTGCTATCGATGCAATAGAGAAGACTCTTGTGAAAAGGGGACATGGCCATCTTCTTGCTGGTCAGCCGCTCAAACTTGTCCCAAACGGCAACAGCAACCAGGTTTATGCCAAGCAAAAAAAGAAACGTGCTCGTGATTCATTAGGTGTTCAAAACCCGAGGACAGTCTCGTCATCCAAGCCATCCACCTCTTCTTCTGTTGCCCCGTTCCAAACATCCACCAAGCCTTCCGTAGTATCGCCTGCTGAGCCACCCGCCCTGCCACCGAAACGAAGGCCGTCACCGCCTGTACCTGTGGCTGAGTCATCCTCCAAAAAGTACAAATCATCAACATCGCAATGCCCAGTTTGTGGAGGTCCGTATCACCACGTAGAAGATTGCCCCGTCGTCCTACTTGGCCCTCGCAGGTGATATGTCCCGCCTTATAGTGTATGTACCTTCCTGACGTTTCACCCTACAGTATTACAGCGCATATCCTACGGTTGGAGCAGGACCCTTCTCAACAGGCCACGGTAATCAGTCTTAAGAAACAACTTAGACTCCAGCGACGAAAGCGAGATGCTGAGGAAGCAGCTCGTTACAGTGGGCTTAACGGCCCTTCGATGTTGGGCTAGTGGAGTGAATGCATATCATTTTGCCATATTTTACATGCTGTCATTATAACTACAGAAATACGCGAGCTGGCGAGACGATTCGCACCTCCTAGTAGGCTTACTTTAGGAACTTTTTTCGTCCAATTTGTCTACGAATATGTTTTAGCACGGCGTAGATCTGAGATGTACATATCTTTCTATAGTTGAGAGAATTTCAGAGATGCTGCAAGAATTACAGTTTTTATTGCACCTCCTACGACTGGACCTGGAATGATGGTCTTCGGAAGTCTGTATGCTGGTGAACGGGGAGGTTGGAGTAACTCGTCTAACTTGAGTTAAGTCACATACGTCGGTTGACTCGGACTGTCGCATCTAAATATAGGTTGTGGACCCACTCTGCACGCCAGTGTCACAACCACCATCTTGAGCCACGAAGATCTTTTCGATTTACCTTGGACAAACATTGCACATCTTATAATTTTTAATGTCTCTGCCTCCCCGTCTTCGTGGTCACAGTGTTACTCTTTTTTCCATGGAATCAACGCCTGAACCTGGCCTCGGAATGCCACATAATACTCTCAAACGAAATCGTTCACAGACCCTCGACACAATGCCAGAGGAGCTACCTGACCTTCCAAAGCTTACAGGGCATATCATTCTTGAAGTCTTCACTCACAGATCTCTCCGACTGGCGTGCAATGCACAATTTCGTGACAACGAGCGATTGGCAATCCTCGGCCACAATATTTTGGAGATGATGACCACACAACTACTTTTCTTTCGAAAACCCAAGCTTACAGTGCATCAAATTGAGGTGAGTCGTATATTTTCTGGATGTTCATGATGACTTCTACTTTTGAGTAGGTACAACGAACGCAACTATTGACTGACGAAACGGTTGATATCTGGTCAAAACTGTACCGCTTGCGAGAGGAGCTTCGTTGTGATCTCAGGTGTCTACAATCACTCCAGACTCCCGAGGTACTCACTTGTTTCTCATGCACATCGTTCAATTCTGATTCACGTCCAGGAAGGGCGCCTAATATTCAATGCCTATCTGGGAGCCGTGTTCCTCGAGCACGGGCTCCAGACAGTCCATGAGTGGATAGGCGGCCTTCTTCGGTTGTCCACTACAATACTGAATGACAATCATGATATGGATGTTGATGTCGTCTCGATAACTTCAAAACCCTCATCACCTGCTCCCACCTCAAAGCGAATTAAAGTAGAGGAGCCTTCTGCTCCACCACCACCGTTACCATCATTTCCTCCTCCTCCAGTTTACCAACTGCCATCACGGGTTTCGCCGCACCAGCCACCCGCACAAACACGATTTTCAGTACAACCGCTGCCACCTCCACTTATAAACCCACGGATCAATTTGTCGCAATTACCTCAACCCACCCATTATAATCCGTATTCAAGTTTGCGGCCACCTCTGGCTCGACCGTTGTCTCCCCCAAGGATTTCACCTCCAAATCCGCTGGCCCCTGCTCAACCTCACCTTGCATTTCTACCACTATTCAATCAAACAGCTCATCAACGCGGTGTGAGCGTCAATTACCAAGCATCACTAGTGGGCCCTCCTCATGCCGGAAAATGGAACGTGACTTGCGTTGGTAAGTTTGTGTAACGTTATCTTATTCCTTATAGTGTTTAATAGTCGAATTTGGGATTAGTTGATGGGATCGAGAAGGGTAAAGGATGCAGCGATACTAAGCAACAAGCTAAAGAACAAGCTGCAAGACAAGCTTACTACGAGATGGGATGGGCACCTCGTAAGTGTGAATTTTTTGATTGGTTGATGTTCGACCTCAGTTTCTCTCTTATTACAGGAGGCTAGCGCCATGAGATGCAGGGGTACTAGGCGTTTCTCATAGCAGTGCTATTCGGGCAAGTTCCAACTACGGACTCTTACCGGAGCATATGGCTGTGTGCCCGGACAGCACTATTATAAGATATATGACTTGTCTGATGTCCTGCGTTCTGACAGTTTTGTAGGAACGGAGTGGCGAACAGGTATTGATTCTTTTCCATAGTTTTTTTTGCCGTGGACGGACTACGCTAAATCAAGTACAGAGGATTATCTGTAGGAGCATTACGTAGTAGGGACCAACGTGACCATAGGAGATGGAATCTAATTATTACCTTGTTCGCGTCAGAAAGTACGGAAGATACCGGCAGCTGACTCATAATAGCCCGAGGCATGGTGAGCGTGAGAAAGGATGACTGAATTGATCATGTCACGTGTTCTTGCGACATGATCTTTAAACTGGACAGCTTCTTTCGCGCTTACTGTTTTACTCGTCGTCCGTGACGTCCGGAACGCTTTCTTCCTCATTGTCATGCACAATGGCGACGCATGCACCATCGGGATCATCGCCTAATATTCAGACTTTATCACTTGACTCATATAGCCAGTCAAATCATATTGACCTTACCCTAGATGACGATGAACCCAATTCTTCTGAGAGCGTTTTCAATTCTGGCAGCCTAAAGCGCCCAACAACCGATTATCATTCCCCTCCGCCCAGGCAGAGTATGTTCTACGATCCAGTACATTCAGCTGAACACCACCAATCTTATCCTAAATACTCTCTTCCAAATCAACTGCCGCTCGCGTATCATTCTCCTCCAATGAAGCCCAGCATATTTTCACCACTTGAGCAAACATCTTTTAATTCGTCGCCGCCACCGCTTCACCCACAATCTTCCAGCTATCGTCCCGTTTTTGTTGGTCCATCGCAAGCACCACGGAATACGTCTGCTCAACTGCCAATCACAGGCAGTGCTCGCACATTGCCTCCTCTTGTTCCAACTCGACCATCTTCATCTGCTCCGCCTTCAAATCATCAAGTCATTGATCTCACCGACTCTCCGTCACCTCCTCCTAGTCCTCGGCCTCGCCAACAGCCCATGTCTTCTGCGTTACCCGATGATCTACATCCCAAGACTCCGGTTTGCATAGGACAGCTCACAGTCACCGCACTTGTGCTATACCCCGTGTCCTATCTACAAGGCCAGGATTCAACTCATGATACTGAGTGGGCAAACGTCCGCTTGCAGTATGAACACAATCCTCAGAGAGCAGGTGCAACTGAGACGATACATATCAAGACGCCTAGTAGTAAAACATCGTCAGGCGAACCATCTCAAGGGGAGGCTTTTGGTGTGGTTGAACAAAAGGTCGCTACAGATCTTGGCCCCATGCTAGGTAAGGGCTTGATCCGCTTAGATGCAAAGGTGCGGCGCGGTTCGCCAAACGTAAGTGATATTCCTTTCTTTCTGACGAACCTCACATTCGCTCATTCGCTCTGCCAAGCTTCCTATACTGCCTCTCCAGATACTGGTTTATACACCGAAAGGCAATATCGCTGTGGTTGGCAATTATCTGCAATCATGTGGTCTGATGCTTGACCATCCTTCTGGCCCGTATGATATCTCGCGCCTCATGAACTATCACTATTGTAACCCGCATGCTCCACCGCCCGGGGGGCATCGTTCTATGCTTCCTTCGAGATCTGGATATGCTGGTCCAGGTGGAAATAGCCCTCGTTGGAATGCCCCCATGGTTTCTGGCAAAACATTAGAAGTACAACGAAGTCAAATTGATGAGCTCTTCAAGAGTCTAAAAAGTGGAGACGACTTAGCAGAGACAGAGCCTAGTTAGTATTGTATTGTTTTCGGTGGTCCTCGTCTTCATCTGACTGGCTTCGAAAGCTAATGACATAGGAACGACGTTGTATCCTCATCAAAAGAAGGCGGTCACCTTTCTACTCGAGCGGGAGCGGGAGAAACGCTGCGCAGATGGTCGTTACTCATCGTTGTGGCAGCCACGGAACGATCTCCATACAGGTCAATCATCTTGGTTTCATATTGTTACCCAGAAAGAGGTCTTTCAAGAACCCCAAGAAGCCAAAGGTGCTATTCTTGCGGATGATGTCAGTTTGCCCTTTGCCCTGATCTCTGCCCTATCTGACAAATAGTGCCTTGTCTCCCGACTAGATGGGTCTCGGAAAAACGATCACTTGCGTTTCTCTTATTGCAGCAACACTCGATTCTGCACACGCATTTGCTACTACGCCTTTACCGCCTCCACCCGCACCTCCTCCGGAACGGAGCATGCTGGAGGATCCCTTGAATGCTGCTCATTTTGCGGGGAGTGTATGGGGAATATCGGAAGTTGATTCACCATCATTTTCCGCCAAGGGCAAGGGAAAAGCAGCAAAGGCCCAGGATAAGGCCGAAGCTGAATACGCTAGAGCGTGTCGTATCAAGGCGAAAAGTCGGGCGACGTTGATTATATGCCCTCTTTCGACCGTGTCGAATTGGGAAGATCAGTTTCGCGAGCATTGGCGAGGAGAAGTCACTGTGGTCGGTGGCGGTGGGATGAGTTGTTCGGCTGCCACGTTGTCTTCCTTACAGAATAATTCTCCTCCATCTTCTCAGGCTGAAACCAAAGTGGAAACGAAGCCACCTCGTCGAAAACGCGAAGGTCGACCTCTTCGTGTCTACGTATACCATGGAAATTCTCGACGACCAGACGCAGCATTTCTCGCAGACTTTGATGCTGTCATTACTACGTACGCGACCTTAGCATCGGAATACTCAAAGCAAAATCGTAAGATGGCAAATGTAGAAGCCGAGGATGACGACGATGGTAGCAGTGACGGGTACGGTGGGGTCGACATTGACGAACGCGGTAATCAAGTACTCAAACTGCCGAAACAAAAGCGAGCAGGAATGAAGAGGAAAAAATCTTGTTCAAGCTTTGGTGCGTCTGAGGCGTCTAGTGCTTTGCAGACTATACACTGGTTTCGTGTCGTGCTTGATGAGGCTCAGTACGTTCTTGCATATTTTGCTCGCGTATCGCGATTAACACCGTCATATCCAGTTCGATCAAGGAAACTCAGACTGTTGGCAGTCGTGCCTCTTGCGACTTAATGGCAGACCGCCGATTATGCCTCACTGGCACTCCTGTTCAGAACAAGCTCGACGATGTGTATGCTCTTATCAAGTTCTTGCGCTTGGAGCCTTTTGATGACAAGAACATCTGGACGGAGTTCATCGGCACTCCGGTCAAGTATGGGCAGTCGTTGGGTGTTGCACGTCTTCAGACAATCATGAAGTGCATTACCTTGAGGCGAACAAAGGAGTCAAAGGCATCTGATGGCCGTCGAATACTCCATCTACCTCCACGTCGTGATGAACTCCGATATCTGAAATTTGATCCGCATGAGCAGACCATTTACGACCAATTCTTCTCGGAGTCCAAAGCCGAGTTCAATGAGCTTTCCAACAAAAATGAAGTTATGAAGAACTACGTTGGCATCCTTCAGAAAATTTTACGTCTCCGACAGATCTGCGACCACTTCGAGCTCGTGGAGGGTAAAGGACCACTAGGAGATATGCAAAACATGGACCTCACCAGCTACGAAGACATTGCCGCTGCCATTGGGAAGGAAGGTCTCAATCCTAGTCGTGCAGCTGCGATCGTTGCTTTGCTACGGGAGGCAGCTACAACTCAATGCGTTGAATGTGGAGAGGAGTTGTGTATCTCCTCGGATCAGCAGGGGCAGATGGACGCTGGTGGTGCCATGGATATGGATGGTCCGTCGGCACCGAAGCGAGGAAGGAAGACTAAAGGTTCCGGTTCCCGTGCCCCTACGCGAGCTAGTAGTCCATCAGCTCAATCACTCGTCCTCACCCGGTGTCAGCATCTGTTTTGCCTGGGATGCTACCGTCAATGTGTATGCCCTGGTTGGCCAGACGTTCCTACCGATGTCCGCCGTTCCTGCTCGGCTTGCCAGACTGGTCTTTTACCGCAAGATGCAGTTCGAGTTCGACCTGATTGCTCGCCAGTTGACTTTAGCATCAAGAAAAAGCCGGTCAAGCGAGAAAAGCGGACCAAAGGTGTTGCACTCGAGAACTTTCATCCATCTACTAAAGTCAAAGCCTTACTCGGGGACCTTATGCAATTCTCCCGGGCAAACCCACACTCTGTCAACTATGACCCCGATTCAATTGAGGTGGAAATGGTGGATAACGAAGGCAATAAACTTGATGATGGTGTAATCAAGACTGTTGTCTTGTATGTGTCTAATTCTCATTTGATGGATCCGACAGTTTATTTTTGTATTACAGCTCCCAATGGACAACAATGCTAGATAAGTATGTCATTTACAATTTCGCAAAGTTGTATGTTGTCTCACCCGATTTTAGGATTGAAGACGCGCTGGAGACTGCTGGCATTCGCTATGATCGTCTCGATGGTACAATGAAACGTGATGACCGTACCCGTGCCATGGAAGCATTGAAACATGACCCTGGTTGTGAAGTCCTTCTAGTCAGTTTGAAGGCCGGAGGAGTAGGTTTAAACTTGACTGCTGCCCAACGTGTATACTTGATGGACCCATATTGGTAACGTTTATTCTTATAATTCCTGTGATCAGTGTTGCTCAAGCTTGTCGCAGGAATCCCGCAGTCGAGAATCAAGCAGTGGACAGGATTGTGAGTCATGTTCACGCCTTCTGTTGCAGTCCACTGATTTCGTCACAGCATCGCTTAGGGCAGACACGCCCTGTGACAACGGTCAAGCTCATTATTGAGAATTCCATCGAAGATCGTCTTCTGGAAGTGCAGCGCAAGAAGACTGAGCTGGCCAACATGACTCTGGGTCAGAACTTCAGCAAAGCCGACATGCTGCAACGGCGCATGGAAGAGCTGAATCAGCTCTTCGCCGCATAACTTATATAAACCTTTCAGGTTTATTGTTTCTTTGCTTTTTTTGGAACACTCTTGGAATACCTGTACTAATTCATTACTCATAACAAACTTCATGTAATCCCTAGAATGCCTCGATTCACGAATCTCAATTCGTTTGGTCTGCTATCGATTCAAATTACTGCGATAGTGTTTACAGCATGATGTGTGTACATAGATAGATGGCGTTTAATTGGAAGATATCAAAAAGCAAAGTGTGCAGCGTTCTTTCTTCTTCCCAGGGCATATACGAAGATCTGACTGACAAATAGACCAACTGTTATTCCAATCGCCACTTCTATTATCCGTATGGCAAGCTGAAGACCGGCTGAGTACTGCTGAGTAGACGATGTCTCATCAGACGAGAGCAGGCCACCACCCTGACCGATACCAGACTGTTTGACATTAGTCAAATGCACGAACAAAGCACATTCCAAGACGACCTACCGGGACGAGGAACAAGACACCAGTGACCATGGCTGTAAAAGCGGTTCCACGCATCACTCGCGAGTACACGTTGCCCAAGACCCCAATGACCAAAGCCCCGCAAGCCGAGATGATGTCGCTTTTACCAGGAAGATAGTTATTTGAAAGTCGATTCGCGAGGAAAGCACAGCACGCAAATACGACCATGACCAGAAGCTGCCAGCTGCGTAACCTCTGCAAGTTGGACAAAGACGAGCAGAGAGAATACACTGGTACGAGGAAGAAGAGCGTCCACCAGGGAAGTTCCTTCCTCCACCATGGCCAACTGGGCTCCCTGTAGCACCCTTTCAGGTGGGGTCAATATAAGCTGAAACCTTAACAATCGAATCTGATACCATTAACTATATGAGGATCATTGGTTTGAGCAAACCCGAAGATGGCACCTCCTGGAACGGGAGACGTGCCGTTCTCAGCGTGGAAAGTCCCGTGATAGATCGTATATCTCTCGGCTTCGGTCTTATCTAAATTATGTCGGGCATGTTTGTTGAGTACAAGATAAAGATCGGAGCCTATCGTCAGGCCGAAACCCTAAATGTAGATTTGAGAAGTTACAAAAAACAAAATCGCGAATTGGACGTACCAGGAACAAAGTGTAGATGATCGCATAGACCATTCTTACAGATCCACATAGAATATTCCTGGAAGTGAGCTCTAGCGCGCTGATGACTGATATCTGAATCGTCGCAGTGAGTGGTGGATAACACAAGTCAGCCACTTACGGATAGTAAATCCTGGGAGAATTAACACCACTCCGGCAGACGCTATGGCATTGTAGCAGAACAACCTGCCTGGTATGCCACTGAGTGCCCGAGCCACGAAGGACACAATGATGGCAATTGATATCCTGATCATTTTACTAAATTAAGTGAACACAAAAGGGAAAAATCGCTTACTCGTAGACGTTCGCGTACGTTGCGCTCTTTGTCGCGGTGTTAAGGCCTAGGTATTGCAAGACGAAGGCACACACTCCGCTGATCCACATATCAATGACCGATCCCCCGAAAGCAAGGACGCATATAGTAGAGCCGCATACGAAGGCTAAAAAGCAGCGTACCAATAATGAATATATCGGGGGAGCGGAGAGAATGGAGGCCAATCGCTTGGTGCCTTCTTCCACGGTCATCTTATCATGAAGAACCTTGCGATACACAATGTGGACTCCTTGTAACGCGGTAAGCGCAATTCGACCATTCGCTTTCACGAAATGGGTCTCCACGGATGTCATGTCTTCATCACCAAACGTAACGATGATGATATTCGGTATATGGACGAATGAGGCTCTCGCGTCAAGAATCTGAGAAGCAGTGGCCAATTGCGACTCGATACGATGGGATGGAGCACCAAAAACGAGCAAGCACTTAGGCAAGCTTGAGCATAAAAGCACGACGCTTGTCAATGTCTACGCGAGATTGTCATTGAATGACAGGTATAATACTCTTCCGAGGCTCACCTTGAACGTGTTTTGTTATCGCGGAAGGCCGCTTGCTCTTGATCACGCTGGAACGACGCTTGGCCCCCTGATAGAAGCTGTTTGGACCTTCTCCTCCCAAAGGCCGCTTGGGTTGCTTGGCTTCAGCGCTAGCATCCCCGCTGATCGAAGACCCCCTCGGTTTCCAGCTCGTCGGATTAGAAGTCTTGATGTCACTGAAAACATCTTCATCGAGCGCTTCTTGCGGGCGCCGAGTGAAAGGGACTAGCTTGTCCATGACAGAACGCCTTCGCTTGGGAGGAGTTCTTCCCTCCTCTAATGCGTTGAAGGTACGGCTGATTTCGGCAGCAGCAACTTCCTCCCTTGCCTTGGTGTGCTGAGATGAGAAGACTGACATCGCCTCATCAGTGGGCCGCCAAGTTGAGCTAGTAGTCGACTGCTGCGAAGATGAAGGTGATTCTCTCGCAAGGCCAATACCAGCAAGATGGGGGAGTCGTTCATGACATACAGGTCGCCTGCGCGCTTCTGGGGTGACGGTGGGGTACATGATATGCACAGAAGTGGTTGTGACGACTGGAACAGGGAGCATCTGCATTTATATCCTTCAAAACATTCTGATCCAGTCCGATGGTGAACGCACACCAATCGAATTTCCATGTCGCACATCTTACTTTCAATTTAGCCCAGCATGAGCGGGGAATAGTCGTATAAAAGCACCGATCGATTGAATAGCGGTGAAAGAGCTATACAACAATACTGGATATATATATGACCACACGAGAACAGATAGGAACTTACAATCATACAACATATAGACAAAAACCTATAAAGAAATACGACAACCATAAAAAAGGCACGTCGCCACTACCAGATCTGAGGGGTAGGTGGTAGGTAGTCAGCAGGCAGCAAAAATGCATCCATGCCTTGCTGGGAGAATGAGTTACCACCCAGGCTCTGATCAGATATCCACACTGGAAGTTGTTCGTTCGACGTCATCTCAAAACCACGCCAGATGTTGTCAACCTCGACGGTCTGCTGCGGCATCATGCCCACTTGCATCTGCTGCACGGCTTCAGAACTCGAATATGCGACATCATACTTTTGAGTAAAATTCTCGGGGCTCGTGTGCACATTCTGCTGCATGTCAATCACCATAGACATGTTTCGAGGGGGCTCCCTAGGTATCTTGGGGGAGCGGGAGCTTGATGCCGCTTTACGCCTCTTAGCTCTTTTCAACATCAGCTGAAGCGTGATGGCATAGCGCTTGCCGGGGACTGCCAAAGAAGCAGTTGACGAGTGTGTTTCTATAGTAAGGTGCAATAGGACTCACTTCGAGACATCAAGCCGGCGAGGCGTTCAACCTGCGACCGTATTTCTTGCATATCGCAATCAGTCGGGCTGAGGCGGTGTGAGTACATTATTCACCATCTGTATCACGCGTAACTTACAAAAGACGTGCCAACCGCAGCAAGAACGATGCTGCAAATGTTGCAGTTGCATGTGTGTAGTGAACGGCTATTTCACGTGAGTTTAGGAATCCTGACAAGATAAAATAATGGGAGCCAACCATATTTCATGCCTTCGCTATACGACGGCGAGTTGACTGTGATTTCAAGGCCCTGGCGAGCAGTGTTTATTGAACGTATCGCCAATTCTCTTTGGGCTGCTGGCATCTTCTGAACATCATCTGGGCCATTAATACCACGCAAAGCAGTTGCATTATGGAACAACTCTGCATGTAGTTGTTGGATCTGCAAACTTTGCCGATAAAATGCTGGACGAAGAGTCAGCAGGGCAAGTGGGAGGTGATTCCCGACAGTTGAACCGCACCTGCATCTTCATACTTCTGCGAAAAAGCATGATCCCAAGTTTTATACCAATTTCGGAACTCAGAGTCAGCCTGTTGAATGACTGCAAAGGTGACTTCATCAACAGGCCGTTCAAAAGGTGACAGCTTGTTGTGGACTCTTTCGCGGATAGCCATAAGCTCAACAGTTGAAACCAAGCGCATATCATCCTCAATTGCTAAAGGGTGTTGTAGAAGCAAACGGCATTGCCATATGCTTTCATCATCCTTTAAAATTGCTGGACGTCCTGTGCCATAGGACAATCTTTGATATACAATCAGTGAGTGGGAAATATGCTTGACACTGTCCATAAACGCACTGATGCTCGAAGAGATACAGGCAAAACCAAGTTCGGGATGCAACAACGAGGTCTCGGTCTTCCGAACTGTTGATGGTGGGTTTAGTTTTGCTTTGCATGCGCCTCAGAAGTTTTGGCCAAGCTTTGTGAAGTGCTAAAAAGAATAAAACACTCAAATATTCGTTTTTGCAGTAAACGTTCTACTTACAAAGTTCCATGGCCATGCGAACGGCGTGACCGCCACTGAGCCAACCGTTATCCGACCACCCGGACACAAGAACTTTCAAATGATTAATTCGATTTGGATGTCACAGAAGGCGTACTTACTCATCGCTTGCACAGCTTCTACGCGGCTTACCGGAGCAAAGAGCGTGGCGCACGAAATATTTTGTACTGCTTCTAAACATCGGGTGTAAGTCTCGCTTGCATTCCCTGATTGATAATGAGATAAGCTGATAACAAAATAATGTTAGCGAGTTACCTCCACCATCCCTCACGCGGGCAGCAACTGTGCAGATGGCATCGACAGCAAACGGTGACCGCTCATGGAGCTCTTCGAAAGTGTCGAATTGGCAGTCGAATACTGGGAGAAAAGTGGAACATCCGGCATAGAATCTGTAAAACGGCATTGGTACGTAGTATGAAAAAAAGGTTAAAAATAAAACCACATTCTGAACAGTTCACGGGCTTCTTGTTCCGAGATGACGTTTGTCGTAACAACTGCCCATTTAAATGTTGAGAATCAGTTATGCAAGTGAGTAAGAAAACGCTACCATCCGGAAAAGTCAAACCACGGAAGGACCGATGACGAATCTTTCTCCTCTTCATTGGCCTAGATTTTCGCTCAGGGGACGGCGTTCTGGTTCTGCTCTGTGGTTCACTGCTTCCGTCGCCATTTTCCTATACGTGATAGGTTCACGCGCAGTGGATGTGCAACGACAAAATCACTGACCTTGGCAGCCCGCTCAATAGCAACGTCAGCTAGACCTCTTAGAACTTCCCATGGTGCTACTAGGCCAGAAGCTGGTAGTTCTCCATTGTCATCATCTATATCTGTAGAGTCTGCGCTGGTGGGATTGGACGAGGACGGGGCGGTGCGTTTAGATCCTGGAGGTGAATGCACATTGTGGCCACGCTGCATTTGCCTGTGTTGATGTGATCCATGATGACCAGGTACAGATACTTGTGAGGTTGTACGACCGATCTCTTGCAACGTGGAAAATGGTGGTAAAACTTGTCCAGAAGGGGAATAACCGTATGATTGGGTCGGTGAAGTCGGATTTGTATGTGAGGGCGGAAGTTGTGGTGGGTGGTACTCTCCATGACCATGAGGTTGCCCAACCGACACCAATGAGCTGTGGGATACAGAGCTCCTCGAATGACGCGGTGGGGCGTTTAACATAGGTGGAAGAGATCCATGGTTGAGGTTGGAATGATAGACTGTGGGTGTGGTAGGACCAGCCTGTACGCTGTGAATACCTGGATCGCCTACATGAGACCCGTTTGGGCCAGAAGACATTGGGGAAGATCCCATGGATTGCATTGTTGGCGATTGTGTATTGTAGGGCGCCTGTGAAAACGTCGAGGGAGAGCGGTTATTGTACGGCGTAGCGCCTCGAAGGTGGCCAACGATCTCGAGAAGAGTATTCTGTATCGAAGATTGAGTGAAACGTATCTCAGCGACATGAGCTTCTAGACTTCGTATACGCCTGCAATGCTGTGAGCAAAATACCATGACATGTCATAGAGCCAAATTGACTGACTCAAGTCCTGCCTCGCCCGTGAGAGTTGCTTCTCTGGTAGGCTTTTCGAACAGACACTCGAGTCCTGCATGGCGACAACGTCTGCATGGTGGATTATCTGCACCCTCGCAGCGCATCTTCTGCTTCCGACAAGCATTCTGTTCATTAATGTCATAAGTTAGCATGCATCGGGAACTTGGAAAGCCGGAGCGTGCTCACACAGGCGCCTGCATCGAGTCAGTAGGGAGATCTAATAGATGAAGAACTTAATTGAACATACGGGGGACACGATTAAGGGTCTTCACGACAGGCTTAACATCCCGCTTGTCATTAGCCTTGTCAGAATCGTCATCATGCTTCTTGTGAAGCACAGAGTTAGCACTTGAGGCAGGATCCATGGTTGATGGGTGTACTGGTTGAGTATCGTACAGAGTGATTTAATGCCAGGACGGATAGAAAAGCGTTCAGGTAGAAAATGATACCGAACCGAACACGTACGTTCAACGAAGACTGCTTTGCCACATGCGACGTTGTTCTACTTCATCTACTGGTACGATATCGACATTGACAGCAAATAAAAATAAATAGTAAATCTAAATATAAAAGATAATTTCGATACAAAATCAATTATGTAAATGGACAAACTGTCTACTACCCACGACCATGGCAGCCATATCTGATTTCATCCCCATGCCACCCTTTTTAACTCCCCTTTACTATCATCGTTCCAATGACAATTGACTCATTGACCGTGCGTCCTGCATCCATCATATCATTGAAATACCACCCCTTCAGGTCAATCAGCTTAGTTTTCAAACGAATACGTCCAGCTGTGGACAGCAGGCTATAATTGGTAGCTTCTGATACCGTCGGAAACTCCCTCACGTATCTATGCACTCAAGGCTGCGCCTTCGTCGAGTGGAGTGACCCCACTTGTGCTCCTCCCGAATTTGATACCCCTGGAACGCGGTACCAAATAGCTTCTATCAGCTCTTACTACAGTGTTGTCTGACTATGTCGTGGTGAAATCATACTCGTTTTTGTGCAGGCAGTTTTCTGGCAACTTGTGAGAAATTTACTCAATTTCAGAGGGCTTTTTCAAGTTCTGCCAGCAGTTGGTGAGTCCGAGGTTTTACCACGCGGGGGCTCTGTAGTTCGGAGCCAGTAATCGTTGATTCATTTCCGATGTCAAGACTTCCATAAACCAGCAGCGGATAATCGGGGGACCGCTAGAATCTCTGAAATGAGAATTTTATTCAATCGTCGACCCTACGGCGAGCTCTAGAAGACGGAGAGCTTCCTCACAGTGCATAGTGCTTACTGGGACCAATATAAATACGTCATATTTATGTTGGGCATCAATAATAAGGTAAGTAATCAATCACCATATAGCAGCTATATAGGCGCTGATTGTGTACCCATGTAAGCTTGAAATTCGAAAACACGTTGCTTTGTCATTTTTTGGGAGGATGAACGATGATCCGTCGCTTGAGATTGCTCAGAACGAACGCTGCATTGACTTCCTCTGGTGTCATCTTGGCCATGCTCAAGACACAGGCACGGGCGGCTTCTCGCTCGGTGAATTGCGTATCGACTTCCTCGGGTGACATTTCGTGCATCGTCGCTACACAGGCGCTGGTTTCTTGGTTGAGACCCCTTTGGTCTAGGGCATCACTCGACTCGTACTCGTCGTCGTCGTCGTCATTCGCATCGGTCGTGTCAGTGGTACCATCAATGTTCATGTTGCATTGCGATAGCGTCAGCGATGATTCTCGTTGTAGTCTAGCCTCTTTGGCACGCCGATTATTAAACCAGTTCAAAACTTTCACGACTGGCCTACAGCCGTTTAGTCAGTGCGCGTGATCGCACTATGTGAAAGAATTCAAACTCACATATCAATCGCCTCGGCCAGTGATTCGATATTATCCCACGTAGGGCGATCATTTTTGGCATAGTAAGGTTCAAGGATGTTACACTGGTCATGTGTCATATGTCTCCTCTTGGGAGCATCTTGATAGGGAGAAGTACAATGAGATCGCATAGTGATGACTTGAGCTTTGTTGGAAGAATCTGCCTGCCAGTGCATTTCCGTGCCAGGGTATATATACTAACGATCAAACTACCCTGCAGTGGATTGTGGCCCATCGCTTTGGAGATGTGGATATTGGACAGTTGATTGCTTAGTTTTTGCTATTCTGGGTGGAACAATGACCCATTGCTTTGTGGATTCTTTGACCACAGGAGGACCACTTCGAGAACTAAAAAGGGGATATTACATAAAGCAACGTACGTAATATGCAATTCTCCTACGTGGCGAGTCTGACCCTGATACACGCACCACTCAGCCCCGTTTCTGATTTCGCAACACCTGTCAGTGCAAGTATAATATCTTTTTACAGCTCATAATCCATTCCAACGAACAGTTTGTGATCAGTGTCGTCGTCGACCACCATGTTAATGTCTATGGTGTCCCATCTGCTTTGGTGATGATATCTGTCGACTCATCATGGCCGTAAATACACTGACTATACTTCCATCACAGTGCGTGGTTCGCGTTCTTACTGCCATGCTATTCTACCTACAAGGCGCTCTCCTCACCTTTATCCGGTAACCTCCGGGACCTTTCAATGTATTGGGCTGTCGTCGGGGCTTTTATTGCGATCGAGTCGACCATAGGTCCATTCGTATCATGGTTAGTCTCCACTTATTCCATCTCGTATCAACCTTATTCACCCCTATCTGGTATTCAAGGCTGCCGTTTTATTGGGAAACACGAACCCTTTTCTTGCTCTACTTATCTCTCCCGCAAACTCAGGTCCGTAGTCATCTCTCGCCACCCTTATCTAGGTTTTCACAGACAGACAGGGTTCGACCTACATTTACAAATCCTACCTCGAACCCTTCTGCTCCAAGAACGAGGCAGAGTTGGATTCCAGCATTGCTTCTGCTCAGGACAATGTCCTTGGTTTCCTTCAGTCGCGCATTTCTATGCTCATTGACCTCTTGTGGACCATCTTGAATCAGACTCTCAATAAACAACCTCAAGCTGCGAGGGAGGGACAACCTGAACAACAGCCCTACTCCCTCGAATCAGTGAAGGGGCTTTGGACGTCTTATGGACCTGCCGTTATGGAAGGATTATCAAAGTCTTTTGCAAAACCTACTTCCTTTCCCGATACTACTGTGAAGCAGGCTACATATGCTAGTGGTGTTGGCGTCAATCATGACGTTGGGCAGACCCAGGAGGCACTCTCAGAGTCCACTTAAAGGTAGAGTTTGTTGAGGTGTTTCTAATCTATCAAACTCGCCGAGACACGGATATTCTTTTTTTATTTCTTATTTGATAATTTCAATAAGAATGGGTGGTATGTGTATGAGGTAGTACTATACAATGATCCAAAATGTGAGGTTCGTGATTCGTACTGCAAAATAAGTTATGATCCAAGCCTGTGACGTCTGAAGGACGTCTCAACGTCAGCACTGGTGTATTCCAATGGGACGCCACTATCCGCATAGCATTGGGAAATCCGCTTGTTGAAGTTCTCTGTCATTCTCTGCAGTTCCTCTTCACAAGCTTTCCACACGCCGACCATGACCGTGCCAGGAGCAATGACGCTGCTTTCTTCCTTCGTCGCCTTCTCTTCAGCTTCAGTAAAATGCTTCTCAACGCGCTTGAATAGGGCATCAATATGCTTGCGGATGTCTTTGCCATCGAACTCCTTGACAACTTTCTTCAGCGAGGATCTATTGTAATTGCTGTTCTTTGAGACTTCTGTAGGGGCAGTAGTCGTGAGTAACCGTTCGATACCGTCGAAATAGTCCTGTATGGAAGGCAGAAATCAGAAAAGTGGTGATGAATGAGAAAACACCTGTGCGTACAGTGATTTTTGCGAAAGGTCGTCGGAGGACAATCCTGACATAGGCGTTCAAATTCTCGTTGTAAATCGCCTCCGCTTGTTTCAGGAACCCAGAAACTGAGCCTACATCCAACTGGGACATTTCCGCGACGAAATAGTGCATATTCTCTACAAGTCAACGTTTAACAAACGACCGAAAGTATATTATCTCACTTACCAACGAGCAGCACGTGATAATTGAGCTGGCCCTTGTCTTCATCGTCACCGTCTAGGGTAGCCATGTGCTTGAGACACTCAAACATGCTGTGCACAATCTTTTCATAAGCTAGATCAACGTTGGCTCTGATCTCCAAGCCATCTGCGCCAATTAATTGTTGTTCAATGCGACCGACATAGATCGGGAAGTATTTCACGAAATGAGCGACCCCTTTTCGTTTCTTGCTCGTAAGCTTAGTTTCCTCAATCATCTTGATTTGTTGATTCTGCAAACTTGTCGTGAGCAGCACTTTAATAACGAAGCCAACAACTTACGATATGACGATCGAAAGATCCCTTGAGCCTAGTGTGTTGCTTTTCCAGCATTTGCAAGAAGAACGCATTGTCACGCTCATCAGCATCCGCTACAAAGCGCTCCAAGCAGACCATGACTCCGACCACTTGACTACCGGCGGAGTGAGCAAAACTTCTTCATGGAAAAATTATTCAATACGCACAGTGTATCTTTGGCAATAGCAGATTCAATCCATTGCTTCAGCTCGGCAGGTAAAAAGCCGAAAATTAAGTCCATGGCACCACGTGCGAGCTTCATAGTAGTTTGGCTCAAACCTGCGCTTCGTGCAGCTTGTCGCCTGAAGTAATTGTCCAGCCCAGCATAATCAGCAAACGTAAGACCAGCATCATTAATCTGCAGGAAATCTGCAATGAAGTCTCCTTCCCGGTAGATTTGTGGGGCAATTTGCTCCAAAATAAGACCCAGAGCCTGATACTGTTGTGAGCCAAGACTAGTTGAATCAAATATAAGCGTACCTCTGGTGCACGATACTCGTCCGCCTGCCTCTCCCTGTCTTTATTTCGATCCTTTCGTCCCTCGATAGGTGAACGGACTATGGTTCCAGCGCGACGAATTGATCCCTTTTGACTATTTTCATTGGTTGACCCAAAGTCTATCTCAACATGAGCCAAACAATTGCTTAAAAGGGTCGATCACAAACTCTGGTCAGCATCTTCGTCTGGTGTTCTCTTCAATAGTCCCGCGTAAATTGAGAGTAAACTCCCCATCTGTTTTTTGTGAAGTTCACTGGTGGCGGAGAAGTATGCCTTGAGGTAGATGCGTCAATGAGAGTTGTAGGCACTGAAAATAGCTTACTCCACAGAATCTTGAATATATACTCTCGTCCATCTCCTTCAGGTAGAGAAGCAGCCCTGCGTAACGACCGAGGTATGTCTCCATGCCTTGGTGACTCTTGATAGCTGGGCGTCCTCGACTAGGCTTGGTGATCCCATTATTTCCATCCAGGATAATCTCCGCCTACATATGAAATGTAAGTATCGCATTCATGATCACAGATAAACAGTTGACCTGTGCGACAGACATGATTGATAAATAGTCATATATACGTTTGCAGAACTGTGCATTGTGGGTCCTGTATTCATCTAATCGCTCCATGGTAGCAGCCATATCTGCGAACAATGAAACCTTAGGAAGAAACGCCAAAAGATACAAACATACCAGTGTCTTGACCCGCTTGGAGAGCTTTATAAAGTTCTGTGGCCGCAGTCTCCAATTTCTGTATCCCAGATGCCTTTTCGAGGGATTCCTGCGTAAGCGTCACCAGTACTTCACGGTCTACTTGGACGGTTTGCTGTCCTGGCATCAGTATAATGTGCGGTGGCAGATTCGGAAGAACGTACAAGGAGATTTTCGAGCTCGTTCAACAAAGCGCGCTGATTCTGTGTCTGAACCTGTAAACCGCGCCGCTGAGATTGAATGAACGAGATGTCATCCCCGACAGCCTGCGGTCATATATTTTAGTGTGCGATACAGCCGGTTTGATGACAAGGTCTAACGTTCAAATGAATTTTGTATGATGAAATCAAGCTGTCCATTGCGTCGACTTCAGTGATAGCTTCATCCAGGAAATTCATGACTAGGGCCACACGATCATCGGACTCCACGAAGGAATGTACGTTGGCCTGGAACGCGAGTCAGTGGTTAAGAAAGATGAGGCTTCTCGGTTGCCTGGTTCACCTTCTCAAGGGCTATCAACTCGTCTAGCAGACGGGCCTCAACCAAGTCTGCTGCCCCCTTTGCGTTCTTTTTCCCAAAAAAGTCATCGCTGGCCCACTCAAATCCCTCTAACATCTCCTCTACACTGGCCATTGTAGCCTGTGAGTTCTCCTCTTCACCTACACTCCCATCCTCTGGGTAATCCCCCGCTACAAGCCTATCCAAAGCAGCTTGATTAAGAGGGTCAAAGAATGATACCCGGTTGTTATGCTCTCGGCGAGGTTGCGGAGGTTCTTGGGTAGGTATAGATTTACTTGAAGGCAGCTTTTGAGAACTTTGAGATTGAACAGAAATTGGGGACTCCGATCGAGGAAGCTTGGCAACTGTTGGAGCGGCTGAAAGCGGACTCGGCGCATGGACAAATTCAGCAGAGGGGCGAGATGCAGCGAAAGGGTAAACCTCTTTGGGAGTGCGTAGAGGCGACGTAGAGAGAGGTGCACGGGTTGGTGCAAGGTTTGCTGGCAAACCATTCGACGAGGGGTTTTGTGGTGACGTCGCATTGGATAGACGGCGAACGGCCCGCGGTCGAAGTGAACTTGGTAGACTAGGTGGAATGGCCTGCGGTTGCCCTTGTATCTGAGAGGCTGGTGATGGGGAAGGGGTTCGGATCACGCCTGAACCAGAGTTATTCTGAGATGGATTACTAATATTGGAACCAGCAGGAGAAGAAGCACGGGATGGAGGTCTTGTAACTTGAGCGCGAGTAGGGACCTCCGTACGCATGCCCGATTGTGGTGTCCCCGGCCGCGAAGGCACAGCTTGTCGTCTTGCTGGCCCAGTAGTTACGTTCAATTCAGTCTGCGGTGCTTGAGTGACCTGAGTTTCCGAGGATTCAGATACTCCATTGGCTAATAATAAGAGTCAATGGCGAGCGTGGGTGATAACCCAGTGATTTTACCCGAACCTGGCTCGTTTTGTCGCACTCCGACCAGATGGAGTGTGCCGGTGCCATTTGTGACGATGTAAAACAGTTTCACTGCCGCGGAAATGAAGTTTGCTTGATCAAGATGGTTTTCCGTCTGCCATTTATATGTACGAGCCAGTGTTATATTGAAGGATACTGGCTGCGTGAGTGTCAGCTGTGTGATTATGGTTATCCTATGCTTATACGTACATTCGAAACCTCTATGCCACGCAACTCGGAAAGTTTCCATGTCTTCCCTACGGAGAACGAGCCGTTTGTGTTGAGCTTCGACTTGTGAAGGAAGCCACTTCCATCGCTACCCTCTGAATAATTGTTGAAGCAATCCAGAAGACAGATGGCAATGACTTACGTGACAACAAGATATAGCGCGGTTTTTTCCCGGAATCTTCTCCTGCATCCTCCCAAATTTTTATGTGCCCAATATATGTCTCTTGAATGTCAGCACCTGAGTTGCGCTTATCGAATACTGAAGCAATTATGCGTTGTTTTGTGTGATCATGATCAGACATTGTCAATTGACAGGACTCATTAATCATTGCTTTGGGAATTAAGTGGTTGTTTGGTTTTATTGACCAAAGGCTTCAATAATCCAAAAAAGGCCCACACATAAGAGTCAAGAAGGCGAGTTCCGGCTACCGACCACCCTTTGCTATCGACTTCAGCCAAGAGTAAGGACGTCTGGTCCCCATAGACTTAGCCATAGCGGCATCTGTCATAAAAGCACTAGTCATTCCTTTCTCAATCATTAACGATCTTCCCTCCGAAACAATATCTGGTTTGGACTATTGCCCACAGCGGCACTACAATAAAGAAGGTTTGTCTTACCTACACCGAGCACCAGTGGATCAAGCGTCGGTATTTATTTCAGGCAGGTATCTCTTTATCTCTCTCTCGTAAATAGCCGAGACAATTTCATCCCTTGTATCCCATACATTACTGCAAACAGATCACTGATGAACACATCACACACAGGCTCGTCTACAACCGCACTCTCAAATTCACCCACTCTGTCTTTCCGTGACGCTCTTTCCTCCTTTGATGGTCAGGAAGATGGATCTGCCGTCGATAGTCCCGTCTCGTCATCCTCGTCGCGGGAACAGTCTCTAGATGTCTCAGCAGATGGTATGGATGTGGAGTCTGCGAACCCATCCATAGAAGCCGTCGTACTTTCAGAGGAGTTTGTTCCGCGACGTACTTTAAGGAAACGAGTCACGACGGGAAAGGGATCACCGCTGCGATTCAAGCCTGCTTCCGTTTCTGCCATCACAGCACGTCATGGGAGTACTTCCGAAGACAATCTCAAGAAGAAAGCATATAAACAAGCATTTTTACAATCTGCCGCCCGCGCTCAAAGCGAGAGAGAAATCAGAGTGCGGGAGCTGAAGAAACGCGCATTGGCAATCACATCTACCGGAAAGACTCCTGCAACCTCACGCCAACGTCTCGTAATGCAGATGGTTTATGATGAAATTACTCCATACCCTGACGAAGCTTGGGTATCCCAGCTGGGAGTCATCATAAATAGGTTCGTTGTCAGCGGCTTATTATTGTCGTATTGCCTAATCTTGTATTCGTAGGGAATATCATCAAGTTAAGAACTGGTTTTCCAATCAACGGCAGAAAGATGCTAGGGACTCACGGCAACACACACCCCAGCCCACTGCTCCTGCTGGTCTCGAGGCATCTTTATGCAAGATCACATGCGACGGACGTGATTTACGCTTGCGCACTGCCGCATTGAATTCGTGCAGGGCAGAAGATTGGTCCGATACCTTCTTTGATGAAGTGGTCATGATTTACAATTTCCGTCTTCTTGCAAAGCACAGTCAAGAAGAGGCAATAGCAGCTTTCGTTGAATCTGAGCCTGATGTGGCTATACCCTCATAGCCTACCATTGTCCATCGCCTTTCATCATCCCGCATTCTTACTGTATGTAGCTGTAGTATCCAGACGCTTTCTGTACATTCTAATCGTAGGTATACGTACCTGTTATCGTATGGTCGCCGTTAATGATAGTCAATAACCAATCATGAACTTAGCTACAAACGCCCAAATTTAAACCAAGCACATGCAGAGTCAAGTATCTGGATCATTGTCTAGCAAAGGCTGATAGTGAGACTCCCGCTGCCTCCACCGGGTAAATAGTTCCTTGTGATTACCACCGCCCGACGTCCTCTTGATTTCTCCCGCTCGTAATACCTCATATTTCTTCCCTCTCCATATCACCTCATTATTAAGCATAGCCAAGAACCAGATTGGCAGTGCTAGAAGTTCGCGCAGGCACCATGCAGTGATGAACGACCATCGTCTCTCTGCTGGAAGAGGATGGCCAGCGAGTGACTCGTAAACATCTAAATCTACCCAGAGCCAAGCTGCATGGTGAACCACAAGAAAGAGCCATATTGGAACGTCGAAAAGATACCGCAAACTTGCAGCAGCAATGGAACTAGCGACAAGATTTTCGGTAAAGGGCTCCATGATTGTTGCCGCAAGAATCATGTGTTTGCGCACACGAATCCAGCGCACACGCCTCCACACGTAGTCAGATAGAGACATCATCCCGATTGCGTTATGCGCCACATCGCATGATAAATCGTGGCGGAGATCCAGCTCGTGCCATAAAGCACTGGCAATCATGTTGTCTTCGGCCAGGAATTTCCCAAACGCAGCAAGGCCATAGATGCAATCTTGGTCATCGTCTGAATCCGCGTGCGCTCGAGGCTTCAGTGAACCATTTACGCGCTCTAGATCAGAACGCCGGTAGAGGTTTGACTTTCCAACAACGCAAGATTCGATAGACACGGTGTTGATTGCGAGATACATCTTCGCATGATTGGTATTGAGAAATGCCTCTTCAATTCTTGAACCAAGAAACCCTTCTGGAGCAGATACAAATGGGACGTGATGCACAAGCGCAACGCGCTTCTTGGGAGGCCTTGTGTGCGTGGATGACTCGAGTAAGTCAACGGAGCGCGCAAGTGTCCCAGGTGCAACCGAGATGCCTGAATCAACGACCCAGAGAATGTCGTGGGTAGCTTCACGGTATGAACGAATGAGGTTGTTTACTTTCGGGTTAACCCCCACTACCTCTTCTCCTGAATTGCTTTCTTCAGCTGAACTGCAAACATTGCTCACTGTAGACTTACCTATTATTATCCTGGCAGTAACCCTGGGGTATTTAGAAATGAGATCTCTTGCGACTGACAGAGCTTGGTCTTGCTCATCAGCGACGGACAATATGATTTCGAAATTGGGGTATTCTTGCGTAAACGTAGACTCAAGGTTCTCGTACAAGTTGGCATCCAGGCCTTTCAGTGGTCGCAGGATAGATACACCAGGAGCAGAATCTGGCGGCGCCGTTGCAAGTGGAGACCGCGGTCGACTGCGGTACCTTCTTCGGCTGTCGCGCTTTCAGCGAGGCTGCCGTCAACTTGTAACACACTTACTCACCCTGTTCTGCATCCCAGGAGGCCAATACTCCATAAAATCACATACCACACGAGCCCGATGATAGCGAAGATAAAAGGAATTAACGAGGGACTCTGGTCGGGCTCCAGCTGAGGCTCCATATTGGTACGCTGTGTTACAGTTTGAAGAGCAGTACCAAATGCGTGTGCGGAACCAAAATTTGTAATGTGTGTAATTTTGTCTCTGACTTATGCGACCTGAAGCTCATCTAGGCCAAATAGCTCAATAGTATTCTTGTACACCTTTTCTGTCACCTCCTCAAACGGGACCCCTTCATCGAGCCTGTGCATGACCCATGCAACGCCTCCAATCGCACTGGGCTCGTTTCTCCCTTTCACTGGCTTTCCCATCACGAACGATGGCAATTTAGTGCCGGAAGGGAAATACTTTGACTTCAATGATGTCGGAAGCGTCTCTAGCAGGGTATTTGACGCATGTGTCGAGGTCATGGAGCACCAAGGAGCATCTAATATCAAACCATTTTGAGTACCCTCTACAATCGCAATGTCATCGAAATTTGACCTGTCTCGAGTAAAAGCTTGTCTGGTCGAATTGCCTGTGCAGCTAGCAGGTTTTTCTCTGTTTTGAGGGAGCACCCATTGACACTAATGTGATAATATGAGTGCCAAAATTCAATGCTAGCGCTCAAAAGCCACACCTTATATGGAAGCCCATATCCATCTGTGCGTCAGAGTCAGCGCAATTCGAAGGATAATGAACGATGAACTCACGAGCTCGATGACCTCTTCAACCGACCCTGTGAAGCTGTGAACGACTCCCTTTCTCTCACCATCCTCTCCGAAACCTTCGTCACGAAGGATATTCACCAAGTCTTCGTGGGCTGCACGAGAGTGAAGGAACAGTGGTAACTTGTACTTTTTGGCAAGAGATAGCTGTGAGCCTGTATCAATACAAGGTATCACCAAGCACACGTCAGCTTGAAACAACAGGGGTCCGATGTTCCACACATACGAAAGTGACGTCGCTGTACGTCTTCCGGTGCGAAGTGCGTGCGATCGTAATCTGATAATATCAATAGCAACGATTTGCACACAGACATCGTGTATCATCTAGACATACCCAAGCCACACTCGCCAATGGCAACAACTCGACCTTTACCGTGGAGATTGGCACTTATTAGGCTGTCCAGTGCCTGAAGGTAGGCCTCCGGACCGCCTGGGTACTCGTCAAATTCTTTTGAGCGCGTTGGATGACATCCTACTGTCGCGAAAAACCCTTGTAAAGTAAGGCAGCATCAGAATACATATAAATGAAGTTTTGCGAGATGGAAGTGCGAACCATGTTGGGCAGCAAGAGACAGCGCAGTTTTTGATTCTTCAAGGCTTCCACCTGTGATTATCATGGATTGAACACCAGCTAGCCGCGACCTGTCTAGCACTGCTTCGAAATCGTCTGCAAATGACTATGAGCACGGTGCAGAAGTACTAAATAGCCACGATAGACCTTCGTGTTTTTTTTTGCCATGATGAATGCCATGAAATACAGCATCTGTGAGATTCACTGTTGGACAAGAATGTCGAAATTGTATCGATGCAATAAGAACCACCTAGGTTCCTCACCTCCGATGTCTGATAATTAGCCAGATCAATATGACCCAGATGCTAGATTTAAAGATTTGATTTCTATCTCACCTATGAATCTAAAAGTCCCCGATAACTCAGTGAGCACTGGCTTTGATGGTATAATGGTAACAGACATGTCTATGGGGATTAGTATCCAGGTGGACACCCCTACTAGTCGAAATCTGATAAGCGTGTCTATCTTGTAATACCGAACGCGGACTCGAGTGCCTGAAGCGGTGAGCAGAGAGGAAAATGAGGGGGTGAACAAGGATTGTCAGAAAGTCCAAAGTCCCTATGTATTCATGTCCGTCGCTCCTATTGACACATGCCAGTGGTTGACGATCCTATCTAGTAACTTCCCTTGGTACCATGAAAGCTCGACGTCTGCCACGAAACAATAGACTCCCCTCTACCAAACACAACTATGCAGCACCGTGGCTATTACTTGCAATTGTCCCCTTTCGCGCTTTACCGCCAAATATGTCCCGAATCATACCTGAGAAAATGGCCTTTATCGCTGCCCGGCTCTCCCAGAGGGGTAGGATTGATGTAATGCCAGCAGCCACGAAGAGCCATATGACACAGATGATAATCCAACCTCTGAAAAAGTTCAGAGAGAACACGTAGTGTGACAGGAACATGGGTATCGGTATAAGCTGCGATAAAGTTAATAACCCAGCGTCGACACATCATTTGCACTCACGAAAAGTACGATGAATGTCAGTATCAATGATGCCCAGGTAGCAACTTTGAGCGACTTCTGGAGCGTGGCGTATTCTTCAGCTGGGACATCAATCGTTATATCGTCTTTCGCAGATCCTACATCTACCATGGCATCTTCTTGGTTCTCTTTCTCGACAGCTGAGTTGGAGCCAGAGCCAGATGCAGAGTCCGGTAGGGTTGCTCGCTGTCGATCCATCTCTCTTGCTCGGGGATTGATTCTTTTAGTAGCAGACCAATCGAACTCGTTGTCAGGTTTGATGAGAGTGACGACTGCGGAAATGATAGCACCCGAGCAGCAAGCGCCCAGGTTTCCAGCGAGGTTGGGATACATTAGTCCTTGTTCTTCGTCAACACAAAACACGGTGTTTACAGTAAACAAAATCTTACCTGTGGTTGCGATAGTCAATTCACCGTAGTATGTTTTTGCAACGGTCAGCCATGCGATTATGCCAACCACTACTCCTCCCAATGCACCACTGATGGCAGCCTCTTTGGTCTGCTGGCGCCATACCACACTGAAGATGACTGGGCCAACAGCCCCAGTGAACAAAGTTCCAGAGAACAAGAATAGCCAGTTTAGAGACACTCCTATTCCGATCCACAACGAGGCAACACATGACATCACCAAGGCCCATACTGCGACCATTATGTGAGATACGCGTATAAGAGACTCTGGTGATGCCTGGGTATCATCATCAGTGTTCGTTCTTGGTAGCGATCAATTTTCACGCACATCAGGCTTAAAGTGGATCTGATACAGATCAAATGTGAGAATGGACGATGTCGCAATCATCTCAGAAGATGCAGCTGAGGTTACTGCCATGAAAAGCAGTATCAACTAAATTACCAGCCGTCATTCAATTATCAGTGAATTGTAAATATGCGACTCACCATAGCTGCTGCACCACCACTACCTAATAATGTCACTACACCAGCGGGGGCAGCTAGGCCAGCATTAATCTCTGCCGCTGTAAGCCCACCAGGGTACGGGAAGCTGGGACCTAGAACATCATTAGATACCTACGATTTTGAATATATGTATGTAACCTTACTTTTGGCAAGCGCTACAGCAGAAAGACCCATGATAGAGGAGAAAGTAAGAGGTACTGCAAACCAAGCAATACCACCCATAAGATAGGCTTGGACAGCAGTCTTTGCTTCTGATGCGATTGCACGTTGCCAGTAGCCCTGTTTGTGATATTAGCGAGTATCCACTTTTTATGGCACCAAATAACGAGCCTGATCCAGCATGACAGTACCAAATCCACCAGTGATCTGAATGATCATAAACGTAAGTCCATCTCAAAAAAAAAACGTCAAGTCAACGTCTGTAAAAGGGTGTAAGAGACAGCTCACAGTTAGATTTCATGGTCAAGTACGAGCCATCTTGGTTTCCAGCTACAGGTCGTTCAATACTCGCTTGTTGGAGCAAGTTGTACATTCCCTCGAAACCGCCAATGAGGTCTGCTTTTGTGTATGTCCAAAAGAAGAAGTAAAATATGAGGATCATCAAGATGAGTGTATGTGAGTAGTCGCCTGCAATAAACCTGAATCAGTGGGTTAACTCGGAAGTAATCTTCGATGACTCGCATAGGAATGTGGCGCGGAGGCCCCCAAGGATGACATAGATACAGACTCCAAGCGGAATGAGGAAGTTGGCGGCATAGATGTTCATCCCAGTGAAAGCATTAACGACTGCACTACCACCAAGTAGTAGCATACTCGAGACAATAAGATTGACGACCAGTCCAAAAGTCGCGAACATGAAGTGTGCTGTATTACCGTAACGAGCATGAACAATCTCGAGGAAGGTGTGACAGTATGGCGCAATTTGTTTAACCCGCACGGCGAGAATTGCCATAACGAATATTTGAATTGTAGCACCTGCTGCATAATAATAGCCAGCACATAGACCATATTCATAAGTCACTGTGGAGCTTTGCAAGAGTGTTGCCGCCCAGGTCCATGCCGACACGATACCAGAAGCAATAAGACCGGGTTTGACGCTGCGTGATGCTGTATTAAACTCCTCAGAAGTGGAGATTTTGTAGGTTGTATAGCGATTTTGAAGGGTTGATAAACCCATCATGATGATAGCGAAGACGAACCCGATACCGAGCACGACGCCATAGCCTGTACCTTGTGTGAGGACTTCAGCACCTGTGGTTGAAGACATTGCAACGACAGAAGGACGGGGGATGATGTATGAAAAAGTTCAGACTTTAATAGGTACGTAGGGCAACGACCCATTAAGACCGCGGTCAAAATTTGCTATCGAGTTTGCAGAGATAAGCATAAGGAATCCAAATAGGCACTCGGGTAGCCTTCTCCTTACAACATGCAACACAAACCGTGGATATCTTTAGATCTCAACAAGCGCTGGAGACGATTGCAAGACGTTGCACCTGAACTTCGAAGACGATCATAGTCGATAACTTGATGAGGTTATTGCATGCGGAGACAAGTTTGCTCGCAAGAACTCGGTGATTTTCATTAGTATCATGGTAGACTTCAATCGGACGTACTACAGATCCCAAGGCAGCATTTAATATATCATGTGGTGGGAGGAACCTGAATGCAACAGTATCATGATGACTTGGCAGTGCTTTGCTCCACCCTCTGTATCTTTGTTTAGAGGTCCAGAGCCAATGATTGTCGTGCGGCAGACCGCCAAGTGCGTAATCTTGATGATCAAGCTGACTTGTGGAAAGGCTGAGAATGAACGTAAAGTGAAGTGATAAGCTTGACAAGCCTGCAAGGGGCGCTCACACCTGGGAGACACTGGGTAAACAAACCAAAATACGTTACATATATAGCCGAACAGCTTTACGGCCCTCCGGGCATCCCAGTCGCTGTCGAGGGCGAGTTCAAATCGAATTAAAGTCGAAAATGACAAAATTCGTTTCAACTCGAACCTACCGAGCTTGGTGTAGTTTACTTCCATATCGTAATCATCATATCATCATATCTCATTGCAATTGACACGAGCTGCGGACGAGTCCAAAATGCTCGAGAATAGATACTACAAGCAGTGCGTCTTTTTCCGCGCGTTCCGGATGCGTTATGACTTGTGTCCAGATGACTTTATTTGTACGTCCGAAGAGTTGGCCAGGCTCAATCGAAATCCGCACCAGCGGGAGCTCACTATCTCAACAATGGTTGCTTCTCGATCTTTCTCTGCTGGATACAAAAAGCTCAACGTAAACTGTTCGGCGCTCAGCGCTCAGCATCCACTACTAGCACCAGCACTATTCTTCTGACTCCCGTCAACGTCGTCTCTGAACCAATGATGCACTCACCAACACCGCTGGAAACCGCGGAGCAATGCATCTAACTTGAACAGGTCAGAAAATGTGCTGAGTGCATGTTTTCTCGTTACGAAGATGCAGGTCTACAACTCGAAACAACTGAACGCACAACAGATATAGTTCGTTTCTGGGAGGTATGTCATACAATTCATTCATTGACGATTGTTATGTAGCAAAAAGGGCACACGTTCCTGCTTCTGGTTCGCGTTGCTAAGGATGTCCTACCTGCTCAGGCTTCATCCGTGCCTTCCGAGTGTATATTTTCATCCAGCAAAGAGACCTGTACTCTGTGGCGCAGTAACCTATCTCCGACCACACATTGCATGAAGCACTACAAGTTCTGAAGTTCGTCTACAAGCAAGACTACACAATATGTGGGCCTGTGACTCCGAAAGCTGTTGACGAGCTGATGGCTACTGGGAATCTTCAAGAGCTCGATCAGTTGCTCGCGAATGCAAAGGACATTGGTTCTGTCTGCTCATTGTGTAGCTACGTCGCTGTATCGCTGGCTTCTCATTGGCTGGACTACCGGTCCGTATCACTCCCGAACTCGTTACCAATTCGCGAGTCAAACAAGGCACAATTCGTGAGGTCAATTTCCCACATCGACTCGCCTCGGCGGCAACTCTGTCTGTGGTGTATGTCTCATCTCTGTGCTCTACATTCCAAATGTAACCCGTATTCCGTCTCCCTTTTCAAATTACCACATCGATTCGGCTCGGCGGCAACTCTGTCTATGATGTGTGCCCTCTACATTCGAATTGTAACCTCCCTGAATATTGCAACCGTCGGTATTCAATTTGGTGCATTTGTCCTAATCGTAGGATATGGATTCTCTTGCATCACACACATGCAGGCAAACTAGAAAACAAACCATTCCGCTTTTTCTCAAAAGTGTGAATCGAAGGGAATCTAAACGATGGTGAGCTAGCATTCGACGGCTTCCGCGACGACGGTCTGCATCTCGTGTTGAAATGTCGAGGCGCTGCGACTCAGCTGCCAGATCAGCTCATGAGAAGTAGCACAGAAAGGAGAAATCATGCTGGGAAGCAGTTATCACAAACATGCAATCGCAACGCGCAGAACTCCCTGACGTGACGAGACTTCTGTAGGTTCTTTGGGGCTTCTTGGGTATATATGGCGGCCTCACTACTTGGCGATGAGACAGTATCCTGCAAGTTCTTTGTTCTCAGTTGGCGACTTGTCGAAAACTTCTCTATGATAGTGCATAAACCCATGCGGTTCATGATTTGTACATGCATACATGTGGTGCTGTCTTATATAATCTGCGTCAGGACCTCGGATCGAGTCTAATTATAAACATAAGCACACTCCATACTTACTAGAATGCACACTGCTTAATGTGTACCAACGAGCTTTTGTACGGCCAAGCATGAGAGACATGAGTCACATGACATAGTGCTTTCTAATTAATCTGTTCCGTCTGCAGAACAGTGGCTCCGGCGTTCGGCCCACCCCAGGCTTAAAAGCTTATCCGCCGACGTCGTCGCAGCGACTTATTTACCGCTTTGCTGTCTAGGAAAGCCATTCCAAACTTGCTACTATGGCTCTGCAACGACTGCGACAACTTTCTTCGCATCTGACGGGTGCCCAAGCCACGGGCTTGGCTGCTTTGGAGCAGAAACATCCTGATGATGTGGTCATAACAATGGCCATCCGTTCTCCATTGACCAAAGCGAAGAAGGGTGCTCTGAAAGACACGATGTGAGTGCTCTAAACCATAGCTGAGCATATTATTCATGTTCGACTTCTTTGGCAGGACGGACGAACTTTTGCTGGAGATGTTCAAGGTACCTCGAGAATGATTCACTACACACCACATCGTCACTGAACAGGCCTTTAGCATGCAATAGCTCAGTCCCATGTCGATCCAAGTATTGTCGGCGACATCTGTGTAGGCACGGTGCTCACCCCTGACCCGGTTTATCATGCCAGAGAGGCTGCGTTGGCAGCGGGTTTTCCGGATTCCGTACCAATTCAAGTCGTCAACCGCTTTTGCTCTTCTGGCCTTATGGCAACAACCGTCATCTCAAATCAAATCCGCTGTGGTCAGATCGAGATTGGACTTGCTGTCGGTGCCGAGTCCATGACACAAAAGTATGTCAAGAAAATCAAATTTATCTTGCGAGGCTTAACTATGCTAGTCCTGATAAAGGCGCTCCTCCTCAGTCTGAGGCTCTTGGGGTAAATGCTGCTGCTAAGGACTGTCTTTACCCCATGGGTTGGACCAGCGAGAATGTTGCTCAAGATTTTGATATCTCGCGGGAGATTATGGACGAATACTCAGCGAAATCATATCAACGGGCTGAACACGCTCAGAACGCCGGTTACTTTGACAATGAAATTGTTCCATTCACTGTTTACGAGAAAGATCCTACCACTGGCGAACGGAAGAAGATTGTAGTCACCAAGGACGATGGCATCCGTTACGGGACAACGAAAGAGGCACTTTCGAAGATTCGGTCAGCCTTCCCTCAGTGGGGCAAATCACGCACAACGGGTGGCAACGCAAGCCAAATCACTGATGGCGCAGCAGCCATCATGATGATGACTCGGCGCAAGGCGGAGGAGCTTGGCCTTCAAATTCTAGCAAAACATATTACTACTGTTGCTACAGGTGAGGTAGAACTCCAGAATATGCATTTCCTTGCTAATTTTTTCCCCGAGGCTGCCCTCCTCGTGTGATGGGCATTGGGCCTGTGTTTGCTATTCCAATGGCTCTTCAAAATGCTGGACTGAGCATAGAAGACGTTGACTTATATGAAGTGAGTTTGGCGACTTATCGGGAGATGCATGCTCAATCACAGTACATACAGATTAACGAAGCATTTGCTTCGCAATACGTCTACTGCATCCGGGAGCTTGGCCTAAATCCAGAGAAAGTGAATGTTAACGGAGGTGCCATAGCCTTTGGCCACCCATTAGATGAGTTAAATTCCATGCGTTGTATATTTAGTACGCCAAGCTGATGTAAATTGCCTTGATCACGTTGCACTGGTGCAAGGCAGATCGTCACAGGATTAAATGAGCTCCATCGGAGAAAAGGAAAAGTATGATAATCTACCTTGTTCAACTGATCTACTTTTGACAATGCAATGCAGGTATTGGTCACTTCTATGTGTATTGGGACTGGAATGGGTGCAGCAGCGGTGTTTGTCCGAGAGATCTGACGATAATTGTATGTATTTTTGTATTTACACCAGCAGTTAGCAGCCGTGATGCCGTTGTCTCAATTAAATTTGTGGTCCAAATATTATGCAAATTCTCTTCACCTTCTGTCAACGTTTCAACGTACACACTCGCTTCTAACGCCCACTTACAGTCTCTCTTTTATTCTTTCTTCGGCTTCACCTCCAGGCCAGTTTTGCACCAATGGCGGCAAATTATGATGCACTAGGTAGTCAGGCCAGAAGTTCACCGTACGGGTCTGGAGACCCGTACTACAATGAGTCGTCAGGGTACATCACACCCGCGCAACAGCCCAAAAAGACAATCAGTAAATGGGTGAAGTTCGGTATACCCGTCGCTGTCGTCGTTATCGTTGGTGCAGTTTTGGGTGGTGTTTTGGGCAGTCACGCAAGCAAGAACGCTTCGGCTTCAAACTCGGCGGCGGCTAGCGCTGCTGCTACCTCAGCTATCAGTGCGAAAAATGATATTGGTCGTTTCGCCACAGCAACAGATAGCCAGTACTTAGTGCCTATATACCCAATGACTGTGAGTCTTGTTTATTGTCTGCATCGTCCTCGAGGTGTTGATTGCTGAAATCTTGCAGACCAACACCGCTGCATTTACTACTCCTACATTCGTCTCCACCACCAACACTAATCTTGCCTGGCCGCAAGATCCTTTCCAACCATCCAACCCTAGCCCAACTCAAGTTCGTCCTGACAGGCCTCGCCTCATTGCTCCTTCATACATGTGGGACTCCCTTCCCACCCTCATCAAAAACGATCCCTATCTTTCTGGCTGGAATGCCACTATTTTCGGCAATGCGACACAGTACATGGCCCTGCCACCCGTCGCATATTTCTTGGATGGCGGTAATGGTATTTTGGATCCTGCTCGTGAGATCAAACAACGTATCAAGGCATTCTCTTATGCATATCGCTTAACCAATGACACGAAGTGGCTGGATCGCACCTACGTCGAGTTGCAGGTATGTTTCCTGCCTTATTCAGACGTAGCTTGATGTCTGATGCCTCGCAACTATAGAATGCAGCTGGTAATCTGACTGGCGGTTGGGGCCCTGATAATTCCACGAAATGGAACCCAACTCACTTCCTCGACACTGCGGAGCTCACTGCAGCTTATGCCATCGCTTACGACTGGCTGTATGATGCGTGGACACCTTCCCAGAGAAGCTCGATCATGGCCACTATGATCACATACGGTCTTAGTAACGGAGTTATCGCTTACAGTCCCGGCAACCCGCTTCAGGTTTTATACGGCTGGTGGAACAGCAATATAGAGGGCAACTGGAACTGTGTTTGTAACAATGGTCTTACCATGGGTGCACTTGCTATCCTCGGCGATGACACCACGGGTATCGCTGCACAACTTCTTGCCTTGACCATTCCAAATGCCCTCCAGAACTGTGCTCTTGCTCCTTCTAGCGACGGCACATGGTCTGAAACTGCCAACTACTGGTACTTCGGTACTACGGGTCATGCTGAGATGGCATCTTCGTTGTTGACCGCTACTGGTTCTACATACGATCTTCTGTCCGTCAATCCCGACTTCCAGTTGACTGGCCAATACCACATGTACGTGTCTGGCCCCGGCTCCCTCTTCAACTACGGTGATTGTGGTCCAAACAAGTATTCCACCACCGCCAACTCCATGATGTTCTACGGCCAGCAATATAACATGCCGCAGTATCAACTTTTCCAACGTGATCAATTTGACGCTGCTGAACCATGGAGCATGTTTTGGTACAACCCTGCTGTTACTGGTGCTTTCTGGGATGGTCTAGCACTCGACCACTTTTTTGATAACAGCACTGATCAATGGGCTTCTATGCGATCCAGCTGGACAGATGAGAACGCTCTTTATGTTGCCGTTAAAGCAGGCACGCTGCAGGGGCACCAGACACACAACGACCTTGACTGCGGCGACTTCGTCGTTGATGCCCTTGGTGTTCGTTGGTTTGGAGAGCTTGGGTCTGGGGACTACAATTCAGTGGGCTATTTCAGCAATGACACTCAGCAAAGTCAGCGATGGCTGTACTACCGCAAAATGACGGAGGGCCAGAACACCATTTTAGTCAACCAGCAGAACCAAAATGTCGCCGCTGCTCCAACTGTCAGACATGATAGCTCAGCTACAGTTCAAGGGTCCAGTACTGTGATGAATGTTCCTGGTGACTCCAGCGCCTATTTCATTGCGGACCTGACGAGTGCATATTTTGACGTGTATGTTTGCTGACCCTTGTAAACGGAACTTGCACTGATGATCATTGGCAGTACCTCGTTCTCCCGCGGTGTTCACTTGATCAACGGACGCAAGCAGGTACTCATCCAGGATGAGATCAACGCTTCAGCCCCCATTATGTGGCGAGCACACACCAACGCAAGTGTCTCCGTCAGTTCAGATGGCTTCACGGCCACACTTACCATCGGTTCTGCAACCACCACTGTTCAAATGCTCAATCCTCCATCTGGCGCGGCGTTCACTCACACGGATGCTGTTCGGTTCTCTACTGATCCTACCCCCCCACAACCTGATCAACCTAATGATGGTGTGACTGTCCTGATAATCAGTCTGCCTAGTGGCTCCTACACGTTGGAGGTGCTCATTAGTCCACAATGGCCAGGAATGTCATCGAGTTCATACACTACCCCATCATCTGTGCCTCTGAGCCAGTGGTCGTTGACAAGCCCTTCTTAGTTCATATTTTTCTTGGACACTTTTGTTGTTATGCGATGATGAACGTTCACAAACAAGATTGAAATTTTCTCGAGTCGCAGGTTCTACGTTCGTACGAGCTTTGCTGATTAACCTACGTTTCGTTGTGCTTTCTGAGCCTTGATAATTTACGAATGAGGACACTGTGTGTTGTAGTTATACCATCTGATAGAAAACGATTGAGTTTCAGATGATTTATTTAATTTGAGCGGGCGGCTAACAATTACAATAACACTTGGTCAGTTTCCTTGACAGCACCCCACACGTTCTGTTTCCACTCCTGAACGTTAACAACGACGCTCTTTTTTCCAATCTGTCCTTTCTGCTTGGAACGACGTGATTCTGACTCGGATAGATCACTGTTACCTCACCGAGTGAGTACTTCTAGCGTGCTTGTAAAATGGTTCCATTTTGTTGACTTGTTTCAACTCTTCAACCACGACTTGTATCAACGGCTGGTCCATTTATTCGCTCGTTATTACTGTGGCCTCAATCTTGACCATTTTTTTTACGTTCTTCAGTCACCAAGGTTTAGTTTAGGCTTCAAGTTTTTCTTACCACGTACGCGCAACAAAATCTAGTGAAGATGCCCAAACTTGCTTTCTTTTTCTACACCACACTCGTTCTTTCCTTGGTCATTGCCTCAGACGCAAAAGCATTCGACCCGAATCATCAACTCAGCCACAACCGCTTCCTCAAGAAGCGAGCACCGGCTCCCCAGACCGGTGGTTTCACTCCTTTTGGTCCCACTGTCATCGGAGCAGGGGCTAATCCTCTGACTCCAACCACTCCTGCAGCAACGCAGGCCGCGTCAACGGCGACCACAGCTGATAGCACATCCATATCTTCTGTATCCTCTTCATCCTCTTCTCCCACTTCAGTGAGTTTCACCATATCCACCTTGAAATATTATGCAGCAGCTGAAATCGCGTCGATAGAGTTCCGTTGGGACAGTGCAAAGTTCAGTCAGTCAAGCTTTACCGACGACGACGAGCTTGACTTCTTCATCGACATCTTCATCCTCTACCTCCTCGACGAGCATTCAATCAACATCGTCAACACCATCGACCACCCAAATTGTTCAATCTAGTCCTCCTGCAACTGCTGCTGCACCTGCACAGGAGGGCTCTCCCACCTCCCAGTCAGTCGTACTTATCACCAACACTGCTTCTTCAACCGCAAGTGCAAGTGCCACACCATCTTCCTTGTCTTCCTCTTCTGCCGGTATCACGCACGCTGCCCTCATCGTCCTCATTGTCATTGCTGCAAGTGTCGGTGGTTCCATCATCATCTGGACCATCATTCGCAAGTGGAAGTTTGGCAAATCTTCCAGCTTCGATGGCCGCATGCAGCCCATTGACTGGCAGCCGAGTAACGACATGGATGATGATGGTGGTATTCCCGGTCGTAACCGCCGTAACTCCACCGCATCATCGTTTCACTCTGGCTCTGGCCATGCTGGCATTGGTGCAACGACGCTCAGCCCAATCCCTGACCATGATTTTACTGCAGGGCCTGTCAACCTCGCACCTGTTGGCGGTTATGCTGACCTTGCGCGTGGTCCCAGTCCTCAGCCCATGATGCATGAACTCGCGCGCGGTCCGAGTTTCAACGCACGTCAGTATCAGTCTGATCAGTATGGCGTTCCGCTTCACCATGGCGCGTACGCTACGCACGGATACTAAGCTAGGAGAAAAGGCGCGGAGAACAGCAATTCTTTATCCCTCGTAGAGTCGAGTTGGAGACGCTATTCATCGGTCACCTCTTTATTCTATCATATCAGTCAATAACATCAGCTTGCTGAACCATGCATTCGCTTCATTATCGTATGCGGCTCTAGACCACAAACGTTATGCTTATATTCCTCAAGTCATTGTATTTTCATTCCTTTCCAGCCGTACATATATACCCCGTTGCTATTTTTGTCTTGATGTTATGCATTACTGGCCAAACAATGCGGTCGGGTACTCATTTTGGTCTGAATGAAACACTGCGGTTTGTGCAGGTCACAAATGAATATACTATAATCTACAATGTAGTTGGAGTTAGGTCAATTTCCTTCGCGTCGTTTGCATTTCTTGCAAGAAATTGAACCCTAAAGCGGCGAGAGGGACGAGGATCAACGCAGCACCTGTCCACCACCAGCGTGTCACAAACAGACGTAGGGTAGTTCGTATATGCGTGGGATGTGCATCAGACGAAGGCTTCTGATCTCTATCGTCCAATTTGGTACTTGCGAACAAGGACTCCAGGCCCGTAGGCCGTTCTGGAGGGAAGAAGCGCTGTGGCCTGACCCACGAACCATCATCATCGTCATGAAGAATATTCCTCGGCTTTACGGGAGAAGGAACCGTAGGGGTCCAGTCCATAGCATCGTCATCGTCGTCTTCATCTTTCGTTTGAGAGCCTGTGTACGTGGAGTTGGATGCCATGAGAGAAGGAAGGCCGAATATCGGGTTACTAGGTGAGATTATGGGATTTGATGAGAGTGAGAGTGATGCGAGGAGGTCTGGTTCGCTAGCGGTTCGCGTGTGGGGTGCAGGCGAAGGACGAGGAGAGAGTTCAGGCGTAGGATGTGGAGAGGCGGCTAGATGCTGGTGACTAGAGGTATCAATCAAGCGAATTGGCGGGGGTTTCTGTACACGCAGCGCGACGAATGAGGTAGCAAAGATCTAAGCGCATGGGGCAGGTAAATATGCAAGAAGGGAGTATGTGGAATTGCACTTACGGAAACTTCAGCGATGAGTGATATTAGACAATAGTAATGCGTTCGTGATGAATTCGGATATCGCGAAAAATGCAAGTAGTCCCGAGAAGGCGAGTACAATGCTAGTGTGAGAAGAATAGACGAGAGCAATCTGGAGAACCATGCGGTCATTTGCAGAATCTGGTAGTGTATCAGTAAATTAAAGTCCGATTACCGTATGAACTGACAATGTAATGTTTCTTGCCCCGAACGCGGATATCACGACCTTGCATTCGCGCCTTCCTGAAGGAGTAGTATGTCGGGTCCCATGCAGTCCAAAATAGACTACATAGAGCGATAAGAGGAAGAGCCTGTCGCACATGACCTAGTACATCGGGAAAATGGAATTTTAAGATGACTGTGACATGATAATCAGATATGATGGTGAAGCCAGGGCTGTGATAATGTGTTGACGCACCAGATGAGTGAACGACAACAGCCACCGCTAACGTCATAAACCACAGAAGCCCTCTTAGTCTCCACAGAAACAAATGAGTCTGAAGTTTTTCCCTTTCCCTGTTGGATCCCGAAACTTGTTTCTGCTTCTCCTTGCCTCTACTGTCATTTAACCACCCGCCCAAGGCCTTTGTCCGAGCCATGTGATCTTTCTTTCTAATCTCCTCTTCGACAGCAGGCATACAGTTGGCACACACCGGAGGATATCGGACGTGCAACGATTCACGATATTCTGGAAGTTTCTCCAAACGATGTGCGTAGTCCGGATGCTGTTCATGAGGCTTAGTGTAATAAAACGCGTGTAAAAAGGGCGGTTCCCACATGTGGTGGCGGTAGGTAGTTTGAGAGAAGGTTGACCAAGAGCATTTGGTTTGTCTGGCATGTATGACAAAACTGACCGGTTCCGTACATGGATGGCAGGCGGTCTTTGCTGGGAGAGGCTGCCAATAAATTAGAGCGTGAATAGCAACGAGAAATTTGAAGCTTACCTCGTTTGGCAAAAGACTTTGAGTTCAGGGATTCATCATGCATGGCAGGTTCATCTGACATGATTTCGCCGTTCGCATCATAGCGGTTCCAACAGTCACAGTGCGGACAACGAAAAGATCGTTGATCTGGCGGTGCAGGCTTGATGGTAGACCTACAGAAAAAGCAGATTATACTACTGGTGTGACGAAAGAGAGTTGGCATTTGAGTTCAAGCCGTATTAGCTGGAGGAGCAGTGCGGCGAGTGAATGAAATTGGTGTTGTTTACAAATTGACAAGAATGGAAAAAATTGCTCCTCTCGTTTGTAGGCTTTTATTCTGGTCGACAATGTCACTGGCCCCAACGCACACAACGCCCAGAGGTCAAGTAGTCTTACAGCCCACATATTTCACGTGCTCCTTATTTGTGGACCCTGCTCGTGAAGACATTGACCACCTTGTTCGTGTCTATGCCGAGCGATATGCTAGGTCTCCGATTCCACAGCCATTTATGCTTTTCAAGGATATCTGGAACAACCAAGGATGGGCGTGGCTGCATTTCAAGGTTTTTGATACCAGATCTCGTGATGCTTTTCTAAAAGTCACCATGCAACTCCTATCAGGTAGGATTATGATTCATCTCCTGAGCGCGTACTCATCGTCGTATACAGAACGGTTAGCAGAATCCGAGTATCCTCTTACTAGAGCTGCTGCTCTGTTTGGCCTTTACACGTTCTTTGCAACTCAGCCATCAACGTCAGCTCCGCCGTTACATGCTCTCGCTCATCTTGCCGTAACAATCGGTAAGCCGCTTTTGTGCTCTGAGACAGCATAACTCACTGGGTCTCAGACATGTATCAGTCTTTACTGAAGCTGCCTGACGTACTCGAAACGGATTTCCTACGCCCTTTAAGACCCTACATAATACATGTACTTTCTGCCTTGCAAAAAGCTCAATTCTTTCATATACTGCCCCCGTCTAATTTGTACCCGCATAATCCGCGAGAACTGCCCAGGGAAAAATTTATCTCAGATGGGTACGAACAGGCAGCTTATGCTACCACAACCAAGAAGAAAGGTCGACCGTCCAAGCATGACAAGTTGAAGAAATCCAAGGACGCTGTCGTTGCACTGGACAAGTGGCTAGACAAAACTGCATATACATATCAACCATCTCGGAATACAAGTGTCGAGGCTCCACAGCCTGTCACCACGCATATTCTACTTTCACATCCGCCGAGCATGACACGGAACAATTACCGGGCCAAAAAATCGGAGTTGTTAGAGAAGCTCGAGCCCGATTATCCGCATGCGACGACTGAGAGCCTTGGACGATCAGCTTTGGAACGAGCGAACTTGGGGGTTGTTAGCAGGTTACAAAAAATCGACGAGGAAGCGGCAGCAAAGGGAATGGAGATTGGGGGAGAAGGCGGCGAGCGGACTGGATTACGTCGTGTGGAAAGAGCCGCTGATGAACTTGGTAAAATTGGGTTGCTAGGAAGCCGTAGTGGTCTACTTGGTCTGTTAGAAGGGGCAGGGATCGTGGAACAGCCATAGAGAAAACCATGCCGTTTGGATATATATTATTTTAAAACAATATCCCCTGTCAGCGCTTCCCACGACAAATTGAGGTTTGTTGAGACTCTCCTCCCGCCGGCGCTGCAAAATTCAGATATCTAAACTGTAACACTTAGTCCCCCTCATAAAATCCTTAACGCTCTTTATATTCAATCCAATCGTTCTGCCTTTAGATGGCTTCTGATAGCCAAAGACATTTTCATTCTCAAACTCTTCCAAATGCTCCTTCAACAGCAACTCTTCTTCCATCTGGAGGGGGCTACCAGGTCGTGCAGGCCGCGTTTGCTAGGGCCCCCCCGTCCTTGAGAAGCATGCAAAGCTACAATACCCTTGTTCGTCGTCAACTTTATATGACAGCCTTCACGTAATATGTTCTGAATGTTCTTCCAGAGCGAGTCGCCTTACAGCAGTGCTGGGCGGACAGCGTCTCTCCAAGACCAGTCAATATCTGAAAAGGTACGTCACGATATACACCAATATGCGCCCTTTTCAATTTAGCTGCGTCTCGCCGATTCCTAATGCAATATTTACTACAGTTCTCCCTTTCTCCCGATCCATCTTCATGGGGTGCTACTCTTGCCATGAACCTCGAAGAACCAGATGATGAGCTTCATAATCCGGATCCTCGTCGAGACCGCAACAATGACCGTGGCGGTTCTGTTTTCACTTACAGAGGTTTAACCAACCTCGGCTGCCTGATCTTTCTTGCTGTTGGAATGGTGGCTCTATTGTACGCCCACACCATTCGTGTCAACCTAGTCCCTGGGATTGACATACTCTTCAGTGCCGGATACCCTATGATTTCCTATTTCACAAAGCATTCTCTTTCAAACGAGGGCGGATTCAACATTGGTGGAATTAATGCGAGCGGACAGGTAAGTCTTCACATCTTCTCTTTATGTTACAAATGCCTATTACGACTGCGAAGATCCCCACTATGACAAATAATTATGGTCTTATTGATGTGGATACCCCGTCATCCGCCCATACCTACACGTCTTTTGCAGACTCCTCGAAATGGCAGTTAGTTTTCAGTGATGAATTCGAAGTAGAAGGCCGGACCTTCTGGCCTGGAGATGATCCGTATTGGGAGGCTGTAAACCTTCATTATTGGCAGGTAAATAATATACTCCTGCAGGTATTGGCTTTAGCTGAAACATAAATCGTTATTAGACCAATGACCTTGAATGGTATTACCCTGGTCAGGTGACGACCAAGAATGGCGCGTTGGAAATCACCTTATCTGAAAGGGAAATGAACAACTTGAGTTTCACAAGTGGATTGATCTCCACTTGGAATAAGTTCTGCTTCACAGGTGGTATGGTTCTGGCGTCAGTGAGTTTACCAGGGACAAACAACGTCAGCGGTGCGCATAATGACATGTTGTGTGTTTGATATTTTACCGATCTTTTGCTTCTGTCAACTAGGTCTGTGGCCGGCAGGTACGAAACGAAGTTATTCATTTTTGCGAGTGTACTAACATGATCTCAGTGTGGTCGATGGGCAACCTCGGTTAGTAGCGTCGTATTTTGAAAGCGCTATCATCTGACAATTCACAGGACGAGTCGGGTACGGCGCAAGCCTTGAGGGAATGGTAGGCTCCCCTTCTCATGCTCGAAAATTGATCACTGATCAACGTGTCAGTGGCCTTACTCTTATGATGCTTGCGACGTTGGTACAGCCCCCAACCAGACGATCAACGGTGCACCAGCGGCAGCTGTTACTGGCAACCCGTACGATAACACCGCCCTTTCGTATCTTCCTGGCCAGCGTTTATCAAGGTGCACTTGCAAAGGAGAATCCCATCCGGGACCCGTTCACTCAGATGGGACATATGTTGGTCGGTCTGCACCCGAAATTGATGTTTTCGAATCACAGGTGTGGTAGTTCATTTTTGATTCTGATAGGTTTCTCAACAATCGTAGGTCATCCTCGAAGGCCAAGTTTCTCAATCTGCGCAGTGGGCTGTAAGTGGACGGTCTTAAGTACGCGTCTTGACTCACGATGCAGCCAGCCTATGAATTATGCGTACCAATGGTCCAACACGTCGCAAAACTATCAAATTCCTAACTCAGATGTCACCCAACTTAACTCGTACCTCGGCGGTGTCTATCAGCAGTCCACGTCTGGTGTCACGAATACAAGTAAATCCCATTTATCTTGTAACTGTTCAGACGCTAACCAGATTTTAGACCAGAGTTGCTACACGCAAAACACTGGCTGCTTTTCGACATATGGATACGAGTATAAGCCAGGTATTTATTGTCTTTAGTATTTTGCATGAGTTAACACTGTCATAGGTTACTCAGCTGATGGAGGCGTAAGTAAAACCCACAAATTTCCCATGGTCATTATTGATGCCGTCTTTACGCAGTACATCAGTTGGATCACAATGATGTCGTTGGGTGGACCCTTGATGCCGGCGCATTGGTAGCTGATCCTGTGACTGAAATTTCAGACAGACCAATCCCCCAGGAGCCAATGGTAAGAATATTGTTTTTGGGTTGTTCTTTAGCTCACGCTCTTCGTAGTACCTTATCACCAACTTGGGCATTTCTGAGAACTTCCAAACGGTCGACTTCACAAATCTGGTTTTCCCAGCTACCATGCGGATAGATTGGATTCGTGTCTACCAGCCTCAAGGCTCAATCAACATCGGCTGTGACCCTAAGGATTTCCCGACAGCTGCATATATCAATGAGTACGTGCTACACTTTTACTAATACTGATTTAGTTGCTCATGCTCGTGCGTTCAGGTATCTTGAGGCATACACAAATCCGAACCTGACGACTTGGAGGACTGACTTCAAACAACCATTCCCTAAGAACAACCTCACTACCGGGTGCTAGCGGTACACGTATACTGATTCGGTCATCCATTTTTCATTGTTGTTGTTCTTATGGACCTCGATACTGCCGTACTGGTATCATCCAGACTTGTTGTCTGTCATTTCTAGGATTTCATTCGTTCTTGTATTCCTCAGGGACCTTGTGCACAATTCTTTATATTCTACGTCCTCTTTGTCCTCCCCATACTGTTTGAATTCTTTGTAGAGGTCCGCATGTCGTCTACACCTATGTTCAACGGGCATATTTGGGTATATCATATTTTTATAGGAATTCATAGTGGGTGTAACCCGAATTCATTCATACTGCTTGCGATTAATTCCGTATTCGAATATATCCAATAAAGACAAGTTGAAGACATAATAGAAATAAAATCCTACATCCGGTGAAGAAGCGTTTGCAGTTTGGACAGTGTCCGTTCCAGCATAATAATACCGCCTGCAGTCAGGCGGGGTACTGCAAGATTCTCATCTGCCTCTGCGTTTTCTGGGCCCGACTGGCTCTTCTGGATCAGTGCTCGGGAGTCGTCCAGGACTTTGGATAGCCTGCCCTGGGTATTGTACAACCAGTTGATCTCTGCTTCTAGCCCACCAAGAGGAATCTCCAAGGCGCGACGAACGAATCCACGGGATAGCACATATGCCTTCTCACTATAGAGTCGGCTAATATAATGTGATGGAGTAAGTCACAGGTACGAGGAAATCAGCGTGGACGCCACCTGTTAACCATGCCTTCCTCAGTACCCCTCAATTTTTCGTACGCAGGTTCACAAAACCACCTGGAAAACACTCAGCCAGTTTTTAAAAAGACAGCATTCAGAAACCTACGGCTCTTTCACCAACACCAGACCCTGTATCGACACAAAGGCCTGGAGAAGTGAAGATCTTGCCGCGCTCCACGTTTCCGTGCGATCTCCAGTCCATGTCCCGAGGATGGACAAACAAACTTTGCCCTCCTCGTACAAGTTTCTGAGTTCTGATTAGCCGAGAGCAGCGCTTCCTTCATCCTCACTCACGGATTAACGCGACCGTTGCCGTTGGTCCAGCTCAAGAAGTGGGCGATCGGTGGACTTTGAGGGAAGTTTGAGTCAAGCATCCAATCTATTACAAACGGTGCGTCTTCATAGGGTGTGTTCTCCGGTCCAATAATGAGGCATCTCAATAGATCTGCACGGTCCTCATACGCACGGACGAGAATTGAATCTATTTTCATTAGTATATGTGAAGTAGATATGAGGAATGAGGAATGATACAGACCTGGTAGACTGGTTGAGAGCGCACGGTACTCCTTTGTCAAACGCGCGAGGAAATTCTTCGATGGCTTATTCGACACAGATGAATAAAATGCATGATCATGGGGTGCACTTGGGAGAACCTCGAACTTTTTCCATGGAGAATCGGCATCACCATCGTCATCCTCCTGGACAATAATCTCTTGGGTACTATCTGGTGATGTGTTGGACGACGAGACTGGGAATGGTGAGACCGAATCAGTCACGTCTGGTGTCACATCGCGTGATATCAGAGGGATACTATCGCCCAAGACATCAATTTCGTCAACCCAGGTGTCCACATCCATTCCACCGCCATCCTCATCACTATCATCCTCGTCTTCCCATTCTGAATCGTCATGGTCGTAGTGCCATGCGTCACTTGCATCTAGATGCCACACACCCTCGGCGTTGTCGATATGAGAGCCTTGATCGGATCCGTCTTCACCCTCCCAGCCATCATCCTCAAATTGTTCAAGAGTGTCGTAAAGCTTTGTCAGCCGTGAGAGAGGGTATATAGCCAGAGATCCATTCGGATGGGTGACATCGACTGTTCCGTCTAGACGAAGCTTCGAATTGAAGTTAGTTCAGAAACAGATCGTGCGATTCGGTAGGGGACTCACCCCAGTGACCTCTCCAAACCATGACAGAGATGCATCGTCCCGCGTTGGATGCTTGACACGGGAAACAATGGGCTTTTCTTTTCGTTCGGATGCTATTTTCGTCCCCATATCTGCCATCGTGCGCCTCCAACCGCTGAATTCTCCATCGGGCCTAACTGGCACCTCTCTCACCCACTCCTCGATCTCGCCGATTCTCGGAACTCTGGGTGATTCAAAACCATTTGAGGTGCCTTCACGGTGGATGAACACCCTGTCGCCGCGACGCATGCCGAGATGAGTGTGTGGAGTGCCTGCCGTCCAATCACTGACACCATTGGGATCGAGTTCAAGAACTGAGACAGTTTCAGTCTTGCCAGTATTCGTGAGACGAATGACGGCGACTCGATCGGTGGAATTGACCGATTGAACGACGGCTGCGTGCTCTTCATGCTCTAGTTTCCATAAGACGTGGTCGCCTGGCCTGAGGAACCATGGGTTATTCAATGACATATCAGACAGTGAATAAACCTTACCAGCAGTCATATTCATCTGGATTCAGGTACGGAATCAGCTCTGTGGAGGGGAGGCTCTCCTGTGATCCATCTTGCCAAAGAACATTGACGACCGTTTTCGTCTCCCTCACGCACAGGGTCTTAATCGTCATTGCGCCGTTTGGTTCTGACTCAACACCGTATCTTGTGACAGGCACACCTACATCATTCTCCAACAGAACCTTATCCCCGACACGTACATCATCCAAACGCATTCTAATGACTGTTAGTTTAGTCAAATCTTCGCCAGACCAGAAACGTGCTGGTCGCTGTTTGAGTTGGGCGACACTAGGATCCAACTACATAATGTGGTGAGAATGTGAGGGACTGAAAAAGATAAGGAGACCTACGCTTTGATTTACCGCTAGCCAGCAGATGGCTAGTATTGTGCGCTTCATATCTATGACGGTGTCATCTGGGCTAGGTAGTGGGGCTCCTTTAGGATAGTTCACTATCCCGTGAAGTGTTTCTGGGTTTGGTAGGATGTCCTTAAGAAAGTGAGTGCATAGAACAATCGACACCCAGGTGAAACCTACCGGCCCCTTGTCACCGATTGTGAGACGAGAGCTAATCTCGGGCAAGCGGACGAAGGCGCCAGATGCGGAAACAAGAAGTTCGTCAAATAGCTATGGGAATCATCAATCATCACGTCTTTGTACCATAGTTATTGGACAAACCTCTATGACCTTCATGTGGGAACTCAGCATGTCATTTCGACTTGCGAGACATTGAAGCGCACCTGTCCAATCCAGTCATCATAGATCACATAGTCTCCACCGTCAACGTCTGTAGCACGTCTGACCTCCTTGATATCTCTCCAACCCTCTACTTGCTCTCCGCTGATTGCGTGCACAAGCCGTGTTTTTGCCTCAATGCTGGTCACCACGCCAGAACGAACATCATCAACGCTACGCTTGCAATAATCCCCGGACTGAAATGTTCTATCTACGAGCTCATAGTCAGACTCCGGGACGATGTCGCGAACACCCCCTGGGAAGAATGAGACCCCAATCTCGCCACGATCAAGGGATCTCATTAAGGGGTCCGTGAATGGACTTGGGAGTGGTGGGATATCCTCGGCATCATGCCAGCATCTCTGTTAATTGCATGAGCTATGTGTAGAGTCCAGCGGGTACATACTCACAAGTACAATTCCATATAAATTTGGCGAGTCGATGCGACGCACAATATCCTCCTGGTAGAACTTTATGGGCCGGAGTAAATTGAAAACATTCATGATAATAACACAGACACACACCTTGGTGTGCAATCCTGTCCTATGGGCGGTGGTCATTACCACAGCAACCTGAGAGGAAGATATGTCTGAGAACTGGTCGAATAAGAAGAGAACAAAACACCGCTAACTGCCATGATCTATAGGTCACGTGCAATATGAGGCACTATCTCTGATCCTGCCGAACTACACTTACACACCACCGTCATCTATGGAAAATCCGATATTAACCTCGCTGCCTGTGGAACTTATTATTAATATCATTTCTTTGCTGGACTGGAGAACAATATTGGTTTGCCGGGAGGTGTGCACAACGGGTATTCTTGAAAGTCGACCGTACTCATGTCATAGTACAGGTTTGCAGGTTATTCCACTCAATTGTAGAAGAAGATAGAGCTCAATATGAAATCGAGCTTGCTGTGTCTGGTATGGTGGACGGCCCTCCAAGCACATTTTCTACCTCAGATCGGCTCGCACTTCTTAAGGAACGTAAGGCTGCATGGGAGTCTCTGAGATGGGTAGAATCGCAGGATTTCTCGATGATGCAGGGACACATCTGGGAGTTATACGGCAATGTGTTTGCGCAATCTAGCACGCCAGATGTCCTTCACTTCCGTCAGCTGCCATCAAAGTATAGGAAAATCGAAGAAAAAGAATGGAGTGTGACGCTGGACATGCACGTTCGAGATTTCACAATGGATCCTGCACAAGATCTTCTAGTGCTCATCGAAGAGCCCACCTTGCTGTATGTTGCTTCACTGCTGTGTATTTATCAAATCTGACACATCAGCAGCCCTAATACCAACACCACTACCTGTAGCATCCGGATCCATTTACGTTCCCTTACCACAGGAGACAGGCACAGATTAGCGCCTCAACCAGCCATCCTCATTCATGAACTCGATGCGCGGAACGTCCGAGCAACGTACACATTACGAGTGTGCGATAATCTCTTGGGTATCTTTTTCGACTATGAGCGTGAAGATGCAGACCCTGAACTTACTGTATGGGACTGGACAACGGGCAAAGTCATTTTTGTAATTGTAATCGTTTAAGGTTCTGTGGAGCCACCCTCTGATCGTCATTTTTAGACATGGTGCTTCGATTCCGAGATTGTGACATTCGCATTCCTCAACAGTCGCTTTTTGCTAGTGGGCAGCGCCTTTGGCTCCGGGGATATAGACATCCAGGCCCAGCTCTACGTGTTTGATATGACCAAGCCATCTAGCAAAAAGTTTGGTCGACGGACGGACTATTTTTGCGTGTTTCTTTGGCCCGAATTCGATTTCTGGGCCAACCCGGTGGATTTGTCAATCCGCTCTGATCCGTCGCCTACCTGGCAGCCTAATTCAAAGGCTCAATTACCCTTCTCAACGGCGCCTGGCAACAGGCTCTTCATCATAACAGTCTCCTTGATGACTAATCACCGTATCATCCCTTACGATACGTTCGTTCCAGCTGATACATTGCTATCCCATATCGAAGCCCTTTCTACGGAGGTTCGCTGCCGTGAAATCGAATGGGATGAGTGGGGCCCCACAGGCACACGTTTGATGCGGTCTTCTTCCCTACATGATTCCGTCTGGGTGTGCTACGTATTCGGGACCAAATTCGTGTCTCTTACTGAGCCAACTCTCACGTCTCCGCAGACTTTGGAGATACGGGATTTCAACCAGCTTGCAATAAAGCGAGATGCCAAAGTTCAAGATGGTATTAGCCATCATGTACATGATACGACGGTGGTTCGCAAAGTCTTTGCGAACGAAATCCACACGAGTCTACCCTACCGGGTTATTAAGCGCACTCTACCTCCACATTCTTCTCTGGAACCAATTTTTACTGCTGCCATGTGCAGTGAAGACAACCTCATTTTGGTGGATGTAAGCATGCCACACGCTTACCGTACCGAACGCTTCTCTAACGTCGCGCGCCGATTTGCAGTCTAGTAGCCGGCATCTTCGCCTTCTCACGTTTTGAGCATTGCAGACCATTGCGATTTCCAAAAGACAATTAAAAGGCTGCACGTCAAGGCCACCTGAATCCTGCACTTCCAGTTGTGTGGCAACTACCCAACTTCCAATTTCACTATGCTCAAGTGATATAGGCCAAAACGAGTCAGATATTCGAGGAACTCGGTCCGTTCGCAACAAGTGATAATATTGAAAAGAAGTGTGCACCGTATTTTGTTGGCAAAGCTTCCTGCAGCTGGCTACGTAGCAGTGGTGGGGTGTGGGCATGTCAGCATGTTCGTAGGCAAGGAGCCATTATGCCGCAGTGCCCTCGCGGATGGGCATTTCTTCCAGCACCTTCCTGAACTTTCGTATTCGAAGCGTCGTTTATGAAAATCGGAATCATGCTTCTGCGAAAATGGCTCATTACTAGTAGTAGTAGTAGCGGTGAAGATTAATTTCCGTACTTTCAACACTTCTTTGTCATATCCGCACCGTGACTACTAGGTTTCTTCTAGGACCATCGATTGAACTGCCAGGCAACACTGGTTAACACAAATCACGGACATAAAAAACAGTAAATTGCCTTTCAAAAGCCATAGCCTCAGAGGCCTGGTGAGAAAGTTATGTGTTATTACATGTGCAGAGCACGCCTTTTATTGTCATCGCAATATAAAATCATATATCACGACGTAATGGCCCTGCAATCAACGTAATGACCCTAAAGGATTATGGGCCACTGGAAGTTGTCAGGCTGGCAAGGAGGTCTGTGCTTCCTGTATACTAGTAGCTGGGGCGCTACGTGAACAAAGGATATTATAAATATTTTTGAATGAAACGCACGATAGTAGACGCTGAGCGTCAACAAAACGTTTCTGTAGCGTTGTCGACTCGGATTCACGCATTTTTTTGTAGCCGGGCCCGCCGATGATCAAGTGTTACGAATGCGCCTTTATGGGCTTGACCTGAGTCTCATGATGCGTTTGTTTTGCTCGAGAATATACGCCGATTGGGTAGTAGATCAAGAAATGAAGTGGCAAGTTAGTCACTGGTCCTGTAAGCGATGCAACGTTCGAGCAACCTTCAACCGAACGAATGGATGATTCAGATTTTCCCAATTTAGAAGGATCTGGATACGAACGAGAAAGTTTTGCCAGACGCTATCCTATGACTGCGTGGAGTTGGCTGACCATTCAGGCGCTGGCTGCTTGCCAGCGTGTTCCTTTCATAGATTTCCATTGATCTTTCTTCCTTATGTACAGGATTTCCTAAATGTTGCTTCACCTGCCGCTTAAAAGCTTGATAAATCGCACACCCCCACCCAAGTCGAGTCATCATGCTCTCACATACTATCCTCCACGGGCCTCGTTTGTTGTCCCCTGTCGCAGCTTCAGCCTTGAAAGCACGTCGAACTCAGACGTTCAGGGCCTTCTACGCCGTACGTACTAGAGCTTACTGATTCACGCAGAACGGATGTATTGACTCCCAATTTGACCTTTGCAGACGATTCGCAGTCTTCGTCAGCCTCCGTCCACTGTCGAGGTCGATGATCTCGACCCGCGCGATAATGTGTGTTTTAATTTAATTTTCTACAACGAGCTAACCTTTTCAGCAGGATTTTATTCTCTCCCTCCTGAAAGCCAACCCATCCCTGCGGGATACTAGATCTTACCTGGCAAATTTTGGCGTTCGTCCACCTGTTCCGGAAAAAGCTGGCTCTGCTGTCCCATCTACTATTCCCGCTGATTCAATGCCATCGTTTCCAAAAAAAGCCCCAGACATACTATCTGTCGTTAAACAACAAGAACAGGTTAAGCCTAACCCGAGCCCCATCTTATCTTCTATCTTGAATCCTGTCTACCGCCGCACTGCTCTCGTAAAACTCCAGGGTCCGTTCACAGATAAGCAGCTCGACAGCATCGCCAGGGGCATGGTCTACCTCGAGACACTTGGACTTGTCAGCGTTATCGTCGTCGAAAATGATCAGGTCAGAGGCGATGATGACGAGCGCTCCGCTCTCATCGAAGAGATTATGCGAGTTGTTTCCGCATTAGAAGCACAAGGTGCCGAGGCGCGCCCCGTCCTCGGTACCGTTGTCCGACTAGGTCCTAAGCCAGATGATGACCAGCCTCGCGATTTTATTCCCCCTGAAGCACATGTCTTTCCTTCGGACCTTGTCGCCATTCGTTCTGCTCTACGCGCCGGGGAGATCCCAGTTCTTCCTCCTTTCGCCTTGGACTCCTTCTGCAGATCAGTGCGAATAGATGCTAATGACGTTCTCGGCGCCCTTGCTCGCGGCATGGTCGAAGCTGCTGCGCTTGATGACAATGACATGAAGTCAAGTACTCATGATCCCCATGCAGACTACTCTCAAGATATCAATCTCGTTCCTCTACGATTGATGATTATTAACCGGGAAGGAGGTGTCCCTTCCTATGCCAGGACAGGCTTCCCTCATCTTCTCATCAACCTTACCTCCGAGTATGACTATATCCGCGATACTTACGACCCATCATGGTCCAATGGAAAACCTTCTTCGCTTTCAAATTTATCCCTCGCGCGTACCTGCTTAGCGTACATGCCACCCACATCATCTGCCATCATGGTATCTCACCGTTCAGCGAGTTCCCTCATTGCCAACCTCATCACGAACAAGCCTGCTGTTAGCTCGAGCCTGCCTCACGCACTTCTCCAAGGTAACCGAAAGCTTACGCGGGACACGCCCACTCTCCTGCGTCGCGGTCTCCCAATACAAGTTATCCGCAGTCTTGCGGACATTGACAAAGCAAAAATGAACTATCTCTTGGAAACCTCCTTCAAGCGCACACTCGATGCTGACGCTTTCTACAAGCGCCTAGAACAGACTCTCGACTTCGTTGTAGTTGCAGGAGATTATGTTGGCGCCGCTATCGTCACCAACGAGCCCTCGCCAGATTCCTCTGAACCCATTTCATATCTTGACAAATTTGCTGTATTGCCCAGTCATCAGGGTGACGGCACCGTCGACTTCTTGTGGGTCGCCCTCCATGACGAGTCTTATGGTCTGGGCCACCCGTTCTCCATTAACCCAAATGGAGGCAAGGAAGGCAAGGGTGAAGGCCGAGACCTTGTTTGGCGGAGTCGAAATGACAACCCCATTAACAAGTGGTACTTTGAGCGTAGCTCCGGTCATATGCGGATGGGCTCGTGGGTCTTCTTCTGGTGTGATGCTGAGAAACGTCTGAAAGTGGAGGAAGGACGCCGTGCCAACGCTGGCCTTTCTTACATAGAGGACTGGGAAGAGAATCGCTTGTCACGGTGGGCAGACGTCATCACTAAAATTCCATCTGTTTGGAAATAGAAATTGAGATCAGTATGTACTATATAGTATAACACTTTGATGGTGTAAGTTTTGAAATACAACACGCAATGTAGCACGGTAAATTATTATACATGGCAGTCCGGGGTATCAATTACTGGACCTACGTCTCCGTCGCCTGCTCTTGGGCTTAGGTGGAGAGGGAGACGCATCCGAAGTCACAACCGTGGTAACAGAAATGTTGTGATTCTCTTTCAGCGCGTTAGCCTTTAATGGAGGTGCCAGGTCCCCAACCCTTTTCCAGGGTTTATATGTCCTTTCACTGGATGACAGCTTGTCCACCATTTGATTGACACCCCGGACAATATACTCCGAGAATTTGCCTGTGGTCCACCCGTCAATATTCCGAACAAGAAAGTAAACCTGCAGAATATCGCTTGGACGATCAAGTTTCCACTCATGGAACACGTCGTTTGATGACCGACCACGGGGACCGCAATACGGGGCAGACATCACGACCTGCAATGCCATAACCTCATAAAATGATTCAGCTTAGCATAACAATGGACATACTGTCTTTCCCTCTGATTTCTCACACCAATCAACATGAGCGCGGACAGCTCCATCTGCCCAAATAAGCCCCGTGACAGGGGCATGAATACCAAGGGAGTGTAAATGCCGGACAGCAGCAGTTGTTGACATGCGGTTCTGGCGATATGCATCATCAAGAAGAGCGTGCACTGGCTTCTTATCCTCCCAAAAGCTGCTTGCGAACTCAAAACCGGGCATATCGGGAAGCTGAGCACACGGTGTACTCTGGTACCTGAAAGAAGATCTCTTAGCCGCATTCCCAGCTTTAACTACAGCAGGGTGGTTCTTGAGGAGCTTGTATGGTGACTTGGCAGAATGCGACAATGGTCGAGTCCGTGAAGCGGGAATGAAGATTGCGCAGTCAGGGATGACGGTTTTCGTATTCAATACGCGAGGCACATCGAAGGCGTTTTGAAATGTGTCTTGCGGCTGAGGGAGTGAAATCGCGCATTGTACCCTGATGTCGTTTTGTGAATCACTTAACTACAAACGTAGGATAGATGGGACACACCGGAAGGTGCTTTCTCTGATTGCAGGAGTTCGGAATACGTTGTATCTGCAATATGTCAGAGCCTTGTATTTCAATGTTCAACTAAAACCTTACACGTTAGCCACGAAGTCCGCCTCAGACCATTTCTCTTTGCCACTCCTCATTTGTACCAAGCGCTTCCATGCGCTGAAAACGACGCATACATCTTCAAATAGTTCGTTGCTTGCACTTTGATCAGCGGAGAACAGTTCTGGTGCCGTTTGTGAAGCATCTGTTATAAACTTGGCAAAACCTGGGCTACAGTCAAAAGACTGCACGGGTTGCATTATATGAACACCATGATGGAGAGACTTGAATAGCTTACCTTGTCCAACCAGGATCGAGGAATTCGCTTTGTGGTACCAAATATATTGTCCACATCTTCTTGAAATTCGGAGGGAAGGTCAGAGAGAGAAACCTGTTCACAACATTGATGTGATGACCATGTCTCAAAATTGCTCAAATTACGAGCAATTCTGATTTATGATTAGGTGGGGGGTAGTTATAGAACAGGTTGATGGCAGACCTACTCAGAAGCAGAAACAGCTCGTGGTTGACTGGACGACTTGTATTTTTTCTTGGAGTCAGACATGACTTGGTTCATATTAATGACCCATTGCCGAGATAGCGTTCCTAAAGTCTGAGCACTTGCTGACATGGTTACCGAGCGCTAATTTACTTCAACCATCCTATCTGGGAGAATCACCTCTGTTTGATTGAGAGGACGGAGTGCGTAATATTGGATATAGTACAAGCGTAAGTTTATCAGTGAGTGATAAATACAAAGTAGAGCTCTGTTTCATGCACTCGCTGTCCGTGGTATTCAGCTGGGTCCGGCTAGGAGAAAGATGAATCATGAGCATATGATAGCTCACTGCGAGAGGTGACTTACCATAATCGTAATACAAGTGTTTGAAGATGGGACCATCCTTCTTGTCTGATGATGTGAACTTCACATGTCTAGCGTATCTCCTCTCGCCGTTTAATACTTCAAAACCCCATGTCTGAAGAACATGAGAAACGAGTAAAACCAAACGATAAAGTCGTACCAATTCTGCCTTCCACTCTAAGCCACTTTTCGGAGTATCACTCCAGGCTACAGCGAGAATTAACCCATCTTCAACTGTGTCTTCCGTCCAACCAGACTTCAAGAATTCATCATCCACTTCCTCAACCTTGATTCTCTTCGATTGTGCTATCACAGCACCAAAAACATCGTTGCTTTGGTTGCGTTCCTCCCAGTCGAGAGTGCGATACTCATCTGTGCCCGAGATACCGCCAGATAGAGTCTGTTGGATGTCTACGTGCTCAAAGCCGCCCTCGTCGGTATAGTGCTTTACCCCAAGCGTCAACGTAAACATCGAGATGGCACGCCGTTTGAACCAAGATACACCCTGGAGCTTGAGGATATCGTCACTGTCATCGCTCAACGTCTTGTTCTGTCATCAGTGAGCGCGAATATCATCAGAATTGTCCCTGCGATGTACATAACCTGAGCACACGAACCATAATGTATTTCCCAGTGAGATTCTTGGTCGTTACTTCGGGAGGCGCAGCCATGATGGGCAGAAATAAGTTTGATGAGACAGACTGTGCTTTATGAGGCCTTGAGATCCCAAGATATCGCCAACCTCATAATGGGCTATGATTCACATGACCGTTGGAATCCATAGGCGCCGGGTGCTGTTCGGTAGTATATTCGTCATTCGTGCATTGCATGCTAACAGACTAGTGCCAACATTCACGTCAATATTTGGCGCCGCTCATGGTCACTGGTCAAGGTCGTGACGGAGTGAGCAACGTGTCATAAATGAAATGGCTTTCAAGGGGCACTTGTGGAAGATCAATATTCATGCCCTGTACCGCCTAGACTCGTGATCAATCCTGTCACCACACATCAAACTGGTCATGACATTGTCAGGGGTTGGGGAATACGACAAGGGTGGGTGGAAGGTGTCGCAGCGAAGGACTGTAATTCCAAGACGCGATTGCTCACAAACTGGATTCTCTTGTGACACAACTTCAGCCCTGTGATGAAATCCATTGTTCATATATATGCTATAAAATCATGAAACATTCAGAAGAAACCATCCATTAACTTCCGCGAGGCTTCAACACCAAGCTACCATAACCAATACTAATTAGAACACAGTAACAAAGTCAGATTGAGGAATGCAACGTACGAATGTGGCAGCATTGGCTGGAAAAGCCTGAAGCAATATCATAGTGTGTAAGTAATGTTCAGCATGATCATGGAAATGACATACTCTGGCCATCGCCGGACCCAGACCTTTCCATAGTGCAGTGATTCCATCACGCGCTACAGTCTTCCTAAAGCAATCAAAAAGTCCAGAATATGTGCCAGAAGGTGCAGATTGTATGCGAGACTTTAAAACCTGTTGAAGCAACGTGAATACAATGCTGGAGAGATTATGGTTCGTGAAACCTTACATCTGGGGGTATAGCTATTGACCACATTGCGACACCTGCAGTTCCGCCTGCAAACATGATGGCGCCTAGGTTGAGGTCTCCTGCTGACGACCCAGCCGGCATCAGGGCCTTCTTGGTAACTTCATACGCTGCAAAATAACTGAGGAGTGTTACTTCAGTCCAGGTAGAAGTGTTCTCGGATGTCAGATGTAAACTCACACAGCACTACCTGGTCCGTCACGAGCAATAGTTGCACCAGTGCCTCTAAAGATACTCCGCATACCACCTTCCCTGTAAAGGTGCTTCATAACATCAAAGACACCTTTGTACTGGGGCCCTGAACCTCCTTGACCTTGAACCTGTAGCAGAACCTTCGCTCTCTCAACAGGTGCAGTAATGAGTGTCGTCGGTACGGCAGATAAGAAACCGGCAGCGGCAAGTTCTGCTGTGGAAAGGTTTTCGGATGTACGCTTGGGTGTGAGTGCGAGTATCAAATTCTTGGATGCATCGTACGCCTGAAGGTAACGGTCTCAAAAAGACAAGCAGTTTGGACATAAGCACTGTATACTTACCCAGAAAGAGACTGCAAAGATCGGAGTGACTCCCAAGAGTGGAGGTACCATTCCACGGTACAAGCTATTGATTGACAATTAAAGGTAGCCTTGAGCATAGACGCAGCTACTTACCCAGTAACACCATCTCGAGCTAACGTTTTCCTGACAACATCAATTGCACCAGTATATGCGCCTGGAGCCGCGGTCTGTAACCGCGTCTTGGTCAGGTCAAAAGGATGCCCTGAAAACATATCAACGTAAGTCAGGACACACAAGTCAAGCCTTCTCACCCACGAGGACAGCGGAAACTCCTCCAAAACCTCCTGCAATGAACGATTTTACGTTGTCAATTGCCGAGTTCTTGGTCTCCTCGGCTGCTGGTGCTTCGCTGCTCTGAGAAATTGTGTAAGCGTGCTGTGCACCAATTGAAGGATGGTTCTGACCATGCTGGACGATGCGAAATATTGGTACGGGTATAAGAAAAAATGAGACCTGTAGGTGTAGAAAGCACTGCGGTGCTCCGACAAGGAGCTTCGGATGCGCTTTCATATGATTATTCACGCGTCAGTTTAGGATTTGCTGCAGCCGGCTTCCCGATCAAACTCCATCACAATATTGTCCACAACCCACCATTTACCCCGAGTAACGTGCAGATTGTCTCGAGTTGCACTTTTTAGAAAATCGTAGCATAAGTAATGTCACATAGAAGCTACACATTAGTCGTCAGGTATCTATTCATCAAGTATACTGTCCTCCTGTCCAAATCCACCAGCCGGCTCATAGGTGGCTTCCGTCACATCCCTCTTCCAGACTGTCCGGACAGCATAGAAGAACAAGCCTATCAACACAATACCAAGTGTTCCCTACGAAAAGCGGCGGGAAATATTCGATCCACCATCGCGGATGATACGGGAAGAGCATGCGGTCGATGGTGATAACGCCGCCCGTGCCCCCGCCTGTCGTTGCTCGGCCCCACGTCAGGACGCGTGCCCAGTCAGCTTGTTTGTCTGTCCCCCTTGCGTTCTTTATCCCAACCATGTACTGGGATACTTTGCCGTCGAGCGCGCGGAAGACAACATCGCCATACGCCGAAGAAGGCGAAAGGAGAGTGGGATATTCGCCCAAATCTTCCAGGGGAAGGGGACGGTTGTTATTCAAGACGTCAAAGATGTCAAATGAACCAGGTTCTCCTGCAGATGATGGCGTGCGAATAAGGTGTTGGCTGACGAGCGCACGAAGGACGTCGATATTCTCGAGGAGCCGTGTAAGGTTGTAGGTCTTGAATGCATCATCCGTTGGACAAAGTAGAGTCCAACTCGCCCCACCTAAACCTTGTTCTGCCCACTTTGAACCTTCAGGAGGAGCGGTTCCGTTTAGGATCCAATCAAATCCAGCTTTCGTGACCATGTTGATCATAGTGGTGGCCTTGGCCGCTTTCATAAGCTTTCCTACATTTAACTCCACGGATCGCGGGATCATAAGATCTGACAGCTCGTGTATCACACCAGTTTCAGTAAGCATGTTTGTCGGATATAACGCGCTCTTCATGCCAGCCCAGCCACCGCTGGGGCTGACGATGACGGATGAATTTGGTAAGCGCTCCAGTTGTAAGTCGGATCCTTCAAGGGTGGCGAAAGTGCGCACAGAGCCGTTCACGAGGCTCTGCGAGTATTCAATACCGTCTATGACATGGTGCATTATGACGTGCTCCAGGTCCGTCTTGGATGAAGCAGCTAGCAGATGGTCGCTGACCAGCTTACCAAGCCGCTTGAAAGCAGCATTGTGAGGGATGAGGAATGTTGCACGGGGTGTCTTCTTGATGACTTCTGCGATGGACGTAGAGAAAACTGCGGCAAGAAACGAAGACAACTCAAGAGAGGGTAGAGCTGTTTGAAGTGGGTCCACGGGTGGTTCCAGAGGTGATGAGATGAAGTAGACAACAGTATTGCTCATAACAACTAGCTGAGATTGAGCGCAAGTAAACTGCGTCGTCTGGAAATCACTCACTGTGCTGTCCAATAATGCCAGCTCCGCCAAACCTGACATGTCTGGATGGAACATCCTGCTTCTCACCGTCGTTGACCTCGACATGCATGACTTGTCTCCCGTAATCAAGCCCTGGCTCCCGAAGTACGCTTTCTAGTAGCATGCCATCCACTAACTTCTTGGGCGTCCATTTCCCAGGGAGAAAGTGGTACTGCAACATCCTCTTCAGCTCATCGCTCCCCTTTTCGGGTAAGCCGTCATTCTTGAAAAGGGATAAAACGTCGTCCTTCGGTGCTAGGATGGTGTATTGAGTCTCGGTATCATTTATGAGATGGGTAAGATTGACTGAGTGTATGAGAGAGATAAATGAAGAGCAGTTGAGCGCGAGAAGATATTTCTCGGGGGTCAGCTGGAGGGCTCCTGGTGGAACCAGTAGAGAGGATACGAGGTGTAAGACTCCGTTACCCGCATAAATATCCGGCTGCGAAAGGGTGGCGCCTGATACTGTAGTCTTCCCTTCAGAGACGACGACTTCCAACTGAGATCCGTATTGAGTAGTCACTGCACTCCCAATGTCAACGCAATAATTACGTGTACGCATGGTTGCTTACAGGTGGTGGTTGATTCGAAAGTGTTCGACCATCTGACACTGTCCTCAACAACAGCATGCATGTTAAGTATGCGCAAGAGATCATCCGCAGCAAATTGGCTTTCGAGGTATAAACGCTCAATTGGATCGAGTGCTTCCCATGCAGAATCGACGGGAATAAACAACGTAAGCTCAGAGGTAGAGTTGATGACATCGAATATGCTAGGTGTGATGACCTTCTTGAAATATGACAACGACGGTTCACGAGACAGGACGCGACCTGAGTGGAAGGGTGAGAAAGTGTTATGATGTGGACTATGAAAAGGAACTAACCAAGATGGGGTGGAACATCAAGGACGTTTGCAATTCCATACACGACACCATTTGTCGCCTCCGCTTTCTGTTTCGTTACTTCAATACCCCCTTTGCCAAAAGCGTCGACACCGACCCAGGCTACGCCATCTCTTGAAGTGATGCGTAACTTCTGGGATTGGTTGCCTAAAGTGCTCTCGGGTATTGGTATCCATGGGGGTGGCTTGTTAGGAGGATCCAGGGAAGATTTTGGGAAATGGAGTGTGTCGAGAACTTGCAGTGTAGTCGAGTCCTTTGGGTCTTCAGTTACGGAGTAATTAAGGAGATGGTAGAACAGTTGCTGACGTAGCTCCTCTTGCAGATTGTCTTTGAGCAAGTTAGGATACTCGAGGGCTGACCTCCAAAGATCATGACGATTAATCGCGTCGTTAGTTGGTGCGAAAAGGGTGCTGCCATTCAACTTGTTCAACGTTGGGATGAGTTTAGCTTTCTGCAGGAGAGAAAGGAGTGACGTATAGTCCTCGTCATTATTGAGAATGTCGACCAATGTCTGACTCTGAATGGTTGCATCTGAATTCCATGCAACTTGGGTAGCTGTAGAAAGAGCTACGAGAGCTAGGAGAGTGAGTGGTATGCAGCCCCAGAGGCGCATGCTGGTATGAGTTAGCTAGCACTGAAAGGCTGGCGAAAGTGGTAAGTGGTAAAGCCGCACACCGCAGTCTGCGAATTAATATGACGAGGGTGGCTAAGCCTAGTAGTACCAATGCGTCCGATCTTAGCCAGAAACAGTCACTGGAGACCGGAAGCATATTCAACTCAAGTCACGGTCACCTGCCCTCCTTCACCTTGCAGTGAAAGCTTACAACGTCAGGCAGCCTACTCTCTGCGCCCTGGAATGGACCGCATGAATCAAACAATTTGAACTCACATTCGCTGCACAGATGTTAGATCTCCTGAAAACATTCACCGGCTGTCCAGCTGGTGCACTTCACCAGCTGGTTCTACCTCATGTCACTCTCATAGTGCGCACTTCATCCGCTCGATTTCATACTGATTAAGATCCTCTTTAACTAGTTGTACCCCTCTGCAGACTCCGTAGTAATCTTGGATGCCAGTACTCTTAACCTCGTACGCGTGCTTACCTTCGGGGAAATCTATCCCGGCACCCAGCACCTTAATCAAACCATTTCTTGCGTGGCAGTCGACTCCGCCATGAAAGTCGTACGTGCATCCCCTCTTTTACTCTCCCTCCTAATACTGCCACGCCTAATTTCATACTCGAAGTAGATAGTTGCTTCCATGGACACGCACATTGCCGCATGGTTATTGTCAGGTAACAATACCTGGAGAATTCACTCTTCCATTTCACTCCAAGACAGTGATCCCGTCACAGCTCTGGACTGCAGATCTGGTACTAGTCTTGTGTGTTCGTTATGCGCCAATTGTTGATTTCCATTCAGGGCTTCTCTCAGTTGGCAGTCAAAACGGCCTATCCGTCTACACGTTGATATTGGAAAATGACCTTCCCACATGGTCAAAGAAGTGGGAAGCAAGGTACAGCAGCGCATGTTCCTTCGTCTCAATAGTAATCTCACTTCGCTCGTCAGGGTGGCAACTCCGTCTCTCGCGAAATTTGCTCCAACTCTTGCATTTATTGCCACTATATCTCACGTACGGGACCTCACGCCCCGCCCCAGGTGCCTACTAAATTATGATTTACAGCATGATAATTTGGTTAGATTATATTCAACCACTTCCGGCCGCCTGGTGCAAAACATTCCTCACCCCAGGTTCGTTACAGACTTGATGTGGAGGTTTTCTCAGGAATCACGAAGGTCGAGCATTTCAGTCACTACATTTGACACGAGGCTTACACATTGCATTGGGCGCAGTGATGATCCCGCACTCTACACCATTACATCTGATTCTACGCTGCGGATATTCCTCCCTGTGATTGATGCGCCGCATCGTTTGCAACTACACGCGTCTCTTGACCTTTTCTCTTCGCTTCCGTTCCTCATTGCAGCAAAACTTGGATCACACCCAAGAAAGTCTACAGTCGTGTGGTTGGACAAAGAAGTCGTCCGGCGCACGATCAAAGCTGTTCTAGCGTCAGCTGCTAAAGATGCAAGTCCTCAGGTCAAGAGGTTGAGAGAAATTGATGAAGAAGGTTGGGATCTGTTTGTTCGCGCTCTCGGGGATGGCTCTATGCTTGTCAGTGCCGTCGCAGTAGGTTCTACTTATATCTATTCGTTTGACGCAAATTCAAACTGGTTACAGAACATTGACCGCAGACCTCCGACGCTCATACGCCAATTTTCCCTTTCACATACGAGTTCGAATGTCCTTTCTCAGCTTCCTTCTCATCTGTACCTTTTCCCACATCCTGATGTCACCAGCTTAACCATGGTAACATCTACTCCCCTGACTACATTCAAGGTATCGCCCTTAGCCTTCTTTGATGGTCAGGCCGCAGGACTGGATCTTAATGCCAAGGGACTTAATAGGTTATCCCATGAGGAGAGCAAGATACGAAGACTGGTTAGGACGCCTGCTGGAAGAGGCGTTGCAGTCGTACGCGCTGATGGAGGAGAAGTCTGGCGGGTCATTGAAGGGGGGTCTCAGCTCGCCCGAGGAAGACGATGGTCTAACGCGGACCATGTTGTGGTTCTGGATGGCGGTAAGATAATCTCGTTTTGCACAACATGTAGCCTGATTTGTAGTGCAGGTAGGCTACTAGCGACGTACTCGTCCGAAACCTCGATCTTGACTCTACATTCGGAGCCCATTTCGACGCTTACAGTCCTTTCCATCACTAGTTTATTTTCGGCACCCTCGAAGACAGCGCACGAATGTATTGTTGGCCTGACTTCAGACAGTTCCATCGTGTACATATGTGTTGACAGCAACCTTAATCCGACCTTACGTCTGCATTCCAAGAACAATCTACCACTGGCCCAGCCGCCAAAGTTAATCATCCCCGTCGATCCAATGTCGTGGAGTAGGGATAGTTCGTTGGAGGAGCATGACACGTTACTCAGTATATCTGACGATGGTGAGCTTTCGTTCTGGATAGCAGAGGATGGGACACCTTCTGGGTGGAGATGCACGGGCAAGGTCAAGACAGGAAGGAAGGAATTCGCGCTGGCGAGTTGCAGTTCTGCGAAAAAGTCTGTCCTAGGTGAACAACCCTTTTCATTGAACAGAGCTGTGATAGCTAACGTTTATGCCGTCTTGATATCTCAGTTGTACAACTACCGGGTGGTCAAGAACTTACAATCTGGGATTCGAAAGAGTCTGAATTCGCCTCAGGTCTCGAGCATCGCAGAATATTCAGGTGGGAGGGACAGTCTGTTATCAGTACTGCCTCATCCATAATTTCGGTAGTACTTCTGAACATATTAACGATTTGGACTGGACATCAACGCCCGATAACCAGTCAATCCTGGCTATCGGTTTCACGCACCATGTTGAGCTGTTGTGCCAGCAAAGGAAAACTTACTTTAACGATGACCCTGCGTGGGCTATCTGCTGGAAAGTGGATATCAGAGAGTACGCTCTATACTTCAACGAGCGTCGAGAGTCGACTAAATACTCGCTAGTTACATCTCATATCCAATCCGCGATTCAATATGGCTCGCAAATGGGTCATTCTTGATCGCAGCAGGCCACCAGTTGTTTCTCTTTGGTCAAAAAGCACGTCAAAAGGATCAGGAACCTCTGTTTCAGTACGTTGCTCGGCATAATGGGCCCTTGGAGGATTACCATCCGCAAATGCTTCTACAGTGCTTGTTATGGGGTAAGTATTGTGGATGGAGTAGGAAATTCATCTAATTATTTTATAGGTAAGGTGGAGCTGGTGAAGCAAATTATCGTTGCTCTATCTCTGATCGTGAAGGCTATATACGAAGATCCTACGCAGGATTTTCACTGGAATGCCTTTCCTGTGGAACAGTACCTGCGTGGTCAGTATATGATACGTGTAAGTCGTTTCGAGATTCTGGCATCACTCGTGATAATTTTCTTACAGAACAAACCTTCAAAACGATATAACTTCTTGTTCAGCACACCGCAGGAGAACTCGTTGTAAGTGCGTTCCCCTATAACAGCGTATGGAAATTGCTCACATTTTGAAGACCGGATGAAACAGTCTTCTCCCGTCATATGGTGGAAACGCTTATCGAGCAAATTGAATCGCGACCTCTCCCTCATTTAACTCCCAATGAGCACGCATTTCTTCTGGTTCTTATTCAGACGACCCTTGAGGTCAGTGTGCGACTGTATGATTATGTATCACCAACTCACCATGTGTGTAGATCGAAGAACAGAGACGAGCATTGGACGCTAATGGCCTTCGATATGTGATCTCTATGCGGTCTTTTTATATCCTCAACCGTCGAGTCACATCTGATCCCAGCAGTCCACGTTCAAACGGTGCAATACCGCGATCAACCGGTTGGAGGGAACGCCTGCGATATCGTGATATGATATGGGCCTTCCACAGTGAGAGCCAAGAGCTTTTGCTAAGCACATCGACAGCAGCGTGCAGTGGAAGGATGCTCTGGTCTGATGCCCGAGCCCTTGGAGTCTTCATATGGCTGAATTCTGTCGAATCCTTGGTACGTTCATTTCACACTGGTTGTCGAGCCATGTTGAGTTTCGGGGCATGCAGAAAGCTCACATGGAAGTTATCGCACGGAATGAATACATGGCTGGTGATAATCGTGACCCTATAGCATGCTCACTCTTCTATTTCGCACTGGGAAAGGTGAAGCTGGTGCATGGACTATGGAAGCAGGCTGCATGGCACAAAGAACAAGCCATTATGCTCAGGTTCCTCGCGAACGACTTCACGCAGCCGAAACAGAAGACTGCAGCCCTGAAGAATGCGTATGCTCTGCTAGGTAAGCAGAGATTTGGTAGGTTTCCATACCCTCCTTGTGATTTCTGCCACTACATGATCGCTTTAGAGTATGCTGCTGCGTTCTTCCTCTTGGGAGGGAGTCTGAAAGACGCTGTTCATGTTTGCCTCAGGCATCTGTCAGATTTTCAGCTGGCAATCGCTCTCGCTCGTGTAGTAGAAGGAGGCTCGGATGGTCCTGTGCTGCGGGATATACTACACGATACGGTGATCCATACCGCCTTTCGTGAAGGCAATCGATGGCTTGGAAGCTGGGCCTTTTGGATGCTCAACCGAAGAGACTTAGCTGTCAGAATTTTGGTGGTAAGCGAAGTCACTCTTCCGCGTAACCCTTGAGTGTTCATTTGGTTAGACACCCTTGCGAGATATCGCCGATGCTTTAGATATACAAGTGGTAGAAATCGGCGAACCCCATTACGATGATCCTAGTCTTGCATTACTGTTCTCCCAACTCCGCTCCAAGACCCTGCAAACAGCTAAGGGCACAAGCGAGATATCAGGACGATCTGAATTCAACTTCGTGCTCCAGATCGCCCGGGTGTTCTGCAGGATGGGTGAGTACGATCACATGTCGGGCTAGAGTTTGGCTGACTAGCTTCTCTGCAGGTTGCCATGCACTAGCGCTGGATCTCGTGCGTTCGTGGTCCTTTGAGCGCCCATCGATATCTGTCCCTGCCCCGACGGAACCCCAACCAACACCATATGCTACATTCCGGAGATCTCTTGCGCTGGATCACAAGCTAGGCAGACGCCCGTCAATTATGATTGACATGGACATTGGATCTCCATCTCTAACACGCCGAGCCTCTCCCGAGCGTTCACTTGTCAAGGTGCCCACGCAAGAGACCATAAAAGAGGAGAGTGACCTTCTAGCACGCAAGGCAGGCCTCGGTAGCCTACTTAAATCTGCCAAGCAGGATGTCCAAGTACCAGAGTTCAGCATGGATTCGTTTTCATTTTGATCCCTAGTAGATTCTTATCACTTCCATGAGGTTGTGGGCGTTTTGGAACCCTAAATGAGAACTGTGTCATCTGAGCGGGCAACTGACGTTTGGACGATACTCCTGAAGTCCAAGCGTGACAAATATACATCCATCCAAAGCAGTCGTGATTCGATTGTTCGTAAAAATGTAGTGACAGAAGACCCGTAATCAAATTTAGGAAGGGTGGATGAGCGAAAGACTAGAGTACAAACAAACAGAAAGATTTTGTTGCCTGATTCGGGTGTACACTGCGTAAGGTATGGTATGACCATGCCAGAGGGTGGTCATGGAGTTGAAATCTCATTGCCTTCATTGCTCAGCATCAGATTCACGTTTCTTGAGCTCGAGGTCTTTGCCCATCACACGCCTGAACACGTCTTGCACGTCTTCAACGACAGTTTCGAAGTGTGACGTCGCATCGTACGAGCGTGTGATGTAGATATGATCTTGCTTCCCGTCGGCGACAGGAGTGTATATGGGGGAGACGGTCACGAATCTGTTGGATTAGTCGGAATGAATGAGAGTAAAGAAAGGCGAAGAAGTGTGCGCACTTGTCGTAGATGCTGCCCAGGAGATGGAGACCAGGCTGAATTTCATTCTCAGGAACGGAAGTCTCGACGATGGTGCTGACAATTGCAACATAGATGTTGTCCGCGCATACCTTGTGTGTCGAGGACACCATCGCGATGTAGATATCTATGCCACACCATGAGCATGACTCGTACGAGAATACCATACCACAAAACAGATGCTTACCATTCCTCCTATTTACCTGGTTCTGTGGGATAATAATCTGCACGCTATCACTCTCCTCCGTACCAGGAATCGGGTGCTTCAAGATACAGATCGCCCTCACCACCTTACCATCTTCAACTACCCTCAGCTTGCCACCCTCGGCCTCCTTTCCCGCGCCAAAATAGCTCGGGTCACCAATGACCATCTTAGCACGTACGGTCTCTTCTCCACTGCGGACACCTGCAAATGATCCATCCTTGTTGAGCACGACCTCGTCAATCGGCTTATCGAGCATGTAGGTCCCGCCATAGATTGCACTCAGACGTGCGAAGGATTGAGGAAGTTCGCCAAGCCCATAAAGAGGGTAGATGTAAGGAGATTTACCCCATCGTGCCATAGATGTGGTGTACAGGACAATGCGCTCGTAAGTCTCGCGAGCAGGTTTGTTGATGTAGCTATGAAGACGTATTAGTGGACTTGGCGAAGTGTGGGGGAATCATGCTCACTCATCGTCGAGATAGAGTGCCATGGCATGTCCGATGAAGTCTTGCGTGCCAGGCTCTAATCCAAAGTGCTGGTATACCTTCCTCATACTATCCTTATCGAGATTCAACCCTAGTCCCCGCGTTAGAATGATCGAATCTTCACTCCAACCCATGATAACACAGGCTCTCACCTTGGTGAGTTGCCGGATCTTCTTCCTTCCACCCCTGCAGGAATTCGAAGAATCTCTTAGCTCTATACTTCTCAAACAAACCCATCAACGGGCTCTTCACTGCTTCTACTTCCGTGCTCGGGACCTTGCTGATCTTACCATTCTTATACACAAATGAGCCTGCGATCTGCTTGAACTCAAGGTATCGCAAGACATCAGTGTGAACGAGTATTTTTACGAGTTCACCCGAGGCGATGATGAACTTTGGAATAAGATCAACTGCATAGTCGCGGTCACGGCCCAGGTCGGCGGGAGGAGTTTGGTTTGGGCGAAATTTACGGTAGAACTGAAATCGCGTTTATTTATTAGGGTGTCGCGTTCCGCTACAAGAAAGGCACCCACCTGTGTTAGATTCAAACTGGCAGACTCTCCACCGTAGTAATCGTTTCTGTCCATGTGGAGGACTTTCTTTCCCTCTACGGATAACAGACCAGAGAGGATACACTCAGTGAGGCCAGTTCCAAGGACAATGACCTAGATCGTGCCAACCAAAACCGAACGCAAGTGATGATGAGATATCAGCACAGATGGAATCAGGGGCGATTAATTACATCGTATTCTTCATCCATTGTAATCGGCTATGCGGACTGAGTGTTGAAATGAACTAGGACTGGCGCAATAGGTAGTGGAGGATGTTATGGAGAACGGTTGGCGGTTGATTGGGCTGGACAGCTTGGCCCAATGCTTACGGTTGCCTACCACTTATAGTTTAAATTATCACGTGACTTCAACTTCGCATCCGTGCCTCAAATCAGCCAGGCTCAGAATCCAGTGAAAACTGGCATGATCCATACCACATAGTCAATGAGACTTGTTACCATGGATTAATATGTTTATATTTCTGTCGACCTTGCTAATTTAACAGCCTATCGCAAAAGCGCGGAAAACTCAGAAAGATGTGTTTGTCCCTCACACCCAGTGCAAGGATAGACCATGCAACTCGATCAAAAGTTCATTATACACATTATACAGGCACAGTTTGATTTCTTCTCTTAAAGGCTCACTCCACTGAGAAAGCTCGGTCAGTACTGGGAAGTCAGAGGATGGGAGGTACGTACGATAGTCGTAGTACAATCTGACGTCGATCGGTCCAGACCTTTCTTTCGTGGTGAATCTGAAGCGTCGAGCAAATCTCCTTATACCATCGACGACGGCGAAACCCCAGACCTGATATAGATTATTATTAAGATCACACTATGTCCACTAGAAAGAAGCATCAAACGCACCACGTTTATGACCCAGTCCCTCCCGGATTTGGCGGTGTCACTTTTCACGATACCGGCGATGAGGCCATCCTCATGAGTATCCTCTGACCAACCTTCCTTCAAGAAATCGATTTCAAGATCCTCGACCTTTGATCGCCAACTTTTGGCGATCAAATGCCCGAAGAGGTCATCGTTCTTGGAAACCTCCTGGGCATTCAAAACTAGATGGTCTGCAGGAGCTTTGAAGCCTCCCGATAGGGTCTGTTTAACATTAATGTGCTCCACGCCATCATCGTCCGTGGTTTGGGCGGGTTCCAGTGTAAGGGTGAAGTTGGCGATAGCGGTACGCTTTATGTAGCCAACACCCTGAAGTTTCAAGGTCTCATCGATGTCATCGCTCAACGCTTTATTCTGCCACAAATCGTCAGCATTATGCGATAGTACATCAAAGGAGGGACCGACGAGTCTGAGTTTTCCTGAGAGATTCTTAGTCGTAACAGTGGAAGGACAAGCCATGATGAGAAGAGATCGTAAATGAGAGAAATAATAAGTAGCGAGGGGATGATGCCCTGCCTTCTTATACTGCGAGCCTTAGATAAAAGATGCTATCAAATCGATATCCCGGGCCACGACCCTTATACCACTTTGAGAATAGCATGAGTTCTATAACGAGAATCTTTGAACACCAGTTACTTCGGGGATGTGCAGTTGGCCGATTTGTGATCAGCACGCACGAGAGTCATCCACGTAAAAGCTGGACGATGGTACGACAAAATTGTTTATAGTCACATCAGCCCCCGGTCATGAGCTCGGTCATGCCCGAATACCCCAGATTTGGTCACTCTGGCAACTTGAACGTTCGGACTTGGACAAATAATAGTACATTCACAGAGGTCCGACTTATAGTCATGAGCATATAGATCACTGCGGCTGCGAGCAATGACTCACCGTAATCGTAATAGAGGCGTTTGAAGATGGGACCATCCTTGTTATTCGATGATGTAAATTTCAAACGTCTGGCGTGTCTCCTCTCGCCATTCAATATTTCGAACCCCCATATCTAAAAAAATGAGCCGACGACGAGTAACACAAAACGATAAAGTCGTACCATTTCTGCCCTCCAATCCATCCCACTTTTTGGAGTATCACTCCAGTCTACAGCGAGAACCAACCCATCTTCAACCGTATCTTCCGTCCAACCAGAATTCAAGAATTCATCGTCCACCTCTTCAACTTTCACTTTCTTAGATTGTCCGATCACTGCACCAAAGACATCGTCGATTTCGCCACGTGCCTCCCAATCAAGGGTGCGGTCTTCATTCGTGCCCTTGATACCGCCAGATAGTGTCTGCCCAACGTCTATGTGTTCCTTGCCTCCCTCATCCGTATAATGCTTGACGCTAAGCGTTAATGTAAACATCGAGATGGCACGCCGCTTGAACCAAGATACGCCCTGGAGCTTGAGGATGTCGTCGGTGTCATCGCTCAAATATTTGCTCTGATACGGGACATCGTCAGAATCGTAACTGCGGCGCAAATATGCATAGGTTAGACGAACCATCACATATTTTCCGGTGAGATTTTTGTTGGTCACTTCAGCAGGCGCAGCCATGACGGACAAATCTTGGCGAGACTAATTCATAACAAATCGCTCTTATAGTATATAGAGATCTCGACATTCAACTGGTCTCACAGTGCCGCACCAGAATTTCACACGGGGGGCTATTCTTAAGCTTAAATGCTTGAGCAACAAAGTTCATCATACATCGAGCAGACATGGTAATCAGTATCAACTATTGTATACCCACTCAAGACCATTCCTATAAAATCAGATTTATCGAGACAGAATACATCCTGTCATGGTTGCAAAGAGTAGCACATATAACGTTTGCTGACGTTCGGCTGACGGGGTGATCGATCTGGAGGGAAGCTTGGGGTATTAAAAGCATACTAGTCATCCATTGTACTAGTCATCAATGGCACGAAACGCAGATTGTATTTCATCTGCGTCATCATTGAGGCTGGTGTGCCTCCAGGCCGGAAAATGGCTCTCTGCTTCATATCACTTCCTCCAATCGCCACGTTCGTCCGAAGGACAGTGGCCCCTCGGGTACGCATTCGGTGTCTGGCCATAGCCTTATTGTGATTGAATGCCGATCCAAGGAACAAGTGACTGGCGATGCAATGAGGGAAGTTTCCTGTATTATCATCATAAGAGAAAGGACGAGGCACATTATCATAAAGGTATGCATGCGTCAGCGGCAGCTTCCTTTTGACGAACACGTCGTGACACAAAAGGAACAAAGCCTCTATAGTCTGCCCATGAGAGACCAACTCGAACTTAGCCTTCTGTTGCCTCAAATCAGCAAAAAGCAGAACTCTCAGCAGTATAAGCCGTTACCTTTGAATCTATTCCTGCTTTTTGGGAAATACCGTAATGACCTTCCATATGGCATCCTTGCCACGTTCCCAGGCTTGTGGTCCTCTGGCTTCATCCCCTCCAAACTCAACCATAATTCCGTGCTTCGACCACTCACACCAAATGCCAATGGACCCGGCTGAAGGCCCGGCACCACCGCCTTTCCGATCAGGTTCTCCAAGGCAGCTGACAAAATCTTTACCATTTGTCGTAAGCGAGATCTCGATCGAGGACTCGTCGGACGCCGAAGCCCCAGGTGGGAACGAAAGGGTCCATTTTGACATGGGATACGTAGAAAAGGCGAGCTCCGCTGTTCTACTGGACGTGGTTTTTTTGGCGGGGGTGGCCTTGGGCTTTGGGGAGTTGTAGATGTTGATGCTGTCAAGCACTAGTGAATCGACTTGAAGGTCCTCGAGCTTCAGCCCCCCAGTGGGCTTGTACCCGTTTTGAGGGCTAAAGAGGAAGCTGACCCCTAGAGGATAGTAGTTGAAGTAGACTGCATCTGAATATGATTTCACATCCGGAGCTGTCAAGCTCGTATTGGAGTGTTGAACAAGATCTTTCAGAAATTCAGTTATGGAATCAGCAGATGGGTTGGCACCCAATAAGCTCTGGATATCGGGTAACATCTAGTTTGAATGAGCAGAAGAATCAATCAGTATAGTTAATCTGGTTCTCGGGCGACGGGCATGGGCGTACGACGGTAGAATAAGAAAGTCCGCTGGACGTCACGCGTCACGATGAGCGCATACGCGAAGAGTCACGTGGTCACATTCCCCAACAAAGTTCCGTGGTGCGCACTGCGCTCAACGTGCATGGCTTCATCGACACCAACTGCAAAAGTCGAGCCTGAGGACTCCAAGCCCTTCTCCCCAGAAGAGCAACATGCAGAGCATTCCTGGCTCGAAAATGCTATATCTAGTTCCATTCGGTTTATCATGAACCTCGTTCGCCCAGTAGCACCTCAGCTGGTTCCATTACTCATATGTCTTGCACTAATTCCAGTTATCATATTTTTCTCCTTGTTTTCTGGCTGGTACATTTGGAAGAACGTTGCTGTAGGGTGGGAGTCCCCTCTGTATCTGCAATACGGGTGAGATCTCTTCCAGCCGTCGCGGCTGTTGCTCATGGTGCTGGTTTCGTTGTAGCGATGGTACGTCTCCGTATGCTGAGATATCGTTGCCATCTCTGGTACCTAGCCAACTCTATGATATCTCCATACACCTCGTTATACCAGCATCAGAGGCAAATTTTGCCCTGGGGAACTTCATGACTACTTTGACGCTTTCAACGCCTTCTAATAGAACTTTGGCATCAATTAGGAAACCAGTAGGTGCTGAATGGTATACCCGCAGAGAAGATACTCACACATCCCAGGCTATAGTCCTGCCACCTACGAAAAGCCGAGTATGGTCGTCGCCCAAATTAGTCAACCTCGACGTTCTTTTCCTCGAGTCGCACGCACCCGGTGTGTCTCGTGCCATCGCCAGAGTGGAATTGGGGCGGAGGGATGGATGGAGGGCTCTTGGCAATGGTGAAGGGCGAGAGTTGACGGTTTTTTCTGCATCCCTGAGAGGGACCGTCAAGCACCACGGTATTCGGTGAGTACATCTGTTGCCGTCTTGATTTGCCCGAACCTCATGGCCTGCTACCGCATAGGGGGCTTGTGACACGCTTCCCAGTCACGTCTTCCATTGTATCATCTGCCATTTTTCTCGTGATATCTCTTCTTGTGCTCGCGGCATGCATTCTTCCTGCAATTCAATGGCGCTTCCCAAGTGAGGACTACGGATCTGGTGAGCCGACGGAAGAAGTTCTCAAAGAGCGCATATACCGCAAGAGGAGGCAAAGGAGAAAGTTATCCCCAAGGAATGAAAATTCGTCGCCAAGCGTTCGTCTATTGCCAAGCTTTATTGATTGACAATTGTTTGCTGAACGTCATCCCAGGAATATAAAATAGAGGATGTCCCGATTGATATGCCTTCTGCGGTTACGTTCTCTGATCAACCATTGCGGCGGCGTCGCTCAAGAGCCTCGGATACTTTCTACGATTCTGAACCTTGAATGTTTCCTGTTGGACTGTAATTGTTTTCCATGTTTCATTGTCACACCCCTGTATTTATAGTTCTGTCCCTGGTAGTAGTAGGTATAATCTCGCCTTGTGTAATTCCACGTATCTCAGTCCATTTTGAGGTACAATTCTAAAATGTCGCTGTCATTGTCAAGTTCAATTGATACCTACGCGGACCTAAACCTTTCCTAATTTAGCCACATGGGATACCTAAAGTATGGCCAAATCAGGAAAGGTTTTCTAGATAAGTAAGTTACGAGAGAATTGACCGGATCTAAATTTGCGGCAATGTCACGGTAGACAAGAGCAATTCAAAGTCAGCGAAACACATGCTCCACATGTCTCGGTGCCTCTTTCTCCTCTTCCCTGAAAAATCGCCACTATTAGTACTGACTAACGAAGAATGCAGCCTCAGGCGGAAGGACGTGTCATTGTTTTCATTTTACAGACTCCACACACTCTGAGCACAAACCACATTGCTTAAATGACCACATTGCAGGTCGAAAATCTTTTCGCAGTCGCAGGGAAAGTGGTCCTCGTGACAGGAGGCTCTCGTGGGATTGGGAAAATGGTGTGTTCCAAACATATGACTGTGCGTGGTGGTAAGGACTTAGTTTTTGTTTCGTAGATTGCCTCCGCATTCGTGAGGAACGGTGCTAAGGTGTGTGACTACAACGTCCTGGCACGGGGTCTGACCTCCGAATCGCGCTGAGATAGGTTTATATCTCGGCCCGTTCTGCGAAGGAATGTCAGGCCACTGCAGAAGAACTCGGGACCAGTGGTCCAGGTTCATGCACCGCGATTCCAGCTGACATGTCCAAACTCTCTGAAGTGGAGCGGTTCGTGCGAGAACTCTCCGCGCGAGAAACCGTTCTTAATGTCCTTATCAATAACGCGGGGACGACATGGGCAGAACCTATCGATGATTACCCAGTGCGTTGATTATCGTCGCCTTCGCTTGTCTCGCTGAACATCATACAAAAGGACGAGGGTTTTTCAAAAGTCATCACTCTGAATTTGCAACGTGTGTTCACTCTCATGCAGAAGTTGCTGCCATTATTACGTGCGGGTGCAGCTCAAGATGGCAAGACAGGGGCCGTATATAATGATCCGGCACGTATCATCAACGTGAGTACATCTTGAATTTTCGGAGAAGTCCTTCTAATGACTTTTGATCCCATCAGATTGGCTCGGTCGAGGGTATCGGTGTGCCCGATCATGACACATATGCCTATGCTGCTGCCAAGGCTGGTCTGCATCACCTCAGTCGCCACCTCGCTGGCCGTCTTGGACCCGAGGGCATAGTCAGTAATACCATAGCCTGTGGTAAGTGCGCTCTTTCATTAACCTCCAAGTGAATTAACCGACTCGCGTCGACGTTGCAGGCGCATTCGAAAGCAAGAGTAAGTTCATCATGGCTATTTTTGGCATCTTATTGACTTGAATCTTACAGTGACGGCGCAGTTTTTTGAAGCTGCGGGCAACATCATCATCAACCAGGTCCCGATGCATCGCTTTGGGACACCCGAGGACATCGCAGGGACTACACTGTTCTTAGCTAGTAGGGCTGGCGCGTACGTGAACGGTGCGACCATTACGCTCGATGGTGGCTTTCTTGTCAACATGCCGATGAGCAAGCTGTAAGAAGGAGTTCAACATTAGATGCCTTTTCATTTCACGTCCAGGAAAATCATGCCCAAATAACCTAATCACATCCCGCTGGCGGAGTTCTGCGCATTCCAGACCAATTCCAGACGCTAATATTCTTCCATTTCCATGGTTGGTATATAGATCAAGCAGATATAATACATCAGACCCTACAGGTCATTTGTTGTCTTCCTTTGTCACACTCGCGTTCTTAGTGCTTGTCGCTTCCTTCACCTTCTCATCACTCTCACCACCCTTCTTAGGAGCACCCTTTCCATCCTCACCACCACCCAAGCTTTTGACCATATCTTCTGCATCATCCCCATCGAGCCCAAGCTCTTCAACCAACAGCCTTAATTCGTCATCGGTTACCCGTACGCCCTGTAACCCGTACCCCTCCAGCTCCGTGCTCACATCAAAGTTCCCATCGTGCTTGTTCACTGGCTTCAGCGGGGTATCTGGGTCGCGGGGGAAGATTCGGGGCTTGTGGTGTTCGGGCGTCATTTGTGCGATGGGGACGGCCCCGGGCACACCAACGGGTTTGACCTCGGGCGCCGGACGGTCTTCGTCGGTGGCGACATTCCAGCTTTCATTTAGCCGCAAGAAGGTAGCCAGTCGTTCGGTTTCGACAGCTTCTTCGCTGTATGGGGTAAAAAGGATTGAGACAACTGGGGTAGGAGAGAAGGTTTACAATGCATCAAAGTCCTGTTCGCGATGAGTACTGTACAGATGGCATGGATAAGCGCATACCCCACTAAATTTGCCGCCTACGAGTATACCTGGAAGCTGTTGCTTATCTGCCGAATCCGTCCGAAAGGCACTGTAAGCGCAGTATCAGAGCAGGATAAGATCGAAACACACCAGGCGGCGCCTTGCGCCTCCACAAACGTTTGGCATCATCGTCAGAGGCGAGATCATACGAGGTATATGGGATCTTCTTGGTTTGGAGGATGCGAAGAATATATTCTGGTTCATACGATCAACGTGGTGGACGTTTTGCGTCTATCTACCAACCTTGGCGCTTCCTTACAACAACCTGCGACGCGATCGTCGTGAGGAAGACTTGAATCGGGGGTGAGGGCATACGTGCTTTGGTGGTTCAGGTGTCACGACCGTCCAAGTTCAGAGCTGACAGGCATCACGTGAACGTACACAATGCGCAAGACCGAAAGCAGCTTTAGATCTCTACATGTTGATTGCTTCAAATGCATAGAGTCATTTAAATTAGGACGCAGAATTGTCAAGCTGGCGGTCGATGACGGTTACTAGTGATCCATCAGATGGGAGTGTATGAAATTCGATACGGAAAGGTATGTATGTACTCCTGTGCTTGGGAATGTGACCTGAATCAAATAAAATGAACTGATGAGCACAGCAAAAAACGACCAATTGATTCCATGCAGATATATACAAATGGTTAATGACGGAAACATTGTGTGATGAATACATAACAGACAAGTGATTCTTTTCCCTTGTCTTGATTCCCCTGTGTTAGAAAGGGTCGCGATAGCACGTACCATGGCTCGCACGCTCAGTGGTGCGTGGGCATGTCTACTGATGCCTTGTTGCCAATGGCATCTTCTTGGCGCCAGAGGCTTGTCGTGGTCTGCACCGATGACGTCACCAACTACGTTCAAAAAAAGGGCTTGATCAGACATGCCTTGTTTTGCGTGTAGAAATTAATACCACTCTTCCCATAGAATCCGATATCGCCAAGCACACTGCCCTTGTTACCGCTCCATGCAAACATAGGCAAAGGAACCGGAATAGGAACGTTGATACCAACCTGTAGAGGCACAAGATAAGATTGCATTAGCATTAGTTCAAATTCCTTTGAAGCAGTACCCCAAAGCCCCAACATCACAGTGCATGAAAGAATAGACACACCTGCCCCACATTAACCCCCGATTCAAATTTCCTAGCTGTCGCGCCCGACTGCGTGAAAATCACAGCACCGTTGCCGTACTTATTTGTATTGATAATGTCGAGAGCGTCGTCCAGTGTGTCTGAGGTGATCACAGTAAGCACCGGGCCGAATATCTCCTCGCTGAGTGTAGTGATGAGTGTCAGATTGTGACCAGTCATGCATGAGAAATTGTAATACACACCGGTAGCACCGCATCCCTACTGTTCCCTCTAAAACTGTTGGACCTACAAAGTTACCAGCGGAGTACCCAGGAACTTGAACGTTCCTCCCGTCAAGATGTATTCGCCCTCCTTCGTCTGCACAGGACGCGATGAGGCCCGTGACACGAGCTTTGGAGGCGGGAGAGATGAGGGGGCCACTATGTACGATGTAGGTCAGTGCAATGCTGCGAAGATCCAAAGAACGGTGAAAGAGTACTCACAGATCTGCACCCTCCTCAAATCCTCCGTTCACGTTCAGCTTTGATGCGCGCTCTACAAGTTCTGGGAGCCATGATTGCGCTGCCCCGACGAGTACGGCTACACATGTGTAGATGTACGTTAACGTAGGTGTCACACAGCACGTTCGCACGACTTGCCTACTGAAACTGCCATACACCTCTGTCCCGCAGCTGTCCAGGCACGATCGTGTCAGCACAGTCCATATTAAAAGGAGAGACGCTTACCGCCGAATGCAGCACCAATAATGGAGTTGAGCGCAAGATTCTTATTTGCTGTGTATTACGTGAGTTCCAACCACATACAATGGGAGGTATCTTACCATCGGGCATGATTACCGCATGATTCTTTGCGCCCAAATTTGCCTGCACACGTTTGCTGTTCTTCGTGGCCCTGCCATATCCGTCGGCATGGTTCCAAAGATCATAATTTCGCTTGTTCCACTCACCTCTCGTATATATGTCTTCCTGCGCGATCTCCCCCCACAAAGCTCACCGCTTTGATGGCCTCGTGATCACAAATTCTGTTGACAACAGGCACAGTCCCATGCACTACGTTCACTACACCTTCGGGGAGGCCAGCACGAGCACACAGCTCAGCAATGATCATGGCCGCACCGGGGTCCCGCTCAGATGGTTTAAGGATGAGGGTGTTACCAGTAACGGTAGCAAGGGGAATGGTCCAGAGGGGAATCATTCTTAATGGTGATGTAAGGATGAGCCAGGGACACGTAGAAAGAAGAGCTTACGCTGGAAAGTTGAAAGGTGCGATGCTGTAAGAGGTAAGCGTATGTTACGTAGGGTACTTTAGAACGGACCTTGCGCAGACGCCGAGAGGGAGCTTTCGAACTTCTGTGTCCATGTCTTTGCTGACTATGGTGACGTGAGCACCATGTCTGAAAACTCAAGCAGCACTCAAACCTTCCAGTTTCTTGCCGACGATGTTGGAGGTGATACCGATGGCAGTTTCGACTACTTGAAGACCACGGAGAACATCACCGTGAGCATCTGGGGAGGGATTAGAGGAAATACCGGAAGGAGAGAGAAGGTGCACGTACCAGCAAGGGTCTTTCCCTGCTCCAGGACGATGCTGTGTGCAAGTGCGTCTGCATTTTGACGGATTTGATACTGAAGTCTGAATCCAACGTGAGCGGGTCAGGTGTTGATAAGGTGGGTACTCGAAGACGGACTCTATGGCAAAACGTTGGCGAGCAAGAACGCTCTGCTTGCTCCAAGACTTAAATGCCTGGCTAGCAGCATCGACTGCCTGGTCAAATTCTTCCGTAGTAGTCTCGGGGACGCGTGTGAGCAGTGTTTGGGTTGACTGCCAAACAATCATTAACACTTGTTCTTACGCAGTGGTTTGGGGCGTAGACATACAGGGTCGAGCACATCATGCCATTGTGTTGTCTTACTGTCGACAAAGGCGCCGGCAATGAAATTCTTGGTGTTACCTCCAGTCGCACTAGTACCCTGCCAATTCGCGCTAAGATTCTCAGCCTTGGGACGTGCGAGCGCATTTAAGCCTGCTGTCGTAGCGTAAGAGCGCGATGGACTGCGGAGAGGAATACGGACAAGGCGGGAGATCGACATGACGGACGGATTCAAGGGGAAAGCAGACCGAGTGCAGCTCTCGGAGTCTCAAGTACTCGACGGTGCCCCGATGGTCTCACGTGATGCTAACACGTGACAAAGACACGTGGATTTGAGTACTTTCATCAAATTGTGAACCTCGTCGCTCATCAGGGTGAACAACGGTGAGCTTATCTCCTCGCTGTCGCGTACGTCTTAGATGAATGCTCCAATACCGAACGGACTGCCTGCTCACCACACAGGTCAACCTCAAGACCAGTTCTACAACCAGAGTATGACAGGCATCCTCAACCATCAAAACTGGCCGTCAATGAGCCAGAACCAATATCCTCACCAACCTCAGAATCATCAATGGCAACACCACCAGCAGGGCATGCAGATTAATGGACACCACATGGCCCGGCAGAATCAGCCCAATTGTAACGTGTCAGCTGCACCGAATGTGAACTCAATTCAGCACGCGTTCCCCAATCCCGGTTTTGATCTCGCGTCTGTCGTTCCACAGCAACTGATGCAAGACTTTCTTCGCTTGACAATTCCAGTCGGCCAGTCACCTAACGACGATTCCATCCTTGCCCAAGCTCTTTTCGACTGCAAGCAGTCCGGGAAGACGTACAGACAGGCTTTGGAGGGGTTACATGGTGTGCGTGTCATGTCTTCTAAGTCGTAACGTGCTCATGCATTTATTATACTCCCTTAGGTCAATAATCACGCTGCCAACCTTTGGAAAGACTATTACCTTGACCACCACGACCGCTTCGATGTCCTCGTCGCTCGTCTAGCAGACCAAAGCCAAACATTAAAAGCAGTCAAAAAACCTTTCAATTCCAACCGCGCATCTACCTCCACGACAAAGTCTGCTTCCCCTCTAAACAATCGTGATCGCGACTCGCGAAAAAGATTGCCTTCACCTTCTCCACCACTCCGACAAAGTCGACCTCCAAAACGCTCTACACCTACCGCCATCAGCACAGCCCCGTCCCTAGGCTACCGTCCCCCAAAACGGCCTCGAGCAACCCTCAACTCCCTCTCTGCACCCCTCCTCCCAACAAACCTTCCCTCCAAGCTTATGCCGCTTCAAGCGGATATTACTTTACCCCGTCCACCATCACGGAGCCCTACGCCCCCGACAAGAATCGAACCTGGGACAAATGGGAACAGGTATACAGAGGAGGATCGCGCGTATTTCTTGAAATTTATCAGTTGGAGGCTGAGCCAGGATGCGAGCCTGACGAAGAAAGAGTTATGTGCGATGTTGAATGAAAAGGTGGGAAGTTGTGCTCGAACACGTTCAATACTGACCCCTTACAGGCCCCACATCATAGCGCGCCCTCCTGGGCATCTCATTGGCATGCCAGACATGATATCGCAGACAAGATCCTGTACTCCTTTCAGGGTGACGATGAGGATGAAGATGAGGAAGAAGGTGATGAAGACGATGAAGATTCAGACTCTCCAAACGCGCCATCCGATGCAATGGAAGACTCAGAAACTGAAGTCATTCGTCAGACAACATCCACGCTTCGTAGCACAAAATCGGATGCTCGTTTCCCAAAGACCAAGATAGGCGCGTCTAGACGGGTCGCCTCTTCCTCGCGACACTCTCCTTCTCCCTCGTGTGACAATTACGATGCCTCCGCCACAACAGATACTGACGAAGCAGACATGGGAGCCATTGGTGGTTCGTTCACACCTGCAGATTGGAGGATTATAGCCAGGTATGTTGCGCGCACTCCGGGGTGGAATGACATGGTAGGTCGGGAACGATGGGAGGGCTTTCTTGCAAAGGTGAGTAGTATCATATATTTATGTGCTGAATTTGGTGAATTGATCGTGTGCATTTGATGGTGTAGTTCCCGGATAGTGAGAGATCAGAAAAATCATGGGGTGAATTCTACAGAAGGAACGAAGATGGTGCGCTCCTTCTTCTTTCGCATGTCATATTCTGATGTTTTCTTTCATTTCGCATAGCCATCATATCCCTGGCAGCCCACTACAAAGGTACAAAGTGGTCGAGTAATAGTATTAAAATGCAACAAGGGCGGCCGAGTTGGGCACGCAATCAGGCACGGCAAGGCACAGAAGGAACAGAGGAGAGAGGATCGGATGAAGATGGTGATTATGAAACAGACGATGGTGAACGGTAGGGGATATGCGGCAGAGAAGTTTAGCCTGTGGCCTACATAAGATGATTTGCTGGTCGATATTTTGATGGCCTTGGCAAGGTACCATATATACTTTTTTTTGGTAATGATATTTTGCAAATCTTATAGCATATGCATTGCTCTCTTTCGTTGTAATGTTCTAGTCTACGCTGTGGCAGTGTAAGGTAGTCAAGACAGTCACTGGCACGCTATTGCATTTACCATTAACCCAAAAGGCAAAGCTCAGCTTGATTATTGCGGACAGTATTTTTGCTGATTGGGAACTCAGGAGCTTACAGGCAGGTGGCTAATCCACCGTTAGGGGACAGCATTAGTGATGATATTTAATTTTGGACAGGTGCTGCGCGTCTAGGCATGTCTTTTCGCACAACCAAGAATCCTCCATGACAGGTCTCCTCAAATTGAGCTCTCATGGATCAAGGACTCCGGTACAGCTCTTCTCGCGAGACAACAGCCCCCTCAAGCGAGGAGAGATTAAAGTTTGAGGCGGAGACCTCACAGCAAGGCCTCTATGGCCCGGGCTCATTACTAGTACTAGGAGCCTCACCTCATTCTGCACCACCCTCCACTCGTTTATCAAGACTCGCTGATTCGTTTAGAGCACGATCTCCTCAGTTGTATCATGTTGTTGATCGAGCGGTCAAATACATTCGAGGACCCAGGCCGAAAGTCGATCTTCCAAGTGAGTTTCTATGTTTTGGATCACTTACTGCCGGCACTCACACCATTCAGACCCTGTGCCCCTCCTCGGTCGCACGTACAACTTCAGAGGCCGTCGATTTACCATTGCACTCGAGCCTGCAATCATTCGATTCACTCGCCCACTCACCGCTGCATGGCTTTTCGTCCTCCTCATAGTAGCATATATCATTTCCTTTTCCTTTTTGGTCCGCGCACAATGGTATACGATCCCTGCAAGCTCTTTCGTCGGTTGTACATCTGTCTACTGGACAGGAGACGCAGGATGCGGTCTGGACGGTAGTCTGTGCGCACCGTTTAGTAATTCGTCTTTTGATTTCAGATGCCCGGCGCAATGTAGCAGTGTTGTCCTGCAGAACCCGCGTGTGGTGGGCGATGAATCCGTAGATTTTGTACCGTTACTTGTTGGAGGTGGAGATAGTCAGAAGACTTATAGAGCTGATAGTTTTATCTGTGCCTCTGCCGTTCAAGCGTAAGTTGTCGATCATTCATTTTATTTTCGACGATGCAGACTTCACTCATGTGTTTTCTATATAGCGGCCTTTTCAGCGACTCGATAGGAGGTTGCGCATCTATTAACCTCGTGGGGAATTTCACGAACTATTTACCTACAACTGCTTTCGGACTATCTTCCATTGGATTCCCCTCTGTATTCCCGATGTCCTTTAGATTCTCACCGTCAAATGTTCTCACTCACTGCACCGACCTCCGCACACCGGCGCTCGCTTTCAATATACTTATTACCTGTCTTCTCTTCCTCGTATTGCGACCCAGAGCTATCGTCATGTGGTGGTGCCTCGTCTGCATTGGATTTTGGCACGTTGCATTGTTCTCCCAGCCTCAAGCGACCCCACCCCCACTGGACGTCGCCTTCGGTGCATTTCTGCCTACCCTTTTCGTCTGTTATGGGTTCTGGCGCGTTGCTGTGAGGTTTACATTGCCTCTGTTCGAAAGCGCGCCGTTTGAAGCCATGATATGGTACCTTGCACCTTATTGGACTGGTGTTCTTACAAATCTCACCATGGACCAAATCCCTATCGAACGATTGACTGCGGCTGATATCAAGCAACAGCCGGGGGGTGTTGTAGCGCTTATAATTATTGTCCTCATCCTTCTCGTCCTGGTGGTCAACCAGATACGTGTTATTCGGAAGACAGGGTGGCTGCCATACTACCTCGGATGGTACATCCTCGGAGGCCTCGTTGCGCTGGTGTTGGCGTTGCTGCCTGGCCTGCAATTTAGACTGCATCATTACATCATCTCGATGGTATTGTTCCCTGGTGTTGGCTTCCCGACAAGACTTTCAGCGATTTATCAAGGGTTCCTCCTTGGGATGTTCGTTAATGGCGTGTCTGCGTTCGGCTTTGACTCGATACTGCAGACTGCTGCTGATGTATGCCTTTTTGACTATGTATGCCCTCAGTAACTCATGTGGTGTTGCAGCTTGTCGAAGGCGGGACAACTGGCTCCCCCCTCCCCACTTTTCTCACGAATTCCACTAACTACAACGCCTCTATTGCTCTCACGAACCAAACCATCAGCTGGTACAGCATGCCTACGGCCATTGCCACGCAAGGTTGGAATGGCTTTGCATTACTCGTGGATGATGTGGAGGTGTACGTGGGCACTGCACTCAACTACTCACTTGCTGCACTGGAGGCTGGCTTGCCACATTTCTTCAGGCTTGCTGTAAGTGCTTTCAAGGAACTTTCTGCACTGGTCAAAGACTAATGAATTCTTTTGTAGTACGCAACGGATGGTACAGCTGGTGATTTTACGATGCCTGTGACCCTTTGGCCGAATGGAACTTGGGTGGACCCGCTACCCGGAGCTTCGTAGATATTTATGATTATTACCTATTAGCTAGAACATTGTAGTTTTTGGACACTGTTGTTACGTAGTAATAGGACCTTCAGGACTTCCTATCTCGTCATGGCCATTGTTGGCCTGTCCTCGTGGTTCTCTTGTATTAGCAACGTATACAGTGGAAATACGAAGCTGTTCCGTATGCGGAATATAGGCGGTTGCTCATCGTGATTGTGGACTGTATCGCTGGAGTCCTGGTCTGTGGACACCAGCTGAAGGACATTTATACTGACTGCTCTCCCAAAGGCTCCGGCCCTCGTACTTTCTCAATCATCCCATCATCCTCTGAGACCTCTTGATCTAAACCCATGGCACCTCGTTCTCCCAAAAAGTTGAAATTTGACAAAAAACAATGTGTGTCCTAGAGAGTGATCACATTGAACGGTAGAGTGATCATCATCCGCTTATAGATTTTACCCCCGACGTCTCACGCCGCCGCGGATGGATTTGCAACATTTGCACCAGCAAATCCCATTTTTCGAGCATGGAAGCTGCAGTTCGACACGAAAAGGCATCTCGCGAACATGCGCAGCACGTCTCCGAAGTAGAGTGGTGGCAACCACGGGACGATGACGCATGGGGAAGACTCGAACAGCCTCCGTTAACTTCCGATGGCTTGCGCATATGGGAGATGCAGACGCATGTTGATCATGTATTTGATCTGGTGCCGTTCTGGATCCGTGGAGTGCATGCTGCGGAGAGAGGTGAGGTGCTGAGGATGGAGGAATTTTTGCAGATGATGGAACAGGATGGCGGATGGCAGACCTCTGATGAGATCCGGGGGATACTGGGAGCTTTGAGGAAGCCGAATGGTGAAGAGGCAAGTGATGGATGGGGGCGTAAAGATGATCTGTCTGTTCCCAAGGTTGCCACTGGTACGGACTTGACATCGGAAGACCAGAATAAAGGCTGGGGCGTTACGGAAGAATGGGCAGTCCCTCCCAAGGTTGTGATCTCGGACAACCAGGATAAAGGCTGGGGCGTTACGGAGGAATGGGCACTGCCTCCCACGAATAGCTCTTCCTCTCACCAGAGACGAGATTTCGGCGGTACGCATCCTTTTGTAGATGACATCGCTCTTCAGGAAGCAGCAGATGAAGATAGGCGTCGAAGGATGCAGCGCTTTTTTGAAGTGAGCATGGCTGCAAGTTATTAAATCATGAACTTTATGCTTTTGACAGATGCCGACGGAACAGAAGGTGCTGAAGATTCAGGAGGTGATTCGTTACCTTCGCGCCCATCCTGCTTAACAGCCACTGCTCGATGCCTTAATGCACCGCTTCTCGTTGTTGTTACCATGCCCCCCATATCATTCGCCGACTCGTAGATGTCTCTTACATGCAACGGTCACCCGGGTCTGCTCTCGCTTCATTTCAATAATTCTTCATGCGCATCTGATATACCACAAGTAATTTGTATTTACATATTCAATAGGACTATGAATTTATCATAGTGGTTCCAAAACATTCATATTATCTCCTCCAAGTACTGGCCTGAACACATGCTAGCTGGTTGTCTACGCACTGGTTTGGTTACTGACGTTCCAGCCTAAGACCAGGTTTCAAGTTCAAGTTTAAGCTGCGAACAACTTATAATAAAGCTGTGTTGCGTCGCGTCAGACAATATAAGCATGACTATTGGAAGGGTATTGGCCATGTACACGGAAGTCCTTGCTCTATGGCCAAGTGTAAATCAAGCCTGTGTATGCTAAGTGACCCTGCATTTGAATTCTGATCGAACATAGCAAACGTTGACTCGTAACACCAATGTAACACTAGTCCAAAGAATGGACGACCGCTCGCGCAGGTTTCCCTAGTCGCACAGAACACTGTAAACATGGTATTGGTATGTACTGCCTGGTCACCTTGTCGGACAATACATAAAGTCACCCTTTGCTCCAGCAGATGTTAATTCACATAACCACATACATTATTCCCGCTGCTCCTTCACGATGCGCATTGCGACTATTGTTCTTGTATCAATTTCAATGGTGCTTGGCATCATCGGAACCAACGCTGCGGCCACTCCAACGAGTAAGTGAATTTATGAGTTGTCTGAACCCCGGAATTGACAATGGGCGTAGATGTTCGTCGGGAGCCGAGCACTACTATTACTCGACCTTGGGGGGTGTGGCTGGAAACTGCCTCGTGAGCAAGTTAAAGGGGAACATGACGAGCGAACGGCACAAGTAAGTTATGACGACGAACGACTAGAGTCTACTACGTAATATTTTTATAGTTATTTTATTTTATTTTATCTTATTTTACTTTATTACATATAAATTTCACCATCGCGGCGAACTTGTATCCGATTTTAGTTGCCCTGCAATGATCAATGTTCTTCGCTGTGACCGACACCGTGGCTGCGTCTGCTCTGCCTTGGTTCCTTCTGCTGTAACATCGCTATTTTAAGTATCGTGGAGTATTGATAACTATTTCAATAGGCATGCGCTCATTCGCGAATCGCTGTTGATCAGAGGTTGTCCGGTGACTATGTGCGCGACCTGCTCTGGCCAGTGTTGACTGAAATGACGACGGGTTCAACAACTTGACAACTGAGTTGAATTTGGGTCCTATTTGAATGAATTGATGGAGAAACGATGGACGGTCCCACCGGAGTCCAGTGGTCTAACTTGTTAAAGGAGTTACCATGTACACAGCCTTGTGACACTAATCTAACCGCAATCTGCTTACTTCCTAGTCGTGGTATATATGGCCGGGCTCTATCCACAGTGACCAGGTTCGTCACTCATACGCCTATCTTTCAAACATGACTGTGGTCTCAAATGATCCCATTTACTGGCCGTTAATTAATTCAAATATTCTCTTCAGCTATTTTTCAGGTTCGTGGAGAGACAGTCCGATCATGACTCTGTCTTGAACTAACCTTGAATGTGGTTTGCAGTTATCTCCACTGTGGTGGTGATATACGATTGGGGTAAGCAAAAATATTCAAAAACCAGAGTCATCCTTATCATATCTTCAGTCCTGACATTCAGACGTGAGGTAAGTTGACACTATCATCCAGAACAGTCGTCGCTAAGAACGGTTTGATAGGTTGAATTAGTTTGGGTAAGCGGCAGAGTCCCCATATCAGAACAATGACAAGATAATGAATTTGGAGCAGAGGCATCCCTGGTCCCTTATGACCGTTCTATATGCCGGTGTATGTAGCTTATATCAAGGTGCAATTGCCAACATTCTGACTCCAAAATATCATAGGTGCGCTATGCTGGAATCCCATATGCTGTGTATGTTTGCAAAGCTAGCAAGTTGGTGCTCTGCTGATAAGTCAATTTTCCGATCAGACTCAATATGCTGGGTTTGTCTCCTCAAATACATCTTGTTTGTGTTATCTGACCAGTCCCATGTAGACAATCTTCCGACAGTATCAGTGACAGATGCAGTGAGTATTATGTACCGATTCCTGACATTCCTGAACAACCGAATGCTCTCTTTTGCAGGGGTGAGGTTCCCGAACAGCCTGTTTATTCAATATAATGACTGAGACAGCTGTGAGTTCCTGAACTGTTTGATCTTCCGAGTCATCACTTACTAGATTTTTAGGTGCCAATTTTTACTATGCAATAAATTGGATCACTGTGGTCATGAGTATGATGTCGAGCGGTGAGCTACTCAGCTGTAATACTTAAGCGATCCTGAGTCGACTTGAACTTTGCTAGCCATCCTGATCACTCGATTGCATGCCATGTATCAGGGATCCAGAAAGATGCTTATCTTCCTCGTTGTAACCTTCCTACCTGTCATTATCACCTCTGGAGTAGCCGTTGGAATCACAAACAGCTACACTTCAGGAGGTAAGCCTTCATTATGAACGAAAGACTCCAGTGCATCGAGTTAATTGGATGAATATCAGAGGAATTCATCCTGTCTGGGACCTACAAATGCAATTATGATTTCGGCGCGAGCTCATCTCTGTTTTTCATCACTTGGGTACTAGGCACCGTATGGGAGGTTCTCGTGTTTTTCCTTGCGGTCTGGATTGCTGTAAAACACTTCCGCAAACTACGACGATGGGCCATCAATGGCTTCTATGCGGTTTTGATAAAAACTCACGTGCTTTACTTTGTAAGGTTAGCTTGTGATTTTAATGCGGCTATCTTTTCTCCCTGAAGTTCCACACGTGCTATCTAGCTGCGCTGCTGTTGCTTGCTTCCAATTCGGTTACTACTCTCCAACCTTGGTACGCCGACCTGTTTCTCACACATCCGTATCTGACCACAGTTTATCCTAATAGGCGAATTCTCCCGTAGGATCTCTGATTTACAGTGGCATTCTTCAAATTCTGTGGAATGTGCAGATGTTTGTGCTGGGACCACGTCTGATCCTTAGCGTCCGAGAATTCAATGCTCGCCTCGTCAATTCTGAAGTAGAAGCTGGCATTACTACAATTGGCTTCCAGGAGCACACTTTTATGTCATTTGGAGATACAACTGTGTAACGTGGGTCCCGCGATGCTACCGCTTGCGGATATATCTTGGTGGAACGGCGTGGGCCGCCTGGCTGATGCATGGGATATTATTGTGCTTATATATGTTTGTACTGGGATCCATTATCCGTCGTGCCACTAGTGTTCAAGAATTCAACGCTCACTTAGCCTGCGATCGGCTCCGAAGTAGAAACCGGCATGACCACTATAATGCTACTGCCTTTCAGGAGCACACACGTGTGTTATTTTGGAGTGATGTATAGAAAATCCCCTCCTCTCCGGAAGAGATGGAGATGCATAAGCAATGGAAAACCACTCCTGCATAATGCATTAATGTGGCGCTAACGCTCTAGCATCGACCTTGAGATCGTTAATTTATATATTTTCCCGGGACACATGCATGTCGCATCATTACTGTAATTGATTTACCACTCACATTTTAAAACTATAAAAAATAGCATATTGCACGAATACATTCTTACTAGCCGCTTTGTTCTGCCTATCATAGCACTGGTTTGGTCGTCAACGTCTCAGCCTGGCATCGTACAAGGAACATCGATCACTGTAATACCAGCATCCGCTTTGAGTGCTGTGCAATATAATATGCAAGAGTTTAGGCACGTACGGCATTATCAGATTGTCATGCAGCTTGGGCTCGCCATGGGCCTGACCGTAGGTATCATCCAGTGTACATTCTTCATGCTAGTAAGTGCCCGGCCTCACCCAAATTATGCACTGGTAGGGCGGCGTGTGAGCACGCATAGCCGCGGCGCTGGCAAATATGGATGACTTGCCAGCCAGCAAGGTGACTCGTTCGTGGCGTAGCTCTCAGCCTGATCACAGTATGCATGGCCCGAGTCGTACTGGTCTCCTATATGGTTGCGCTCGGCGTGCGGCACATACCCTGGTATATGGGCGTAGTAATCAATCCTATGCCGATACATCGCATCGCACCGGCGTGCAAGACATGCATAGTAAAGGGCACCATTCGTCTTCACAGACCCTACAAAGATTTTTCGACTCACATTATTGTTTATTTTTATCGATTCTTCACGATGCGCATCTCGACTGTTTTTCTTGTATTCGTTTCAGGAATGCTGGGCATCATTGGAGCCAACGCACACCCCACAGGTAAGTAAAATTGTAGACTCTCTCCCTCCCGAGTCTGATAATGACACAGTAGTGGTTCGTAATGTTAATGCCAATCCTGTAGCTCCGCCTGTGACAGATGGCAGAGTGGCAACTGGTCTGCCCGGACGTCGCTAAAACGGATCGACCGTTTTGAAAGCTTCGTCGAGCGGACTCAGGCTTATCATGACCCATTTTCGAGAGTGGGAAGTCTGCATGCTGATCCTCAGTTGACCCAACTTGACCGATAATCTTCTGAGCACCGCAATGAATCCTCTTGACATTATATGATACTTGCTATACATAGTTAGCGCTATAATTGACATTCCATCTTAATTATGATCCCTACCGAGTACAGCTAGCTTGGATAGATCAGCCATCATCGATTATCGTTGATAGTCTTTATCCCCTTACCTCACATATGATCACCGCTCTCAGCAAATGCACCTGCTGTAATTTATTTGTCCTCTTTCGTCGGGAGTTCGGACTGTCTCATGGCCGCAAGAAGAGTAGGATGGTGTTTCTCCCGGATAGACGGGGCCAGATGTCATGGAGTCCAGTAATGATGCCAGGATCCATAAGAGCGGTGGATACGCCTAGAATCTGCATTGCTATCAATTGTGATTGATCATATCAGCATCATGCGGCGCGGACGTACTTACTTCAAGTTGAATATCAAATTCCGTTTGAAGCTGCCCGTAACTTGTAATTTTCCTCTGTTTTCCTGTGCTGCATCAGACATATACAAGAGTTCGAACACATATCATCACCTCGCTATCAGACTGTCATGACAATTGTAATCACCAAGTCTTCCTCCGATTTGCGCTCAGTGCTCTGCCACAACCCAAACTGTGATAGCTGTCTGTCAGGGATCAACTTCGAAGCATGATGGCAAAGATTGCTGGCTTGACAACTTCGAAATGCACTCAGGTCCGCGGTTATAGGGCAGTGGATAGTGACGACTCCACAGAGCACATGCATGTACATTAGCATTGAGCCCGTAACCTTGTGCTCTGAACATTATAAAAGGCGAGATGTTTCTTCAATCAAACCCAGCAATATTTGCTTTTAATCTTCCGCTCCTCACAATGCGCATCTCATCTGTTGTTCTTATATCTGTCGCAATGATGCTGGCCGTCATCGGAGCTACTGCCTCCCCAATCGCCGAGGCCACCGTTGATAGTGAGTGGAATTGAATCATGATCTAGCTCCAGCCCTGAGTTTGACGATGATGCGATAGATGTCCGGCGTGAGGTACCGAGAGAACCAGGAAGAGGAGGATATAACAGGGATGTGAGGGATCCAGGAAGGGGAGGATATAACAGGGATGTGAGGGATCCAGGAAGGGGAGGATATAACAGGGATGTGAGGGACCCAGGAAGGGGAGGGTATAATAGGGAGGAGAGGGATCCAGGAAGAGGAGGATATAATTGAAGCTAGGGGAAGAGGAGGGTACAACAAGGAATGATGATCTGGGACAAATACTTGAATACCGAATCCCGGAGAGGTGCCCGCAACCTTAGTTTTTTTCCTGTGATGCGTCAGATGATATGCATAAATTTGAACACGTACTATTGGTTTGTATGGGATTGTAATTTAAATAATGTGCTTCGGAATCTTGGAAGGGCCTAAACGTAGCTATCGACAGCTTCGGAGCGCTCAGCCACAACCAAAACTGTTTGAAGGTATCTGATCAAGTGTTCAAATATGATGGTAAACCTTGATGACCTGACAACATCAAAATGGACTAAGGTCCACAGGAACAGGCAGTGCCGGGAGTATCCAGAGCATATGAGATGCATTGAGTCCAAAAGCTTGTCGCGAAAAATATAAAAAGGTGTGGTTCGCCTTGAATCAAACACAGAAGATTTTCCCACTCCTTCAGCACGACAATGCGCGTTTCAACTGTTGTTCTTGTATTCCTCGCAATGATGCTGAGCGTCATCGGGGCTAACGCCTCCCCGATTGCTGATACCTCCGTCGAGAGTGAGTATATTGAGTTATGAGTTGCCTCGGGTCTGATGATGACACGGTAGATTTCCAGCGTGAAGCTGGTGTGGAAGCAAGGAAAGGATGTACTGTCGAGACATGCACTTTGCCCATCTCAGCGGCTGCCAACTGAAACATGCGGGAACTAAGATGGTACTGGCAAAATTCTAGATTTGAAGAGGATGTACGTAGGTTTATTTTGCAGAATAGCAACTGTGGTACTGACTTGCGATTACATGTAGTCCACGAATAATTGCTGTCCACACCAGTCCGCTGGCATGGCGGTCCTGATATAGCTTGTGCTGCGGAAAGGGTGCTGAGTGCCAGGAACTTGCTTTCTGGGTTATTTTTTAAGATTACTTTAGTAACCATCGGGTCACATATCATATAGCCTGCCACAGGCCCGCACGTTTGAGCATCAGATCTGTTGGCACGTTAGCAGTCAAGCATCAAATTTTCCAATTGTGGTTGTACCTGTGCCAGAGCTGTGTCTCCGTCGGGGTACTAGTGCACCCCCTAACGCACGTGATGGATGAGTATATAAGAGTGATATCGCGCTTGGGCACAGTACTTACTCGACTCACAATTAACCATAACACCTATCGTATGTCTCAGCTACCCTTGCCGGAGGGTTGGATTCAGGAATATGACCCTCAACAGAAGCACCCATTCTGGGTGAGCACTGTTGGTATCTCTTATCAGATTAAACCCTAACCCTTCCTTCTACAGGTTGATACAACGGCAAAGCCACCACGAGCGATATGGGTGCACCCCTACGAAGACGAGCAGTTCCTTTCTGAGAATCCAGATATCAAAGCAAAAGTAGAGAAGATCAAAGGACCATCTTTGGAAGATCCTCCTCCGTACGAACAGCGACGTCATTCATTCAGCGGTGGAGAGGAGGCGGTCCCACTTCGCACCAACGCCCAGTCTTCCCAGAGTACAGTCTCGCCACCAGTCGACGAGCACCATGAGGAGCGAAAGCGCGGGATGTTCGGGAAGCTGAAAGACAAGACTATTGGTACAAAGGAAGAGCGTGAGGCACACAAGAGACAAAAAGCTGAAGAACGTGCGCGAGAGGAGGAGCTGCGTCGTGAGGCACGGAGACGAAATTTGGAGGAACGTGCTGCGTACATGCAGCAACATGGTGGTTATCCGCCGTACGGTGGTTATGGTTACTCCCCAGATTACTCGGGCGGCTATTCTGGTCGGAGTCAGTATGGCCCACCTGTGGGAGACCCATATGCATATAATGAAGGCCCGTATGGAAGAAGGAGTCGACGTGGAGGGTTTGGAGGGGGAATGGCATTACCTTTATTGGGTGGACTGGCAGGCGGACTTTTACTTGGAGATATGCTCGACGGAGGATTTGGTGGTGGAGGATTTGGCGGTGGTGGATTTGACGGAGGATTCGGTGGTGGGGGTTTCTTTTAATTTTCTTATATATACCCTTGTATAACATGTAGATTAACCGTGACGTTGAATGTGGGAACTATACTACTTTGCATCTTGAGGAGAGGGTCAGGCCCTCAGGTACTAGCTAGCTACGCATCTTGAAGAGCAACGTGCACGAGCAACTTTCATGGCTAGGGTGCTGCCTTCATCGCTGACCCCGCACATATGCATCCTTCCTTCTCAAGACCTTGAAGAACTCCTTCAGTCTTCTGCCCTACCTTCCCTGCATCATATATTGCAGTCCTTTTCACCATTACCACAAGGTATGTTTGGCTATTTTCGACCAATATTGATATTTAATCCACATGAAAAGTCACAACTCGCACCACGGCTTTGACCACTGTGCCCCACACATCATTCGCGCTTCGCTTTTCTGACTTGACAGAAATCGAGGCCGCTTGTCGCGAGGATGAGGAACAACGCGCCACACGGACTATTGACTGGATCGGTGACCGTATCAGTAAACGCTGCGCCAAATGGGTAGATGATTTTGAAAAGATGAATGATCGAGATGTTGCAAGAACACCTTGGTGGGATGAATTGAGACGTTGTGCCGAAGGAGATCACATCCCGGCTAGAGATGAGGGGTGGAATCATCCAATGTCAAGTCAGTATTTCTACTTCACCTTTTATTACGCCTCACAGTCTTGCCGCAGTAATATTAGCAGTCTCTACTACGGCCCCAAACCCGTTGCAAGCAATAACGGCTTTACATTCCCGAACATTAGATTTTCCATCATGGGTAGACGTCACACATCTCATTTACACCCTTATAATTCATCCCAAGAACTCTCCGCTCTCTGACGAAGAGTACGTATTCACTGTTCGTTACTGTTCATGCTTCTCATAGTATCACTTTTCCAGAGCAGGTGCACTCTTCAATGCTGTCAAGAAACAATATGGTCTACACACTTACCTTCTTTCTCTTGAGCTTCCATCCCCTCCGCCACACCCCGTATCTATTCCAGCACTTGTTCCTCGATTACCCCCTCCTACTATCTCCAACGGTTCTGCCGATACCGTACGCCCTGACCTAAAGGCCACACAGACGGCCCCATTGAATATTCTCAGAATGTCTGAACAAGACATTCAACAAACAGCAAGATTTGCACGAGAATTCGTTACAATGAACTTAGTTCCATGGATGGAGAAATGTGTAGTAGAATGGAACGAGACAGTGAGCATTAGCATATCCCCTCCACATACTTACTGAGCTCTTTCACCAGTATTCCTCAAGTCGAAGACTACCGTCACGCTTGTTTTCATCAACGCGTCGGCTTTTCGGAACCTCATCTACAACCCCAGTACACTCTTCCACACCTTCTCTGCCTGCACGCTCGAATACATACACAGCGCCTCAGTCCTCAGTATCTGGTTCCACCATCCCTCCACCGTCTCAGCAACGACGCTTAGCTGAGTTTGCAACAATCCTTGGTGACTCCAAATTAGCAGTTGCTGTTTGGGAATCATTACGGAAGGAAGGGAAAGGGGGCTCCGTAAGTATCGTTTCTTAATAATATACTCCTGCTATCTAACAAGTTTGTCATTAGGATATCCTCCCTTTGCTCATTGCTCCCTCGCCAGCTGTGCAGCTCCACGTCTCTCATGCTTTGAATACTATTCACCCCAAAAGCGCTGACCTTCATTCACACGCACAATTACGCGCCTTGCTATACGCTGTGCGATGGGAATCGACACTCACCATTGGTGACTTCCTAAGTGACACCCTAGAGGGCGAGCGATGGCTTGTCTGGGCTGCGGGCAACGTGCGTTTGTTACCATTTCTTGCCCTCAATAAGTGCACCAATTGACTGTCAGGATTCAAGGCAGAAGAACCGCCAGCAGCCCTCTTATTAGCTCACGCTGCACTCCTCAGCGTTCGGAAGAATGCAAGACGGCGAGCGGCGCTGTGGTATTTTTTTGCTGCAAATCGCCTAGAGAAATGTGGTATTGTACGTTGTTTCGATTCGAAATAGTAGTTTTTACTGATGCCCAGACGCGTTTCCAGAAACCGCTAACCATGTATTTCCTTCGGAGAGCCCGTGAATTGTCAATCTCCCGACCGGACAAACTTTTGTCGCCATCATTCTGGATGTCCGAAAACAAACAACCATCAGATTCAGAAGGCTTTGATGCTGTCATGTCTGGTATTGAGCATCCACTTGGTTAGTGTCTTTCGATCGCTGTCTTCTTCTCTCCTTGACGTGGTGTATCTCTTAGGAAGATTACTGTATACCACTGGGGACGTATCAGGCGCTGTGCGGCACTTTTTGGGTCTCTTGCGGTGGTCTTCAGCATCGTCCTCTCCACTCGCTCAGCTCTCCAGCCATACTGTGGACATTACGAAGGATCCTAGCAACTCGGACAAAGTGTTTCTTGAAGACTTCCAGGTTGCTATTTCAGTAATGCACCTCCCTCCGTCACCTTTATAACCCTCTGACACCACCTACCAGCACTTGAAGTCGGTATCCGGGGAGCAAGCACGCCTTGCGGATATCAAGCTGCCGCTTCGCTTCGTTGTCTCTTCCCAGGCCTGTATTCGCTTAGCTCGAGACTCTGTCGAGGGCGAACAGTCCGAGTGGGAGACTCGGGAAGAGATTTGGTCATCCTTTTGGAAGCATCGAGGCAAGGAGAAACTTGAACGAAGCGGAAATGCTGCCGTGGGAGGTAATTTCTCTCGTCGTCATACTTTTCGACTCTGTAAACTTATCTCTTGCGCAGAGGCATTTTGGGTTGATATTACGCTGCACAATCCCCTCGATACGGAAGTCACATTGGCCAATCCAACGGTAATCGTCGAATCGTCTTCTGGAGATGCTGCCTGGATTCGAGATAACATCACAATCGAGACCGCCAAGGACGTTATCCTCTATGCCAACGAATCGCGCACAGTTCGTGGTAACAATTGTTCCTTCTTGCATTAGCTGACCGTAATGCAATTTAGATTTCCATTGCCATTAAGGCTTCCAAACCAGCATCACTGGTTATTGCAGGTGTCGCTTACGACTTCCTAGGTCTCCTTCCAACGGTGGAATCGTTAGCACGCCGCGGTCGCAGGCTGCAGGATACACCTCAGCAGAGACAGACAATCACTTACGCCTCTGACGAATTCTTGAAGCTCCACGTAGAAGAGGCTAGCCAAGAGCTCGCGGTGGCGTTTGTGGACGATGGACAGCTTGTGCTTGCTGAAGGGGAGTGTAAGCGAATGAAGCTGTGGATGTCGAATGCTGGTTCGAGGGATATTGGGGAGGTGTGGGTTGTACCTGGTCCTGAAGATCAGATCTGGATCCAGCCTTTGAATAGTGGGGAAGGTATGTTAGATTGCTGGTCTATTACGTTCGCAAGTGCTTATGCTGAGCTAGGTTTGGCTACGGGCATGGCGTGGAAAACGTGGCAGTCCGATAATAAGATTATTCCACCGAGACCATACAGTATACCCCTCACAGAGAAGCTCGTGGCGGCTGGAAGCACCGAAGTCACAATTGTGTTACATGCAGGTCGCAAGCGGAAACAGGACCTGTCGTTCCTTTTCATTTATCGCGAAGTGAGTCACTACAACATTTTCATCCTGCTTTAGTCGTGCTGAGATGTCTGATTCAGGCACAAGGCAGCCCGTTCCATTGCACGCGTGTCACGAGGAGTTATGAGGTCGTCGCGTGCCTCCAGATCTCTACGGCCTCGCACCCAAGTTACTCGTCAGATCATTCGTTCTCGTTAAGCCTGGACCTGACCAATATCTTATCTTCGAGTAGCGTGGAGATCAATCAAGTGACAACGATCAGTGCTAACTGGTCATGTTCTCCCCTCGCTGAACTCTGCTCGTAAGTGCAAACAAATGTTCATGTTCATGTCGCTGATCACATTCTAGTGAGCCTTTGTGTCCGTCTCAGACAGCGCGTGTATTATTTAGCGCCACCTCCACAGGTGATTGTACGAGTGTAAATGCAGTCTCAGCATTCGTCTCGAGGAAAATAAGCAACGTGCTGCATGGTCAAGCTATCGCGCCTGACGATCCGCCACAGCTAGAGCTCCTCTGCGGACATGTCTCCCAGGTACAGGTCTTCCACTCTCTTCCCAAATCATCACTCATCCCCGCCCCTTCGCAGTCATTTGCCTACGAACCATTTGTCGCCCACTTCATCATGGACGCACGGCGAGTAGCCGTCTCTCGCTCGCTCGCTCATTCACACCCCCGAATACCCACATCATCCCTCCCCAGCATCTTCCCACTGTACAACCCTCTCTCTGTAGATTTCGTCATCTTCTGGAAGATCCCTTCTGAGCAGCGTTCCGGCCATATCCTTGTTTCTGAAATTACTCTAGGTGCAAGTCATGCTATGCTTCGAGAAGTGCTCGAGGGTGTGGAGAGCGCCAAAGTCAAGCGGAGTATGTATGCTGAGACGCAACGGGAGAAAGTGGAGATGCTGCAAGCTATCCGGGATAGCGAGTGGAACGCTGAGATGAACCCGATTGTTGTGATTGTGGAGGATGGTTTAGTGATAGAGCATGATTTCAGCCAGGGGTGAGCGCTCCTTCAAATCCAGTAACGGGTTGTTAAGCAGTTGTCGCTCAGGGTTTGCATGGCTCCTGTGAAGTTTACGATTCGTAACCATTCCTTGTCCCATCCGTCGCGCTTTGTCCTTAGACTTGACCATAGTCAACAATCGTCGTCGTGAGTGATTTTTGTCTCAATATATTGTCCAATGACAACGTCTGTAGACATCACTTCCATGCATCATATTGTGGTCGAACGACCTTCAGGGGGCTTCTGGAGCCATCACAGACAACATCTGTCCTCGCCCAGTTGTGCGCTACCCGCCCAGGAACGTACGCATTGTCAGACTGGCGATTGGAGACTGAGGTAGGCGAACCTGACACGGAGGGTGGGCCATGGCAAGTAAGGCACTGTTACGAGCAGAGGGCGGCTACGGACAGCTCGTCATCAATTGTTATATCCGATCTCTCGCAACCATAATGTATGCACAGAGAATATATTACGGATATAACCAAACAGTGCGAGTATGATTGACATGTGTGATGTGTATACAAGATAAGGTGATCAAAGTTTTTCTTCCCTGGCCGCTCTCGCTTTCTCTCGCTTGCCGTTCCTCAGCTTCCTTTCTCGCTGCAGCGAGTCTCATTTTCTTCATTTTGATGTTCATGAAGGTCTGCGCAGTGATGTTGTCAACCTGTATCAAATGACGGAGTGTGCCAAGGAGAACTCACGCCGACCATAAACTGAATCGTGTTGAAGAAAGGCACCCACAACTGTTTGGCCGTTAGTTTCAAGTAATTATAGACACGGTCGGAGGACATACTTCGACAGGAATGAACTGCTGTGCAACGGTCATGGACAACGGGGAAACTACCCATGATACCTACCGGAAATTATAAGAACACCACTCGCAAAGACGAAAACTCCTGCTTACTCGGAGAACGGAGAAGAAGCCACCCTTCACAGTACGGATGACCTCGTCGACGGATTTGGCACCATTTATGATAGCCATAGAGGCCAAGAACACTGGATATGAGCATCAGCGCCAAAATAAACGAAACGAATAAAGACTGCGCACCAACCGCGTTGATTGGCGAAATCAGCAAATTGCTCGCAAGGAGTTGCCCCAGCCTAGCCTTAAGCCCCGTTTTCCCAGCAAAAGCCTTCTGCAGCATGCCGACGAGGAAATGACCCACAGGAGCGGATACGAAGAACCCATACAAAGCCATCTTGATAGCCTTGGAGTCAATACGTGCGCGTGCGAGGGCTTTCGTCAAGGGGTCCGCATCTTTTGGGATTTGAGGCGGCGGGAGACCAGATGCGTTCGATCCAATGACTTCCTGGAGGAAACAAAACGTGCCTGCATTATAATGAGCACGCATCCGACACGTTGAGCGTCATATGTGTTTGCTGGATTGAAAGGAAGCTTACTGGACGTCAATGCCTTGGTGCGCAGTGGGTTTGTCGACAGCTGCGTGAGGTACCGCGCTAGCAGTGGGTGCATGGGGGCTTTGCCTGCGCTCATGGTGGTCGCGGTAAAGATACTTGACCAGCTAGCAATGAGCGCTGAGCATGCAAGGTGACCGGCTCGGACCGGTAGTAATACATCACTATACAGTTGCCATAAATTTATCCCATTTGAACTGGAGACCTGTATCCCAAGTATGTGCAACTTGTTGATGCGAGTTACCCAGGATATATGTCCAGGAAAGCGTATATATAGCAAGCAACAAAAGTGGTATGTATCTATAGTAAAGTATACTATTATCAGTCTAAGAGGATGGCATCGCTATTGCGATCCCTGATTAACTCTTTTTAACCCTGTAAGCCATGTCAGCTTCCTTCCATTCGCAAGCAGCATGCAAACACATACCAGGCTTTCACATAATCTGCAAACGAGACCATGCAAATTGTTTGCCAGATACCCAGACCTATCCGGGGTGTGACACCACGGTAGAGACCCTTGATACCATTCTCCTTGTAAATGAAGCCAAGGGTGTTGAGAATAGTTAGTTTTGCTGGGCGGTTAGCACTTGCAGTAGTCTTGGCCATTGATTGCATCTGTCATATGAAAATATTGGCTAAAATCAGCATAGTCAAGTCAACCATGGCGTTACACTAACCTCAACCCGAACGACTTCTATAGGTTGATTCCACGTAGCCAGTGCACCACCGATGGAGGAAGCCAAGATCTTGTCCAAGGCACCAAGGTTGTCTTTTTCGCCCTTGCCGCGCACATTCCGGATCATAGTTTCAGCAAGACGAGCAAAACCCATGCTGCGCACCGAGAATGAGCTGAAAGTATCACGACATTTTGTGTGAATATTACAGACCGAGAGCCCCAGTTGGTGCATTGTCGCACAGCAACAGCATTGACGCCTTTGTTAATACCCTTGATACCTTCACGGCGGTAAATGTCCATGAACACCTGGAAAGTTGACTGTTCGACACCGGCGGCAGCAGCTTTGTGTCGCGTAATCTCAACAGTCTTCATACACGTCGTGAATCCTGTAGAAGACATTAGTATGATATTCGTCATCATCGTGTGCAGGTCAGTCCCGAAAGATGGTTAATTGAAGGCAACACAGTATTATGAACTAGCTTCAATAGACAAAAGTATGCATCACGCATGAAGAAAACAATGCAAGCATCTGTGTGAAGACCTACCCATAGTTGCATAAGCTTGAGCAATACCACCGCCCATGCCACCCAAGAGACCAGCGGTAGCAGGACTGACACCCATACCAACGCCAGCGGTCTCGATTTCAGACGCCGTGAAAAGAAGCACACCGCCCTTGGTTGAGGCTTCAATCCAAGCCTATTCATTAAATCAGCATGAATTAATTACCTAGACCATTCAGGAGGCAACCACTAACCCATGGAATCAGACCTTGATACATTCCGGCGATACCACCACGGGCCCAGACTGCCTTGGTCGCCTGGAGCATAGTTTGTGACCGGTTGGCAGCCATTTGGGTCTTGAGGACTTCCAAGGGTTGACCGAGTGTCGTGACCTAAGGATAAGTCCGTCAGATCCATTTAACACCATAAACACGTCTCCCTCGACTTGCCTCCTGCAAAGGCGAGAATAAGTCAGTACCAATCACCCAACTGAAATGAGAGTGAACGCACAAACTATATGATATAAGGACGCATTACGACGCGTATATTAGTTGATAATAAACAGCGAGTGTTAAAATATACCATGTTCATGATAGCACCTACAAAAATTCACATTGTTCAGCATGTTTCATATGGCGAAATCACGTAGACGCGCTCACCGACAGCAATGTTAGACCAGTTGATGCCTTTCTGGCCGGGTTCCCTTTGAATTGCCATCGTGTGCTCGTCGCCGCAGAAGGTGACCGGGTAGAAAAGAGAAGGTGAGAGAGGTAAAGAAAGATAACGTTCAAGTCGATGCGAATAAAAGGTCGGTGCTTTCTAAATGGGACCACTCAGGCGACGTCCATTGATTTCAAAAATAGCCCCAAAATAGGCAATATCAAAATATTATTATTTCCAAAATCCGGATTCAAAATTTCAGCGGGCACGCTCAGCGCACATCGTACGTTTATCAAAAAACTAAATTGTTCCGAATCACGTAAGTACTTTGCTCGTACCCGAGGCGAGTGAACACCAGTCGGCATAATTAAGTTCAAACGACACAGGATCTACATTGTTACAGTCGCATTAGAGAAAGACTTCCAGATATGTGCAATCATTAACCATAGGTGGGGTATGCAGTGGAAAGGAGGTGGATGCTAGACTGAGACATCTGACAGTGAAAAGAACGATAGGTAAAAAATGTGCGGGGAGTCTGTTATATTACGAATAGAGAGGGGTAAGGACAAGTCGACAACGGAACAGTATACCACCTGCAGGCATAGCCCAACCACGAGGAGAGGGGATGGAGGCTGCGCGGAATCCATGAGGCTAGTGAATCGTGACGGTGGAGGGTTGATGATCGAGCCTTCATGCATTAGACGTGCTGCTTAGTCGTTCGAGTTCTGCATTTAATCTGCGGGAGAAACACGCCATGGTATGAGTGAAAGTCAATAAATGAGATCCAAAGATAATCATCCGCAGGACAAGTAAAGAAAGGTATCATAAATTATAGTAAAAGTAAAGCGGCCATCACCGAGAACAATCAGATAAAGTCGAAAATCACGGCCAGCGCGATCACTACCCCAAATACACTTTGAAGTCCAAAAACCTTGACATACCGAGTAATAGAGTCTTGGCCCTCTTCTTGTTCTTGCTCGAGATACTGAATCTCCATCGATTTGCGCGCAATGTCCTGGTGGACCTCGTCCAGCTTGTTCTGGAACCCGTCAATCTCATTCCTAAGATCCCTGACGGTGCGCTCATGATCAGCCACTACGTCGTGCATTTTCATGTTGTGCGCCTCGTGCACTCTCTGGAGTTCCTCCCTGGTGACCATAGTCAAGGAGGGGGACATTGCCCCGCTGTTTTTCGGTGCAGCGGCAGCGGCAGCAGCAACTTGTGCCTGAAGCGTAGCAATCTCTCCCTCCATATCGGATAATTTAAGGGACAGCTCTGACTTCTGCGCTGCAAGCCTGCCGATCTCCTCTTCATGAGCAGCACGGAGACTCATGACGTCTTCGGCACGTCCACGAGCTGCTTCCTCGAGCTCCTTTGTATGATTAACAGACATTTCCGAAAGCGATTCCTTTGTGACAGCAAGAACGTCGTTGAGCATGGCATTATCATCACGGAAGTTGGCAAGTTCTTTTGTGAGGCGATCGATCTCGGACGCCTGATCAGCAGAGGCAGAAGCGGCGACGAATGCCGCCCGGGCATCCTCAAGCTGTGCCTTGAGGCTTTCTGTGTCAGACCGCGAGGACTCTAGCGCTGCCTTGGCTTTGGCAAGATCGTCTTGCGTAGCACGTAGCTCGAGGCTTTGGTTGCTCAACTTTTTCTCGAGATCGCCGACCTGAGATGCAAGGACGTCTTCATGGCCTGCTTTCAGTCCATCCACCGTCGACTGATGGGCAGTGCGGAGCTGTTCAATTGTCACTTGTGATTCAGCACGGAGCGCTTGAAGGTCTTCGCTATGTACATCTGCAGCTTCATTCTGATGCAGCAGCAGAATTAGTATGAGTTGTGACAGTGACACAAATGATACAGACCTTAGCGCGCTCGAATGCTTCTTGCAAAAGCAAATCATGCTCCGCCTTAAGAGCATCAACTTTAGCATTGTAACGTGCTTCTTGACTCTACATCACCCATGAGAAATTAGTATTGGAGATTTTAAGCATGAACTCGCCTCTAGCTCAGAGGTGATTCTTTTAATCTCCTCCGAAAGCTCAAGATGCTTCGAGAAAAATTCACTTTCGGTCTCCTCAATCTGACGTTCGTGCTCCTCAGCGGTATTCTGAGCGTCGATCTTTGTCTGCTCATGGGCCTCATGAGCAGCAGCGAGCTCTTCCCGTAATGTTGCAAGGTCGGCAATAACATTAGAGAGTTCATCGTTGGCAGCCTGCAGCTCGCCACTGTGAGCTTCCTTGACCTCAACCATCTGTTCAGCGTGTTGCTCTTCTCTGACTTTAGATGCGGCAACAGCACTCTGAGTGGCTGCGGCAGCATGGGCCAGTTCCTCCTCCAGTCTTTTTAGATGGTCAAGTACCTTGGCATGGTCGTCCTCTGCTTGCTCTTGACTCTCCTTCAACTCCAAAATCTCGACCTCCAGCTCTGAGAGCTTGTTCGCGTTTTCCTCGCGCTCGACCTTGAGTTGCCTGACTTGGTTTTCGAGAGCGTCCGCATCGGCGGCTCGCTCTTGGGCTTCACTCAACCTGACGTGGAAATCTTGAATTGTAGAAGCGTGAGAGGCCCTCAACGCTTCCACTTCCGCGCTGATAGTTTCGTAGTCAGTCCTTGCCCTAAGAACAGCCTCGCGCTCAATTTGAGCTGCTGCTGCCGCTTCGGAAGAAGATTGCTCGCTTGAAGCGCGCAGAGTCTCAAGGTTCTCGCGAGCTGCAACCAGTTCAGCTGTGAGAGACTCTACTTGGCTCTGGAGGTCGTAAACGATATTAGTTTGGTTAGATGACGCCAAATTTGCTGCATGGAGCTGAAAAAAAGTGTCTGAGGCAATCTGGGTGGCTGAAAACAGTTCACCTACCTCTCGCTTTAGGGACTCGAGGAGAACAAGGGCCTGCGAATGTTCAGCGCGATCGTGTTGCAAAGTGGCTTTGAGTTCTCGCAGGTCCGACTCAGCAGCAGCCCTTTCTTGCTGCAGCAGCAGAAGTGAAGATTGACTTGCTTCAGCATCTGCACGAGCCGCATTCAGAGTTACTGAGAGGTCTGCAACTGCCTGCGTTTTTACTGAGAGCGCATCCATTGCCTCTTTGAGCTAAGAGAGACCGTCAGCGATAAGCTTAAACCATATACAAACACCTCACCTTTTGTTGCATCTCCTCTAGAGATGTTCCGTCATTAACTTCTCGAATGGATGAGATTGAAGTAGCCTGTCGCGTCGGGGCCACTGTCGACTTCGTGGATGACGCTGAAGGCGATCTCCTCACAACATCTGATATTGAAGCACGAGGACGAGAGACGGCAGAAGCAGCAGCATTGGACCTTAATGATGCAGTAGAACCTGAAGGTGAAACGACAGAAGAGCGCGAAGGTGCGCCTGCTTCGGCTGGAGGAGGTTTGGAAGACATGGAAGATGTAAGGGACGCCAATAATGTGCCCCTCGACTTTGGTGGCGGAGGGTTGCCGGTAGCAGATGGCGCCCTTGGAGGGAGCACGGATGATCGGCGGGATGGTGGGGGAGCGGGATGACTTCTGGAAGACGCCATTGTTGGCGCTGTCTTTACTGGTGAATTGGCAGACGAAGTGCTGATGGATTTCCTCAAAGATGAAGGAGCAGAAGGGGCGGTTTTCGAAGGAGTAGGAGGAGTTGAAGTAGGAACCTTGCTCGTAGGGCTTGGTTTCGTACTAGTAGCACCAGATCCAAACGTGCCAGAATTCAAGACCTTCACTCACATGGCTAAGATGAACTGTTTCAGACTGAGGTGAGGCAAACACACCTTCTTTACGGTTGGCGTAGGCGGTGCAGATCTTGTTGGAGCAACTTTAGCGGATATGACTGGTTTGTCCTTTCCTATTTTCAAGACGGCCTTTGGAGCAGTAAGCTTCTTAGTCACCTCCGGCTTTGTGGCAGGTGCAGCATCCTTAGGCGTGTCGCCGGGGTGCGTGGCTTCCTGCATGATTACTTGATCAATCACATCATCATCCACTACGCCATCGGCAGGCGAGCCAATTTTGTCATGTGTGGCTGGGTCTTCTACCACGACAAACGCCTCATGTTCATCATGAGGTTCAGGAGACACGCCATCCTCGGCAGTAAAGTTAACAGCAGTTTCGAGGTCGGTAGTTCGGGGTATGTTTTCTATGTCGGCCATAATCATTAAAGACGATGGCGGGATTGATAGAAGGCGTGTTGGGACCGGAATTCGAACGGTCGAATGAGAACAGAAGAAATAAAATACAAACCAGAAAATCTAACATTGCCGATCACGGGACGCGCCCAGGTTCGCGCCGGCCGGCACCGAACTAACAATAAGCGGTGGGCTAGGGGACACAAATTCACATATTTCACAGCCTGCAACAAGGTCTGAAGGTCTACATCTAGAGTATACAACAAAAATTATTTGAGGTCAGCATACAAATTCAAAGCGTTCAAGGCTGGTTCATCGAGGGAATTATGATTATAGCTCAGGACAGAGACCTTGCCAATGTCTTTAGTTTTCCTTGGCACCAACAAAATAAATTTACTTACTCCTCCAGGTTCCACATTGAATCGAGTTCCTGATCATCAGACTTGAGCACAGGATATCACAATTAACAGGAGGTTGTATCGTACCTAAAGCGAGTTCAAACTTTATCCATCGGGAAATGAGGACACGATTGAAGTGGCCGTGAGCAATAATTAGCACGTCGCGTGTTCCCTTGCCTTCTTCAAAATATTGTCTGTGGTACTCACGAACCTGCTAGACATTAGATTTGCAGGGTATGCAAGTAAAGCACCGACCTTGGCGATCACACAATCAACGCGATCGCGCATCTCCTGAGCACTCTCGCCTCCGGGACAGCTAGATTGGTCGAGTCGATCGGGAATCATCGAGTGAGACCTGGTGATAACTTACCCATCTCTCCAAATCTCCCATTTAGGGTCTATCGCAAGAATTTCATGCTTAAACAAGCCTTCATACTTCCCATAGTCCCATTCTCTAACGGACTCATCAATGATGTGATCCGGGACCTTGGACAAATGCTCGAATAACAAGTGGAACGTTCTGTGTGCTCGCTGACGGGGAGATACGAGGGCGACACAGAGATTCTGTGGATCGATGGGTTCTGAAAAAGCAGGAACAGGATGAATCGGACAACTATTGTAAACAGGGCATATGATACTGACTGCCTTCGCCGACCAAGACATGTGCTTTGGACTTGATTTGTTCCTCTCCACGGACTGTCAGAGGAATGTCGCTTGTTCCAGTCTAGAGAGGACGTATTGACATATCGAAACTAGAATGTTTTATTAAGTAGTACTTACATGCCGTCTATTGCAAAAACATTAGCCACGACTACGCCCAAGGCTTAAAGGCCAAGCTTACCCATTCAAGGACCATTCTGTTTCACCTTTATAAGGAAATCCAAGTCAAACCCTTCCGCTAAGTACAATATGTGAATGATACTGTGCGCACCATGTCGAATAATAAACAGTCTTGGTGTCGGAGGGGTCATGATGTTGTTAGATGACGGTTGACACCAGTATCGATGATCAGTGAGTGAAACTGAACTGTGGGTAATAAGAGGAGGCTATCCTAAACTGGTTCCGTTTAGCAGTAACTATTAAGTAAGACTGACTCTGCTTTGAACAATTCAGTTCCTCCGAACTCGAAGCTGCAAGTTCGCCATCTGTGCCATGTTTGATGACTGTAACGTCTTGTGCTTATATCTTGACACTGTTTTCTAACGATCCACGTAGTCGTCGAGCACGCTGCTCCAACAGCAGGTCATTCTCGTGGCATTGCGCCTCTTCCGCAAGTCCAGTACGAGGGTTACGAGCCGTCGCCCTATGATAGCGAAATTCACGCTGAATTAGAACATACTGGAACCTTGGTGCGTAAATAAATATCAGAAACATTCATTTACTGAAATTCCAAAGGATGCTCCATTACCGAGCCCAGTTACGGCCAACACACCATTATTCGACCTCGGACGTGTCCAATATACGCTTCCAGCGCCTCTCGTGTCTTTGGCAGTTTCCTCAGATGTTCTTGCAATGGCATTGGCATCGAATACAATAGTCTTCATTGAGCTCTCTCATGCGGAGCATGTCGTTACGATCCCCATCCTACGAAAAGCGACCGAGTTGACCATACACAAGATCTTTCTCGACCCATCAGGCCGTCATCTTATCGTCACCTCCACTCAAGGCGAAAACTGGTATTTATACCGTGGCTGGAAGAAGCCTAGGCAACTCAAGTCATTCAAGATGGTAATCGAGAGCGTCGCATGGAATAAGGCTGCGTTATTGGCATCCACCCACTCCATGTCAACAAAAGAATTTTTGATCGGCACGCGGAACGGTGGTATATTTGAAGCTGTGTTAGATGCTGGCGAGGATTTCTTCAAGTCACAGGAACGGTACCTGCAGCTTCTGTTTACCCTCCCTGAAAAGTATCCAGTCACTGGGATCAAGTTTGACCTATTCCCCCCCTCTGACCTTCGGAATGCTTTGGTCATCGTTACAACTCCTTCACGGATATATCAATTTACAGGCTCACCAGATCGGCGATCTGAAGAGGGTGGTCGTGTTTTCTCTTCCTTGTTCGCCGCATATCGGGAAACTACGCCGAGTAAGTAATGAGTGTTTAGCAGTATAGCTCTTTTTGACATAAATAAGAAATATCCGAACTACCTGGAAACCTGCAGTATTCTGAACTTCATTTCTACACCCCTAACTCAGACCAAGCACTATCCCTTCCGAAGAATCTTGCTTGGATGACCGGTGTGTCTCTTTATGTTTATGATTTCTTCATTTGATGCGAATATTCGCAGCTCCTGGTATCTATCACGGGACGCTCAATTTCGACCCGAATTCTGATGACCACATCGATTCAACTCAACTCCATCCATACCCATCTTTCTTACCTGGCACATCTCCTGACGCTTCTCAATCAACCCCAGAAGTTCCTGTCTCTATTTCCCTGACGGAGTTCCATTTCATCTTGTTGTATAGGGACCGCATTATTGGTATCTCCACCTTGAATGGAAAGCAGACTTATGAGGATGCTATACCGTTGGTAGGTCACACGTATCAACGCAGGTTGCATCGTTGCTGAGGGTTGGTTTAGAGGCCGAATGAAGTCGTCCGAGGACTTGCTGCTGACCCAGTTCGTAAAACATATTGGGCCTACACGGATCAATCTATTTTCGAGCTTGTTGTCGGCAATGAGAATCGGGACGTCTGGCAGATATATCTGGCTCAGCAAAAGTTTGACATTGCACTTCGGTATGCAAAGGTCGGCAATATCACACAGTTTACCTTCACTGGATACTGACTAGTTGAGTACAGACAGCGGGCCAGCGAGATAGCATCTTGTCTGCTCAAGCGCATGCATTCTTTGATGAGGGTCGTTATTTCCAGGCTGCACAGTGCTATTCTCAGTGTTCTGCGCCATTCGAGGAGGTTGCATTAAAGTTCTTGGATGATGGCGAACGGGATGCGCTGCGCTCGTACTTGATCTCAAGACTCGAGCGGACACGGAAGTCGGCGAGTTTTCCCTCTGCGATATTCAACAATTAGGTCCTCACTGTTTTTACACCGCAGGACTTGACTCAGCGGATGATGTTGGCAACATGGCTTATCGAATTCTATCTCAGTAGATGTAATGAGCTGGACAACCTGTGTGCTTCTGAGTCGGTGACAAGCGATGTCGAGAACCTGCAAACTCAACGTGCGATCCTTGAAGACGATCTGCGACAATTCTTTGATACATATAAGGTACACCATTCTTTACATGATTTACTCACTTGAAAACATCTTCTGCAGAGTAATCTAGACAAGAATGTTGTTTATGAGTTGATCCAAGGTCATGGTCGGACTGACATGTTCCTACACTATGCTACGGCGGTCGGTGACTTCGAACGCGTTATTGCACACTGGATATTGGAAGAACAGTGGACCAAAGCCATTGATGTACTCAACCGCCAGGTAAGCATTGTACTCACGCACTGCGATGTCCCTGACTAACTGGAGGAAGACAAACCCTGAGCTATACTACCGCTTCGGTACCGTGTTGACCAGGCAGGCACCCAAAGAGATGATTGAATCCTGGTTAAAACAACCGTCTTTAGATCCCTTGCGCCTCATTCCTTCTCTGCTCCAGCTGCAGCATCTTCCTTGGGACCCGCTGTCTCCTAACCACGCTGTGCGGTACCTCAGTTACGTAGTGTTTGAGCAGAGCAACAAGTCACCAATGGTTCATAACCTTCTTGTGACATTCCTTGCGACTCGGTTACCTTGTTCTTCAGAAGAGGATGGCCCGTTGCTAAGTTTCTTGACCTCGGCGCCCTCGGATCCGATGACAGGCAAACCGTACTATGACCTCGACTATGCTCTTCGAGTGTGCAAAAGAACAGGGCGCATCCAATCATGCGTTCACATCTATTCGCAAATGGGTCTTTGGGAAAACAGTGTGGACTTGGCATTGGAGAAGGGTGACTTGGAGCTCGCGAAGGAAAATGCTAACAAACCGGAGGACGACGCACCGTTGCAGAAGAAGCTTTGGCTCAAGATTGCGCGATACGTGGTGCAGGATAAACAGGACATTAAAACGTAAGTGAAATTTTCGTCAGTGAGTGTTCCTGCTCATAAGTCTGCATAGCGCAATGCAATTCTTGGAAAACACGAATATACTCAAGATTGAGGATATTCTGCCCTTCTTCCCTGACTTCGTCGTCATTGACGACTTCAAGGAGGAAATTGCGCATGCTTTGGAAGGTTACTCAGCCCACATCGATGACTTGAAACGAGAGATGGATGATGCGACTCGTACTGCGGAGTCTATCAAGCAGGACATCGCGGAATTGAAGAATCGTTTCGTAACCATCGATGCGGGGGAAAGGTGCTGCGTTTGCTCGCAACCTTTGTTAACGAGGCAGTTCTACGTCTTTCCCTGCCAGCACACCTTCCATGCAGATTGTCTGATCGGATTGGTAAGTTTGCTCTTGCTATTAAAGAGAAAACAATTGTATTGAATCGCGCGGTCGCCAAGGCAAAAGAATATCTTCCTACGCATGCGCTCCGGCGGATTATTGCTCTGCAGACCGAACTAGTGAAGGGAGGTGAAAAAACTAATCTTGATAACGCAGTCTCTATCACGCCAAACGGACATTCGCGCCAGGCGACTCAACAGCGCACACTCTTATCTGCTAGCTTTGGAAGCCCTGTACAGAACGGTACCAAGGCCGCGAATCTCCTCGGACGAAATCTACTTTCTGCTGGAGATCGCCTGAGAGATCTTATTGTTCCAGACGCGTTGGCTTCGGTTGTATCTGCACCGGGGTGGATGTCGGGTATGAGTGGGGGGAAAAAGGTTGGGGTGGATAAAGACTTTGAGAAGAAAGCAGAGAAGTTACGGGCCGAGCTGGACGACGTTCTCGCGAGCAGTTGTCCGCTGTGTGAAAGTGTGGTTGCAGGGTTGGATAAGCCATTCGTGAAACCAGGTGAATTGGACACGACCTGGACGCTGTAGGGATGGTACATTGTATGAACATAGCATACTCTAATACAATATCTCTAGCAGTGGTCAACCGTGAATTTTTTTTGTGCGTCCTGCCTTTCGTCGTAGCCTCGCTGTTTTTCTAGCTCCCATCTTGGGTACAATCAGTCTCAAAAGGAAAATACAGAACCTGGATGGATCTACCTTTGCTTTGTCTTCTTCCAGTCTGCGCCGCTCCTCTGCAGCGTTTTTCCTCTCGAGGGTGATTTCTCGTCTCCTACGTCATAGGATTACACGAATCTGATCCACAACACGTTGTACTCACCGTTGCTTCTCAGCTTTTTTCTCATTTTTGAGCTCAGTTTCCAACTTCTTTGCAGCGTTGGCTTTTGTTGTCTTCTTCATTCGTTCCTCAAAGCTGGACCTGTGTCCGGCAGAACATTGCGTTCGACTAATTGCCGAATGATTTTTTGTTCACATTGAGTGGAGTATGGTACGTACAATGTTGCTGATTTTTGTGCCTTCCATGATTTCCCCGAGACACGTCCATGTGATGAGGAAGTGAGAGGGACAAGCTCTTCTGACATTGTGGTCAAGATGAAGGCGTTCATGTCCATATTAGGATCGTGTGATTAGATATTACGTAAGTTAATTTAACGATGTCTTCAAGGTGAATGTTCGAGGTAATTTATGTGTTTTTTTTTCTCAAGGCGTATAATAGGCTCGTGTGCCGATCGAGGCTACGTACTACGCATCGGAGGATAACTAGTTTCATAAATTTAATTTTGTGGAATGATTTAAACTTTGTTTTTTATTATACGTGGGATTATTTCTATTTCATAATGTGTTAGAACCAAGGTTGGTAGCATGTCTCTTACCTTGGACTGACAAGTTCTGTGGTCATGTTGAGGTCCGTCCATTCACCATGGGACGCCCAAGACGACCTTCGGAGCGTCCGCTCCTATGCTCCACCTCACACTCGTTTTTCTTCAATATCCGAATTTTCCGATTCCCCGTCAGTCTACAGTCACGCTTACTTCTCTCCAGACAGCAGGGATATTGAACCGAATACCAGCTCATATCGCTATGATGTACCAGACTCCTCCAGCCAACGTCGGCCATCCATTTCGAACTCTGACTACCTCGATGATTATGCAGCGAGTAGTTTGGATCTCGATGATGAGGACGTTGCGAGTGTTTTAATTAACACACTTGGCGACACGGAAAATGATGACGAAGACGACGATACCTCCCATAGGATAAGTGTTCAGGGTCCAAAGATACGGTTCCACTCTCGAGCTCCTTGGGAAACCGGAGAAGATAACATTGACGAGAACGACTCAGATCATAGTGCAATGTCCAATGTCTTTGGCAAAAAAGTCAAAAGTAAGACTGCGAAAGCTGATCTCATGCGGCACTTCGGCAAGAGTTCTTCCGCCAGACCCAGCGCCGAGTCAATTCGTTCTCAGGTTCAATCCAATAGCTCTTTTGAAATTGTTGCGGGTAATCAATCTGGCTCGCGAGGTGCCTTGTAGTACGTGTTTATCTCTCTTAATGTGTGACGTTTTGACCCCCAACATTTAGCACCCTGGCCCAGGAATCATTCTCGACCTCCTCTTTGACTGTCCCCAGCTCTCAACGGGTTCCTGCCCTTTCGCTAAGAAATTGCCATAATTTTTCTCTTCCCCGCACTACAAACTATCCACCCACAACTCACTACGACGACCAGATGCCAGAAGAACCTCAGTCTCCCACGAGCTCCTTGCAAGAAATGGGACACGTTTCCCGGTCATCATCCTCCACACAAGATATACCCAGACCATACTCTCCAGCTTCCGAGGTTCCACGAAATCACGAACGTTGTGCTACCGTTTCGTCGTTTCATACTTCCAGATGTCGCGTGTCTCACGAGGACTTCGTACATCCCTATGCCAACCCTGATTTGGTTGCTTCTTATACCCCTCCTAGACCTACCCAGCTCCGTTCTACCTTTGGACATGTCTCGCGGAGCGATTCGGCCGTCACTGTGACGGACTCACTGAGTTCACGGTCCGGTGCTTTCTCATCCACTATAACACCAGATACCTCTGCCTCATCTATACCATCACGAGATCACATTTCCTCCACGGGCATGCGTGTTCATGGCAAAGATATTTCTCCCCCCATCGCAGTTCTCCACTCCAGCGACCTCAATTCCACGCAATGCGATCAAAGCACCAACTTACCGTCTTTTCACCCCCCACCCGCATTTGAAGGTGTCCCAGGTTGGAATGCTTATCCCTCTTCAAGTGTCACTTTGATATCGCTGCAGGAGGCACAAGCGAGAGAAAGGACCCGTAGTGCTACTGCCAATGCCGTGGTTTCGTCCCCCTCTCGGGCCCATGAGACTACCTCACGCATACCTTTTCCTGATGCAGATGACACTGCCAGTATAGCGAGTACTGAGACTTCCGCTACTGGCAACTTCAAGCAAGCTCGCCCTCGTTCCACTAGTGCTGGCGCTCGTGCCAAAGGTGTCCTTCATTCAGTCGTTGCGGCATCTTTCCATAATAAGCCTGAGCGAAGGGGGTCAGAACCCGACACCATTAATTCCAGTGGCCAAACCCTGAAGCACAAGAAAAGCGGGTTTATGAGGCTCTTTAATGGGCGTGAACGGGAGAAAGGTCGTGACAAGGGGAGGAGTCCACCGCCCCCAGTTCCGCCTTTACATGGTGTTTACTCGGACTACCCTCACGCAGGCAACGAAGATAGTAAATCGTCACTTCCAACGATTCTACCTCGCCTGTCATCCTTGAGCTCAGATGCCAGGAGCAGCACTGCCCTCAACGAGTCCTCATCAGATGCCGAAGGACTTTCCCCAAAGATGTCATCACCTTCGCTGAAGCGCGCCCCGCCCTCGTTGTACATATCAACTGGCGCATCAAACCGCTCTCCACTCTGTGCTGATCATCGACTCATGGACCCAGCTCAATCACCCCAGTCAGGCAAAAAACCACCTGGGCATCCTCAGCTTGAGGCCATTGACTTTCAAGCTCTTAAACTACGTCCAATATCTACGACGTTCAGCTCTCAATTCGCTGACATTGTTGCCATCCCTGAGGTAGAGCATACCCCTGAGCTCGAACTGGACACGCCGACATCTACAATCAGTTCAGTTGCAGCGCTCTCGCCCGTCACTCCTGGATGGTCGCGACCTAGCGACGATAAATCATCGCCAGAGGAACAATCCCTCGTAATCAAGGCTTTGCGGGAGCAGATGATAGCAGCGAAGAAGGCCTGGCAGCACCAAATCTGGGATCTGCAAGGTCAAGTGAGGAACTTGCAGGCTGAAATTGAGGACCTTCATGCTGCGGATGAAGACAAGGGATATTGCGAACACTGCGGTAGGGGTGGTCCCAGAAAGGAGCGTGAAGCTTCTAATGCAGGAGCGAAGAAAATTGGGGTTGTCGACAGACCGAGGGGACGCACAGGCGATTCCGCTCGTTTTGTCAGTAGAAACTAGGCAGGTGTCTGCCAATCACCACCATGACTACCCTATTTCACTTAACTAGGAAGGTTGGATCACCATCATGGCCTTGTCACTCATTATTTCTTGCTTCAAAGGGCCACATCAAATATATGGCTGCTAATCAGTCGGTCGTGTGCGTCTTGATATTTGGGCTTACATTATCTATCTAGCTCTTGTCTTATGTATAACTTCTTGTTTTTCTTCCCCCCCGTGGCTAATTAGGTATAATTCTATTCATCTTATAAACTTATCAGTAACTTACCACATTCCTTTCGGCGCCTTCCTCATTGTCGTTCATTGTTGATACCTTCGATTTGTTCCAGTTCATATTTACCTCTCAATCGGCATACCTCTTTGAGTACTGTATATTGCTAGTTATGTTTTCTCGCAGAAGAGATGTATGTGATATATATAAACAATCTAGCTGTCCAAAAGTCCTATGCATAATGTATATAAAGAATCCGACCAGCTCAGCTCTCATCGTCTGCCCCCAACAACCAGCCAATGCCTCGTTGAAGCACTCGGCTTGCTTGTTGGGAGACATCTTCACCATCCAGCCTGCGGTGGTTTTCATCTCTACCTCCTGACCTAGCTTGACCTTCACGACTCTCCGAACGCTCGCGTCCACCGACTCTGAAGGGGAAATTAGATGCCACGCGGCTGAAGGCTCGACCAGCGAGGGCAGCCGCATCCTCGGCATTAAGAAGAGGAGTTGTGGGAACGTGAATATTTTTTAATCGTGATTGCAAGGAAGAGACAGGTTTTGTAGCGGCAGGTTTCGGACGGGGGGAATGATCAGCAAGTCGTTCCTTGCGCACCTCCAAATCCTCTTGTTCTATTCGCCGCCAAGGAATCAGAATATCATTCAGTTTGTCTGCCGGGCACAGCTCCAGCGCACGACCCATGAGCGTGAGCTTCTGTTCAACGTCCGGGAATTCTGGATGCCGCCCAAGCTGAAAGCAGGCGAGCCAACAAACTTCGCTGGCCTCCTGGAGTCGTGGCTCCTCTGTTCCTGATGATGCAATAGCTGAACGAAGGTTGAAGACTACGTCGATCATCTTTTGGTTCGTATCAAAAGCCCGTATAAAATCCCCTGCTTGTAATGCGGCATCAGATACCATTGCCAGAGTCTTCACCTCTGCAACGACGTCGTCTCGGAAGCCGAGTTTGTGAAGGAGGTCGAGCATTACTTGTGTATGTTTATAGGCGTCTGCATTGCTCGAAAGAACCCGGGAGATCAAGGACAGACGGTCTTTGGTGAGTCGTATCTCAATGGGTAAGATGGGAATTCCTGGTCGAGACATAATATTGAATGAAGAGAGGCGGGATGTGGCTTCGATAAAATCTCGCTCTTTTGTCAACTGCTGAGATGGCGCAGGAACGTCCAAGCTAAATAAAGCATGAGCACCTTGTATCCTGCTGTATTATGAGGGCTCACCAGTCATAGGCAAGCTTCATGTCGCCAACTTTGTAATTAGCAGACCGTGCGTTGTCATAAAACTCGCGAGACGCGGCAAGGCAGAGATCCTCGATTTTAGAGGATTTAAGGACTAGCTTGCCATGCTTAGAATGAATAAGGTCTTTGGCGATATCAAATCCTGATTGACGGTTGAGCATCGAGCCAAGAAAAAGCTAGTATACTCACGACCAGAGCTCAGAAGCCCGCTGAAGAATATGGATGACACCTCTTCTTCCGTCAAAAGTCCGAAGGCACTTGGTACACCAGATTCATTCTTCCCACAAAGTTTTAGCATGTCATCCAGCAACCATTCCCAGTCCTCCATCTCCCCAAGTTTGTCGGCGACGGCACCAGTGCGACGAGCCATCCTGTTGGCCCAAGCACGCTGCTCTGTGGCATTGCCTGCACTCTGAAGGAACCAGCGTAATGGTGCAGGAACGTTCCACCGCGCAAATATCTCTCCGGATTCAAGATGAACGTCAAGAATGTCAAGCGCGCGCGAAAGCGAGGCGACTGGAAGAGGCTTGAAGAAGAAAAGTAGATCTGTAGGGCCACACTGAGGGTGCGCTGTAGATGGCGTCACGAATTCTCCAAGAGAAACGATCGTAGCGTCTGCCTCGTCTGCTTCGTCTTCGGGACTTGGGCCAATGTCCCATGCGGGAAGGCACTCAAAAATACGACTCATCGTGATCCACTCGGTGAGGCTGTTGCTACCATAAAGGCAAGCCAGAGCAAGCCGTGCAACGTCTTCATCATTCTTGATGACTCTTTGGGGCGGAAGCAATGTCGGTTTGGAGGCTTCAATGATTGCCGCGACGATATCCAACGGTGCATCAAGAACGTAATTATGAAGAAGACGGTCAGGAAGATCTGGATCAGGCTGACCAGCCCGTTCCGACCGCGACTCCAAAACGAAGAGATAGGGCATAATTAACCGCGAGATATCCTTAGCTACGCTGTCTGGTGTTGAATGAGCTAGGTATGCACCCACAACTTGGGACGGTTCCATGCTTCGCCAGCGTGCTAAAGTCCAATCTTCATCATCTTGAGCCCATGCCTGAGGAACGTCGTAAACCAGCCGAGTCATCAAACTCAGATCTTCTCCTAGCACGTCAAGGTCTGGGATGCCTAGCGAGCCACCATGCTGTACAAGGGAAAGTGCTACGTCTAGCATCCCTGTCGATGATATGACCTGGTCGACACGTTTCCAGTACCAATTAGTCAGTTGATGTGCAGACAACAACTGACTTTCTTGGGAGGCAACGTTGGCTAAAGAGGGATACAGAGCTGCGAATTCATCTGAGAGCTTCATTTGTGCAAGAGCCGCTTGAACCTCTGTTGACTCTACCCAATCTTCTTCCGTCCGCCATCTGCGTAATGGGCTTGCAAGCTCTTTGTCTGTGGCCCCGTCATATGCTGGAAGAAAGTCACAGTAGTCGGAAGGGTTAGAGTGACATGGTATGCTTTCCAGAATGGTGAAGCGGGACGGCCACAGACACGAGCGGTGGTACGTCAGGAGTGTCCGTACAGCGTCGAAACACTCCTGCGATGCGTAGAAGCATGCCATATCCAAGATGTCCTCTGTCAAAAAGTCCTGTAACGGTATAGGGAGCAGAACAGGAGTTGCTGCGTGAGCAATGATGGAGGCTTCTGCTTCTTCTTTCCAAGGGTCATCTTCCCATTCTTCATCAATCCCTGAATTATCTTCCTCGTCTCTCTTCTTCGCCAGAAGTTCCTTATATATCTCGGCAAAGGAGTTCAGTCTGTCGACGCGCGCAAGTAGAGCAGTCCGAATGAGACACAGTTGTGCATCTTCAGGTGTATCAGTGAGGTACGCTCTAAGCAGTTCTTTAGGCTCAATTACAGCGTCAGAACTTCCAGAAGCCCTAGAGGTTGGGAGAAGGATCTCTTTGCACCTCTGCACGGCTGCGCTCGTTCGATTGATTCCAAGCTCGATGAGGGAACGTTGAACTACTACGTCGCTCACGAACCGGTCGACGCAGGCAGCTGCCACCCACAGGTCATCGTTGACTGGGACAAGAGTGTCCTGAACATCGCTAACTGTAATTTCCTCGTCCTTGAGGGTTTCCCAGCGAGTATATGATGACTCAGTGGAGACCATGGTGATGGTGAGGATATGAGGAACAACCTTGAGGGCCTCGAGTCAGTGGTGCTTCAGTCTGCTGCAAAGTATGCCACGTGCATACCACTTGTGTGTGATTATATCGAGGTTTGTGAAATTATGATTAAACCTTAATATTTATGAAGAGCACATCACTCTTTGAAGTTCGATTACTGCACCTCTATAATCATCTGCAGACAACCATCCTATGATACCGTCACAGATTCCCTGATTCTAGTGATTCACTTGCATTCAAGCAACCACCTCAGGAAATATTATTGGATATACTAGAATTTGCACTTCCACTCAGTCTTTCTGGACGCATCCTTGGCTTGCGGACCTTTGTCTGCTTGGTGGCGCCCGTGTCTGGCGCAGCGAACAAAGAGATCCTCAGTTCTTGTCTGCAGCACCCTCTGTTATACCGAGCAATACATCTTCGCCGTGTCGGACAAGCCGTAGCACTTTGCAGGGCAATACGTGACTTGGCGAGATGATTATGGACATCAATGTGTCTTGTCATGTCATGTTCCAGTACTCTGTAATGTTCGATGAAGCCTTTCAACGCATCTTAGGCGTAAACACAAACGCTACACGTTGATCGCTAAGCATGGTGGGTATCGGCTCCATACCCCTGTATGACCTCTCGAAAGTAGTCCAACGGGCCCTTCCACACCGCAAAAATCTCACCAGCTTGTCTTTATGCTTTCATACTACCTACGGTAAGGATTGTGTCAAACATCTTACCCCCGAGCATGTCCAGGAATTTCATATTACCATGATGTAGTCTTCCCAAGACCCGGGCCGCTGTCCTGTCTTGGAGCACTCGCATTATTCCAGAACTCGCAGAGTCAGCCCATGAGCCCCTTCTGGGCATACCCAATGACCAGTTTCTTCTAGACCACTTTCCTCGGATAGGAGGTGTCTGTCACACAGGACTTTGCGGTAGATAGGTATCTGGGCGACGTGGCACCCCTCCGCGGGGCCGGTCTCAATGCCATACAGGTGTCATGAAAGTCTCGATGCTTTCCGTAACTCCAAGCCATTAGGTTATTGGATCCGGCACTGCTCAGAGCTACAGGGCCACCGTGGCGGCTCACCTCGTCATTCCTCTCGACTTGGTGCAGCACCACGAGACCTTGGAGTAACGTTTTCAAGGGGTTTAGGTACAGCATGAAGCAGGACATGGAATATGTCTCATCTCATGTGGCCGCTTATGCTGGTCTTCAATTGTTCTAAGCATAGACGGCGCCGACATTGACTCAACATCAGCAGGCCCCAACTCAAAGAGTGATGGCGAGACATTCGACAGTGTCTCCTCAGTATCGTATGCAGCATGTGACAGCGAGGGAGATCTAGAAACGGTTGAATATTTCCCGTTTGTTGCAACAATGATTTAAAAACCTGAAAACGAAACAAACGTAGATCTCGAGACGACATTGTACATCGACTGTCATATTTTTGGGACATAATGTTATGTACTTTACGTCTTGTGACGAACATCCATCGACATCGCTATGTAGGATGATATCCGTACATATGGCTTTTACCTCGATGAATAATCAGAACTTTCATCCGTAAGGTGAAACTACGATACTTTTACCAGAGTAAAGGGATGGTGAGATATGCGATCTACCCGTGGCCAGGCGCTACGAAACCACTGACATGTAAACTGGCAATCTAAGATGTGTGGGTCCATGAACCTCCCATACCAAAAGAATGAGTGAAATGAAAACCGAAGCGATCAAAACAAGGTTTCCTGAAGCAACAATGTAAACAAATGAGAACTTTCAATGTAGGATTTACGAGCTTACCTCGTCCCTAAGGTATTCACCAACGTCACTAGGAAAGGATATTTCGTAAGACACAGCAAACGTGATGATCGATGGAACCTACGCTTGATGAAAGACAATTATGGCTGTTGGATCTAGTTTCCGGGTATCTACTGTCGACCGAGCTGTGACGCCAAAGCCCTGCAAAAACGATGAGTCTGGGCCGAAGGCATCAGAAAAGACTACGTACTAGTGGTACATCATTCATACTGAAGACTACCACCCCTTGATGTTCAGGAGTATCTTCTGTTATCCGGCCAAGATGCGCCTTCACCACATGATTGCCGTACAGGAACGGCATTTCTCCGTTTGGTTTGATCCAAACCTATCGGACGTCGAAGTAGATAATTGCGTTACAAAAATTGCCAGAGGGGCAGCAAGTTCATAGGGCGCACCTTGTATTTTGCATATTGTGCAATATGGTCAAGCGCTGTTACATGCAACTTGAACTTGCCACTTTTGCTGAATTTTCCGAAACAAGTGCCAACGCTAACGAAATTTGGCCGAGCGACTGATATGCTCATACGCATCGACGATTCTGAGACATAGTAGACCCTATCTTTGTGTAGCCTGAAACAATATGGTTCATCCTTGCGGTCGATGAGATGGATAAGATTCTTTCCCTGATTTTCATAGGGTCAGTAAAGAAGGGGTATAAAAAAACACAGGCAATTATGCGTACGATGTAGTTTGCAAGTTTTGTGAAAACTGCTTTGCTCTCGTCTTCTGTGAGGGGACGCATTGCGAAGTTGAAGTTACTTGAAGCGAACTGTAAAAATGAGGCTAAGGTGGCAGTTTGCAATGAAATCGAGTTTTGAAATAAATAGATTTCCGAGTAACGAGGTGAGGGGCAAGTTTCGGTTTCTCATCGGGAATGTCCGAAAGCACAGCTTACTTAAACAGATCTTTGCAGGTGGTTAGATCAAGTTCTTTGACAAATTTGAGAACACCGTAATTAGTACCTAGCTCCTTGCGCACCACGAGCTACGAAGATTGGCCCAGCTGACTCGACTACAACGACCGAATTGTTTGATGCTCCTGCCTTGAGGTCCATTCGAAATGTCTACACCCTCATTTTCGTCATTTCCACCCTCGTTCGCCTCGTTCCCAGACCTTGACCCTGGTCCGAGTAGGAATACCCTGAACCGGACGCGAAATGAAAGCTCCACAAACGCTCGGGAGAAAGATGGCATGGTTAAAAAGGACAAGAACCGACGTGGCAGCAAGAAGTTGGCAGACAAGTCTCGAAAAGACAAGAAACATAAGACGGCAAACCACGACCTTGAGCCGGTGCTTCCCAGGCAACACGGACATACATGGAAGGGAATGAGCATATCGGATGACGAAAAAATCAAGGCCGAGGAGGACAGACGTCTTGCTCAGAGTGATATCCAAGAAAGCCAATGGGATTCTCGCCCAGTATTTTTCTCTGATCGGAAAGGTGACCAGCTAAATGTTACTTACGGCGGTATTCACGCTGGGAATATTCCCAAGTACTATATTGTAAACCGTAAGTCATTTATTGGATGTCCTGTTGATGTCTAAATGATGTACAAGGGGGTAGAAGTATTCTTGGTCTTGATGGGGACTGGGCTATCTATCGCAGAGGTAAAGGTATAGAGATAAACATAGGAAGGAGGCATAAGGTACCATATTCCTACGTCAAACAGATATCCACAAATGACCTTGTTTCTAGCAACCCGCCCTGACCGACTCGAGCGTGACAGCATTGTTGGCAGCAACCCCGTCTCGACGCATTATTGGACCTGGGCATGGTTACAAGTATGAAGAAGTGGATGGTTTTTTGCGACTGCCCTCCAACCATGGTCAGACAGCTGCCGAAGACTATCGCGCTGTAACCAGGCAGCAAGAACACCTTGATTCGGACTCTCAGTCGTCTGCTTCAGATGACAGCTCAGGTGATGAGTCAGGACCCATTCTCACATCACATCAGTTGTCTTTAAAGACACTCGAGCAGCAGTTGGCTGTCGATCCATCTTCAGTCGAGACGTGGTTGTCACTCGTGAGACACTCATTGTCGAGCATCCCCGTCACCTCGAAAAACGCGACCAAATCTCGGGCAGAGATAACGCTTGCTATTCTTACCCGTGCTCGTGCTGCCCATGCACACAACCGGTCATCTCATATTCTATTCCTGAAATACCTAAGGGCAGGAGAGGAAGTCTGGCACGAGAGCAAAACTAAGGCCGAATGGGAAGAAGCCCTCAAACTTGGCAGAATTGAAATTTGGATGGAATGGCTCGAATGGCGGATTCGTACCGCTGCCGGTGGAGTTGACACGTCAGTCACGGATGCGACGCGCGTCTTAAGCGCGCTCGGTAGCTCTGAAAGCCATGAAATTGATAAATTACGAGTCGTGTGGCGAGTTGCGATCGCATTCCAACAAGCAGGTACGGAACTACTGCCGCGTTATTCATATTCCTTATCGATCTGTTTCAGGCTACTATGAGCGTGCTACAGCCTTATTCCAGGCACAAGCGGAATTGTGAGTTTTGTGGAATTCTACTCCGAATGAGTCCTATCTTCACACTTGTGATAGAATGTTCGAAGTGCCCCAGTCATTGTACGGACTTCCCCTTGAATCGCAACTTGAATCTCTCGAAGAATTTTGGGAGTCCGAAGTACCGCGCGTCGGCGAGCCTGGAGCGAAAGGTTGGAGTCACTGGATCTTATGCGGTAGACCTGAGAACTCCAGTTCCCCGCTGAAGGCAATTCCCCAGATGGACGTCGACATCCAATCGAAAGATCCGTATATCCAATGGCATTACGATGAGTTGCGCGCCGATCGCACGTCACGTGTGCCCGCCCGCTCCGTGAACACAATGAGCAAGTCTGACCCATACGCGACAGTTCTGCTTTTGGATATCAAGGCATTATTATTACCCCTCCACACGGAAGGTGCCAAGCATGCATTCCGCCTAATCTGGTTATCCGTTCTAGGCTTGCATATCCCTGGCCTCGTGGAAACACTGTTGCAGGGATCTTGGGATGATCGATGGTCATTCACTTGCCTCTGTTCTTTCTCGCGGTTGGATTCGATTTTTCCTGCTACTGCGGGACAGCGGCAGCTAACCGCTGACTCTTATGCTGGCACGCTCATAGGGAGAGAACGAGAATTTTCTAGCTCATTCGGTCCGATCAAAGAGTGGCATCGCGATGCTCTCGGACCGTTGGAGTGGGTAGGCCGAGAGAAGTGGCGCATGTGGAGTGCTATGGATCTGCAAGGGATCGACCAAGATTTCGTACGAGCTGTATTCAAGCAGCTCAGATGCAGTAGCGATGACTATGAGTGGGACATTTATGCACTAGCATTTGAGGCAGCTCTTAATATCAAAAGGTGCGATCCGTGTCTTTATCTGTGCGTTAGTGGCACTTATGCTGGTGCTTCAGTGCTCTGAAGCACTCGCGGACGTTTTTATTGACAGCACGAGATTCTCTACCGCACTGGGCAGCCCACGCACGTCTTGAGCGCTTGCGCGAGCACGTGGTTGATGCCCGTAAGGTTTATCAAACGGTACTTGTAGCCTCTCAGCACCCGCGAAGCCAGCGTTTCGTTGGTCAGTTATGGTGGGATTGGGCTGAAATGGAATGGCTCAACGGTGACCAAGACGCGGCACTATGTGTTATACAGCGCTCAGTCAACATCGAGGGTGCGGGTGGTATGATGATTCTTCGTGTAAAACGCGCTCTCGACGATACGATTAGCTGCGCTCACGAGCAGTGGAAGGACCAGGAGGGTTGGATAAAACTGCGGGCCTTGATCGAACTGCTTACCACCTCATCTCAAGATGGGGCACTCACAATCTTTGACTCTCAGCCGAGCATTAATGAGAGCGGTAGTCCGAGAGAGAGCATGATGGTGGCATCTCTTATACTACTGTACAATCATTCGGTCATGCTACGAAGTCCTACTCCACCGGCTGTCCTGAGGAATCGACTGCAGATTGCCGTCAACACTTACCCGGACAATAGCCTGGTGTTGGGAATGTTTCTAGAGGCTGAAAAGGGGTATGGTATCTGGGGTCGTGTACGGGCACAACTAGGACAAAACACGGCTGATGGGGGCCCAAGGGAAAAGAGCATTTCACGGCGTATCGCAGAAGTGTGGGTTGCTGGGTGGGAGAAAGGGCGATGGCAGAGTGAGATCGAACGGACGAGGAGCGGACTTTCTGCGGCTGCGGAGAGTGAGAGGTTTGTGCGATTGTCCTTTTCCGGCTATCATGGTTTACATTATTTTCAGGACTAGGGGAAGTGCTATTTTGTGGCGCGTCATTTTGGAATTTGAGATTCGGGTAGGGGAGCTGCAAAGGGCGAAAAAACTGCTTTACAGAGCAGTGAATGAATGTCCACTTGCCAAAGGTAAGTATATCGCAATGATTATGAAAGTACAAGCTAATTTTCATATGCAGATTTATACATGATAGCTTTTGGGCCGCTGCGTTCTATGTTTAGTGCTCGCGAGCTTGATGGGTTCGTTGACATTATGGCGGAAAGGGGTATTCGGATGAGGAAAGGTGTTGATGAATACGTTGAAAGGATGACTGGCGGAGATGAAAGCGGTTCTGATAACGAAGGTCTGGATGGTTCCGAGGATGAAATCGAACACGAGGCGAGGCAGAGGCGACTACTAATGCCATACTAGTACTAGTGGTGTGCAAATAATGTTGTTGTTTTGGTTTATTTGTAACGAGGACACCACAATGAATGACAAATAGTAACAAACATCTCCCTCGCCTTCCGTTAGTTTTCGTTAGACGTCAAGGCTCAAGCACCGACACCCAAGGCCATTGTTCGTTCATAGGTCGCGTATGTGAAGATCACCCGTCCCAATCATCTGGCCGGTATATCTTCTAATCACCCTTCTCTCCAATTACGTCGCTCCCTACCATTAATCACCACTGACCTACTTCGCCAGCCCCGTACGGGGTTCTATAGTTTATTTACAACAAATACTGTAATCCAGCATGTCCACCATTCCAGCTCCCTTACTACCACTCGCTCGTGAAGAGTGGCCAGACGCAGACTTCGATCTACCAGATGGCGACCATATCCGTTCTCTCGACGTTGAATCCGACAAGGATGAAGATGAAGATGAAGCTATGGATTGGGACATTGAAATGGACCTAGGGAAAACCGGTGGCGCAAAGGCAAAGGCCGTCGTCGCCGGCATGGCTGCCAGGTCGCACTTCTCAAGAATTGTCTCTGGCAACATGATCACAATCCGTCCCCCACTCACTTGTCAAGAGGAAGAAGATGAAGAAGAGGATGAAGGTGTGTCTACTATAAAGGTCGCCACTCTTCAAATGGCTGTTGCCAAGTCCCCTCCTTCTCCCATCGACGAGGACATCGAATCTGCCTTCGCTCTCCCTTCAGACCTCACACAATTGTCCCTCGCACCTATCTCACTTAGCCATCGCTCTTCGAAGAACTCCTTGGAATGGGGTGATCACACTTCATCATCTCAATCCTCTGATGCGTATTCCTCCCTTGGTCTCGCCGATGCTTCCTCATCATCAAACTCTGTATCCTCCCTTTCCTTACACGAAACAGAAGAAAGTGAATGCGATGAAAACGAAAGCGAGCTTGAGGGACTAGTCGTTCCCTCCGGCCTCTTCGAGTCCAGCCAGAGCGCAAAGCATCTTAAAAAGATGCTGGAACTCAAGAAGCAGGTCCTAATAACTGATCAACGCATAAAAGTTGCCAGCCCCGACCCCGAGGATGACTTTGAAACGGGTCTCCTTATCGAGGATGATGACGATTTCAGCCCAAGCAGGCTCGTAAACACAAAACAGAACCAGCGCTACAATCGTAGCAAAAGCGCTCCTGCTCGTGCACTCTTGCCCACACGTCCGCCCTCAAGGATGAGGGCCGACAGGGCAAAGTCACCTGTAAATCCTCCTGTCTCATCTGTCCGTCAGTTACAGCGCATTAAGCTTTCATCTTCACCCCCACCCCGCCCCTTGTGTACACGTGCTCTTACTTATAAGGAAGCACTTTCCGCCGCCCCTCCTCTTCCAACAAACACCTTTTTATCCCCTAAACCTGGCAGTCTCCGAGGACAAAAGTCGCATTCTGGCCTTAAACCCCCTACCCCTCCCTCAACACAACGCAAGGGGCTCACCCGCAAAGCCTCTTTGTCTTCCTTAATGGAATGCAGCACCTCTCAGGCGTCAGGCTCTGGTGTCGTTATTGCTGCAGGTCCATCATCAGGTAAACTTGCACGCTACGAAGCACCCACAGCTGCCTCACGTGCAAAGTCACACACGAGCTCAACCAGTCGTATCCACGGCCTCGACTTTATCGTGCCACCCACGAGGCCGTCTACCCCTTCTTCAAATCAAGCCGCACTGCGCTTGACTATGCCAACTTCAATGCGTATGAAGTCGCGACCTGCTCTGTCTTCTGTCTTCCCCGGACCTGCCATTACTCTCCCTGCACCCCAACCTTCACATCGCGCAACATCACCAATACCACCTCGCCCTCCTTCAACACTATCATTACGTAGTCGTGCTATTCAGGCGCAGCCACCATTCGTACCTTCAACATCAGCTCCTAAGCTTCTGCGCCGACCAAAGCGACAACGCACATATGGCGACGGCACTGAACTAGATGCCTTTGACGACCTCCCGACAGACCGAGATAAAGAGGGAAGGTTTAGGGTACAACCTAAGGCGACAAATCGTGGTCCTGTTGCTAACTTGTCAAAGTCCTCCGACAAGGAGAAAGATAAGGAGACAGGTACCATGCGCAAGAAGGGAAGAAAGGATGTCACTAGCTCAGGTAAGAACACGTGTATTTGTGTGCTCGCCCTCCCCATATACCTTCCTATTATAGATGTTTCGGGCGCACTTGCACCTGCCACAAACACATTGAGGCGCACAGGTCGCATAGAGTTCCCAAAGGCTTCTGGCACCGAGATTTCCATAAAGAAAAAGAAAGATGCCTCATCACCTGTGCTTGGCCACACAAGGAGAAAACCTACCCTGATCCGCCACCTCGGCAGTGCAAGCGGACCAAAAGGTACGATTGAGTCATAGTAGCTCTTAATTTGATGTTCATGGGAGTGTCAACACAGTTGTGGGTGAGATGAAATGGAATCCGACAACCCTTCGTTGGGAAGGGAATGATCAAGTACTCCGTGATTTTGATACAGTCGTCGGAAGTTCCACGCGCCCTGCATTGATCACACACCTCACCGGGTCATCCATTGGATCCCCAGTGGGTTCCTTTGCCGCTGGTGCTCGCAAGGTCGGCAACATGATCTTCGACCCCACACGGATGTGTTGGGTGTCAACATTACCTCCCGACGAAGAAGAACCAGATGTCTTCGCCGATCTCGCAGATGACGAGGATGATGAAGATGCGTGGGAAGCAAAGGGAGGCACAATCCGTGCCAGTCAAGGATGCACCAGTGGTGTAATGTCAGATACAAGCGCCTCGACAAATTCAGCTATCATCATCACCGCCCCCAGCCCAGCACGTAGCCGAATACGAACAAATTCCGAGTCGGAAAGCGATCGTGGTTCAAGGGCATCCATTGTTTATGACGTGGCCGATGATTTCGTGGAAATATGTCGCGCTGCAGAAGAAAGACACAGGCAAGAAATCAAAGGATGGCGAACGTCACGGCAGACAGATCCTTTTGCTTCGCCTAATCGACGAGACCTGTATGAAATTCGTGCCCTGGCTACTCGGAAGTATTGATATTATTTTCGTATCTTATGCTGTTCCCAAGTCTCCTCCTGATTGAACTGCACGACAACCCTATGCATGTCTTTGATTCGCCTCAGATTTGCCGTACAAAATTATTGGATTTGTTCCTTGCCACTCCCTCGATCGTTCATGTATCATTGATTCGATTCGTTGTTCACCTATCTTATTACTTTTACTTGGTTCTTTTATCGTCGCTCGTTAGATTTTCCCTTTTTTTTCTTCCCTTCTCGCTGCTCTGTCTCCTCTTGACTCAATGTGTATGGGATAATGTGGAATACCTGTTCAAATACCGGAAACATTGTGAATTAACCGACAATCAATTAGGTTCAAATATAGGTCGAAATCGCTCTCAGACTCTAGCGCTCTAGTTGCCATTCCATGCCAACTAACAACGAATGTCCTCCACGGCTGGGGAGAGCATCCTCGTAGGCACTGGACATATCACCTGTGATCTACATTCATCAACTGTCGTCTTTTCAAAGCTTTCGTCTTCATACCCGCTCAAGCTCTTGTCGCCTAGAGTTGCAGAACATGGGGTTGCTATAGTATATGTGATGAGCTATGGGGGTGGTCTGGTTGGCGGTGATCGTATACAACTTGTTGTTGAAGTAGGAAAAGAATGCAAGCTCCTACTGCTCTCACAGGTGCGATGGTGTATGTCTCATGATGATGACTATCTGAGACTATATTCGTCAGGGATCCACAAAAGTCTTCAAAACGCGTGCTGGAAATAGAGCATCCACGCGTTTTCGAAGATCTTCTACCCAACCGACTCCAAGTCGACCGAGTCTGCAAGCGGTTACGACTCAATCTATGGAAGTCACCGTAGCTCCTGACAGCTCGCTCTTCCTCTTACCTGACCCTGTGACTTGCTTCCGCTCTGCATCTTATACCCAAGTGCAAACATTCCATCTTGCTGGGAGCGCGTCGATCGTGTTGCTAGACTGGGTTACCTCGGGGCGTAGGTCTATGGGCGAGGACTGGGATTTCCTCCGGTATTACAGTATCAACGAAGTCTTCGTAGAAGGCCGCCGCGTCGTACGGGACGTTTTACTGCTAGATAACCCGTCCCTTGACACACAAACTGCGTCCGAGTCCTGCTCATCAAATCCTACTAGTCGCTCACCGCTTCGGACGCTCAAAGATAGGCTTGCGCCCTATTCATGCTATGCCATGCTTTTTCTTTACGGGCCCCAGACGCATGGTGTCGTGACTGACTTGCAGGCAAAGTACCGCAGTATTTCTATTTTCAAACGTGCCACCCCGGAGAGGTTCCTTTGGTCCCTGACTCCCGTGGATGATGGCAAAGGCACGGTTGTAAGAGCTGCTGGGGTTGATACAGAGGATGTGAAGGATTGGTTCAGGGAGGTACTTAGAGGGTTGGAAGCTGTCGTTGGGATTAATGAATATCGTAAAGTGTTCCTTTGATCCCGTGCAAGATGCTGTACTTGGAGTCCGACAGCCTGAGAAGGATATCCTAAGTGCCTGTATGCTCACACTCAGGATTACCCATGACCATGATAGCTGCCGTGTTCCGAGCGCACTGTTACGCGATAAGACAGTTTGATACTTATGTGCTTCATCCTCTTCTCTGATGTCACATTCAGGATCTGTCGTACAACTGGCAACAGACAAGGACGAGCTCTACGAGGCCCATGTCGACACTAGTCAAGTTGACGAGAGACGACTCCTTCGTAAGATTGACATTCGAGTCGTACCTTGGTTGGGCCTTCTCTATTTTCTCAACTTTTTGGATCGGGGAAGTATAGGAAATGCAAAGGTGATGCTTTTTAGCTAGCTAGTGAGTTAAATTCAAGATTCTGACGCGTTCCTAGTTATACCACATGGAGACCGACTTGGGCATCACAGACAAACAATATCTCATTGCACTTACTGCCTTCTTCTTTCCATATGCATTACTTGAGGTAAGGGGAATATGTGCAACGTTGCCTCTGTCCGTGGTACTAACCTTATGCAGCCTGCAAGCAATGTAATCCTCAGAAGGGTTCGACCCTCGATGTGGCTTTCTTCAATGATGTTCGTTTGGGGAATTGTTATGGTATGTGTTAGAAGCTCTTTAACACCTTCGCAATGTAATCACTCGGAGCAAGATGTGCCACGGATTTCTACGCAACTACGGAGGGCTCGTCAGTAAGCCTGGTATACTCTGAAAGCTGATCGCTTTTGAACCCAGTATTAATTTCTAGCATTGCGAGTACTGCTTGGAGTGGCAGAGGCTGGTTTATACCCCGGAATTGTATTTTATATCTCCTGGTATGTCGATGTTCTATGTGCCTCGTATCCCCCCTTCGCGGTGCTGATATCATGCATGCAGCTGGTACAAGCGGTCCGAGCTCGGTACACGGGTAGCGGCATTCTTCACTTCTGCCACTATAGCAGGAGCATTCAGTGAGTGCATCGCAGTACATTCAAGGTTTGGTGAAATATAGTGTGTTTGTAGGCGGTCTCCTGGCCGCTGCTATATCCAACATGAATGGTGTCGCAGGAAAGCCTGGCTGGTCTTGGATTTTCATTCTCGAAGGACTCCTTACCGTATTGTGTGCGATTGCTTCATATTGGGTCATCTCGAATTTCCCTGAGACAGCCGGGTTCTTGACCAAGGAAGAGAGTAAGTAGTGAGAAATACCTCCCAGACACTTGCTCAACACTGACATGAACACAGGGGTTTTCGTCATTAGACGTTTGAGGGACGACATGCAGTTCAGCGCTGGCGGCGAGGCATTCAAAACCCAATATATTTGGCAAAGCCTCCGGGACTGGAAAACCTACTTAGCAAGTACGTCCGTTCAGGTCATCGTTGTCAGTGGTACTGAGTGTACATAGTGGGTATATATATGGGATTGTTAGTTAAAAGAGTCATAACTCCGCGATCGTTCTAATACGTTGTCAGTGATGGTCCATTATTTGCATTTTCCTTATTCACCCCGACAATCATCAATGAGGTTCGTAAATTCTCCAGAGGTTCAGACATCGTCTCTGACGTTCCTGTCCTTTAAAACTGGTAGCTTGGTGAGTACTGTCAATGTTTATCCTGCTGAAGTGCTTGACCATCGCACTTAGGTTACACAGCAACAACAGCGAACTTGCTTTCCGTACCCGTATACGTCTGGTCATGTATAGTGACCGTGATCGTTGGATTAGTCGGTGACCGCCTCGGGAAGAGAGGATATATCAATTTGTGCGCAACACCATTTTTACATAACGTTCGAGGTCTCATGGAAGCGGTAGAATTCTATTCGGAACGGGCAAGTGTTTTCAGCTTCAATGGCGAAACATAGGCTAAAAATCTTTCAGGTCTGGTTGGTTATACCATACTAATCACATCAAGCATTCCAGCATTGTCTTATTTCGCATGCTTCTTAGCTTCGTCGTAAGTCTGATGAAATGCACTCCGACTCGAACGCTAGCTTGAACATATCATCCCCAGCGCTATATATCCGACAGTCCGTATGTGTCAATCCTCTTCCACACACAGATAGCATGGAACTGATGCAAACATGAAACAGCGAATTCGGTGTTCGTTGGTTGGTTTATTCTTGTTTCTCTCACTGACCGTACTTCAGAGCATGGGTGGCAAGCAATGTCGAGGGCTCCTATAAACGAGGTGTCACACTAGCCATGGCCATCGGGTGGTACGCCGATCCACATATTGAGCCAATCAGGCAGTGTAACTGACACCAATAAAGGGGAAATTTGAACGGAGCTGTTTCCTCGAACGTCGTGAGTCCGCGAAACTAGCTCAAACTATCTGCCCCGCTTATATCTGCCCGTAGTATCGTGCGCAGGATGCACCTTGGTACAGGCTTGGCCATGGCATCATTCTTGCCTATATTGCAATCGGCTGGTTATGCTCAGCAGCATTCATGTTCCTGTTGCGTAAAGAGAACGAACGAAGGGACAGAGGAGAGCGCGATGAAGTAATCGACTGCGACAACTCTGGGGAGATAAGCGAGTTGAACTTGAAGAATGGGCGATTTGAGACAGTCAACGATGCACGACGCGAGAAAGGTGATGAGTGGAGTCAATTCCGGTATACCCTATAGATACTATTTAGTACGCATCGAGAACGGTAAGTAGAAGGGTAACACGGGCGTTGCGTGTAATCGAATATACAAAACATATGTGGTTGCCGTCCTGAGCCTCGTAGTGAAACAAGATCCAGTGTATCAGTACTGCAAAAGAAAAAACTACCACTTGTAGTCTTCTATTTTTGTCGACGTGGCAACGGGTGCAGGGGCGGGATCTACAGCACTCTGGGGGGCTTCTTCAATTGGTGCGGGAGCGCTGCGCTCATGACTGCGGTTATCATCTAGCCACTTGTCCATATCGTCGGACTTATTGGCGAACGGGCGTTTACCCAAAAGGTCAATCATATCCTCGCTATACAAACAATCGTCAACTTGAGGCAGCCAGAATGGACGCCACATAACATACCGTGTAATGACTTCCTTCTTCAGTAGAAGCTGGGCGACCTTCTCCACGTTCTCCCGGTGTAGTGTCAGAAGTTCAGTGGTTCGTTGATGTGCTCCGCTGAAATATCATTATTAGGTGATGTTGCCGAGATCATACAAATCCACCTACATGATCATCTTCCGCACCTCAGAATCCAACATTTCGCTCGTTTTCTCACTGAATGGTTTCGTCCAACTTTCCTTCTGGCTCTCACGACCACCGTAACTGACGGGACCAATGATAGTATTCATGCCATAGTTTGCGCAAGCTTCAAATGCCATGCGAGTGATCTTTTGGAGATCATCCTGAGCACCTGTAGTGATATTCTCTGGACCAAAGAAAATTTCCTCTGATACACGGCCGCCAAGGGTCATGCATATTCGGTCTAACATTTGCGGAGTCGAGAGCAAGTAACGGTCTGGAGGAAGATACTGTATGGAAAATCATTACTTGTCACAGACCGTCAAAGAATATATGTACTCACTTGCGCGTACCCCAACGCCCCAACGCCACGAGGGATAATGCTCACTTTGAGAAGCGGGTCGGCATGTTCGAGGAACCAGCCGCAAACAGCGTGACCAGCCTCATGATAAGCAACGGTCTTCTTCTCCTCCGAACTAAGAACTCTGCTCTTGCGCTCCAGACCTGCAATAACACGCTCAATTGCACTTTCGAAGTCATCCACCTTGACAGACTCGTGACCCTTGCGTGCGGCATGAAGAGCAGCTTCGTTACAAACGTTCGCGATGTCTGCTCCTGAGAAGCCCGGGGTAAGAACAGCGAGCTTCTGGGCAAGCTTGTTCGTATCAAGCTCCTGTGCTAGTCGGAGTGGTCCGAGGTGCACCATAAAAATCCCTTGGCGACCAGAGACATCCGGACGGTCAATGGCTATGTGACGGTCAAAACGTCCAGGTCGCATAAGGGCAGGATCCAGGACATCTGGACGATTGGTGCCCGCAAGTACTACAACATGCTCCTGGGTTCCGAAACCGTCCATCTCCACCAATAATTGGTTAAGGGTCGACTCCCGCTCGTCATTTCCACCGAGGTTGCTTCCTTTGCCTCTGGCCTTTCCAATGGCATCAATTTCATCAATAAAAATAATGCAAGGTGCGTTCTTCTTTGCTGAAGCAAACAGATCACGGACGCGGGAGGAGCCGACACCAACAAACATTTCGACGAATTCTGAACCAGACACGGACAGGAAGGGGACAGAGGCCTCGCCCGCAGTTGCTTTTGCCAGCAGAGTTTTTCCAGTTCCTGGAGGTCCTGATAAAATAGCTCCACGGGGTATCTTTGCTCCAAGCTTCTCAAACTTGGCGGGCTCCTTCAAAAACTTGACAAACTCCATGATCTCTTCTTTTGCCTCGTCCATCCCTGCAACATCCTTGAACTTGACTTTGACATCCGTATCCTTGTTGAAGAGCTTGGCTCTACTCTTTCCAATGCTAAAGATGCCACCTGGCCCACCTCCCGCACCACCTCCAGCTCGTCGCGACATGTACAGAAGGAGACCGGCGAAAAGGATAGTGGGAGCGAAATTAAGAATGGTATTGAAGGTAGATATCTCGTCGTGGTAGGCGACTGGTATCCGCTCGTGAGGAGGGATACCTAGCTCTGCCTGAGCCTCGTCAAGCTTCCTTTCAAAAGCCTCGACGCTGCCTATTGAGAAATAGTAATCTCCACCGAGAGATGCTGCGGGGTACATCGCGCCAGTAGCATTGGAGTGCAACTTGACGCGGACTTTCTGCCTGTTGATAACGACGAGCTTGTCGACCAGAGCTTTATCAAGGAATGCGGTGCGGAACTCCTGCCAGGTAATTTCTCGTGAGCCCGAGGATGAAGAATTGGTTAGAGCGTAGAAGATAGCAGCGGACGTGGCGAGGAGAGCAAGTTGGTTGACGTTAAATCCATTATTGGGATTATTACCACCCGGTGGTGGTGGGGGTTTCTGTCGTGGAGTCTCATCTTCATCGGAGGACTGACGAGACCAAGTTTGCTGTTGATACCGCTTGAAAAAGCCCTCGAGTCCCTTCGGAATTTCTGGACTTGCATCTCCAGATTCTTTAGCTGCACTATTGTTGGCCTTCTCCTTGCCTTTCTGCACATTTCCCTCGCCCTCTTCATTCCGCTGCGATTTGCTGTCATTGTGATCTGACGGTGTTGCATATGTCCTCTGCCATCGTGATGCACCTCGAAAAACCAGTCGACTGTCTGCAAGTCTGGCAGCGCGGAGAGAACGGGAAAGCATTGGACGACAAGGTGGAATGGAAATGACTGGACTCGCTGTACTACGGCGGAATTGAACGCTTGCGAAAATGTGCCGATGTGATTATGTCAGCCCTTTGGACGGTTTCTGCCGTTGGCCTGCGTCGTCGAAGTCGTCGACGGCCCGACAAGCTGTGCCTGGAGCAGTAAATTTAACCGTAGGCTTTACCATGCATGTGAAGCAAACAATATTTTAAGGGAGCCTCTATTGATTGGCAGCCGGCAATACTTGCTAAGATGATTCAATATTCACACTTTCAATCGCTTACTTTGATACCGTGCATTCAAATGACAAAGATGTCATTGGCAACCTCTGTACGTGGGGAAGGCAGAGGTCATATGCATGAACTTTTAACAATCGCATTTATGAGCACATCAACTGTATTGTTAGCTTTCCGCACCATCGTCTTCCACCTCAAACGCGCAACAAAATACCTCCTTGTCTAACAACACCAGCCCTTTCCCGTCGGGAGCCCATTTGATACTTTTTGTTTCGAATTTTGCTATGAAGCCTCAATAATCCTGAATGCGAAGAGATAACGGAGCAACATACTATTCGCAGGTACACCGATGCACTCCGCCATATCTTCCTCTACCCCATTCTCTCCAATCCATTCGTCACTCCATGTGTAGATACTACCACTCCCACTGCACATGGCCAAGCTGCCTTTACGGACTGGGTTCCACTGTGCCTGTAGTATTGGCTTCGAGTGTTGAAAAACACAACGCAACCGGGGAACGAATGGATCTGACGATGCTGGAAAATCGTACAAATGGACTATCGTGGGGCAGTTTTCTACGGACATCATGTCAAGTTAGGTTCAAACAAACAAACGTCTTTGCAAACCAAACCGCACTAGCAACAATGTGCCAGTCTTATTCCATTCAAGCTGGACTGCACCCGACTTCGGGTTCGGCTTCGTCGGATCTGTGCGCTGCAAGCTGATTGTTTGTGGCCCTTGTAGTCGTTCATCTAGTGGGAGAGCATTGTCAGCATTACCACCGAATGGATGCAAGAACAATATATTTCGCACAAGACAGAAATCCTCGACCTTGCGTGGTTTCAAGCCAGTTTGACGGTTCCCGCCATAGTGTCTACCAAGATCAAGATTAAGCATCGTCCACTTATTGAACCAATTAACTCACGGCGCCCACTGGTATCTTACTTGACAACTCGAGCAGTTGCGGCGGCAGACCAAGTCAGGCCATCAAGAATGTGGATCTAAAAGAGTTTGATAACGATGTTGTACACGGCGGATGCACATACCTTATCGTCCCATCCTGCTACAGCAAGGAACATTCCAGTAGGATGCCAAGCTGCATTACGAACACCAAACCCTGGATTTGGCTTGGGTGAAAAAGTCCCTTGCACATCTCCGGCTAGAGATAGGATATGCAGCTTGTACTGCCGATAAAGTGTCAGAGTGAACAATTATCCGGCTCTTAGATTTGCTATCGCAGATGACACACTTCCAAAATGCCCTCCCAAATGGCGATATGATTACCAGTCGGGGATAAAGCCAGCGATGACAGATTGGACGTTGGTACAGGGAAATGCTGTGGATGCCTTTCTGGTCATGAGCTATGAATGGAGAGAATGAGATCATGCTTACCCGTACTAATTTGTAACAGTCAGTTGTGTCATACACACCGATGGCATCTTTCGACCTATGTCGCTCAGCCAATACAAAGTAGCGGGAATCCGAACGGAAAGCATAACCTGTAATTGATTAGATGACATGACAGGCGGGCGGTGATACTAGTTCACGGTACCTCTGTCAGGGTGTATTGGAAACTGTATGTAAGTGGCATTTCCAGTGACTAAAGACCAAATAGTAACTCGAAGCTGCCGACGAATGATAAACAACCTCCAGACTGTCGGAACGGAGCTATACTTACGCCCCACTGAGAAAAACAGAAAATGTGACGACCGTCAGGTGCCCACTCAGCTTTGAGGAGGCCTTCAACGCCAGCTTCGATTCGGGCATTCCAATTTTCGTCCCGAAGCTTGAAAACCTCTACTGCGCCTTTCTTCGCAGATGCAGCGAGAAGATATTCGGAGTCGCAGGACCAGCCAGCGTGAGATATCCACCCTTCTGGCGAAATTCCCGAGCTTGATGGAGTTGTTTTCGAACTAGATAGAATGCTAGCTGTGCTGGAAGGCGCGGTGACTGTCCATGTGCGCGTAATCTGTAGAGTATCCGTTCGCCTGACAATCAAGGTGTTCTCAACAGCATTAAGGATGAAGTGAGCGCCCGGGCTGAACGACGCGAGATTTCCGGATTGTTTGTAGATTTCTGTAAAGTCCATGATCAACGGTACTGCTGGTCAATATTAACGTTGATTTCCAACTTGATATGCTTATGTAAATGAAGGTTACCATATGTGGAATTGGAGGCGGCCCTCCTGCCCCGAGTCGGACATTTACTAGTACTGTGTCTTTTCTTATCCACCACCATGATCTACTTCGTTCTCTGTTGACTATAACAGGAAACTACCCTCACGGCCTCCGAGAAAACGTACGACGACAGACATCGCACGATACCGTAACTTGTGCTTCTTAAGCAACGTCCGTTTTAACGGAATGCGCAGACTCTGCGTCTGTGCGCTGCAGTCATGTTCATCGGTGTAAATTCAGTGGAGTCTAAAGGGGGGATGTTTACCTCGGCGTAGTCTCTCAATTCAGTCTTGGTGAAATTCCCAAGCTGAGTACAATACTTAGGCAGACAGTCCATTATATGGCCAGCTATCGGACTGGGCTGGGAGATTGAGGTGTCGCCGAGCTCATCAAAATATTGTGACATGATGTTGACAATATTAATTGCTAGCGGACCAGTCTGGGAAATTTCCAGGTATCAGTCTGGAACAAGGGTTGAACGTACACGTGAACGTCGTTACCGAATACAGGAACCTTCGGCAACTAGGCAGAAATGCATTTACTCAGTTATGTCGCACTTGGATGCTGACATGCAGTATCCACTAAAATTCACTGGTGGCTCTGTTCCGGGTTGAATGTTGAACCCGAGACCTTTTCTGGTTTCAAGGCTGGCGACCGTTGGTGGACATGGTTCCAGGTTGCAGTGCATAGCATCCACTAAGCCATCCGCGCCCCGACCCCTGGAAAGTTTCGCCGAGTCTGCGGGCGCACACAGTGTGTTCCACGTGCGCACTAGCACAAAGTCTGACAGCGGCACATCGGCACACGACTTCAGGTCATCTTTTATGCGGTCAGGCTGACAAAGTTTTACCGGCACCCCCTAGCACAAATAGGTTGACAAATTTCAGACTACATCCCAACTTGATGTTACAGCTACGTCAGTACGATTGTGTCAGGTAAGATCACAATGCCCGAGGACCACGCCTGTAAAATATGGTTATCAATCAACTTCCAGACTCTTAAAATGGCACTGTAATCCACTCGGGCCCTCATTTTTCTGGCTGCACACATGGCCGACGCATCTAAAGTATCGTTTCAGACCGCCTCTACCGCCAATCTACCGCAGATAAACAAGGAGGATGACTCTACTACCACTCTCAACAATCAGTCCGACACAGACTCGTTTCTAGTCCTCTTTGATGAGGGTGACCCAGCTAATCCCAAGGTACTTTCCAGCTGCTGCAAGACTACTATGTCGATGAACTCACCAACTCATTTAGAACTGGTCTGTTACAAAAAAGTGGTACCTCACCCTCGCTGCTGGTCTCCTGGTCCTCAATGCGTGCGTACGGCATTGATCGGAAGATAATAAACGCTCACGTCTTGTTCCCTTGCCCTATCTAGTACCTTCTCGAGTAGTGCCCCATCCATTCTGGTACCCACTTTCATCGAGGAATTTCAGATATCCCAAGAGGTCGGAACGTTGCCTATTTCGCTTTTCGTGTGCGGTTACTGCGTTGGCCCTTTACTTTGGGCACCGTTATCGGAACAGTACGGACGACGCCCAATATTTATCATATCTTTCTTCATATACATGGTTAGTGGGCCTCTCCACTCCTTGCCTGCCTGTCATATAATTACCTTTATATTTAAGTGTTTCCAAATCGGATGTGCTTTGTCACAAAACATCGCATCCATGTTGATTTTCCGTTTCCTTGGGGGTACATTTGCAGCTGCCCCTTTGGCAAATTCAGGGTAGGGACTGTCCACTCCAGTGGTAATTGTTCCATTCTTACAAGAAGAATCTTCTAGCGCGCTCATATCGGACATCTGGGACGCAAACCAGCGCGGCACTGCTCTGGCGGTTTTCACCGTGGCTCCGTTTGCCGGACCAGGTATTGGACCAGTAGTTTCAGGATACCTTGTTCTGGCTGGTATATCATGGCGCTGGCTTTTTTGGATATTGACTATTTTTGCAAGTCTTGTGTCCAACTGCCATCCACCACAACTCACACATGTATTTTTAGGCCGGTGTCTGCTGGTTGCAGATTGTTTTCACGATGCCTGAAACATATAGGTCAGATCATTTTATGGAATAGTTTCTATTGGCGAGGCGCTCATCCCATAATTTTAGTCCGGTGCTTCTTGCCAAGAAAGCCAAAGAGATCCGAAAGCGCACTGGAGACGAGAGATATCATGCTGCCATTGAATTACAAAACACGACATTCTCACAGCGCCTAGAGGTCATTCTTGGTCGGCCTTTCAAAATTCTTTTTACTGAGCCGATGATGACTGTTATAACACTGTACATGAGCGTAAGTGCGACTATCTTGCAAACTGACCAGAGGGTTGTTAACATTAGATTTTAGTTTGTCTATGGCTGTATATACCTGCTTTTCGAGGCCTATCCTGTGGTTTTCACCGAGGGGCACAACTTGAATGCGGGTGTTTCTGGACTCGTGTTCCTTCCGCTGCCCATTGGCGCGTTTCTTGCGGTTGTAACGGTGTGTATACTTCATCCGTGTGCTTCCGTGTTCTTATCGCGCGTTTCTAGTACATTATATTTTTTAACCCAAGTTACGAGCGCAAAGCTCAAGAATGCAAACCAAACCCTGTGCCGCCAGAGTTCAGATTGAAGGTAGCCATGGTCTCAGCGCCATTCCTTGTCGTATCGTTCTTCTGGTTTGCATGGACGTCCTTTCCTAGCATTTCGATATGGGCGCCGATGCTGTCGGGTGGATTGCTTGGATGGAGCATTTGCTTAATATTTGTATGTTGTTACAGTTTGCATGCTGACCTAAGACTCATGACGGCTTCGAAGCTTGCCCTGATTAACTACATCATCGATGCATATCTGGCTGTCGCTGCCTCGGCGCTAGCTATAGCTACTGTCGTTCGCAGTCTGTTTGGCGCTGGATTTCCTGTGAGCAAAGATTTTTTTTTTTCCTTTCATACATCGCCTAATGATTCTCCGCCCAGCTTTTCGCCGCTCAGATGTACGATAGGCTTGGCCCTGAATGGGCTTCGTCACTACTTGGTTTCATTGCTCTGATCATGACGCCAATTCCCTTCGTCTTGTCAAAGTAGGTCTCATACAAGGATCTGCTGCATCATGTTGGGCTAACGCTGAAAAGATATGGACCAATACTGAGATTCAAGTCGAAATATGCTCCTTCCGGACCTCTACCTTCAAGCTCTCCGGCATAACTTCATCACAACTTATTTCATGACATTGTAAAATACCCATATACATATACATATCGCATAGTAACAATAACACTCAAGGCTGCTCGTGGCAGAGCCGCTATGGTAACATCCACAAATGATGAGGAACTTAATAGATGGTCAGAATGCATATAAGCTAGAAATACAATTAGTGATAGTTGTTCTGTACTAGATAGTGAAATCGAAGCGGTCAATAATATCTGCTATCATGTCGCAGAAAGTACGACCTCCACGATTTCCAATGAATGGACGAGTTGATATCTACTGGGAAACCGCCACACATAACTTGAGACTGGACAATCCAAAGATGACCAGCGGAAAAGCCACGCGACATGCATGTTAATCAAAAGGGTGTTCGAGAGTACTCGAATCCCGCATACATATAGGTCTTGAGCCAATAACGGCCAAGCTCATCATCAGATAGACGGGACAAAACATTCGTCAGGAGTTGGACCGGCCGCATCGGGGGACACTTATGACTCGTGACAGAACGACGACACGGTTGTTCAGGAAAGATAACGATACGGTCCATGCGGAGAAATCATGATATTCCGAACGACATAAGGACTCATCAGCAGATAGTCATGGGTCAAAGTGAGAAAAACATATGATTGTGCGAACAACAAACAGCCTGTCGAAAAATATACCAACCATTGACGACAGGAGCGCCGGACGCCGCAGAGATTGACTCGACAGCCACCCAATTGTACGATACGGATTAAGACTTGACATGAGTAAACCGAGGACCTCGCAGCAAACGTTCGTGTATATTTCTGTTGCAAGGGAGAGTTCAGAGTTAGCGTCAAAATAAATGACAAGTCATTAGATACAGTAACGGGGGTTCAACGTTAAGCCATGTGCGAATAGATGACTTTTGAGCCGCAGTCGTGTTTTCACAGAAAGGTAGCCTCCCGCCGCCAATAGTATCTCATCCTTAGTAATTGTGCCCGCCCTGAGGCCTGATGTTTCCCACGCTGTAAAGAGTTCAAACAGACGGCTGCACGGCGTCGCAAACTCAAACTTATTATATTTGCCTACCATGCCTCCCATGGCATTGACCGGAATCGTCACTAAAGCCGGCTGCATGCGCAAGACAGCCACTGTGACTGTTTCACGCCATGTCATCCACAAATTAACAGGAAAAGTACACCTCCAATTGGGCTCTACGAAGAACGAGTATGCTCACTCTGCCTTCAGCGCATCGAACGAAGCAAAAAGATCCTAACACATGATGAACAAGAAGGTATGTTGCCACAATTTCGTTCTCCGCATATATGCTGAGTGGTGGAATAGTCCTCCGATTGAACGATACCGTGTTAATACGAAACTGCCCTCCAATATCCGCGCGGAAGCGCTTTAAGCTGGAAAAGATCTTGAAGAGTCCAGAGACAGAGCGGGATTTGGCACATATGCAGGCTGCACAGCAGTCGTAGGGATGTGGTGGCAGTGAATTAATGTGTACGTCTGCTCGCTCGCACGGACGAACTCGCTCGCCCAACGTAGTCGTGTTCCGTGATTTTGGACCTAGTTTTCTATGGACCAATTTCTGGTTGACCAAAACCTCCAGAGTCTGCATGGCATTCTAGACCGCGTTTCGAGTCCTTGTTTATACTCGTCATGTAGAGGCACTCATTCAATAAGCATTCGTTTCAAATATATGTGCTACTGACATGCTTTTGACTGATCCAGCGTTTGTGCCCAAATGATGCAAAGCTTCACGTCTAGAGAGCCCTTGTTTCGAGGGCTCGGTGACATCAAGGCTGGGTTACTCGAGCTGGTACACTTCACACATGGGAAGGAACCGCTTCTGGGCCTGGTCAAGAACGGAAAGCTGATGGGCTATCAATATAACGTATATGATAGGGTTTATATTTATGCAGTAGTAACATGTTTGTAACCATGATATACTCCAGCAGCGCTCCTTGACACAGCAACACGCACGGCAGCAAGGAGAGACAGATCATATCAATGGTGATTTAATGCCGTCTTTAATATCTGTTGCAAAAGAACGGCTGTTACAACCTTGCACGCTACGGTAACGTTCAAAATCAGTCGATCCCGACTTCAATCCATCCATCTGATATCACCAGCCTCATTGTCAACAACGTTTCAGCTGATCGTACACCTTCTATCTTGAGCGACGGAGCTTTCCAATCGTGCTTCTTTGGATGATTTCTTTGGATTATCAGTTTGATCCAGGCCGCAATAACTCGGTCCCGACTGTTTTTTTTCATCGTCGTCCTCGACCCGATTGTTTGAACTCACATTAACCAGGATCTACGTCTCGCGCATATTTTGTGTATCTAGGAATGTCGAGAGGTATGCTACAGGCTTATTACCGCGAGTTACAAGAGGAGATTTTAGTGGACGACGAATGGGAATTCACAGAAGGTAAGATTGCTTTTGATATTGTATTTGCGCGTCAAGTGACATATTCATGGCCATGGACCCACTCCATATCATCAAGAGGATGATTCTGCCTTCATTCCTGTTATTCCACTGCCAGTAGAAAGGAGTGCTTCAAGCGACTCGATCTCGTCAACAGTCAGTCTATGTTGAGCTTCTATTCTAATATCTTTGTCGTATAACTAACACCGGCATCAGCAATCATCCATCTACTCCGGTCTGGAAGACCTGAGTGATATGATGTGCAATATGCCGGAACATGGCAAGTTACTCATTCGTCGATGTGATCTGAGAGCCTAACAACTAGTCGCAGTTTTGAATGGCACTGCAAACAGCATCACCTCGAGAGTCGACATTCCGATGGTCTCCCCTCAATTGGTTGCCGCTGTTGGCTGTAGCGCCGCCCAACCCCTTTCAGCTATGTCTGTTGGTTCATCTGATTCAGCGGAATCCCCTTCGCCTTCGAGCAGTTGGTCATCTGTCCTAGGTAAACGAAAAAACGAGGAACCTCCTGACAATTCTTTGTCTTCACGCAAGAGTGCAAGAATCAGCGATGCCAATATCAAAATCCATTCAATCGTATGTGCTTCTAGTGCTGTTTTAAGACTCTTCTTGACGAAGCTCACAGGCTCACGATCGAAATCTGCAAGCTTATTTTGACAATAAAAACATACCCTTTGGGGTACAGTGGCTGATCGCCAAAATGGTCAGTTACGATGTTCTTGCCTACGGGGACATCAATATTCCCGACTTGGATAAGCTCCGTGGCACAAATCAAGAAGCTACCCCACGTGTGGCTCAGGTGTTTGCAGGCCAGAATTCCAAGGGTGAAGCAGAAGAAGGATTTTTCGTTAAGGAAAAGGCAGTTTTGGTACAGTGCTCCTCTGGTTTGCGATGGTCGATAACTGATGTTCTGACAAGTCGCCTTGGAAAGAGCTTGACCGAGAGCACGAACTCGCTCTTGCAATGGGTAAAGGTTTCGATGGGTTCCAGCGACAGGCTGATGGTTGGTATGGAGGGAAAGTGCATTTTGGTGCAACTTTGAAGGCTATTGATAAGACTGCAACACCTGAATACCGCATTCAGCTCAATCCGCCAGAGCTTGGGTCCTCGTCGAGACTGACCCGACAGTATGGTTCCAAGAATTTCTTACGCGTGAAGGTGCCGAAGAATATTCTAAACAGGCCTCAGCATGGCCTAGTGGAGTTTTTTTCGCAACACTTTCTCCTCTGTGGTCTGGTTTATCGGGCATTTTATGCGAGAGATGGAAGTATTTTTCTCGTGGCAACTAATTCTTCGACGGATTGTGGCCGACTTCCTTCTCATGCTCACCCTCCTCCACCATCTCTGGAGGATTACCTTGACTGGCATAACCCTGTACATTATAATACGGCTCAGGTTGGCAGCATTTCTGAGAGTTCTGGAACATCGCTGACGCGTTTCAGACTGTGGCGAAATGGTCCTCGCGATTTGCATTAGGACTTTCGAATTCTGTCCCAGGTATTACCATCAGCCAGGAAAATATCATATATCTACACGACGAAGGTAAGCTATTATTATTGTTATTGATTATGGTGAAGACTGACTTCTGCGCCAAAGACCCGGGGGGTCCGGACATGACAGATGGCTGCGGGTATATCAACAAAGTTGCTATGAAAGCGTTACGTGAGCTCTTGCAATGGGACACAACACCGACGGCAATACAATGTAGGATCGCTGGCGCCAAGGTGAGAGACACTTGCTCGAGTATCGGGAAAACTAAACATCTATCTTCCTATAGGGACTCCTAATCCTACACCCTGATTCATCAGAAAATTGTTCCGACGTCCCTCGGGTTTGGTTACGCGACTCACAAATCAAAGTCGAGTATCCTCAAACTCAAAAACTATCACTTGGTCATTTAACAATTGATGTGCTACGGTCGTCTCACATGCGCTCTCCCTCCCGCCTTGGTGCTGAGACCATAGTGAATTTTGCCGAAAATGGTGTTCCCCACTCAGTATTTATTGATCTGATGAAGGAAGGTTTAGATGCTATTGTCAACAGCTTGCTTGACTGGGATGGACCAGATGCTATGTATCGCCTATGGCAAAGTGTCGCCAGAACTGGTTCCGTGGTTGGAGCCAGATTAGCTCGTGAAACTGGAGGAGAGGCACGATCAAGAGGTTTCGCCGTCAAAGACGACGATATTGAAGATGATGACGAAGACGATCTGAATGCGGTCATCGAAATTCCTCGCTCAATCGCTTGGTGGGGTGATGAGGTCTCGGGTTGCCCTTCTTCTCTTGAAGAGACGGTAATGGTCATGCTTGACTCTGGTTTCACTCCTCGCGATTGCCCAGTCCTCGCTGATAAGCTTCGCCATGTTCTCAAGACGATGGTTGACAACTTTGTGCAACGATATAAAATCGAGGTGCCCATGTCTTGTATAGGATGGATTGTACCAGGTGCGATGCTATCAATAATCAAGACTTCGTTTATTTGACCATGATGTACCTTAGACCCTTCTGGAACATTGGCTCCTGACGAAGTGCAAATTCTCTCGAAGGATTCGAAATTTCTCTGTCCTGATGGAACAGAGTCAAACGTTGTGTTGGGTGATGTCCTGGTCAGTGTTATTCAATGTCGCTCCTCATTCATTACAGACGCTGAGCCGATAATAGCTCACACGACATCCTTGTAAACTGCCGACAGATTCTCAGAAGGCATGCTGATCTACTCATCATCCATAGTTTCTTTAGCATGTTAATGATTTGGAGGCAGGTCAGAGCTGTTGAAAAACCAGAGCTCAGGCGCTACACCGACGTGATAGTGTGTTCTGTGCAGGGAACTCGCCGGTTTGCGGACCTTCTTGCTGGAGGTACAGTCAAATCATGAAATTGTATTTATATGAAGATACTGAGTGACAATTAGGCGATTACGATGGGGACAAGGCAATTGCTATTTGGCAGCCATCCATAGTGTCGCACTTCAAAAATGCTGACCTCAAATACTCTCATCCGCCTGACGATCTCTCAGAGAATTTCCATAAAAACACCTTACGAGTCGACAACTTTTTGGAACGGACACCGAGGAAGCAATTCTGAAGATCTGATTCCCCGCCTGCAGTCATTTTTGTTAGGAGGATTGCGCGACATATCGTCAGTCGGAAAGTACTCAAACTTACACGACGTGGCGGTGTACACCCTTGGATACGCACATAAAGAAACCATTCGCCTGGCTTACATGTATGTTGCAGATGCCATAGTTGTGGGACACGCATTTATATAATCACAGGTTTTGCAATATTCTCGATGGAGCGAAAAGTGGATTAACCGTTTTACCGGAGGTCATGAAGAGCGATACAAAGCTCTACCACAAGCGCTCTCCAGAGTGGAAAGAATGTGGAGAGGTAATACCGGAAACCAACGAAATCAACGCGCAGCGTCCCAGAGGCATGGCAGAATTTGTTATGGATGCGATTATGAGTCATGCTCGGAACCACCGGGACTTGAAACTGCAACAGGTCGACAGCGCTTTTTCCAAACACCACTGTCACAGAGATTCCTCTCTCGAGAAGCCGTGGCAGGATGCCCAGTCAAGGGTGCGGCGTGTGAAGGACAGCAATGAGCACGCTGCTTTGACAATGGAAATGGAACTCTCCAAGATACGCGAACACGTCGAAAAGATGCGTGAAGAGCACAGGAAGAATGTCCGTCGTAGTTTCACTGGCCTTAAAATTGAACGGCGACAGGATGTTCTTCGCTCCCTCGCTCGTGATTTCTCTGCTGCCCCTGACGTTTCATCGTTTCTTTTCTTCTCATCGGAGGAGGTGGCAAGGCTCAAGGCTTCCTACGCATATGTCCAAGAAAGCCAAAACACCGCTGGCCAATTCCCCTGGGACGTTGCTATGCGAGAGCTTGGGATGATCAAAGCGAGGAGCCTTGGTCCGTCGAAAACAGTCGCGCTCGGTTTCTATGAGAGATTTGTATTGACGCGAGCAGCCTTTAATTGATGGTTCAGTATGCGTGGATCTGCTGTATGTAGGCTAGTATCTCTTTAGTAGCATGTATATGGTGTACATTGTATGAGTAGCATTCGGGGTGATCGCGGGGTAAAATACAAAATTTGTTCAATTGAGTTGACACTCCTGTAGGAACCAATCATTCGATTCCAAAGTACCTTCATTGCGATATGCGCCTAAGAACTTGGCGTAGTTTGAGCCTGCTGAAGCTTCGTTTGGATATCAACGAGCTGCGACGTAACGGATCGTTGAGTCAAACTCGTCATCGGGAAAAATGGGCAAGCGACATTACCTCATTCTTCTTTTTCTCTGACCTCTCCTCGCCATCATTTATCTGTGCATCTACGCGTTTTCTGTGATGCTGATAAGTCTTACAGTCAATCCGGACATGAAACCAATGACATTTCGCTCTTGATAAATTCCAGGCGCGTCTCCACATTGGTTTTGGCCTCATTCTGATCTTGAGGTACCAATACAGGTCCCACAAGTTTATAGACAACATTACTGGGGGTTAACTGCAAAAACTCCTGGAAGATGGAGGTGATAAAATGAATTTGGGAAGATGTTACTTCGGCGAACCTTTTTGACCATCTCATTCTCGGAAAGCTGGGCATCGAGACGAGTACGACTCTCCACCAAACTTGCTAGTTCTGTTTGTATTTTCTGGTACTCCGTTGATGCTGATTGGAAACGGAATTCTAGAGACATCGCGAAAAATAGACAAACCACCTCGTGCCCGATATCACAGTCAGTGACTCTGATTGTTATGTAATACTACCGTTGGTACTAAACATATACCATGATATGCCAATCTGACAGTGCGCCGGTGTTCCGTCAGGAATGCCTTGGTCACATTCCTTGCGCTCATGATCTGATCGTGTGTGAGCGCTTGGCACCTCGTTTTCAACTAATAGCTAACAATCTTGAGCCATTTCTCGTATCTCCTCCCCTCCATCTATCTCATTCCCTCCAGAAGACTAAGAGTCCGCATTCGCCACAATGAAAGTCAATTGGAGTAAGGTAGACCAACCTGATGTCTCCTTTCAGCAGTTTCCAAGCCGACGATCCCAAGTCTATGGTACCAAGGGTGTCGTCGCTTGTTCCCAACCTCTCGCAGCAGAAGCTGGACTTGAAATCCTGAGGAAAGGCGGGAATGCAGGTGAGTGCCGGTGTTCTCGATCTCAGCTTTCACTAAAGTGTGCTCTCGTTTGCAGCTGACGCTGCTGTTGCAACCTCTGCCGCTCTCAATGTGACCGAACCAAGTTGCTGCGGCATAGGAGGGCGAGTCTGTTCCAAAAGCCGTCGCATAATCCTAATCTGAGAGTGAAATAGGGATGCATTTTGTCTCTTTTATGATGCCAAGACGAAAACCATAAAGGCGATGAATGGCTCCGGTCACTCTCCTCAAAAATTGTCGGTCGATTACATGCGTCAACGAGGGGTTAAAGGCGGCCAGATTCCTCTTAGAGATCTCAACTGTGTCACCGTTCCAGGTTTGTTTTTTGATCTCTCTGATCACATGACGAATGAACAAGCGAGCAGGTGCTGCTGCTGCGTGGGTCGATACTGTGGAAACGTTCGGAAGCGGAAACGTCACCGTCGCTGAAGTTTTGGCGCCTGCGATTAGGCTCGCCGAGGAAGGGTCCGTGATATTTATCCCACTATTCATCGCCAAGTTTATTGACTACTCTTGGTTGTAGAGTTCCAGTATCCGAAATTCACAGTTATAATGCAAGTTCAGCTTTTGTTCACGTTGGGCAAGTTGCTGATATGTCTACAGTGGCAGCACTCGGAACAGTTGATACAAGATGCCTCGCCGAACGGACACGAAATGCTTTTGAACGGAAAAGCACCTCTCCCAGGTCAAATCATGAAGTTCCCCAACCTTGCCAAGACTTTCCGCGCTGTCGCGGAGCAAGGAAAGGATGGTTTCTATAAAGGTCGTATCGCAGAATCTATAGTGGAGCTCGTTCAAAGTAAAGGGGGTGTTATGGAGCTCGACGATCTTGCAAAGCACAAGACGTCATTCGTAGAACCCATCAAATACACTTATGCTGGAGATGTTACTGTTTATGAGGTAAGCCGTCGATGGTGTAATTTACGAGTCAATGCTGAATTTATCGTAATGTAGTGTCCTCCCAATGGTCAAGGTGAAAATAAACGAGTCCTTATTGAGCATAACTAATGCTCATTGCCAGGTATCACTGCACTGGTTGCTCTTGGCATCCTCGAACATATGCAGATACAACAAAAGATTCCGTCCCTCTTAGAATTAGAACACAACTCGGCCGAGTATCTCCATGCACTCATTGAGGCTCTGCGGTGCGTATTAGTGGTCGAATGCTCTGGATCATGGTCGTTGACGTCTCTTTTGTTTAGCCTCGCCTTTTCGGGTGGGATCATTATATGGCTTGCTTGTGTTTCGCAACTGACAGACAGCAGACACACAATACTACGTGACTGATCCCGAGTTCAACAAGATCCCAGTCGATGAACTACTAAGCAAAGTTAGCATTCGAGCCTGCATTACTCTATCGCATCTAATCTAGGCTTCAGGAATATCTATCCAAACGCGCAGCTCTATTCGACCCTCAAGCTAGAAACCCCGATATCGTCCACGTAAGCCTCATTCAATGACTATTCGTATTCAATTTACTCACAGTCGGGTAGGGAAACCCAGTGAACTCATCTGATACAGTTTACTTCACTGGTATGATAGTCAATGCAGCTTTATGCAGCGTTCATTCACCAATCGTTCTTGTGTTTCAGCTTCGGATCAGTGGGGGAATGCATGTAGTTTTATCCAGAGCAATTATGCAGGTGTGACATTCAGTTTTGCGCAAGTGCATGCGTTGATAATTTGCAACCAAAGGATTTGGGACAGGAGGTGACATTACATTGCGCCACATGTAAGACAACACTGAAGTTTTTATATGAAGCTGTACCCAAGGGATGCGGCTTTACCCTTCAGAACAGGGGCGCTGGATTCGTTCTGCAGGAGGGTCACCCTAACTGCTTACAGGTATATCATACAGCAAACTTAATGGTGCGGCCTATTGAATTGTGCCATTTTTGTAGGGCGGAAAGCGGCCATACCACACCATCATCCCAGCAATGGCTTTACGAGAGGACGATCTGTTCCTGTCCTACGGTGTAATGGGTGGTTTCATGCAGGTATATACTCACCCCTCTAGTGGCCGTAGATATAACAGTTAAATGAACATCATAACAGCCTCAAGGTCACGTCCAGGTCCTGCTTAACATGCTGCGTGGATTTACTGCCCAAGCTGCCCTTGATGCTCCTCGATTCTGCATCTCAGCTGGAATGCCTGACCCTGATGACAAGAATCCTGCTGCCTTCGGTGTGGCCAGCGGTGGGATTAACTTTGAAGACGCCATTCCTATGTCAACTATTCAGAAGCTTCGCGGTATGGCTTTTGTTTTTTTATGGCATCCCTTGTCTGAATGAGTCTCTTTAGCTATGGGTCATGATGCCAATGTCGTCAGCGGCTGGGAAAGGGGGACAATGGGCCGTGGACAGATCATTCAGAAGATTGTTGATGCGTCTGGCAAGACTGTTTGGGCTGCTGGGTGTGACCCAAGGTCGGACGGTCATGCCGTAGCGCAGATTTAAAGGCCTCCCTCAAAAGAGGCTGATCCATTGTACTGACACACTAGAAATGCAGGTCCAATAAATGTCTGCAAATGATGTAGAGAATTATGATTATGTGGTATACTTCGTGAATTCTCTAAATTACATTCTCCTTTGTCGCTCACTTCCGACTGTCATGACACTGTTAATCAACGAGGAAAAGAATACTCGAAACACTTACCCGCTTGCTGACTTCGATACTCGCGAAGAGCGCGTGTTCTGTCAGGCCCTTGAATCTCTCTCCAACCAGATAAAGGTACGACTATAACCGTTGCATTGTCTTCTCCACCCAACTCTTCGGAGTATGATAAGATTCGTTCGGCAGCTTTCTTTGGGTTTGGTGCGCCTCGGGCAACGTCGACTATTTCTTGATCGGATAGTATGGATGACACGCCATCGGAAACGATAATCATGTACGCCCATTTTGTGCCTGTCGAGGATGTAAAAGATTATAATAACACTCCACAGGAAGTGCAATACCTTCCAACAGTATAGTTCGAACGTCTGGTTCTGCAGTCACGCCGTATGGCTTCCACTTGAGATCTCCAAGGCTAAAACTGACATCAGCAAATCACTAGAAGTAGGCGGATGTACTGCTCACGCTCTCGTATTTGCAAGAGCACCCATCCAACTGCAAGGTCATTAACAGGGCACGATGATAGAGAGCGTTGCTTTGCCTTACCGAGACTCGCCAAACGAATCAGTGATAAGTGATGAACCCATCATCCGTCGGAGACGTGTGGACTCTATAAGGGTATCGGGGTGATGATTCTCGGTCATCGGGCAGACAAGACAGTCGTTGGTGCCACAAAGGAGTACTCGGGCATCGCTATTTGCATGTTTTCTAAACGCATGTCTATGTTTATTGGAAATATGACTAACCCAGCATGAGCAACTGTCAAAACAAGATTTGAAGATGAGAAGAACGGGCGGGTATCAAGGGAGTGGAGGATTGCGACGGAGGCTGTCGCTCCACATGTTCTGGCTTCACTCTCAATAGAAAGAAGGCGGTCTAAACTTACCCCGTTTATAAACGTAAATGGAAGAGAAAATATTGCTCACCAACTTCGAAGAATGCCTGGGTAGCTCGTGCCTCGAGATCTAGCGGAGGCATGTCACTAGACTGATGTATCCAAGGAGCAAGGGCACCCCCACTGAACCTCTTGAAATAACCCCCTTGGTCCTTGATCCACAGATACAACTCTGGGACGTGAGCCTTGTCGACGGATTCGAATAACCCATGCAACTCCTGGCGTAAGAACTGAGAAACGGTAGACCCGCCATGTCTGCATGGTGTCAACAGCTGCTATGTAACAAGATGGATATGATACATACCCATCATAAAGGCCGACAAAGACTACCTGACGTGTTAATGGATCACTAATGTTCTTTGGGTTCCAATCGATGCCAAGTGTTTTCTTCAAGCCTGCCTTTAGCCCGTCAGGATCCAAGAGCAATGATGCAAAAGCATAGTAATCTTCCTGGTGGCTGTGTGAAGAGAGACTGAGCCTCCGAGCAACGAAAGGCGAGGAAGAGCACTCACCCGCGAGTACCTCTTGACGATGCCACGCCTATGATTGTGGGCGAATGGAGTGGTACACGGCCTGCGCCACCTATACAAGGTAACTTGTTCATTCAAACCTCAAAACAAGAAAACGAAGCTAACCTGGCGTAGAGAAACGAACAAAGTCGTGATACCGGCGTGAGGAAACGATAGATGGGCACAATGTTGTATTCAAGGCTTTAGACCACTGTGATAGTAAAGACGGTAATCGTTGCATGCTAGTCGCAGCTAGTATCAAGGTTTGACGAGCATTGCTTCTCAATACATGAAGCTTAAAGTTAGCTAGAAGCCACTCTGGATGCACACTGAGCTTGTCATCAAGTGTATCCGAGCCAGTGCCGCACGGACCCAGTGAGAAAACAGCATGATAAGTCACGGTGGTTCTCAGTTCCAATCCCATCGGCAATGACATATTCTACTAGCAGGAACCTCAAGTCAACACGGGTGTGCCAGTATTGGCCCAACCCCGAGAGTCCGCGACATTTATGCAACGTTCAATCGTGACAATTTTTGATATACCGACGTCGCCGTCATGGTGACCCAACCTGCGCACGTAGTTTCGCTACCACTCTGATTTTATTATATAGGTAGCCGGCTATAGCTGAACATCCAGATTTCCGTGTGCCACAACGCATGTGAATCGGCCTCAAGCCTCCACGCGATTCCCGACCCCGGATATTTGATTGATTATCACCATGTTAATATCCATCATGATGCACGTTGGGGAACGAAATTACAGTGGTTATCGGAGTTACCCAAAAGGAAAAGAGGAATTGCCAGCAGCACTGTGTACTGTGGGGGCACATGCGATGATCGTTAAACGTTTATGATGCACTCCCTACAGAATTTTTTGGACCACGTTCTTAGACTCCCCGCCATTGATCATAATGATCGCGCATATCTGCTATAAATTATGCAAATCAAGTGTTTCATTCTTCTTCTGACCCCTCTAACTTGACAACATGTTTGCGGCAGGCGTTCTGCTATTCGCTCTACCGTTCTGCATCGCAGAGTCGGCATCCAGCTATGCAGGATCAACCATTGTTGATTCTTATCCTCCCCCCAGTGCTACTAGCGACCCTTCTGTCGACGCTTACTTCCCAGATGGATCTCAAGTTGGTTATCCAGGTCCAACGCCTAGTCAGTGATAATGCTATTTGTATTTCATGTCTTATAATAACAACAACAAAAACAGCTGGTGCTGAACCTGCGGCCATTGTCACGGCTATCCCGTTCGCTAAGGTCGAAAACGCATTTCCCTTGTCAAGGCCCAAAGCAGCAGGCGGCGCAGACACCAATTTCAATGTGATGCGTCACTGGGGCAACTTGGCCCCCATGTACTCTGTGGAGTCATTTGGTCTTCCTGATGCATGCCCCATCATCCCAGAAGGGTGTGGCATCAACGCGGTACATCTCTTGATGCGCCATGGCGCCCGCTATCCAACATCTGGCGAGGGAGTTGCTGAATTTGCCTCAGAAATCCATGCTGCTGCATCGAAAGAAGGCTTCGATGTCACAGGTGATTTGGAATTCTTGGCAACCTGGACGTATAAGTTGGGTGCGGAGATTTTGACGCCTTATGGTCGCGACTCGCTGTACGTTCGCTCTCCTTTATGATACTTCTTCTGACGCTCCCCTCATCAGCTTTAGCAACGGAGTTGCCTTCCGCTACAGATATGGCGAGTTGCTTAACGCCTTCACGGACCTCCCAGTATTTCGTACCACTTCTGAGGGTTTGTCTTCATCAAAAATTGTTTTACAACGTGCTCTAATAGTTTTTTTACATGGTATAGATCGCATGTTGGATTCTGCGTGAGTGATCCATTCATTTTTTTTGCATTCTCTATGCCTGATAGTGCTATCGGTAGCCTGAACTTTGCTGCCGGATTTTTTGGCCTCAAAACTTACGAGACCGACTATCACCAGGAGATTATCATCGAGGAGAACAACTTCAACAACACCCTCGCTCCTTATGATGTGTGCCCCAACGTCAATACGGAGGACGTTGGTAACTTCGGTGGCATTCAGGGTCAGAAATGGGCGGATATCTATCTGAAACATGCTCGGAAGCGCTTGCAACCAATGATTCAAGGATTTAATTTGACTACCTCACGATTGATCGACATGCAAGAAATGTGCGCCTATGAGGTAATCACATGATTTACGCGTTCTTGGTCGATTTCTGACTTCCTGCAGACCGTAGCTCTCGGATATTCCAAGTTTTGTGACCTCTTCACTGAGAAAGAATGGGAAGGATACGAGTATTACACCGGTATGTTTCCTCAAATTAACTTTACTGTTGCTTTGCTGAACTCGGTGCTGATTTCTATTTGCAGATCTTAGTGAGCGCACTGACTTGTAGCCTGAGTCACTAACGACTTTTTCGTGAACTTAGATTTTTGGTACAGCAGCGGACCAGGCAATCCAACAGCAGCAGCGCAGGGTCTTGGCTGGGTTCAAGAACTAGTGTCGCGTCTCACTCACACTCCCATCAATGTCTGGAACAGCAGCACCAACGGCACTCTCGATTCGAACAACATCACATTCCCCCTCAATCAACCGATATATGTTGACGCTACCCACGACACCGTTATTTCCAGTAGTATGTTGCCACTTCCTTTTTTCCAATGCACGACTACTGACGGAAGGGCTTAGTCGTCACTACTCTGAACTTCACCAGTCTAGCTGCAAATGGTCCTCTGCCAACCAACCATATACCCCCTCACCGTGTACGCAGTCTCATTGACCACCGCTTGCTTCAATTCTGACCAATCACGCCAGTCTTACATTGCTAGTCAGATTGCACCCTTTTCCAGCCAGCTTGTAGCGCAAGTACTCAGTTGCCCAGCCTCAGAGGAGCCAACTCATATCCGGTTCCTTCTAAATGATGGCGTGGTGCCACTGACGGGCATCCGTGGTTGCAAGAAAGATTCGAACGGTCTCTGCGCACTGCCCAGTTTCATCAGCGCAATGCATGAACGAATTGGGCAGATCGACTATGCGCATGATTGCTTCGTCAATTATACCATGCCCGATCCCGACAATATCATCGATGGAAGATATCCTAGTTAAAAGGATGATTGGGTAAACAGTCGTATATACTCTCAAGTTTCCACCTACGGGCGATCAACCTAAAGATTCACCCGAACATTAAATAAATTTAATCAAATTAATTTCAAGGCGAGAAAAAAGAGGGATCACACTTGTGCCGGCGGACACTTGTCTAGCAACGAGCCCGTAGACTTACAACTTGAAACTCTCCATTATATGGCTGGCACGGGGACCTGACTTTAAGCGTTGTAGTGCCCTCGGCTTGTTGGATTTATCGGTAGCTCCGAGTCGGAGCTCATCACTGATAGAGCACGCAGTATAATATTCTTGAATATGAATAATGCACGTGAGCGACGCGCTATAGCTCAACACGTGAGTGCGTGAGCTGGCAATAGTTTGACTCGGATGGCCAAACATTTGACTCCATAAGCAGTCTTTAATTACTGCCATGAAAAAAGGTGTTTCTGCCATCTGCCACGCTGGCAGAATGCACCATCATGCAATCATTAATGGTTCTGTTCGGAATTACCTCAGTGACATAGTTCTAGGCCACGGCACTTAGCTCACTTGTAGTTCAACCGCCAAGTCACCCACTGTCTACATTCAAACTCGTATCCGCCTGGTCTGCTTGTCAGATGTTGTAAATGGTTTTTTCGTTGTCTTGCTCAGAAAAGCAGTAGTTGGTATAAACTTATCAAGCTATGTTTGCCGCCGTTCTGCTGCTCGTTTTGCCGTTCTGTACCGCAGAGTCTGCATCCAGTTATGCAGGATCAACCGTCGTTGATTCTTACCCTCCCCCCGGCGCCATCAAAACTGCTGTTGACGCTTACTTCCCGGATGGATCTCAAGTCGGTTATTTAGGTCCAACGTCTAGTGAGTGATAATGCTACTTGTATTTCCTGTCTTATAATCGTAATAAAAAACAGCTGGTGCTGAACCTGCGGCCATTGCCACTGCCATCCCATTCTCTAAAGCTGAAAACGCATTTCCCTTGTCGAGGCCCAATTCGGCAGACGGCGCAGACATCGCTTTTGATGTGATGCGTCACTGGGGCAACTCGGCCCCCATGTACTCCGTAGAGTCCTTTGGTCTTCCTGGTGCATCCCCCATCATACCAGAAGGGTGTGGCATCAACGCGGTACATCTCTTGATGCGCCATGGCGCTCGCTATCCAACCTCTGAATTTGGACTTTCTCACTTCGCCTCTAAAATTCACACTGCTGCATCGAAACAAGGCTTCAATGTCACTGGTGATTTGGAATTCTTGGCAACCTGGACGTATAAGTTGGGCGTGGAGATCTTGACGCCTTATGGCCGCGACTCGCTGTACGTTCTATCTCCTTTACGATACTTCCTTTGACGCTCCCCTCCATCAGCTTTAGCAACGGAGTTGCCTTCCGCTACAGATATGGCGAGTTGCTTAATGCCTTCACGGACCTCCCAGTATTCCGTACCACTTCTGAAGGTTTGTCTTCAGCGAAAGTTTGTTTTACAACGTGCTCTAATAGTTTTTTTTACATGGTATAGATCGCATGTTGGATTCTGCGTGAGTGATCCATTCATCTTTTTGCGTTCCCTATGTCTGATAATGCTATCGGTAGCCTGAACTTTGCCGCAGGTTTTTTTGGCCTCAGAACTTACGAGACCGATTATCACCAGGAGATTATCATCGAGGAGAACAACTTCAACAACACACTCGCTCCTAGTCGTGTGTGCCCAAACTCCAATACGGCGGATATCGGTAGATTCGGTAACACTCAAGCTAAGAAGTGGGCAAATATCTATCTCATCGATGCTCGGAAGCGCTTGCAACCAATGATCCAAGGATTCAATTTGACCATCTCACGATTGGTCGACATGCAACAAATGTGCACCTATGAGGTAATCGTGTCATTTGCGCGTTCTTGGTCGATTTCTGACATCCCGCAGACCGTAGCCCTCGGATATTCCAAGTTTTGTGACCTCTTCACTGAGGAAGAATGGGAAGGATACGAATATTACGTCGGTATGTTTCTCTCAAATTATCTTTGCTGTTGCCTTGCTGAACTCGGTGCTGATATCTATTTGCAGATCTTAGTGAGCGCACTGACTTGTAGCCTGAGTCACTAACGACTTTTTCGTGAACTTAGATTTTTGGTACAGCAGCGGACCAGGCAATCCAACAGCAGCAGCGCAGGGTCTTGGCTGGGTTCAAGAACTAGTGTCGCGTCTCACTCACACTCCCATCAATGTCTGGAACAGCAGCACCAACGGCACTCTCGATTCGAACAACATCACATTCCCTCTTGATCAACCTATATATGTGGACGTTACCCACGACACTGTCATTTCCAGTAGTATGCTACCACTTCCTTTTTTTTCCAATGCAAGACTGCTGACGGAAGGGCTTAGTCGTCACTACTCTGAACTTCACCAGTCTAGCTGCAAGTGGTCCTTTGCCAACCGACCATATACCCCTTCACCGTGTACGCCGTCTCATAGACCTACCGCTTGCCTCGATTCTGACCAGTCACGCCAGTCTTACATTGCTAGTCAGATTGTTCCTTTTGCCAGCCAGCTTGTAGCTCAAGTACTCAGTTGCCCAGCCTCAGAGGGGCCAACTCATATCCGGTTCCTTCTAAATGATGGCGTGGTGCCACTGACGGGCATCCGTGGTTGCACGGAAGACTCAAACGGTCTTTGCGCACTGCCTGGTTTCATCAGCGGAATGCATGAACGGATCGGGCAGATTGACTTTGCGCATGATTGTTACGGTAATTATACACTACCCAATCCAGACAACATTGTCGATGGAAGATACCCTGGATGATATATTATACCCCGGAGAATATAATTACAACCATGTGGTTGTGACACCTCGCGTGTATTTCATAGGATCGACGATCAACGACCATTCAACGGGGTGCTCCTCCTCTTGACCCGTTCAAGTTGTTGGTTTCCGCAGTTTTCTTTCTTCGCTTGCAATACTGTTCGCCTTGCCGACCCTTGATATTCTCACCATGTATTTTCCCTTGCAAGACAATCATATATTTTTCACTTAAAGATTTACCCCAAGTCCGGCGGATGCGAAACTTTGTCTCTGTGATCGATCGACAGCTCAACGACAGCTAGTTTGTCTCATTTTGTTCCATATTAGGGAATTTAATTGCCAAATGTGCAGCCCCTGAAGACGACTTGATCAATAAAAACACACGCACAATCCGAAATACGGACGAGCGGCGCCTATAAAAACAATTTAAGTGCAGAATGTGGTGCTGCCGCAACAACTCGTCGTCTACACTATGGCAAATTTGCTGCAGGAAAGTTCGACGGCTTTCGACTTCAATGATAGGCTGGGCCTAGTCTTCATCGTAGAGGCGGCAACACTATCTGTGCTGGCTATCTCAAGTCTTCTCGCATACATTACTGTAGGTATCATATTCAGTTTCCAAGCTCCCAGACTTACCACAAGCTCCTTAGTATAGCGCTGTCACAATCCGAATGGGTGCCACACGCAGATGGTCGACGGACACTCACGTTCATTATTATTTCTTAAATCTAATGCTCTTCGACCTCATCCAAGCAATCGGTGAGCCATTCATTAAAGCGCCAGTACCATGGTCTTCTAACAATCTTGCAGGGGGGATGTTCGATATCGCGTGGATTGATGCCGCGGTGGGTTAACACTTTGTATCATGACCGCTCAATAAAACTGAGCTTGATCCGCAGGAAATATACCCCGGCACCATATGCACCGTGCAAGGTATCATCATTTCTTGAAGTAGAGCCTTGGGCGCCCATTCATCGCCATCATCACAGGTGCCTTCAAACATGTGGGAAATACTGGGGCAGCTTTCAGGCGAGTCTGAAATATCATTTGGTTTTACATCTAGATGCTAATTAATTTTCGCATAACAGTACGATTGTAACTACTTCTTCATGGAAACCTTTCTCGTGCTAATTTGTTTCTGCAGTTTATTGCCTTGCACACGATGCAGGTGCTGGTATTGAGGTGGACGTCCCCTCCAAAATCAGCGTTATTTTTCTCAGTCATCATATGGCTAATCGTTGGCCTGATGGTCGGAATCCCGAATATAATTATTGACGATTTCTATGGACCCACTGGGCATTGTACGTCCGCGATTCAGTGAGAGAGGTCATCTACGTGGCTAAATACCTTTGCATTGGACAGGGTGCTGGATTGAACGTAACAACTTCCAACGAATTGGTCTTCAATATATGTGGATGTGGCTTGCAGCATTCATCACTGTCGTTGTTTACATCTTCCTTGCTCTTGTGGTCAAACGGATCATTAGCATTGATGGACACAAGATTCGATGGACGTCCCCCGAGATCCGGAGTGTCACGCCGTCCGATGGTTCTGATCCCCGACAACGGGGAGACGAAGGAAACATCGCGCTACGAATGCTCTTGTGAGTTTGATGATGGCCCACAGTCAGCGGACCGTTCCTAACCTTTACTTTTCCAGCTACCCTGCGGTTTACATTGTCACAGTAGGTGGACTTACTCATTAGCTACTTACCCTCTGATCTTTTCGACAGGTGTTACCTATCACTGCTGCCCGCTTCACCCAGTTTCATACACAAAAAGTCCCCTGGGGAGTGACGGCTTGGGCAGACACCCTTCTTCTCTTGTCGGGATTCTTCAATACGATCCTATATACTCTGACGCGCCCAAAGCTCCTTCCACACAGACGTCGGTCGCCCTCGCGGGTTGTTCTAACATCCAGTGGCTCGAATCTTGGTAGGACTAACCGGTTTCAAAACCACAAGCACTTTCATGATCGTTATGATATGAAATCTGAAGAAGGAGAGCTCCCTTCCATGAGTTATGAACTCGGAGAACCCCGGCGCTCCTCATCCGAGTTGCGCTTTGCTCACCCTGCGATAGATATCAAGCAATGATTGTTTTGTATTTTTATGGGACACAGTTCCCGCTACTATGTTACTCGCGCTGCTTTATGACAGTGCGTGCACAGAGTCCAGATTTTATACTTGTATTGCAGCACGTTTAATCCAGCTTTGACACTATGTAGACAACATCCTTAATGTTATATTGCAATTAAATGTAAATGTTGTTTGTGGCCCATGGGGCGAATGACCCGGATTCAGCCACTTCAGTGGTGGCAGTGTACTATTTGCTAATAAGCTTAGTTCACCGTGCTCGGAACCTCTCGCACAAGGACTGACTCGGTGGTCTCCACAACATCTTCAACATAGACATTACCATGGGGTCGAGCCAGTCGACACCCAAGGTCACTGCTCATGATCGGGCGATTCTTGAGTGCGTGGTCTTTCTTGATTTCTCAACCAAACGGTAACGCCAAACAAGTGTATCTGTTATGTAGTCTTAAACTTCAGCGCGATAAGCTGAAGCAGTACCAGAAGAAGGTTTGACTACACTCATAGACGTTGTGCGTCTATAATCCTTTGAATATAGATACAAGTTGTGCTCGATCGTGAGCATGAAATTGCGAAAGCCCACCTGGCTACCGGTCAGAAGGACCGTGCCGTCATAGCCCTCCGAAGGCGCAAGTATCAGCAGAGCTTGCTGCTGAAGACCGACAGTCAATTAGAGAACTTGGAACAATTAGTCCGCCTCATCCATATTGTTCAAATGTTCGCTGAAACCCTATGTCCCTCGTAGGTATCCACCATCGAGTTTTCTTTGGTCGAGGTTTCTGTTCTTCACGGTCTCAAGCAAGGAAATGAAGTTCTTCAAGAAATTCACCGTGAAATGAGTATTGAGAGCGTTGAGAAGCTCATGGATGAGACGCAAGAAGCGAGAGAGTATCAGCGAGTATGTTATAATTCTGCGCTGCTTGTGTTGTATTGAGGGTGGTGTACAGGAAATCGGTGATTTGCTAGCGAACCGATTAACACATGATGAAGAGGACGCCGTGCAGGCGGAGCTCTTGGCATTACAAGGGGATGCGGTCAGTACGAGCTGTCGGACATTATTTCACCCTTTTCACATGATATCTAGCTTGGACATGCGGATCCTGAAGTGCGCCTGGAGTTGCCATCTCCACCTAGGTCGCTGCCACTTGTTTCAGAAGGTCAGAATAGTTCACGATTGTCGGACGGCCTTCATCCTCATTTCTATCTAGAAGCCCAACAAGTACCCCAAGAGAATAGGAGAGAGCGAGTTCCCGTACCTGGTTAGCACGGATACTAGTATCAGACATTTTTATTTTTGTATTACTCGTATCCTCATTCGGGGCCTAGGCCTTCTCCAGACATCTATAGATACTACGACACTACAGTAGAATGGCAGTTAATGATACAGATATTTAGACGTCAGACTAGAGCAACAGTATTGGTCTACTACCAACTGTCAAAGTTTCCAAACCCTATTTTTCGCTTCTTTTTGGCATCGTCGCCAACGTCATTGGCTTGTACGCCAGGTGTTCCCTGATCCAACGACCTCTTGATGCCGAGATACTTGCCCACTCCCACTCCCACGCCTGCAGTACCCCCACCAAAGGCTGAGTCCCCAGTGCCAACTTTGACCCCAAACCAATTAATATCATCCCCTTGAGTCTTCTCAGGTTGTTTCTTAGAATCATCCTGTGCTTCTGCACGCCGAGCAAGTTTTCTTGCAAGCCGTGCTTTATATGCTTCAAAGGGATCTTGGTGTCTAGAAGGGAAGGTATTTGAGCGTAGGTCTGAGCAAAAAAAGCAACATATGCACATAATGACTTCTGTTATCCGCACCGGCTTCGCTGGGCGCTCTGTTCCATCTTTACGAGGGAGTTTCTCGAGAGCATCGAGGACGTCGTCTCCCCCAACTAGCTTACCGAAGACAGTGTGCTTGTTGTCAAGGTTCGGCGTAGCTTTGAATGTGACGTAAAATTGCGACCTGTAGTGGCACTCGTCAGTGAAACAAACAGCAAAGGTAAACTGGCAGACGAACGTATTCGTGCCAGCGCCCTTGTTGGCCATGGCGACGATACCACGACTATCATGTTTAGCAGCATTTCTCATGTCATACTCGTCTCGGAAAGGAGTACCCCAGTGTGACTCTCCACCAGAGCCTGTACCAGTAGGGTCACCTGTTTGTACCTACGGCGACATGAATATCCAATCTCGCGAGACGAATGAAGAAGTACCATGAAGCCAGGAACAAGTCTGTGAAAGAGGCAGTTATCGTACTTTCCTGCTCTCGCAAGCATGAGAAAGTTATAACAGGTTTTTGGTGCCTGGAGGGAATATTAGTCACATCAACAAGAGCACGCAGGACTGACCTTGTCGCAATACAACTCCAGGTTCAACGAACCGCCCAAACTGGTCACAACTCGGACATATGCTCTTCGTTTTCCAACGTCTTTCTCTTTACCTTTACCCTTCGGAGGATTCGACATTTCTTCGAACATCAATTCTTCCTAGGCTACCATCAAGAAGAATACTCGTCACAGCCGGTTCTTTTGCGCACCTCGTCCCACAGTAGTTGTGAGCTTTGTGTCTGAGGATCCACAGACGTTGACGTCAATGATGCGCCAGGTGCGCCGCTAGAGTAAGGAGATATGTTCCCTGGCATAGGACTCAGGCTGCATCCTGTAGTGAAAAACGATGGAGCTCACAAGGGACAGCGGCTTTACCCTTCACTTCAGAGACTGCTTTAACAATAGCTGGTTTGGGCTTCTCATCCTTCTTTGTGATGGCAGTAGCAGCAGTATTGATTGTAGACATGGGTGGGAGACCATGGGGGTTTTGCAATGTGATGACGTCCTCCCTGCAAGAGTAGCGCTGAGTCCAGGATGATGAAGAAAGACTCAAACACTAACTTTTTAAATTTAGCATCTTCGAGGAGATCCTTACCGCCTTTGATACTTTCCGCAAGGAAAACATTTCCTGTGGTCGCAATTGCTACTATATGCGAGTGCTCGCTGAATGGCTTGAATGAAATTGGATCATGAATTTCACCCGATGTTTTGCGCGAATAGTGGAGTGTTATCAGGTCACTGGGTGCGAGGGGCTCTTTTGTAATAGGATTTGTATTGTTATGCTGCCTTTGAAAGGAAGCATAAGACAAACGTCACCTTGCAGGAAGAGAGGACAACTTGCTTTAGCCAAGGAATAATGTTTACAAGGTCAAATACGAAGCCTGTTCCATCCGCGTTGCGGGCGCATACTGGATGATTGAATGGTTGGAAAGAAAGCGTGCAACAGTCGAATGGTGTCTGCGCTCGAGGGTGCGGTCCTTGAAGCTTTCTGTGCAAAACATGAGAACTCCATGATTCAGGCGCAGAGAAGACTTACGCTTTATATCCAGATGAAGAAGAATGCTGTCCGAATTCACCAGCATGTTCTGCATGTGTGATATAGAGTTTGTTAGAATTTCCGTGGCCCATGTTGCAGTTGGTTTGAGATTGAATGTATGATAACCTTCAATTCTTTCAAATCTAATAAAAGTAAACAACATAATTCACAAATCGGAGCTCTTCTTTCATCCTTTTCAGCTTGCAGATGCTGCGTCATGCCACCACAAAAACAAGGCGGGCTATTGTCGTGCTTGATTTCCTTGCGCCAGCTGCGTTCGGATGCCGTCTTGCTAGCTCCAAGGTGCAACCGCGACATTCGATGACAAAACTATCCAAAGGACACGACACGGAGAGACTTGCAGAATTTCCAGCATCCGTATGCACACAAAGCCCGGCTATTCTTTGTGAGAACATCAAGCAACGTATCAGCTTACTGAGCCAGTCAGGCATTGCCGCTGTCTCTGACCCAGACATTCACTTCTTTGACGAAAAGGTCGTCGAGCTTCGTCAAGCACTCAAGGCTCGTGACATCACGCGAGTACGAGAGCTATGGTCGCAGTTGGAAGATAGAAAGTTGCTGCGACTCCTTGGTCCAGAGTTGCGTGGATTTTCCCAGCGCGCTGCTCGGCTGTGCTTCACAGACAACTCTGAGCCTTGGAACACAGACGAGAGGGAGGCTATTGAGGATATAGCCGTTTCTGCCGCCTTTGAGGGCTCAGTTAATGCCCTCACGACTTGTATGGTCGCACATATAAAGAAAGGCGACTCGCAGGCAGCCCTTCACCTGTACAGACGTTTCATGGTTCACTCCAGCAACCAGACCGTGTCTGAGCCCCTACCATCCCCAATGCAAGAAGATGTCGAGAATGAGAATGGGCTAGCTCTCGATTTTCTAGGCGATCAGCTATCCTACCAACCTAATCTCTCACTCGTCTTCGCAGCAATAGCCGCACATGCACTCGAAGATTCATTCGAGGGCGCGCTGAAGATAATGCTTGATAATCCTGTACGCATAAATCAGTCCGCTCAGACAGAGTTTCTGGCTTCATTTAGTGACATCTCGTTTCGGGAAAAACTTCAAAATTACATCCGCCGCCTTGACATTGCAAGACTCATATCTCGTCCCCACTCACTCACCACTCATATCACAAATATCTCAAGCAATCAAAGTCTTTCACAGACCCAGACCTTATACCGGGCGATTATCGATGGATTGAATGGCCCAGAGCCATATCTCGCTGCCCATGATTCCCAGAAGTCCAGTCAAAGACCTGTCGTGATTCAAGAGATCATTTGGTCAGCATTCTTGACAGGGTTCTTACGGTGCTACCGTCGGGACCTGGCGGAGAATCTCTGGGATGACATGCTTAAATGTGGCATCAAGCCTGGTGTCATCACCTGGACAGCGCTTTTGGATGGGTTTGATAGCATGGGAGAAGCTGATGCCGCTTCCACCAGTTGGGATAACATGGTTTCCCAAGGAATTCGACCGGGAATTTTGACATATCGCGCTGTCATCTCGACATTATTCAACGCTTGGAGACCAGATGATGCTATTGCGAAATTCGCAATCTTCAAGCAAGAAGTTGCTAATGGTTCGTTACCGAACACTGGGGACGCATTGCCTGTGTACAATACAGTGCTGCACGGTCTTCTCATTAATAGACGACCTGGTGACGCCGATGCGCTGCTGCAGAATTTACGGCAAAATGGCCCAAAGCCAGACATCGTTTCCTACAATACCTTCCTGCGTTACCATGGCCGCAGAGGCGAATTCCGTGCGGTATCGGTGTTGCTCGAGCGCCTCCGAGAAGATGGGCTGAATGGCGATGCGTTCACATTCTCTTCCGTGCTTTCAGCTCTTCTCAAGGTTGGGCGCACTGACGCTATCGACATCATTTTCAGTCTAATGAAGAAGCAAAATGTGGTGCCCAACGTCGCCGTCTTCAGCGCGATCATAGACCAACAGCTTCGTGAGCCCTTGGAGGAGAGTCTCAGAACGGCAATGGAGCTACTTCACAGGATGGAGACGAATCCGGATGCCCAACCCAATGACGTGACATACACAGGGGTGCTTGCATCCTTGCACCGCCAGGTATGGCCCAACACCGCCCTAGCCGAGGAATGCAGGACACACGTCCTTAAAAGGATGAAGGAGCGAAACATCCAGTTTAATCGGGTGACCTACCACATACTGATCAAAGCATGTTTGGAGAACCCGGAACCAGAAGGATTGCAAGAGGCATTGGGCTACTATAGAGAAATGGCAAACCAGAGAGTCCCAATGAATTATGATACATGGTATGTACTACTACATGGGCTGATTTCAAGGGAGGAATGGGCAGTTGCAGATGAGATGGTAGATGACCTCCTGAGGTATATCAAACCGGTTGGGGCATTGGAGAGCCTGGTTGGTAGAATCCAACGACGGAGAGCTTGGAGGATGAAGTTAGGACCAAAGTTTTATGTCTGACGTAGACATACCTGCAATATAATACGCATCGTTCACCACGAGAAGAATGACCGTGCCAAAGGTTTCTCGCCCATGAAAAATGACTTGCCCAGTCCGACACGAGTGTAACGATCGTACACTGCAAGACACGTTGTTCGTAAGTGTAGACGGACATGATGCGTTTGTACATACGCCAATAACTACATCTCCTGCCAAAGTACTTGCCCACCCATGGCAGTAGTAAGACGAGTACAAGCTGCTGAAGCTCTTCTAAACTCTCGTTCCACTCTTTCTGGGCCAAACGGTAGTCTTCATCAGAATCATATGATGCATTTGATGAGGAGTCTGAAGAATGGTCCGAGCGTGGCATGCTGTAGCCTGACTTTGCAGTATCTTGACGGAATGGTCTCCAAATGAAGTAGCTCTTAGTTGACAAGTGGAGTCACTCGGCGGGTGGCGTTGTACGTTTATTAAGATACTCCACTTTTAGGCATCGACGCTTTCTCTGCTTTCCCCCCTACTTCTGGTTGTCAACTCTTTCCTACCATCATCAGTCCATGCATTATGGTGGATGTTGCTCTTCTACCCTCCCGACGTAAATTAGTCGGGCAACCTCTCCTTTACGCCATATCTGTATTCGCTAGTTTGGGCGTTTTCTTGGTACGCTACATCACAAGACAAACGAGGCATAAAAAAGCTAATGATAGGCGATACTTTCTAGTTTGGATATGACCAGGGGTTCGTTATATGCATCTCACAGGATTAATAGCTACTGAGTCCAGGGGGCAGCGTCATGTCAGGTATCATCACTGGTCCCTATTTCAAACAGTTTTTCAACACTCCGGGTCCTATTGAAGTTGGTACCATGGTCGCAGTTCTCGAGCTTGGGGCACTTGGTATGTCTTCAATGATCATTCTTGCGCTGTATGCTGATATTCCACAGCTACGTCGATTGCTGCTGGTCGCGTTGGCGACATAATCGGCCGGAAGGGGACCCTCTTCGTTGGAGCTATCGTTTTCACCATTGGCGGTGCTGTTCAGACATTTACCACAGGTTTCTACGTCATGATCATTGGTCGAGTGATAAGTGGCTGTGGAGTTGGGCTCTTATCGTAGGTCCTCAAGGTTCAAATTTTGTGCAGGTACTCAGCACATTTTTCAGGACAATCGTTCCTATATATCAAAGCGAGATATCTCCACCCGATCATGTAAGGTCTTAGACTTTACACGTTTATGCTACTAATTTCTGCAGAGAGGTGCTCTTGCGTGCATGGAATTCACCTGTAATGTTTTCGGCTATACAACCTCTGTTGTAAGTTGTCTTCATCTGTTGCAGTTATGAAGCTGGTGAGCTGATACTCCCAAAAGTGGGTGGATTATTTTTGTTCATTCATCGAATCCGATCTTTCTTGGCGTATTCCCCTTTTTCTGCAATGCGTCATTGGAAGCATCCTTGCTGCGGGAAGCCTGCTTATTCCTGAGAGCCCTCGGTACGCCGTCTTTCCTTGTTACGGTGATGTGCACTGAATCTATCCAGGTGGTTGATCGACACTGACCAAGATGTTGCTGGGATGAATGTTATCGTGGATCTGCATGGAGGAGATTCTGATAACATTCTCGCCCAAGCTGAATTCCAAGAAATCAAGGACAAAGTCATTTACGAGGTGCGCTAATGGTCGGTGCAGTAGTCATCACTTTTACAATTTGACAATCACAGCGTGAACTTGGGGAAGGTCGCTCGTACGCTGTGATGTGGAAGAAGTATAAACGACGCGTGTTGCTTGCCATGTCTTCCCAAGCATTTGCTCAGCTGGTAAGCTTCTATTATTTTACCCATATCATGCCGTTATGAACATGTTTTCCCAGAATGGAATCAATGGTAATGTCTCTGCCTTTGTGCGGCATTCATGAAATTAATGAATCTAAACGACACCTAGTGATTAGCTACTACGCTCGTACGCATTTTATTTTACACTGGAGTGATCTTTGACTGATCCGTGCGTGTTGTTTAGCATCTGTTTTCGAAGGTATGGGCGGACGTATATTTCCTTCCAGCGAAAATCTCATTGCAACGCAGAGGCCGGGTGGCTTGGCCGTGATGCTGTGCTGATGACGGGCATCAACGCCATCATTTACACCTTGAGCACCTTACCCCCGTGAGTGGCTCCTACCAACAGTCTTGTTAGGAAGACTAAACGCTTTTATAGCTGGTACCTCATAGACCGTTGGGGTCGTCGCGCTATTCTGCTTTCTGGTGCCGTTATCGTTTGTTCTTTTTCTGATTAACGGCCTTCAAGGTACTCACCTATATGTAGATGGGCATCGCCCTTGGCTTCACTGGCTGGTGGATGTACATTGACATACCAATTACACCCAATGCGGTGGTGATTTGTGTTATTGTCTTCAATGCTGCATTCGGCTATAGGTAAGCTTTTGCGGGACATTTCTTGAGCCTTCGATATGATATTGTCTTAGTTGGGGCCCTATTCCATGGCTCTACCCCCCCGAGGTGATATTTTTTTCCGCAATAGCCCAATAAGATGCTGAACTTACTCCAGATCATGCCCCTCACATTCCGTTCCAAAGGTGTATCTATATCAACTGCGACCAATTGGTGAGCTCGAAGCGTCTGTCGCATGTCAGCCAACTGATATGACCAGGGCATTCAATTTCCTCGTCGGAGAGACGACCCCATACCTCCAAGAAGTCATTACATGGAGATTATACCCTATGCATGGGTTCTATTGCGCATGTAGTTTCATTCTCGTTTATTTCTGTAGGCAGATGATCTTGCACACTGGTCTCTATGCTCACTAGTTGAATGTAGTGTATCCCGAGACTAAAGGTGTTCCTCTCGAAGAGATGGATGCTGTGTTCGGTGAAGGTAAAGCTTTCCAACTTCTTCCAGTCGAGCGGTATTGAATGTATCTTCGCAGAGGAGAGGCTGGATTATGAATCCGAGCGTGCATCTCTGATGTCCAATACCCGCAGCCCTTCGGTACGTTCTGGCTCTCGACGTAAGGCTGCCACCGAACGTGGATGGGTTAGCCGGTTACTCTACCGTGACGACAGAAGTACATACCAGCCCATCGGTGAGGGTGATGAATAGGAACTCGCGAGGATTGGAGGTGACCACGTGAAGGCGCACGAAGAAGATTTGCATCACACGAGGGAGCAGCTCTCACCCTCCTCTTCTTCACCCCCGTCTCCTGTTGCTGCTGCAGTTGCCAATTGAAGTGCTATTTAATTGCGAGACAGTATGTCAGTGTCGCATGCGGCAATGTTACTTCTCTGGCATATATACTTTCATTTATCACCAGCAGTTGTGCCTTCCAATCCTCATGATACGCTACGTACTGGCTCACAATTACGATTTTACTTCGTTGACATCATTTATGTATCTTACTGGTCATTACTGAGTACTGTACTCCCAACCACAATATGATTTTTTTTGCTTGTGTTATATATATTACTCTGGTGATGTCACGTGTCCGCATGAGTTTTGCTTCACCTCCAGTAGTTGCGCTGTATCGTAGCTGGGCGCGTCAGTCAGTCTGCAGGAAGTATGGACTACTTCGCTCAATGAGCCATAGCTCGGAGACACATGCCAAAGAGGTGTTGCACGAGAACAGCACAAGGCGAGCTCCACTAGATGTGACCTTCGAGTCCCTTGGAGTGGGGACACCAATTGCAGCGGCCCTCCGTGCTGCATTCCCCAATGTCCAGCAACCCACGACAATGCAGCGTAAGATGATACCTGCTGTATTGGGCAGGCAAGATATTCTCTTGCAGGACTTCACAGGTACTGGAAAGTGCGTACTTTTGACTGAATGCCGACTCAAACTAATGTCATTCAAGGTCATTTGGATTGCTACTTGGACTCCTGAGTAAACCAAGGATCTCCAGATACGATACGAAAAATGGAAAGCCTCAAGCAATAAAAGGGATTACAACTCTTTTGATCGTTCCACACCGTGACCTTGCATACCAATTTTTGCACTGGCTACACCACATGCTGACGTCTGCGGGTGAACCTGGTCCATATTCGCTCGCTTCGATTGCACAGGTATTAGTCCGCGGCTCACCACCCGAAAACCTCAAAAGTTCATCTCCTCGGATTCTGGAGGCGATTGTGAACCCATGGTCATCTGGAATATCCGTGCTCCGAGATCATCCTCCGCATATACTTATTGCCACACCAACTGCGCTTATGGACGTGCTTCGCAAGGAGCCGGAAGTGCTCCAGTTATCCACGTTATCGACTGTCGTCGTCGATGAGGTGGACTGGCTTCTGAAAATGGTGCCCAAGAAAAGCAAGTATGTCACAGAAAAAGCGGCGCGGCGGAGGCAGATGCATCCTGAAGTTCTGAAAACTGTGCTCGACGTCCTTTATACGAGCACGAAAACGAACGAGTCGCACTTTCTGCGGAAGCGTCTTTTGGGGATGAAGTTAGCCCCGATTCATCGGCCGCAACTAATCATGCTCAGTGCAACAATGCGAAATAGGTTGAGGACGGCTTTCTTTGGCGCTTATGGGTGGTTTAGAAGGGGAAAAGTACTGAAACTCATCAAAGCTTCGTCCGGCTCACGTCCGGCTCACGGTCTTAACCGCACGGTCACACACCATGTTCTTGTCATGTCACAGGATGGCTCTGTGAAAAATATAGCTGGCGCTCGCAAAGCTCGAGTCCCCACCCTCTCCGGGCATGCGAGTTCTTCTGAGGAACAGGACGAAGAAGAAGAGTTAATTTTTGATGAAGATGATGAAGTACTGCTCGATGACGAGACTGACATGGGTGAGATATTTTGTTTTCACATTTCTATTCGCTTATTGAGAATTTGATTTGCGATAAGACATGCTAGAAGCTCCTCCTGTTTTTACTCCAGGGATGCTTGAAGCCGTCGCATCCACATTCGCTCTGGACGTACCGAATATCGCGCTTCTTGTCTTACCTGCAACTACATCCGTCCGACGAGTTATTTTTGAACTGAATCAACTGGGGGTGAATGCCCACAGTCTCAATCTCGTGGATAATGAAGCCGGTCGGGCACACCTTCTGTCTAAGGACAGGAATATTCCCGATGAGAATCCCACATTACTTGTATCGACGCTTGCGACGACCCGAGGGATCGATTTTCCTGCGCTAACCCACGTTTTCCTCCTTGGACTTCCGGAAGGAGGCGCGGGAGACGTTTACCAGCATGTTGCAGGGAGAGTTGGCAGATTTGGCCGCCAAGGGAAAGTCATCACTATCGTGGAGGGACGACGGGAGAGCGAAGGGAAGAATGGTAAAGTTTGTGTCAGGGATGATTCGAAGAAGATGGATATTATGCTGAAGAAGCTTGGTATTGGTGCAACCAGGCTAGAGCACTTTGACTGAAATGTCCCATCGTGACCGTGCCCGTCGGTAGATTAGATATTCCTAAGGAAACAACCGTGGTATTCGGGGAGTATGGTAAACATGAGTTTTGATGTGGCGCCAGTGTGTGGGTGTTGTGACGGGATTATTAACGGCGTTGGTTGCTGTCTTGCACGCGAATCAAACCAATCATAGGTCCAAATAGGACAGTGGCATGATGTAACCTTAGTGCGAATGAATCCATGAATAGCCTGGTGGCTGACTTGCTAGCGCCGAGGCCACTGCTAGCCTGGCCTGGTTCTCTCCCTCCACGTAGAGGTTAACGTATACCCCCAGGCTGTAGTTCGGTTAAACCACTGTCATTGCTCACCGTGCTCAACGATGGCGAGAGCACCACCTGGCTCATACTTTATGTTAGGTCTTCTCCTTTGCTCATCCCTCTTTTTCCAGGTTTTGGCTCAGTCCACAAACCAGACCACTGCGAGCAGCGGTACACCTTCACCCACTGTCGCTGCAAATGTTACAGCGTTCTTGACGACTAGCTCCTACACGTTGACATCCGTCAGCCACTCGGGGAACATTGCAACCACTATCACCACCGTATTACCCACAGTGTACAACGCGACAGCCACTATTCATGCAAATTCATCCACACCAACATCCTCAGCCTCGGCCTCACCCACCCCGACTCCCATCGTCCTAGCTACTAGAATCACTCCGGCTTTCGGTGTACTAGGTGCGATCCTTATCATAACTGGACTACCAAGTGCGTTCTGGGGCCACAAGAATAGATGGTATTTTCTCTCATTTGTGGATCTATCATCTTCTCACTCGCAACTATGTAGGACATCCTTCTTCCTCATTGGTTTCTATACCCTTTCATTGGTCTGTTTCGTCCTTATCGTCAAGTTCGGTATTCTTCCTGCGATCAACACACCGAACAACACACTCCAGGGCATGTTCGTATTAGCCTCCGCCGTTGCTGGTATCATGGGTGGCGCGTTCACAATCTTCTTTTGGAAGGCCACTAAATACTTCATTGGCGCATGGGGTGGTTTTGCTTTCGGACTGTGGATACAATGCTTTAAAAATGGCGGTCTTATTACCCCTGTTGGCATGAGATGGATTCTGTATATAGGTAACTGTTTCCTCCGTAGTCCACCTTACCCACTGCTAACTTGTCACTCAGTATGCACCGTAGTTGCATTTGTCCTCTGCACAATACCCAAGATACATTGGCATATGCTTTTGGTTGCGACGGCCTTTGTTGGCTCGTCCGCATTTATACTTGGTGTGGATTGCTACACGACAGCTGGCTTGAAAGAGGTTTGTGTCACTTTCTATAGCCAGGATATGATAGCTTACGCATGATGGTAGTTCTACGTCTGGAATCTAGGTTTCACCACCCTGTTCCCGAAGTATATCGATAACGGTATTGCGTTTCCGGTAACCCAAACGATGGAAATTGAACTCGGGCTCATCGGAGCGATCGCTCTTATGGGTGGAGCCGTTCAGCTCCGCATCCTCCGCATCTTGCAGCGCAAACTCAAGGAAATTGCTGAGGAAGAAAAGAAGCGGGATGAAGAGGCCGAAATCAATGCTGCTGGCAAATTCCGAGAACTCTCAAAGGAGCAGGAGGAATGGGAGCAAGATCACCCACCACTTGGAATGCATGGCCGGACGGCCAGTGGCTACTCTGGGACTCCTTTAATGAAGGATTTCCCCACTAGGAGTTCTCAAGATGGGCGGGCTTCCGTATTCACGTTGGTTGGCGGGCGTGGTCGCTACACATCTGGAGTGTCTGACTTCATGGCTGCTCCCGCCCCTGACGAAGATATTAAGCGAGTCGCACGCGATTCTCAAGCGCCCGGTGCCTTGCCTGCTCTTGATCTTGGCCTCGGAATCCAACATGATGTCCCCTCTGGGTTCATCACCGATAACGATCCTGACAGCAGCGACACGAAACATAGCGATGTGAAGAAAGCTATCTCATTGGAGTTAGAAGATCTTGCGCGCAAGGAGGAGCTTCTTGCTGAAATTCAAACCATCAGACGCTCAATCGATGCACTCAGATCGGATACGCCTGGCCCTGACTCGGATGACTCCCGCTCTCGTCGTATCTCTCTGACCTCTCGTCGCACCCTCAGCTATGACCTTGATAATGCCATTGCTCCACGTCCACACACTCGCCCACCCAGACAACCAGATCCACGCAACCGTGTACAGTCCTTGGAACTTTCCAAGCTTATGGATACGCCTCCGCTTGGTGCATCTATTGGCCGTCCTACAAGTGTTCCTCTCCGCGACGATGATTGGGACTCGTATGTTCGTGACCGTAAGCTCCTACAACCCCCTGCTGGGGTGACTGCACCCAGTCCCGACGAGCCGTGTGTCCACGACAGGATCACTATCTGCACAACAACGCCTGCCTGTCCCGTCAGCTGTCACCGAAGCCCTCTCCCAAAGGAAACAACGGGAGATTTTGTTGGACCCTAGTGTTGGCCCAGATACAAGCGCAAAAGATACGTCGGACGAGGATGCGCCAATTGCCATGCTTGTAGCAGCCCACGCTCAAACGAAGAGGTCCAAATCATATTTCAACAGCACGATTCCAGCTGTGTTAGCACCTTCGCAGCTTCCTGCAGCTGCTACACGTTATCCTCCTGTCATTCTCTCCAGGAACACTTCATTGATACCTGAGCCCGAGCGAAGCAACATACCGATCGTCCTCCCCCCCACTCGACCCTTGAAGGCTGCGGTTGAGCCCTCCGGCAATATTCCTATGATCATTCCTCGTGGACAAAGCGCAAACATAGCAGCGCCAGTTGCCAAGAAGCCAGAACCTCAACGTGTTGCGACGTTTGAGGAAATGGAAGAACGGCATCGGGAGAAGATGCGGGGTCTCCAAGCTCCCATCACAGAGGCTGAGAAACAAAATGCGCAGGTCCAGGCTGCCAAGGATCGCTGGGAGCGCTCAAAGGCAGCGGAGCGGGAAGCAGTGAACAGACGGCAGGCTGAGAAGGCCGCAGAGATTGCACGAGAAGAGAAGGAAAAGGTGCGGCGCAGGTCAGAGGACGGTCTTGGCAAGACGGGACCCGAGGACGACAAGAACGTGGAACGTCGACACAAGGGAATAAGCGCTGACAAGCTTGCTGCTATTAGTGGTGTCAACAACCCGCCGTCGTCGAAACGCCAATCGGTACTGAGGGTGGAGGATTGGCAGCGGCATCAACATGATGTGGAACTTGGAATTCGGCCTGACCGCGCTGCTGGTGCAAAGCGAGAGTCCCGTGGGATGAAGGCTGAGGCAAACGCAACTGTTCCATTCCCTGGACAAAGTCGCCCAATGGACAGACGTCGTTCTGCTGGGGTCCCTCGGGACCCTCCTAGTTGAGGGACTGGGCCTGAGATAGTGTCAGATGTCAGGTACTACAATCACGTCACTCATTTCTAAGACACGTTGGACGTTCGACTTTCATGGACATATTTTTACGCCCGTCGTTTCACTAGGGTATCTCTTGCGACTTTGACAACATTAATATTGTTTTTCTTATCACTTTTTCTTGCATTATGCATATGTAGGACCATCGTAATACATATCGCACGACGATCCAAGTCTGTGTATGTCTCGTAGAATATAGATGCATTGACTTCATTTGTGGGGTCCCCTCGTCGCGGAGTTTGTAAGTTTTGACTTTCATATATGCTCGACATACCCCATAGAAGAGGTCCACCATGGCTATCCGTCGTTCCAATACCGCACCTCAGCCTCTGAAATATCAAGTTCGACCTAGCCTAGCCAGGGCAAAGTCTACCGTAGATGGCTTCAATTCTCGCTTAGATCAATCATCCCACCACGTCTTGGTGGCGACGGCGGCCTCCCCGCTTGCTTCCCCGCGTGATAGAGAGGATCCATTCAGTCTTACGGGTTTTTTTCCCGAGGGGGAACATTGGGAATGGTTACGACAAGAGCAAACATTTGAACCTATGCCGGGACCCGTCGTGTACGCACCGCATGGGGCTGAAGATGAGACGATAGAGGAGACAATCAAAGGAGAGGATAAAATGGGGGTGCTGTCAGTACTTAGTAAGTCCAAATCAACGAGATTATCATGAGCTGTGCTGATATATATATATGTCAAAGATTTTACACAGTGGAGTTCTTTAGGATGGCCTATACGATGGGCATTACATGCGATGTCTAGTATAGTTTAGATTTATTAATGTTATTATCATTATTATTGTATTTTTATACATATTTCTCACGGTTACACGTGTTTGTAATTGTTTTTTCTCACGTCTTAGTTGAAATCGTTCTTCTCTATTTTCCCACCTCTCTTCCTCGATTCCCACAGCTGGCTACCAACATCGGGCGGGAAACTGTTATGAGGACTTTCCATCCTTACTCTTCTTCACACATCCAAATGCCCGAAGCTGCTCTTCAACAGCAGCTGAATAAAACTTCAAGCACTTCATCACCAACATCACCCGTACAATCTACTTTGGATTTACTTGTAAACCCTACCTCTTCTCCTCATATACTTGCCAATAAAATTGGTGAACAGTTTCAGCATACAAACCATATACAATCATCATCAAGCAACAATGTCATATCTAATTCACAACCTCCAGTAACTTCCGCTCCTCCTTCTATTCTCTCTAACAACACCGATCCGAACGCGTCTCTTCAATCTCTACTTGCCGCAAACCGAAAAGATTCAACAGCCACAGATTCATTACATCAATGGGGTATTCCCCCTGTCCAACCTTCACCTCAGACACATCATTCTTCCCCCCATCTTCCACCCACAACAGCCCAGGTAAGTACAAAGTATATCACTGTACTGTACCACTCATATATCAACAAGTCTTCAAACGGCAAGAGTGGTAAGCGCAAACTCGACGAGACAGAGCCTGAAGATCCACATCCAAAAATCCGTCGACCTATTGTTCGCGAACATGTGGCGCAGCAGCACCAGCATCCTCTCCTTCAAATGACAACTGTCATGTGCTTGCATGCCGCTGTTGCGCAGAAATCTTATGGTAGCGAGAAACGCTTCCTTTGTCCTCCCCCTGTCGTGCATATTCAAGGTCCTGTATGGCAAATGCGCTCTCAACAACTTGCCATGTCAGTTGTCTCCGAGCAGGGTGAACGATCATTGGACCAAAAGACTAATTTGGACAACAACATGACCGGAAGCTTCAAATTCTTACACGTGACCGGCACAGCAAAGGCAAAGAGCTTCCAGCTGTCCCTCGACATAATAGAACCTCCTCCTTCTGCTTTGTCAGGCGAGAGCAGCGCTGATGGAACTCCAGGACGTGTTTGGGCCACCTTTGATTCAGCTCCTGTAACCATTATATCTAAGCCCTCGAAGAAGACAGCAAAAACGCGTAACATCTCTTCCTGTATCCTCGCCGGAGGTCCTGTGTCTCTTTTCAACAGGATCAATTCACAGACTGTACGCACCAAGTATATGACTATCGACAACTCTCAGCTTTGTGCAAGTAATATCACTTGGTCTGCGTTTAATGTGAACGTAGTGCGACGCCCCGATGACGCGCCGCCCACCAATGGTATGTGCTCACGTGACTGGAAAGTATTATACATGTTTACTCACGTTCACGTTCAGCCGGTCCGCAGCCTGTCACTTACGGATGTGAAGTCGTCCTTTCCGACACATTGTCTAATATCGCCACATCACCCCTTATCATTCGCAAAGTAGACAAAGGTCGCGTATCTGCCGAGGATGGTGGACCTGTGAGTCAAATGCAGAAAATTGCTCTGCAAAGAGTGAATCAGGATGGTACGAGACATTATTTGTCTGCCGCCGGTCCCATCCCTGGCGCTCCGAACTCTACCCCATCTGTCCCAGGGGCACCAGCACAGGGTGGAACACACCCCCTGATCTTCCAATCGCCTCGCATACGAGATGAGATGAAAGATGGCGTGCGAACCTTGATCGATGAAGTAGATGACTATTTATGTTGGACAATTGTGGGCATTTGTGGGTGCTTCTCATTGCCGTTTGGATTGCACTAATAATGCTTGAATAGCCAAATTTCAGTATACATTCTTTGATGCATTTGGTCAACATAGTAACTCTATACCCGAGATGCCCATCACACCTTTCCCGACGTTATTCACGGCGCCAGTGTACCGACCAACGAACAATATACTCGAAATGACCGTGTCACACTTCTTCTACGAAGACCCAAAGACACGAACTCAGATGCCACTGACCGTGTATTTAGGTGGCCTTGGTCCTCTCAGAGCTCGTTTCTATCAGGCTGCTCCCCCAGGACCGTTGACTAACATTGCCGCTTTCGGTGCTGCCATGCCCGGATCATCTAGTGAGGTAGTGGTGGGTGGAGGTGAAGATGTTGCAAGTTCCCCTGCCGACGCTGCATCACGATATCTCACCCAGCCCCCTTTACACACCATCGTGACAGTGGAGTTGCCTTCATTGGCTGAAATTATCAAAGCACTCGAAGAGGATGTAATGACTCCGAGCGTAATGACGCCGGATGGTCTCATCCATCGGCAATCACCGCAACACAGTGAACATGGAACGCCGCTTGACGGGCCCAATGGAAGTAGTTCACAATCACACCTTCCACCATCCATTGCTGGACGGAGTCTTCCCCTGTTGTTCATTCGCGCCTCGGATGGTATTGGTTATCACTCTGGACGAACAATCAGTTGCGAAAACGTGTTCCAAGCTATGGAGCTAGGGTCGATGGCACCTGGCGGTGTTCTCGCACCGCCAGGGGGATCAACAGACGCTACCTGGATCGCTGCGGCGCAAGCTGCGGCTGCGGCTGATGGAGGTTTGCACGGTTGGACGTTAAGAGTGATGTAACATTGATTCAGATATGCTGTCGATTCTCGTTGCTGTTGCTCTTCGTTTGCTCTGTCTTATCTTTCAGATCGTTGCTGTCGTCAAGCTCCTAGTTCCCGTACCTACCGTTCTTTCTGTCCGATTCATTTTCTTGAGTGGATTTCTGTAAGCCAGACATGCTGGCAAGACTTTTTTTTTTTTTTTATCGTATTGTCAATTCACGATGGGTCCATATTTGTTAGTTTAATCACAATACTTGCTAGCTATCGTCCGATATAGCCAACGCAAAGGCTGGAACGTTCGTGTCAAAATTTCTCTATGCGGCGGCCTAACATGGGTACGACCAACACGGGGAACGAGCGATTGGTGCGGGTTAATCGATTAGATCAGTACATAAATCAAGGGATGAACAAGATAGATAAATACCAGCTGTCTGGACATTTGGTTAACATTTGGTAGACACTGCTCCCTTAACTCTGCCATCAGGTAAGTCGACCGAACCCGAGCTTAAACCACATCGTATGATCCGCACCGGTTTTTTTATCGCTAGCGCCATTAAAAGACTCGAATCATCTTCTACGAGTACTGATATTCTCTCTTTCTCAGTTAATCGATTCCTGTCCAACGTCGCCAGAACCAACAAAATGTTCACCTACGATGGTATTCGATCGCAGCTCGAGTGGAACTCTACCTTGAGCGTCTCCAATGCCCCCCAGCCCACCGCTGATACCAAGTTCCTTCGTAAAGTCAGTCGTGAATTCCTAACATTTTATCCTTTATCTGATCACAACCTTCCAGACTTCGATCATCGCAACTATCGGTGCGCTTTTGTGTGATCGTCGATGTTTAGTCCAATATTGATTCTGTCTAGGCCCAAACACGAACACCGTCGAGAAACTTGCTGCCCTGAGACGCGCTGGTGTCAATGTTGGTCAGTGATGATCCCACATCCTGTTTCTACGACGACTGACTCGCTCCTCTCTTCAAGTTCGCATGAACTTCTCCCATGGTTCATATGATTACCACCAGAGTGTCATCGATAACACAAGGAAGATGATTGCGGGTAATTAAGAATTGTCTGAGTGAACGATTGTGTTTGATGACTGATCTCCAATGTTAGCGGATCCCAGTGGACGACCTGTCGCGATTGCTTTGGACACGGTGAGCCTCGTGCATTCGTATTTATAAATCCATGCTGATATTTGGCTAATAACAGAAAGGCCCCGAAATCCGCACAGGTTTGATGAGAGATGGAAAGGATGTATGCGTCTGATCTTTATCGCTGATGCCACCAGGTGATTGACATCATGTTTCACCTTGCTTCTCTAGGTGCCCATCAAGGCTGGCCATGAATTTATCATCTCAACAGACGACAAGTACAGCGAGATTTGTGACGACAAGGTCCTGTGGTTTGATTACGTACGTAAGAAACACTCGTTCGTATGTTTCACACTAATATATCTTTGTAGAAAAACTTGCCCAAGGTCACTGCTCCCGGCAAGCTCATCTACATCGACGATGGTGGGTTTCTTTGCGATCTCCTTTGAATCGTGCATTCATTCAAGAACTACCTAGGTATCCTCTCTCTGCTCGTCTTGGCTATCGAGGGCTCCAACGTTCGCGTACGTGCCGTGAACAATGGCACTCTCTCTTCTCGCAAGGGTGTAAACCTTCCAAAGACCGACGTCGACCTTCCTGCTCTCTCTGAGAAGGACAAGAAGGATTTGCTTTTCGGTGTCAAGAACGGTGTTGATATGATCTTCGCGTCATTTATCCGCCGCGGCCAGGATGTCAAAGACATTCGCACAGTTCTGGGGCCGGATGGTGCGAACATCAAAATCATCGTGAAGATCGAGAATGAGCAGGGCGTTGAAAACTTTGACGAGATTTTGCGAGAAACAGATGGTGTTATGGTTGCTCGTGGTGACCTCGGTATCGAGATCCCCGCAAGCCAGGTCTTCTTGGCACAAAAGATGATGATCGCGAAGTGCAACATCGCTGGGAAACCAGTCATTGTGGCAACTCAGATGCTCGAGGTACGTAGATAGCTCATCGTGCGATAGTGCGTTCGCTGAATACACGCTACTTATAGTCCATGACGGTATGTGTTAATCAACTTGTTTTTCTCTGAGCATTGCTCAATTAGATCACGCACAGTACAATCCCAGACCCACTCGTGCCGAAATCAGTGACGTGGCCAACGCTGTCCTTGATGGTGCCGATTGCGTCATGTTGTCGGGAGAAACTGCAAAGGGAAATTACCCCGTAGAGTCTGGTGTGTGTTCTTCGTATGATGGTTATGGCGAGACTGACACTATGTGAAGTTCTCATGATGGCTGAGACATGTTTGCTGGCCGAGGCAGCCATTTGCTACCCACCTTTGTACGACGAGCTGCGAGGCATCCAGCCTCGTCCCACCGAGACTGTGGAGACTGTAGCGATTGCTGCGGTCGCTGCTGCTTCGGAGCAAAATGCGAGCGCCATAATTGTACTGTCCACTAGCGGAAACACTGCTCGTCTGATCTCGAAATACCGCCCCAGAATTCCCATCATCACGGGTAAGTGTTCTTTCACTGCTATCGACATTTTTAACTCGACCACCTTTTCAAGTCACTCGGAATGAGCAGACCGCACGCCAAATCCATCTTCACCGCGGATGTTATCCATTCTGGTACCCCGAGCCGCGTGGAGTTCATGAGAGTCAGTGGCAGAAAGATGTAAGCGCGTGGCACTGTTTCACTGGCTTTGAGTTGAAACTGATCTATTTTATCCAGGTTGACAACCGGATCCGGTTCGGCTTGAAGAACGCGCTTGCGTTGAACATCATCAAAACGGGGACAACCGTCATCGCTGTGCAAGGCTGGAAGGGAGGTCTTGGTCACACCAACACCATGCGCATCTTGTCGGTCCCTACCGACCCTGCTGATTTTGAACTGCAGTCCCTGGGAGCAAACTAGATAATTGGAGTTGGTTGACTGTCGAGACCTTGAACTTTTTTGTAAACATACTGTAGGGTTATCATGCGTATAACAATGTACGATTACATTTAGGCGTTGACTCGTCTATGGCTTGAAATTTACTTGACGGGGATTGGACGTCTTGGCCGACTTGCCACTATTCAAATATTGATGTCTTCTGCCATCAACTGCGCATCTTTGACGTGGTGCAACTTTCCCAATTCATACATCGCAGGCCATTACTAACACCGAGTAAAATATCTTGCAAGTTACTTAATTGTATGCGGTGACCTGATGGGCTAACTTTCTTTACTCCACTATCATAGAAAGTATTGACGTACTGACGCCTCAGGCCTGCGTTCTCATCATTCTTTCATTTCTTCCTTGACTGTCCCACAAAACTCAAAATTATACCCTGAACGCCATGGCAGCTCGTTATTTCACTACATTTCAGCGTGGTACTACCAGCGACCGACCCTTGTATGACCCTCATCTTCCTTCCTATTCCTCTGCCGTTCGCGAAAAATTGGATCTCCAGTCCAGTGGTAGGCAATGGCTCATGCCTGTAACAGGGTCAACGCGCCGAATACGTCTCCAATCCCTGAGTCCCGGGCCTCGTTCCAGATTAGCCCAAGTCGGTCGACGAAGAGGTTTCGTCTGTCGATGTATTGCTTTCCTTACTGCAGTCTGTGCTATTGCAGTGATTGTCCTCATGTTGCTGGGTACTGAAGAGTCGCACTGGACACCTCCGTTCAGGGACTCAACCCTCGTGTTTGGCAGAGAGAATTTGCAACGCATTTGGAAGTGGGAGATCGAGAGCGGACATTACCCCAGCAATGGGAAGAGTAAGCGACAACGTGCTTTTGGGTCTTATGTCAGATGAGGCTGATTTGCTTTGAGTACCCGAGCAGATTGGTTTCACCTCTGCTATTTTGAATCCAGCTTTGCCTCCAGCAAAGGCACACACACTCATTTCACCGTTTACGCCCCCGCCAGGGCCAGTGACTACCATTACACGGGGAGTTGGTCCCCGTAGAACGTATCTTGAAAATCAGAAGCAATCTATCGGCGCTGCATATCCGCCTAGACCGATATCCGGAAGCATCGCAGATTTAGATATCATTCTTGAGCAGTGCAATTTTTCAGAGGGCAAGGTGTGTCATTCGCGGAGATCTTACTCTCATGTTTACGGTTTTCCGTAGTATGTCCGTGATTGTTTGGAATTCCTGCGCGTTTCCGCTGGTTTGGATAATGGTCGGAGACTTCGACGAGGATCAGTGGATGGATGGAAATACGCTTTTATGGAAGAGGATCGACTAGAGGAAGACATTCCTCCTCGTGCTACACAGGCTGCACCTATAGTACCTGCTGGACCATATCCTACTGGACGCCAAATTTCCAATGCAGGATTGATGAAGAAAAGGAACGTTCAGTGGGAACGTCCACTAGAACTTCCACCTCCCGAGCAGCCACGCATTGGTTCAAACCGTTCGACTGCTTGTGATCCAGAAAATCTTCGACTGTTCCATATGTTTTGGGCGGGTCCATTCAACGAGAAACCATATGTCGCCCTATTATCTTTTCTTTTCACCCAGAATCTTGGCCTCCATCTTGAACCGGGGCAAGAGCTCGACGCCTGTTGTCCGCAGATCTGGTTATGGATTAATCCTGGTCCTGCAGCGGCCGTTCCAAATCCATCTGCGCTTACAGATATGTACGACGCACTCAAGACGAACCCATGGGCGGCACCTTTCCTTCATCCGCGTTTCAAGAATGTTATCAAATTCAGATTATGGAACACGACGGAACAGCTTGATAGCAACCTGGAACTGAGAGACGAGTGGAGGAAAATGGACACACTCTTCAATTCAGGGGGTGTAACTGTGAGCGTACCTGCTGAGCAACCTGCAGGGAGTTCTAGTGCTGCCTTATCCAAAACCGGTGATATGGTTCATCGCCTTGGTTCGAAATCGGAAGCGACTTATGACAGGCTTTCCGTGATTTTGTCTGATATGGCGCGTTTCATCGTCACTCATCGCTATGGAGGGATCTACCTTGATGCTGATACTATCTTCTTGAGAGATTGGGAGGAGCTTTGGGGATGGAAAGGCGCCTTTGCCTACCGGTGGTCCTATCATGAAGATTACAACACTGCTGTACTCCATCTCAACAAGGGTTCCGCCCTTGGTTCCTTCCTCTTCCGCACCGCATTGAAGAACGGTTTCGATTTTCATCCTGTCGCTGTCTCGAAGTACCTTAAAGAGGCGCACCTTGAGAATATTCTATTACGCGTTCCTGACGCGCTATTCGACCCAGCGTGGCTGAACACGGAAGGCTATCAATTGGAAAGGCCAACATACCCATTTTTTGCTGGGTATGTTCCTGAAGATGATTCTGACTGTAATTTGCTGACGATCCACCGCGTAGCTTCGCTGATTTCTTTGACACTCCAGAAGTGCAGAGTGCTGCACCGCAGGTCGTCGGATTTGAAGGGTTCTTCAGGGGAGCGTTCTCGTATCACTTTCATAACTTCTGGTGAGTGGATTTCTTTATTTCATATTACACCCTTGTTGATATCTTTATGAAAGGTGGAAGCCATTTGATCCTGCGAGGAATTGGCCGGACTTGGGGCCTAAATTTGCAGGTGGTGAAAGGGCCGCGCGCGCTGCAGCCAACCCTCATGCAGATCCTGATGATTGGAACGACAAAATAACCGACGACAAGCGCGACTTGGACTGGGCAACTGTGCTAAAACGAACATTTGAGGCCTATATTCGTGGCGAAAGACCAAATATGTATGGTGAATGGTTGCGGTGGTGACGATTTGAAGGCGGATCTATATCTATGGACAAGATGATGCTATCAAAAGACCTTTGAGTGTGTAAATTGATGATTCAGAAGGCTGTTGTAGGAGCGCTCGTACATGTGCATGCATGCTGCGGTGTGGCTATAGCTGGCTGTGGCTGGCTATGTGTACCCAAGCTCGATATCAAAATAATTCCCACACAAATGAGAAATGATAAATTCCCACGGATCACTACGCTTCTCTTTACATCAATATTCTTAAAAGTGCTCGTTCGGCGTCCTCACGAGCGTCGTGAATTCGCCGTTTACTGGACGAAATGGCGTCTTCTAATTATTTTACTCCCCAACGCGGGAATGGCTTTCCAGACAAAAGTCGCTTAACAAACGCTCTTCCAACTTATTCTTCCGCTGTCAGCGAGAAAATGCATCGACATTCCCGTTCAATGTCCTGGACAGTCCCAATATCAGTCCCAATCCCTGGCGTACGCTCGCGTCGTCTTCGTTTATTTATGCCAAATCCAAGTCGTATCCGCCAGATCAGTATCTTGCGTTTCGGACGACGACGGGGGCCGATACTGCTCTGTGTAGTCTTGATTGTTTCCATCATCACAGTATGGTCCTTCGCACGTCGGTTCGGCGCAGAGGAAAAACAGTGGACTGCAAACTTTGGGGAATCTTCTACCCTAGTCTTTGGGCGAGATGACTTGCAGAGAATTTGGAAATGGGAAATAGAGAGCGGCCATTATCCAAGTAATGCAAAGAGTACGCTTCATCTCTCTTCCTGTCGTGATCCTACGTGTTGATAATGAATACTCTCAGTACCCGAGCAGGTTGGACTCAGCGCTCCACCACTCAACCCTGCTCTTCCTCCACGAAAAGTTCCAACGATTCCTTCACGATTCAGGCCTCCTCCAGGCCCTGTAGCAACAACCACGCGTGGAGATGGTCCACGACGCGTTTATCTCGATGTACAAAGCCTTCCTCCCACTCTTGCATATCCACCTCGTCCTGTGCCGGGCACTGTCGCTGACCTAGACGTAATCATGGATCATTGCGACTTCTCACAGGGAAAAGTACGCATTCTGCTTTCCTTGTTTTTTTTTTCCACCAACTAATGTTTCCAAAGTATGTCCGCGACTGCCTCGAGGTTTTGCGTGTAGGCGCAGGCCTTGACAATGGCAAGAGAGTCAGGCGGGGTGAAATAGACGAATGGAAATACATCTACATGGAACAAGAGAAGGAGAACTTCACAGATCCCTTCACAGATCCAATCCCTATAGCTAATCCCATTGCTCCACCTCGTCCGCTAGTTTCAGGTGGAGAGACGGATCCCAACGCAGGTTTAAGAAAGAAGGTAGGGGTAGACTGGGAGACACAGTTACCTCTCCGTGCTCCTTTGCAACATACACCTTATTCAAGTCTTCCGGCACCTTGCGACCCTGAAAACCCACGTCTCTTCCACATGTTCTGGACTGGCCCATTCACCGACAAGCCATATCTCGCTTTGCTCTCCTTCCTGTTCACACAAAATGTCGGTCTGCATTTGAAGGATGGCGACACTCTTAACGTCTGCCGCCCTGAGTTTTGGATGTGGATCAACCCTGGTCCTGCAGCATCTGTCCCAAACCCTTCCGCTTTAAGCGACATGTATGAAGGGCTCAAGACCAATCCCTGGGCAGCCCCTTTCTTACACCATCGCTTCAAGGACGTTATTAAATTCAAACTGTGGAATACGACAGACCAACTTGACGGTATCCCGGAACTTAAGGACGAGTGGCGCGAGTTAAAAGAAACTCTCTTCAACTCAGGAGGACACATTGTCAGTGTACCCGCCGAGAAGTCGCAGTCGAAAACTGCCGAGGCCTCCAGTACTAGTTCTATAGAGGATTCGACCAACAGCACCGATGTCGACACTTCTGCAAAACCTTCGTCTACTGGTGACAACAAGTCAGACGAAGATGATATGCTAAACCGTACTGGTTCGAAATCTTCGTCTTCATATGACCGCCTCTCAGTTATCCTCTCTGATATGGCACGATTTGTCCTTTGTCATCGGTTCGGTGGTATCTACCTTGATGCAGACACCATCTTCTTGCGGGACTGGGAGGAGCTTTGGGGTTGGAAGGGCGCGTTTGCGTATAGGTGGTCGCGGCTGGAGAAGTACAATACTGCCGTTCTGCGCATGAACAAGAACTCTGCTCTTGGGTCATTCTTGTTCCGCACTGCTCTGAAGAACGGCCTCGACTTCCACCCCATGACGGTATCTCGTTATACCAAGGACGCATACTTGGAGGGTCTTTTGCTACGACTACCTGACGCGTTGTTTGACTCTGCGTGGCTCAACACCGAGTACTACCAACGCGAAAGACCTCCTCAGCCATACTTCCAAGAGTACGTATGCAATTCCGTGTTCTCACGTCATAGCTTACTCATTCATTTCTCATAGGTTCTCGGACTTCTTTGATACACCTGCACAAGCCAGTGCCGCTCCTCAGGCACTAGGGTTTGAAGGTTTCTTCCAAGGTGCTTTCTCTTATCACTTCCATAACTTCTGGTGAGTAGACTATCCTTCTGCGTGACATACCGCGTTCAATTGTGACTTAGGTGGAAGCCATTCGATCCATCTCGTAACTGGCCTGACCTAGGGCCCAAGTTTTTAGCTGGGGAGAGGGCTGCCCGTGCAGCGGCGCAACCCGATATCGATCCAGAGGATGCCACTGACCGTGTCGCTAACGATAAGCGCGATCTTGATTGGGCCACTGTCCTCAAGAGAACGTTTGAGTCTTACATTCGTGGGGAGAGGCCAAACATGTACGGCGAATGGCTTCAATGGTGACCTTGAATCACACCCGTCCTTGCGGCTTTCTGTCGACCATGGTCTCGCAATCTTAATCAATGTCAAACACGTCATCTGAAACGACCCATATCATGAATGCACAGATTGCATGCTGCAACCTTCGTTATTATTTGATTCGGACTCGGACATCAAGAGGGCAAGTTGTTTGGATACCTGGCCTTCTGATTCCCGGTCCTTTCACTGTCCATACCTTTACCATTTGCCGATCTTTTCACCTCGGACATGTCAAGTAGTTTGCTTACTTCTGGTTCAGGCCGTAGTGCCATGCTGGGACCAATCTTAGTCTACTTTAATAACATAAACTGTGCTACCTCGATGGACATGAGTGCGTAGAATCTAATTACTCGATACATATGGTGCGATCAGTAGTTCATAGCCTTCAGCATCTACTTCGAGAACCTCGCCTGAGCGGTATCAACGGTAGCCTTCAGCGAAGTAATGACGTCCTCAGGATTTGGCGCATTGAAAATGGCAGTTCCTGCCACGATGACGTTGCTTCCTGCGGACCAGTCAAATGATCGTGTAGGGGATTCTGTGGCAGCACTAACCTGCATCGGCACAAACACCGATTGTCTTGGGTCCGACACCGCCATCGACCTCGATGTCCTTTTCTGGGAAACGTGCGCGCAGTTCCGCAACCTTTGGTACGCACCGATCGATGAATTTTTGACCGCCACGCCCTACGCCACGTGAGGCGACCTATCAAAAAATCGATATTATGACGTACCAGGGTAAACAGTCATAACCAAGAGCATGTCCGCTACTGCGCCTATTTCATCTGTGATGGCCGTGGATGGCGTGTCCGGAGAAATAGCCACCCCAGCTTTCATGTTCCGCGCATGTATAGCGTTGATAAGCGAAACAGCATCGGCTGCGCAAGGTGCTAAGCCATCAGGAGAAGATTGAAGGCAAGATCACTTACACGTGGCTTCGATATGGAAACAATATAGCGAGCCTCCTGCGTCTGCGATATCGTTCACCCACTGAGGTAGATGCCGAGGTCATTTACTGCGCTGGACATCGAGTGCGATAAGCTATGTGCTTACATTCTCGGGCTGTGAAACCATCATATGACAATCCATGAATATGCCCGGGACGCCTTTATGGACGCAAGACAGAACTGGTGCACCTGCATGCACGTGAGAACTCGCAAGGAATCGAGGAGGATAGTGCACCAACCCATTGAGATATTGGGCACGAAGTGGCTGGATTGGAACAGATTGAGATCGGATAAGAGTATTGAAACTCATTTCTTACCCATCCATGACGTCTGTACGAGGTGAGTGGTGATGAGGATCGTCTCTGAAGCTTCACATATCAGTAGACGTACCCATGTGTAGCCATTCCGCTCCGCCTTTGATCATTCTCTTGCATTCTGCACTGAGCTGCCCGAAGTCAGAGGCCAGGACTGACGGAGATATGATAGCGCGTGGCATGGCTCTACGTTGGTGGTGGTGGTGTTGTAGGTGGCTGCAAAGGTAAGTAGTCGACGAGTGAAAGTCCCAACACGTTCTACATGAGTGTATTCGATCTAAAGCGCCTTCCTTTTTTGGCGGCTAATCACATCAACTAGAACATTCATCAATGATTTTGTCTACCACGACATGTCCGGAAGCCTGCACAATTCTACGTGAATGAGCTGGCCGCCGCATCGTTTATATCGGAACCCGAGTCTTCGACCACTTCAAGTTCACACGCTGACCTCTTGTATCTGCATGTCACTTAGTGATGCACTCTCGGATGGTCTTGAGTTGCCTCTGCTAGTGCCACGCTGTTCGGAGGCCGCGGGGTCCTAGAGCATGTGGTGGGACGCCGACAGAAGCAACAAGTTTCATGTAAGTAAATATCTACTAACCATAACTCGGCGAAGCTAGTAAAGCACGTCTTTTCAACGACTGCCAAAATGCTGAATCGCGCGTTCAACTCCTAAAACGCGCTGTGATTGGGGAGGGCGCACCAGATAGTCGTACTGTGAAATCCTTGCCACGAGCCTCGCAAAGATTCGCAGGCGCGAGAAAAAATATCCATCAGTCACCGCCGTGGTTATATGCTTTCAGACGTTGACACAAATTGAGACGTACTAATATTCCAAGGGCCATTTGGTCTCTAACCTGGGATAACTTGTTATATCTTTTCACAAGTACGCTTTCGAGAACCGCTCGTAACATTCTGTAGTGGCGCCGGGAGATGAAAATTGCGACTTGCAAGCAGAATGAAGTAGAATTCCCAGCATTTCAAACACGGGACATGACCTTCCCTGCACTGATGTCTAGCTACCTGTGACCCCCTACATAGGACGAAGTCAGAGGGACTGGTGCGTAGCGTACATTCCCTGCTTTTAGTTTTCAATCACACTTTATATTGACGACCATAGCATCGACATCATAAACTTGACCGGCATTTCATCGAAACCAGAGGCAGAACACTGGGAAATTACGACTCGCGCACCGACCGGAGTGATGGAGACAAAAGTGCCGCTGAAATTGTTGAATGGGATGAAATGGCATCATAGTCTACTGATACGAAACAAGATCATTCCTCCGACAAATCTTTATTGACCTATAAATGGTGAGTTGAGACGAACACAAAAAAAAACAGTTGAATGACTTACATGCGGGTTAAAGAACAGCGAGTTCATACCCCAAGGGAAAGGCTTGAGACGACGGTTCATGTATTCGTACTGAGGGATGTCGGGCAGGTGACCATCATGCTCTGCCTTTATGTGTTCTATGTGTTCGGCATGTTCTGCCTCCACATTACGTACCCAAAGGGCGCAGGTAATGGCTAAAAGAGGGTGAGCAGACCAAACAAACAGCTTGTGTTAAAACGCACTAGCTGGGACGCAAACAAAGAAGCTTGTATATTGTCAGCAAGGACCAACTATGTAGGAGATATTGGGCTGACCTTATTCTGCGCCAAAGCTGAGTAACCTCTGTCAGGTGAATTAAGTATCAATCATGTCCGCAAATCAATACTTGTGCAAACCTGCAGCATGGGCCCTGACCGCATCACGCTTTGCAAAATAATCACCTGCACCTGCATCGGCAGATGAAGCACGGGAACCTCTGGGAGCTGCACGAGCAACAACACGTACGGCGGTGCGAGCAAGCATGAATATGGAGTTGAATCAATGTCAAATGCAATGAATATTCGCGTTTAGACGGATGAGGTCGGGAAGGTGAATTAAATCTCCGATTGAAAGACTTGTTCGTGTGTAGCGTGATGAAAGGTGACGCGTCTCATAGTATTCTTTGACTTGAAAGTTATGGTCATCCGTTCCCAATCTTCTGCGGCTGGCGTGCTCGCTCTCCTTCAAGAACCAGATACCGTGTTCAAGCAACATGCTCTCAAAGGACTCATTCCCCTTGTCCCTCAGTTTTGGGCAGAAATTTCGGAGCACATTGCACTCATGTATGGGTTTGCCATTGCTCAATGCACACTAGTCGATTCTGACCTCGGAATTCATTCTTAGAGAAAGCTTATACGAGTCCGATGATCTTCCAAAGCCCGCTCGCCATAACGCTGCTTTGCTAGCTAGCAAAGTGTATTATTTCTTGGGGGAGTATGACGAAGCCTTATCCTTTGCCTTGGGCGCAGGGAGCGCGTTCCAGGCTGAGGCTCGCGCACATGGCGCAGGTGAATATGTCGAGACAGTAATATGTGAGTGCTAGACCCCTTGCCCTAGCCCTAAATTAACTTGCGCTGTTTGCTCACCCCCAAGCTAATGCAATTGACCGATACGTCACACTGCGCACTGAAGAGCATTCCGGGAGCTTAACGAAGATTGATCCTCGGCTACAAGCTATCATAGAAAGCATATTCGATCGCTGTATCGATGAGGGGGAGTACCGCCAGGTAACACAACCGTCGTGGATGCTACCTACTCCGAGCTCACCGTTTTTGGGCAGGCAATCGGCATTGCATTAGAGTCTCATCGTCTCGATGTTGTGAACCGTATATATGACTTGACTCACGACGTCTCCCTTCTCTCGTACACAATGGAAGCTGTTTTGGATACAGGCTTCTCCCTCTCCTACCGTGATCAAGTCCTCAACTTCCTTTTACCTCTCTTCCCTCCTCCAACATCACTGTCAAAATCTCCGCATATTCATGCCCTTGCTCGGCTACTAGTCACCCTCAATCGGCCATCACTCGTCGTTCCACTTCTGACTTCCCTTGTTCCAAAGGATAGGCTTCTTGCATATCAATTTGCATTTGACTTGGTTGAGGGAGGTGCTCGGGAATTCTTGCAGGGTGTGAGGGCTGACTTACCTGAGGGCAAGGAGGTAAGTATCATCATATACATGTGCACGATGCATTAAATTTGTTCTCTAGGAAACACGAGACATATACGACAAGCTCCGTAAAATCTTGGATGGGCAAGAGTCTGTCAAACTATACCTAGAATTCCTGAAGCGCAACAATAAAGTAGATATGCTAATTCTGAAGAACACGAAAGTGAGTGCTCTTATAATGGATTCAAACGTCATTAATATTCTGTCGCTAGGACGTCCTCGAAGCCCGGACGTCTATATATCATACCGCGGTCACTCTACAGAACGCCTTCATGCACGCTGGAACAACTTCTGACGTGTTCCTTCGCGAAAACCTTGAATGGCTCGGTTTGGCATCTAACTGGGCGAAGTTCTCTACGACCGCAGCCCTCGGTGTTATCCACAAGGGTCATTTCGAGGAGGGAATGAATATTCTTGGCCCTTATCTCCCCCAGGCAGGGGGCGAAAGCCAGATCCAAGGGGCCGCCTACTCCGAAGGCGGTGCTCTTTATGCTCTTGGTCTGATTAACGCTGGCTGCGGTAGCGGCCAACCTGTTGAGAACTATCTTCGCGAGACTATGAAAACCGTTCAGGGCGAGGTAGTGCAGCACGGTGCCGCTCTCGGCCTTGGTATCTCAGCAATGGGTGGAAGAAGTTCCAACGCATACGATGATTTGAAGGAGACGCTGTTCACCGACTCTGCCGTGGCCGGCGAAGCAGCGGGTTATGCCATGGGTCTTGTGATGCTTGGTTCTGCAGATCGAACCGCAGCGGAGGAGATGTTGACGTATGCTAGAGAGACGCAGCATGAGAAGATCATTCGCGGTCTGGCCATGGGACTGGCGTTCATATTTTATGGCCGCCAAGAGGAGGCCGACTCAACAATTACTTCACTTTTGACTGAAAAGGTAAAAGCCCCACCATGACCGTCAGCGCTCTTACTGAAGTGTCCATCCAGGACCCTATTTTACGTTATGGCGGTGTCTACACTCTTGCACTAGCTTACGCAGGGACGTCAAATAACGACGCGGTCCGGCAGCTACTGCACATTGCAGTCTCTGATACCTCAGATGATGTTCGGAGAGCAGCTGTGACCTCACTCGCCTTCCTCCTATTCAAGAATCCAGGCCAAGTCCCCCGAATTGTTCAGCTCCTCAGTGAAAGTTACAACCCACACGTTCGTTGCGGTGCAACCCTAGCCCTGGGTATCGCATGCGCAGGCACCGGCCTTCAAGATGCTGTGGAGATCCTTGAGCCCATGACCAAGGACGGTGTTGATTTCGTGCGACAGGGTGCCTTCATCGCCCTTGGTATGATCTTGGTCCAACAATCAGAAGCCTCATCTCCATCCATGTCCTCAACCCGTGCCCTCTACACTAAAGTGGTGTCTGACAAGCACGAAGATCCTATGGCACGTTTCGGTGCTGCTATTGGGCAAGGTTTGATAGATGCTGGTGGCCGCAACGTCACCATTAGTTTGCAGAGTCGGGCAGGGAGCAAGAACACGAACGCGATCGTTGGTATGACTATGTTTTGCCAATTCTGGTATTGGTATCCATTAGCGCACTGTGCGTGCCTCGCGTTTGAACCGACCGCTATTATTGGCTTGAATGAAGACTTGAAAGTGAGCATCATGCAACGCTTCTCGGTCATTTTCGCTTAACCAGAATCCAGGTGCCAAAGTTTGAGTTTATCTCTAATGCCAGACCCAGTCTTTTCGCTTATCCTCCTCCCGCCACACCACCTAAACGGGAGACCTTCGCTAAAGCGGCTACAGCAGTTCTTTCAACAACTGCTAAGGTCAAAGCTAGAGAAAAGAAAAAAGCAGCTGCTGATGCTGATGCTATGGATACGGTACGTGGCTGCGTTTACAACAGGGCATTTCTTCAATTATTTATGTGATATTTCAGGACGAGAAGTCTGAGCAAAAGAAGGATGGCGATGTTGAAATGAAAGGTGAAGAAGGTCCTGCCGGCAAGCCTTCCGATAGCTCGCCTTCGACTAACGCTCCCGAAGACGTTAAGCCGAAACGGAAATCAGAGCCTTCTTCAGAGAATATCGCAAACTTTTCCCGTGTTACTCCCACGCAGCTCGCCTACATTAGCTTCCCCCCTGAAGGACGGTATCAACCCGTCCGTCCAGTATCATTGAACACAGTCTTACCCAAGACTAGCGGCAAAGGGAATCCGAACCCTGGTGTCAGGAAGGCGCCATCTGGTGTTGCCTCGGAGCGGTACGCGGGCGGGGGTGGTATTCTCCTTATGGTGGATGAGAGGCCGGACACTGAGGCAGAGTTCATTTCATTCGAACCTCCCGTAGTGGAACCAACACCGACTGAGAACGGGCATGCGCAACCGCAAGCCCTCATACATCGTGCCAGACCTTCGAGGGATTTCCACATTGCTCTAGATGAGAGTTCGCCGGACGTTGACCCTCCAGAATCATTTGAGGTGAGTGATCATTAACAATGATTGGGCACCCCGAGAGACTAAATGATATTTACCAGTACCCGTTTGACTCGTAAACTATTATCCACGCTGTATCCTTACTGCAATTGAACATTTTCACTATTTAAAAATTTGTCGTGCAATGTTTTGAGTGAAGTCTGATTGAGGCAACGACAAAGTGTCAATGAGGGACTACTGCTACTCGCAAGTTCTCTACTGCTCGACTTCACTCTTCTGTTGCACTCCTGATATCTATTGTTTGTAAACTTCCATACTGAATGTCAACTAACAATCTGTGACCACTAAGAACTTGCTAAGACTGATGTGAATTGAAAACTTTTGTGACGTGACTCATCGAGTCACATTTTGTGATGGATATGACAATGTCACGCGTGGGTGATAGTGCTTTATCCTTTGTTGTGACGCGAGGGCTTTCAACATCTTGATCTTCTTTCTGGTTCTATCTCTCCCTTCTATCATTTCTTAGATTTTTGCGATCCAGCGATCCGTCATGGAGTCACGTACTATGGAACACCGCAGAGCCAGTATGCTTGCCTCAATTTTTTTCTTGATATCAATTGCTGAACACGCGTGTTTGATCAGACTATAAGAATAAAGGTGGTTTGAAGCAAGACGATCTTAGGCGTCGCAGAGAGGAGCAGCAGGTTGAGATCAGAAGGCAGAAGCGCGAGGAGAATATCGCGAAAAGGCGTAATTTCCTTCCCTCCGCTTCAGCCGACTCAGATGAAGAAGCGACGACAAGCAGTTGGGAGCCTCCGGTGCGTACGATCTCACCCACCTCGTGATTTTCTACTGAATGTGCTTGCAGCTTGCGGAAGAAATGATTAGTGGCGTGTTTTCTAATGATCCCGATCGCCAGTTGGATGCAACCACGAAGTTCCGGAAACTGTTGTCAAAGGAGAGGAACCCTCCTATTGAGAAAGTCATTGAATGTGGCGTTGTGCCCCGTTTCGTTGAATTCCTTCGGACTGGTGCTTCCATGTTGCAGGTTTGTTGTTCTGTACCTAGCTATCGAGTCAATGCTAATCGGTCTACAGTTTGAGGCAGCTTGGGCGCTCACAAATATTGCTTCTGGGACCGCCGAGCACACTCAAGTCGTTATCTCCGCCGGTGCCGTTCCCGAGTTCATCAACCTCCTGTCGTCGCCGGTTCTCGATGTTCGTGAACAGGCGGTATGGGCCCTCGGGAATATCGCGGGTGACAGCCCACAATGCAGAGATTACGTCCTGCAACAAGGGGCATTGAGGCCACTCCTGACTTTGCTAAGCGAAAATCACAAACTTAGCATGCTCAGGAACGCTACGTGGACCCTGAGTAACTTCTGCAGGGGCAAAAACCCTCAGCCCGACTGGGAACTGGTTTGTGACAAATCATGGCTTGTATGCATAGGAAGTTGACATCTTTTACTAGATCTCTCCCGCATTGACCGTCTTGACCAAGCTCATTTACTCGCTCGATGATGAAATTTTGATTGATGCTTGCTGGGCTATCTCATACCTTTCAGATGGTTCGAACGACAAGATCCAAGCGGTTATCGAGTCTGCTGTATGTCGGCGCCTCGTTGATCTACTCATGCACAGTTCAACCTCCGTGCAAACGCCCGCTCTTCGTTCAATCGGCAACATTGTTACTGGAGATGATCTTCAGACTCAGGTCGTTATTGCGTCTGGGGCTTTACCCGCTCTACTTTCGCTGCTATCCTCCCCGAAAGAGGGTATCAGAAAAGAAGCATGCTGGACGATCTCCAACATCACTGCTGGGTCACCTCCCCAAATTCAGGCAGTTATCGATGCCAACATCATTCCTCCACTTATCAACATTCTTTCCAATGCTGACTTCAAAACGCGGAAGGAGGCCTGCTGGGCAATTTCGAACGCGACGTCTGGTGGTCTTCACGAACCAGCGCAGATCCGCTATCTCGTCTCGCAAGGCTGTATCAAGCCACTATGTGATCTGCTCACTATGATGGACAACAAGATCATTCAAGTTGCCCTTGATGGTCTCGATAACATTCTCAAGGTTGGCGAGACGGATAAACAGGCTGGAGGTCCCGGATCCGTCAACCAATATGCTATATATGTCGAAGAGGCAGGCGGTATGATCACCATCCACAACCTCCAATCACACGACAACCTGGAGATATATAAGAAGGCGTTCAATATCATGGACAAGTACTTCCCAGATGAGGAAGAAGTGGATGCAGCAATTAACGCACCTACCCTTGATGCTAGTGGTACATTTGCTGTAAGTTCACTGATATTGTTTCTTTTCGTATATTAATTTTTTGTGCAGTTCCAGGATGTCACTGCTCCACAAGGAGGTTTTAGTTTCGGCCAACAGTAAACTGTTGCCTATCTCTTTCACTGTGTGCTACTGTCACTTATATCTTGCACCGACGATTGTCGTTCAAATCCCCATTCTGTTTGCAACCCGTGATGTCTCCTTACCCTTTACGCTTGTGCGGTATGTTACATGTAACGCGTCTAACGGACGCAAATTCCTTTATGACAGAACTATATATGTCAGAGCACGAGAAAATGATTCAGTGTAGTAGCTGATAATGCTGATTATTGGTAACCTGTACTACCCGTGATGTCTGCTATACGATACATGAAATTTACAACATTGATCTGAATGCTGATGCAAGATGTCTCGCCCGTCTTGCTTTGCGCCACCTCAAACTTTACCGTCATGGCTTCTCAAATCCTCCCGCTAGGCGAGTACAAAAGACAACAAAGATCATTGATCATTATCCTGACAGCCGTCGCAGAACTAATTGACAGATGCATTGGATCCCGGATATGGGTCATTATGAAGAGTGATCGTGAGTTTACCGGGACGCTGCTTGGCTTCGACGATTTCGTGAGTGAGTTGGCCACTTTTCCCTACGCGATAAAGCTGTTATACTGAACACGCCCACACGCAGATATGGTGCTAGAGGATGTAACAGAATAGTCAGTGAGACTAGATGATAGCGATATCCCGTTGCTGATGGTCGTCCTCAGCGAGACTACTCCTCAGGGAAAGAAGAAAACACGACTTGCACAGACGCTTCTCAACGGCAACAATATTTGTATGGTCTGTGAAATCCTTTCACTGAATGTTCAAGTGGGGGCTGACATCGGCCTCCCCAGTTAATTCCAGGCAGCGAAGGTCCTGAGTCGGACTCTTGACTTATCGCTCTTGCATTCTTGACTCGGAGTCAGCTGCTTGTAGGGGAATTTTCACTAGTGCCATGTTGTTCGCGTAGGCATGGTAAACCTCGGTGATATCGTTGGACATTACGAGCTTCACATTCTTTCACCCAAACAAACTATCTATGATGTAGAACATGTATTGCCCATTCACTGCAATCCTTGTACTGAGGTTACAAAAATGTATACTAAAGTGGTGGCTTGAATTTGTTCCTTGTGCCACGTCTGACCAAATAGTGGTAAATACAACTTCTGCTCTCTTCCAACTTACAGGTGTACTATTACTTGTCAGTTCACCATGCCTGTGCGCCTCAGGATGGCCATGCACGGCCGAAGACACAACCGTATATTCCATTTAGTCGCCATTAACCAGCGCACAAGACGAGACGCAAAGCCTATGGAGCTATTGGGCATCTATGATCCTGCTCTTAAGCTCGGAGACACACACAAGACTGTCAAATGGAGTGTGGACAGAATAAAATACTGGCTGGGTGTTGGAGCACTGCCTAGTAAATCTGTAGTCAAGCTATTGGAACTTGTAAGTCCACATTTGTTATTCATACGCTTGTCAGTGCTAAAGTCAATATTCAAGGGTGGTGTGTTACCACCAGACTCCAAGTATCACCCGAAGGCCTTGGGCCCAAAATTTGGCACGGAATCGTCAAAAAATAGTTCCTCTGGAATGACTTCAGCTACTTCGTAGTTATCGCGTCGGAGGCAATCTTGAGTCGATATGGGGTGGGTTCGTTCCACCATCTGTTAAGAGCGATGAGGAAATCATAAATTACCACTACAGCCTCGCATATGTAGATTGCAGCCATAATTCCATTATCATTTAAACATCTTCTAATTATTCAGGAGGTCATATATTTCTTGATGTCCAGCTACCTGAGCTAGCTCTGCTGCAGTGTAATCGTCGGGATCCTGCCCGATCACGAGGTCAGTATTTGGATTAAAAGGTTCCATGCCTTACTTTCAACAGAGGATCCCCTCCCTTGCTCAGTAATGCCTGGACTACTGGCAAGTTCCCTCTGTCACAGGCCAAATGAAGGGCGGTATAATCCTGTTACTGGAACTTGAGTTTTGTGTAGAGAAGCACGGGTGAAACACACAAATTCATCGCGTGCGTTAATATCGACCGTTGGATTTGCAAGCAAGAACGCCATCAACTTCTTTGCGTCTCCCGCGATAGCTAATCCGTGCAGCGTCTGAGCTTCACCCAAATCTGGGCCCGGATCGACCAGTAAGCTGACAGATGTTCCCATCCCGCCGCCGCCGCCACCTGAAGACTCTGAGCCAGCAGATTGATTCCGAATAACTGCATTCGCGCCTCCATCCTCCGATAGCTTCTCAGGCGCAACGCTGGGACTAGAACCTGGTTTCCATCCCAGTTCCTGAGCGATGGCTCGATACCGCTGTTCCGCGGCGTGACTATTATTCTCATATGTATCGCTCGCCGCTTTCCACGCGTCCCACTTGGCGCGTCCTGTCATGTCGAATATGTGTGGCCTTGAGCCTTGCGGCTTCGGGGCCACCTTGAGATATTTGAATAGACCATACAGCTGCGAACAAGTTAGAGATTAGATAAAAGTCGAGAGTACGGTGTTGACCTCGAGCTTGATGGTAGTGGAAACCTTTGAGAGGGACGGTGCGGATAATAGATAGCTTGCTGCTTCATCTATGGCTAGGGACGGAGTAAATGACATCGATGAACGATTGGTGGACGATTATGTAAGCACACAGCAGATTATTGGCCTAATAAAATAGTTGATTGAAATGGTACATTGGTATAGCGGTAATATCTATCTATACGAGACCTGCCGCCTTCATTGCCTTTCCCAAAAGTCAGCATAACCTTGAAAAAAATGAAAGCTGAACATACCTTGAGCATCTCAGCACCAATCTTTGCAGGACTGTCTGTCACTATAACGCCAGCTCTCTCAAGAGCAGCAACCTTGTCTACTGCAGCACCTGCGATCCAAAGTCAGCGGAAGAGTAAAGTGAATCCAATAGTTTATACCTTTGCCACCGGAAATGATAGCACCAGCATGGCCCATGCGTCTCCCAGGCGGAGCAGTGCGTCCTGCGATGAACCCAACGACAGGTTTGGGGTTCTTACGAGTCTTGTTGTATTTTTCAAGGTAATCGGCAGCTTCCTCTTCCATGGAACCACCAATTTCACCGATGACAACAATACCTTCAGTCGCATCATCTTCCATGAAAACTTTGAGGGCATCTATATGCTGAGTGCCGGGAAATGGGTCACCACCAATGCCAATACATAGTGATTGGCCGAGACCAACACCGGTGGTCTGAGCGACAGCTTCGTATGTAAGGGTTCCGGAGCGCGAAACGATACCTGAAGGACATCGATGAGGCGAGAGATCAAAACAAGCCTTTGGTGGGAACATACCAATCTTCCCTGGCTTGTGGATGTGACCAGGCTGGATGCCCATTTTGCAACCTAGTGGGTTGATGATGCCGGGGCAGTTGGGGCCGACGAGACGAGATTTAGATTGGCTCTTCAAGGCATTCATGACCTAAATATAATGTTTATAAACTGCTTCAATGTAAGGCAAAAATAGTCCACCTTGATTTCATCGGCCTGAGGAATACCCTCCGTTATGCAAACAATCAAACCAATCTCGTTCTCGATGGCTTCAATTATGGCATCAGCAGCGGTGGGGGGAGGAACATAAAGGATAGTTGCATCAGGTTTTGTTGCCTGAACGGCCTATTCGATATGATGAGACATTGGCAGAACAATGATGAATTCTTTCATACCTCTTTGACACTACCGAAAACAGGGAGGCCAAGATGCGTTTGGCCTGCTTTTTTTGGGGAGACACCCCCAACCATGTTTGTTCCATAAGCCAAAGCCTCTTTCACGTGAAAGGTTCCCTGCTCCGATGATAAATCCTTCGCGCGTTAGACTCCAAGGAGTACGTCAAGAGCTCACCGTCTTTCCAGTAAAACCTTGACAGAGTACTTTAGTGTCTTTGTGAATACGTAGGTTGTGTATGGTGTCGGCATAACTCTTTCGAGAGGCCGAAACCGAGAATGACCGGCGACCGACTATAGAGATATCAGCTCCAGTTGCTATTGCAAAGTGAATGGATAACGTACGGTCGGAAGCAAAGGATTGACCTGAACGACGAAACATTGGTGGACGTGGTGTTGGAAAGAAATGCAAAGTCTCCCCCGCTGTGATCTGTGGCAACCCGCCTGCCGTGCCAAAACCTCAAAACCCGATATTTCCCGATTAGGCACTGTGTTCCTGATGTACCTGAATGTTTCGGTGTGTCGTTTCGCAGCATTTCTTGCTGTGTACTCAACGTTCCCTCGGACGTAACGCCGAATGGTGGTAGACACTGGTAACGCATTCGCAAGCTCAAATACTAAACAATTTTGACCATGTACAAAATTCTCATTACAGCTCTGCACATCTTTTCCCTTCACTGAATCTCCGGTCCATGTGAGACGAGAGAGCTTTCCTCATTGGTTCTCACACCTGGTTCAAGGGAGTTACACGTCTACGGTCTCGAGCCTTGCGTGAAGCTCGGTGGAGTGCTAGAATGGAATACTTGACCTTGTCGTATTGGGCGGTGTTCAACGAGCTAATAACGGCCAGCCGACTTCAATACCATAGCCGCCGAAAGCAATTATAAAACACACGCACTTGGTCACGTCCAATAAAAACTGCCGCTTCACTTGGTTCGGGGCACTGGATGGAGGAAGCTGCTGCAAGATAGGTGGCAACCATGCGACCAGCTGCGTAGACCACAGAAGCGCTACGGCGCGGAAAATGGTGACAACAATCGCAGTTGAGTCTTCAGGGAAATCTCCAACAAGACCTGAGAGCATGTAGCCGACAAACTCAAATCCCTCCTTTTCCATGACAGCCTTGATGGCGGAAGAATAAATGGGGAACTTGGGAGGTGGCGATGAGCTAGGAGTAAGACTCTCGTGAGTAAGGATGTCGCGGAAGAGATCTAAGGACGCAAAGACGAGGTCAGAATGAATTAAAGTGAGTGCAGCCATGGTGGCTCTGAATGCCAGTGGAAATGCGCTGGACTGGAAGAATACATCTGGCGCCATCCGTATAAGCTGGAGCAAGAGCTGAACATAATCCTCCAATACTTGTTGAATCAAAGTCAGCTTTTGCCAAGATTGAGACGAAAAAGACTCACCATCAGGGATGTCTCTTGGATCCTTTGATTGTAAGAGGCTAACGACTTTGTTAGTCGTTCTCTCGTACAGGTTTTGAAAGGCATTTCGCAACACTGGGTCCGACTCGTGACCAAACCTCCCTACAAATTTCCCCGAAATCCACAAGAAAGACGAGAAACCGGTTGCCTCGAAGGAAGTCACCATCCGTGACAAGACAGACGATGCAACTGAAAGAGAGCTATCGCCAAACAGCGTAATGCCGTGACGGAGAACGCGAGTGACTCTCTCCGAAGTGTCATAGTCGAACGCAAACTTGGAAATGAAGGTGTCAAAAACCGACCATGCTTCTTGACAGCTGTTCTGACAAGCGGCAGGTAGCTGGTCTCCAAAGGGTCCTACGACATGCAACATGACCTCCAGATTTTCCAAGCCATCTAGGGGACAGGCGTTAGTCGGATGTCAACACGGTTCACGAAACTCACATCCGACTTCCTTGAGTTCTTGTTTGGTTACTGCTGTAGATTTGCTACTTATGGCATGTATTTGAGACAGAATATCAAGCGAAAAGGTTCGCAGGGACTCTGCAGCTTTTTCCATAGACATCGCGGAAATCACGTAAGCGATGGCCTCGTATACTTGCCGCCGGTCATCTTGAACCAGTTTTGTTCCGGTTGTTGTAAGGAAAGTATGCAACGTAGGAAGGAATTCGATCAAATGCTGCAATCGTGTTAATAAAGCAAAATTTGACAACATAGGTGATGGTTTCACCTGTTTACAGTCTTGGCACAAGTACTTCAACGCTTGTCCTGCAGCCGCACTGACTTCGGGGTCAGGATCTTCAAAGCCTGCCGAGATGTACTGTAGTTGATATGCAATGTAGTCCGGGTGACGGTTGATCCATTCGGTGTACCGGGATATGATGAGCAGTGCAGCATAACGAACTCGAGGATGAATCGGAAGAGAGGGAATGAGATCCATTATCTTGGGCACAGCGGTTTCGTCCATGACATCCACTTCAGCACCCATGGAGCGCATAGCGAAAAGAGGGGCCTCGATTTCTTGCCAGGAGATGGACTGTGGGCTACGAGCCAGCGCCATAGTGATAAGCCCGTAAGCAGAAAGGAGACAGGCATCTGCACCAAGAACTAAACAACAGTCCTTGAGAGTATCTCCCATTACATGTCTAAACGAGCGGAAATTATCCGCTTCTTGGCCCGTCATAGAGGCGAGATCGGGAGGGAAGTGCAAATGGCGAATGACGACTCCCATTAACGCCTTGTATGCTTCTCCGAACAGTGGCGAGATCGTTGTTTTCTTGCCTATAGTCTGAGCCAGCCGCATCCAGAAAGGGAAAGTGATGGGCACAATATCGAGGTCGGGGTAGGCTGAGCACTGGCCAATTGCCTCGACGATTGGATAGAATGTATCGGTGTGCTGGAGAATAAGTAACCGGTACGTTTCACCAGCTTCTGCAAAGATCTTTGCGTAGCCTCGAATCTTCTCTGGATCATCCTTCTGATCTTCCAGTCGAGACTTTAAGGCAATGACCCGAGGAACGATGAGTTCAATCACGGGCATATTCTCGTCGATTTCTTGCGTCTCGTGTATCATTTCACAAACGACGTCGACTGCCGAGTCAAAGAGTTCCTCCGAAGCTAGGGCCTCGAATGCAAATGCAAGCAAAGGAGATTTCCCGAAGGCGGGCATATCAATTTCTCCTGCGACTAACCAACTACGAAGGCAATCAAAGATTTGACTTTGAACCGCGTGCGTGACACCTGCAGAATTTTGTAACCAATGTCCTTTGGCAAATAGATAAATAGACCGACCAGTTGCCTGCAAGTACATTGACAGCAGCTGCAATACCTGCTCGGAGTTGTCCGAAAGGAGTTTTGTAGACCTTTCGCGATATTCATCGTCCTGTTGGTATCGTGAAAACCTCCTAAATCTTGATTATGCGCCACTCACAGTCACGGGTATCCTTGTGTTACCCGATACTTCTTCCGGAAGGATAGTCAAAAATTGGAGCAACACAGGAACCGTTGCAGGGTTCGCTCCAAATATCTCGACAATACTCTGTAAAGCATTGTCCCAAGCTGGGAGTTGCAGGGCAAGCCCTGAAAGCGCCAAACACAACTGTGTGATGATGGTCTTCGGACCGCTTTGATATCTCTCCAGCGCAGTGACAAGAGTGTCTCTGAGGGGAAGAAGATTTGATGGGTCTACTTGATGTAGATCATAAGTAACCTGTCGGGGAGACTTCAGTGGCGCACAGGAATGAATCACGGATTGACTAACTTTTGACCTGAAAGTCTGTGCAGCGAATAGCTTGGCCGCTGGGGGTGCATCAGGAGATAGCAGGAGGACGTTACATGTCGACCATGCTTCGGGCTAGGACAGGGCGGATGGACGAAGTCAGATGACCGGATTGGAAGATCGGGCGAAGGGCGAAAGTGCATTTACAGAGTGTTGGAAATCCTGCAGCCAGGAATTCGCATTCTCCAAAGAAGTCTTGTCAGGTGCACGAGTGAACACATTTAATGCGGACAACAGTGCTTGAATATTAGCGGACTGGTTATCAGCCATGATTGAGCTTCGTCGTGGTTCGTGATCAAATCTCATTAAGCTGTGTGGACTCAAGATTATCTGTTTATCAGTATTGACATAGTGGCAACACTGGGTATATCTTCGCGCAGTCATCGCAAAAGTAAAAATCCAATCATCTCCTCGACGTCTTTCAACATCCAGAAACTCCGCATAGGAAGTTGATCATAGTACTAAAAAGGTGGAGGGTAGCCAAACCTGGATATCATTCCAAAAGAGTGTAAAATGTTCGAGGGCGAGGTAACGAGTGAAACGCCAAGGCAATGTACGATAGCAAGAATACTAAATGGCAAACTAGAAGAGGCGAAGGGAGAACAATAAGAAAGTGCCAAGACGAAGGGAATCTACCGCAAGAAGCGACGGTTTTTGGTCTATATGAATGTCAGTTAGTAAACACTCCAGGGTTGGGCTGTTGACTTACAGTATTCTTCTCTGGGGTCAGCGGTCGACCACTCTCGATTCTTCGCTTCTTGTCTTCCAAATCTGCGCGCTGCTTGTCGAGAGCATCCTTCATTTCCTTGTGTCGGGCATAAAGTTCCTCTTCGGACTGCTTCAGCTTCGATTCTTTCTCCTGGACCTTCTGCTGGAACACCATCTTCATCTCAGCCTCCATCTTGGAAAGCTTGGCCTCATGCAGAATACGTTCCTCCTGAATCTTGGCAGAAGGGCTTCGAGAAGATGTCAATCAACTTTCTCCACGAATAACAAAACTAGCACTTACTTGATCTCCCTGAAGACACTAGAATCCTGGGCGACACCCATGCTAAGAAGCTTCTCGCTTCGCCAGTTTTCATATAGCACATCATTCGTGCGCTCCCTAAGCTCCTCCATGTAGGTCCGAACAAGCATCTGGCGAAGCTTAACGAAGTCACAGTGTTCCTCGTTGTCAACTTCGATGACACCCCAAGGGTATGCACGTCCACGGACTTGACGACCATCTTTGGTGTCCACAACATTGTCCGAACCAACGACTGCAAAAGGAATCTTGCTAGCGATCTCCTCGGCCTCAGCGAGGGTTTCCTCATCTTCATTCTCATAGCTGGGTGCCTGGAAGATGTGAATATTGTGGTGAGCAATGTCTGCAAGGATCTGCGTGCAAGGTCAGGCAACAGGAAATGCGGCAGGGAGGCGATTTTACCCTGGCTTTGAAGGCAACAATTTCCTCGTCCGTCAGCGTATCGGCTTTTGCGATGACAGGAATTAGGTTGACTCGGGTGTGCAGGCGACGCATGAATTCAATGTCGAGTTGTTTCAGCCTGTGCGAAGACGGAACGTGTCAGACAGAAGTACAACAAAAGACAACAAAACTGCTCACGAGTGACCTGTGGGCTGAATAAAGTAAAGACAAGCGTGGACACGATTGTCCACGATCTTCTGCCGGTTGACGCGATTCTCCTGCTCTAGATATGAGTCGAAACGCGACTCGATGTCTTCTACAATTGGCCTCCAGCTAGCATTACGTATAGGTAAGATATTCTCAATTTGGCCAAATTTTTTACATACCTGTCGTCATTGTTGACAAAATCGCCAAAACCGGGAGTGTCAACAACAGTTAGATGGAGACGGACGCCGTTCTCTTCAATATCTAAGTACGAGTGTTAATGGCACCTCTCGTGCTGTCATATGAGACTGACCTGCGCCAATGCTTTCAATGGCAACCGTTTTAGGTCGCTCAGCTGAAGGAGGAAGGGGCTCCTTGGGAGGGTATAGAGGCGTGTTGAAGAGGGTATTGATTAGCGTAGACTTTCCCAGACCCGACTCGCCTAGAGAATGGTGAATGTTTGAGGGCAAGTAACTCAGTTGGCATAAAACAACGAACCGACGACCATTGTAGTGAACTGGAAACCTTTCCGGACGCTCTTCCTGTGCACTTGATTTGGAAGGTTGGCAAAACCGACGTAGCCCATGAGCTTTTTGCGAATGACGGGTGAAATGCCAGCGTTGTTAGATTGGGCCAACAACGGACTGGAACCGTTCGCGTAGCCATTTGAAGAAGGCGAAAGGTCATTGGCGCGGGAGTTGTAGGAGTCAGTCATCTGGACGTTGCTGTCAGTGATGAAGGGCTTAAGATGACTAGCAATAAGGTCCAAAATTTACTTTCGGTTGACTGCAAACGAGGAAGGAAAGATGAAGCAAAACACTCGACTTCTTGTCTACAAATGTGTTGCATTTGTTTGGCTTCGGTGGCGCTCTAAATCCGCTTTTCGGTAGACGAGTAGCTCAATTTGAACTGAATCTTCTAGCCGTTAATATCAACCGAGCGCGGTACAGACTAGCCGTTCATGAAAAGGGCGTTTACTGTGCTCCAGGATATACATATTGCCATAACTAACTACAGAAAATATTATGATTATCCAACACTTTCTCATTCACTCCTCTTGCAAGTTGATATACATGTCAAACATCGTCTCCCAATCTCCCTCCCCTGAATTCAAATTCGGTGCGTTCCAGAGAGATGGGGAATACTCCATGTCCGAGGGTGTACTACTTCCCGGCATATGGCAATCCGGATCCGACTCAGAGATGCCCATCCAGGGAGAATTGTCCCGCGCCTGCCAGTGGTAGCTCGGCGTAGAGGCACCTCCGGCTTTCATCAGGAAGACTCGATGTTCTTCCTCGGTTTCCATCCGTTGTAAAATACTCAGAGGCAACGCTTTCTCTTTCAACAGTACACCAGTTCCAAGGGGGTGGTATGAGGGAGCGCTTGGCGTCATCAGCTTCTTCCGTGAGCTGCTTGTCTTTGGTGCCGAGTGTGCAACAGGGTTGGCTCGTGGATCATAGATCGTTCTGCCTCGAATTGCCAAGGCAATGTTGTCCTCGCGTGCCTTGCGCTTGCTAGGGCTAGCTGCCTGCTTTCGGTGGCCAGCAAAGTCCTGCGCATTGAAATTGCGGCTTGGTCTCCGCAGTAGAGAGCTTCGGGACACTCTCGCCGAACTCGCCTTCGCCTGTAAGTGACGCGAGAGAACAGATTGCATGAGCGCAGTGCGTGCATCAGGAGTCTGCGAATTAGACATTATGGAACGTATAGCAAGTAGTGCGAGAATGTTTCGGCTGAAGAGTCTGGCTAATGTTGGACCTGCCGCACCTTAGTGACTTCAAGTGATGAGGGGAGTTGTATTTGTTGCTAGCTTTTATATCATAGTAGTCATGGACGCTTCAGGTGGATTTCTATGCATCACTTTGTGTGTACTGTGGGTGTATGAGAAAGAGGATGTCGCTTTGGTCTTTGTCCTCGTCGGCCACATTAGTACTGAGCCACATGTCGTAGTACAAAGCATAATTAATTGGAGTCATACAGATTCAATATCAATGAAACCTGCTAGTACTGGATATAGATCGACTCGACAGAACACTGGCAGTGGAGATGAAAATAAGAGATTGTTGTTACACTTTCTTGAGCATGAGGCCCCTTGCCTAAATCAAGGCGAGATGTTTGCCTTGAGCTGAAAGACTAATAACAGACCATGAATCGCATCTCAAGTCAAAATGAAGTGATCGTACCATCTGGACGAGAATAGTGCCCCACAGTATCAAGATCAAACTTTCCTCGGACGATATCATCAAGGTCAAGATCTGCAGTCAGGATGTCCTCGGGCTTTCTCGTGGGACCAGCGAGTACTTTTCCCAGAGGGCTGACTATCAAGCTGCCACCGTTGATCATGACATTGTCAGGATTGCGATTACTGGCATCTGCAACTGGATGGTCCGGAGGGTAGTCTTTTTCAGTTGCGAATTGACACGCAGAAAGCACGAAACAACGTCCTTCGAATGCGATATGTCGCATGGAGCTCTCCCAAGTTTCACGCGAGTCAACCGTCGGTACGCAATAGATTTGCGTCCCGAGAGAGTAATAATAAGTTCGCACTGGAGGAAACAAACCGTTTGAGAGGTTTACTCGGATCAATCTCAAGACTCACGCAGAGGCATAAAATTCTCCCTGATGTAACTCTTTTGTCATTTTTAGGTGAGTACGATCAGGTTCGACACTCACCAACATATGGTAGCGGATATCTTCGTCTCGACGGTGCGCGTTGGCTCGACAGATGATTGGAACTTCTTTGTTACAACAGGAAGGGTGCTTCCATCGCCCTGCCCCCATATGAAACGTTCGCATGCTGTTGGCAGTAGTTTTCGATGCTTTGCCACTAAGCCTTCAACGGGGTCGACGAATATGGCGGTACAGTAGAGTGTCCCGAGCTCACGCTCGATGACCCCCATGACTATAAAGACCCCTGTTGCCTTGCTCACTTCTGCGACACGATCTATCGCTGGCGAAGGAATCTCAATTGCCGCGTTATAATACCTGACGAACTCGTCCCTGCCCTCTGAAGTCCTCTCTCCTACGAAGCATAAAAAGGTCGACCATTTCGGATAGCCCCCGATGCTAAGCAAGAGTTACATGCCATAGGCAAGACGACATGCAGACTAAGGTGGACTCACAAGCCTTCGGGAAATACAACGAGCTGCGATCCATCGCGCTCTTTTGCAAGTCTGGTCAGTTTTTCAACTTTGTCCAATGTCTCTGATAGATCGAAACGGGCAGTGCAGGATTGAATCACAGACGCACGAATTTTATTCGCCATGAGGAAGATAGGGAGAAAGACGTGAGGACTTATTCATCGATGGAGCTTATAACATATTTTGGACGATTCGCCATACACTCGTGATCATGATGCCGGACCGATTAACAGCGGCCGTCCAGAGATACAGTCTATTATTGAGATGGCAATATAGAAGATAACACATTTTCTTGACGCTTTGGAAGCCATTCCGTGGGGAAGTCCTTGAGACTTGGACGTAATCCACCTCTGCCTCGAACATGATCACCCTTCTTCGATTTCCGCACTTTAGAATCGAGATGTCGGGTATCCAGTGGTAGCCGTTGATATGGCGCCTCGCCCTCAGCCTGAAAAACTATGAGTATTGATAGTAGCCAACGTCAAACTTGACCTACATTTGCTTCGAGAACCAGCTTATCTAGCGTATCGCTGATCCATTTTAAATTCATGTTGGCCCGCGGAAAGTCCTCGCATGCAATCTTAATAAAACCATGCTTGGCAGCATCCTCATCCGCTGATATACCAGAGTCTCTTGGGGGTTCTGGCATCCACCGCACGCCCGCGAGGAGTTTCGCTCTGTGAAAAGCTACTTCGTTCCGCAGGGGAAGATGCGCGACCGGAACGACAACACTCCGCTTAGCTGTCAACGGATGTTTTTCTCCAGCAAAATCGATAGACCGTATGACGAGGGGTGTAGCGGCAGTGGGAGGGACGAATGGTTTGCGAAACCCTAAGATACGAATGAGTGGATGTCTTTAATTCGGGTCAATCATGGCTGACCTACGAGTTTTGGAATCTCGTGCTCAATTAGTCGCATGTAGTATAACGTCTGTCGCTGCTGACGATGTAATAGGTATCCGGCCACTGGTACATCTAATCCCCCATCTGGCTGAAAGTGCTGAAGTATTTCCTCGTCATCCGCTTTCGACGTCTTGGATATCTTTTTCCGCATGGACACTTGTGTAGTGGCATGGAATTGCCTGGTGACCATTATTGAAGGCAGACCGTGTCGACATGGCGGAAGCAACCACATGTTGGAGTTGACAACTTGGGTGCACCGAAGCTTCCTTGAGTCCAACTGTAAAACCGACCTCAAAAATGGAAGTATGCAAACAAGAACAAACTCTGATCATTCATCGATGAAAGACATGATCCTGAACTTGAAAGATACACTATCCTATCATGGTCGTAAGTCTCTTTCGCTACACCGGAAAGACCTTCATGTGTTGATCCCGAAAAGTTTTTGAAACTGGAAATCAAAGCTGAGCTGGAAAACGTCACAGATCTCGCCCCTTCTGGTGATGATTTCGAGTACTTTTTCAAAGTGATACTTGGTGACCACATCGTGTCTTGTATTCTGAATATCCCGTGCAGGTAGTCTGCAATAGCTGTCAAGAAGAGCACCAGAAGTACGTCACATTGAATAGATTGGTATGTCTGTCCACTCCATGATGATGGAGGATTACATCTTGTTCCTCCAGGAAACACGAAATATCTCGAATAGTAGAGGCTCGGCACACCTCGTTTGGCGTTGTGGTAATTGTAAAAAGGAGAGCTCAGCTAGCTTTGCTGCTGAACCATCAAAACCATACTCCGCTGACTCAAATGGACAATTTGCCACCCTATTGAAGATGGAATGTCGTGGGTTAGAGTTTACAGATTTTGCTCCAGTTTGTATTCTTTTTCCATGGTGCTTCTCCAATCTCATTGCATGAAAATGTTACAGATAGGGCGATGGACATGCCAGGGAGAGACCGGCACCAAATTCTCCGATGTTGATCTTGAAGACGATGACTGGGTCGACTATGACGAGAAGGTAAGGCAGTACTTCATTCTGACTTTACAATCGTGACGATCCACGGAGTCCCACTTCAGGCTAAAGTCGATGTTCGTATTTCAAACATCGAAAGCCGATGGACCAGGGCGTGAATCATGTCATCAGTACATCCATAGCAGGTTCAATATACAGTCTTGTGAAGTACCTCTCAATGTTTCAGTACATCATGATATGATAGATGCGAAAGATAACTTTCGGCTTATAGAAGATTATTTACTATCACTCCTCGGCCTGGATGTGTCTGGTTGGATCAGGAAATTAGGTGCTAGTTTGAGCGTTCCGTATTCCCTTTTTAATTTAATATGAATCTGTATTGTCGTGTTCATAATATTTACCATCACGGGATTCATGGCCAGGCTTGACAATAACTCTTACCCTTGAACATCCATCTTATACAGGATTTCGCGATGAGTTGCATGTAGGACGTGAGTCATACCAGTTCTGCTTTCCAATGCCGAAAGTATGACGTTCAGTGTAGAACGTCGCCCACCGGTGCGTGAGCGAGACTTCGGGATGCAGTGCGAGGGAATCCCTCATGCTCAGACCAATGGAAAGGGGAGTGAAAAAGCATTTGGAGAAGTGGATTGTTGATGCTCGACAAAGGATCATGGAGAATGACTTGGAGATACAGATGCGGTCGGTGAGTCCACTGGATTTATCTCGTGCTGGACCCTGGTGGAGGCAGGATGAATGTTCATGTACCAGTGTTTCGTCGGGCCGCGAAAGGGACAACTACGTCTATGGGAGACTAGGAGCAGTACTTGATGGTGGTTTTGGGTGGAGCAGTTGTTCGGCCCATCATGTTTCAGGACACTGGCGCCAATCAGCTTCACAGCTTCAGGCGATAGGCTGGCCCTCTACGTCTTCCTCTAAATTCCATGACTCTAAGCTCTTACCCTGGTAGGATGATGTATGGTGTCCTGCCAAATTACCCAGCACCATCCAATCCTATGTCTCGACTACGCGGTCCTCGACCGCTTAGGGCAAAAAATAGAGATAAGAGCACTGGCACGCTTGAGGATCACAGCTGGGCGCATCGTCTGCCTCCGGAGGATGTATACGAACCTCTCGAAGAGTTCTTTCCGGAGCATGATCTCGACAAACCCAGTATTGACGATTCTCGTGGAACTTCATCGCCTACTTCCATAGAAGAGACCTACGAAATTCCATATATCGTTGATATAGATAAAGCGCTGGTAAAACCACAGAAGCACGTCCATACTGTTGCGGAGCAGCACAAGAAGCGGATGGATCGCGTTTCCAGGGGTGGCCCATCAGTCGACGTCTGGCGGAAGATGAACACGAATGTATGGGGAAATTGTATCGAGGAAGTCGATACCTCGATGCGGAAGAAGCCGATCCTTGACTCCCAAGCAGGTGGTCCTGGCAGAAGTAAGCTTTCTGACTTACTTTATTGGCTAAGCTCAATTGTTATTCAGTACTCAAATGGGTCCGTGGTGAGCTCATTGCCAAAGGAACGCATGGCCATGTGTATCTCGCTCTAAATGTCACCACGGGTGAGATGATTGCTGTCAAGCAAGTTGAAACCCCCATAGCCGCCAGTACTAGTGACAGAAAAGACAGCCGACAAATGGAATCCTTACAAGCATTCAAAAGGGAGATCGAGACCTTGAAAGATCGAGACCATCCTCACATCGTGCAGTACCTTGGATTCGAAGAGACACCGACGTTCTTGAGCATGTAAGCGCTACAGAAATCATCTTTGATGATATACTTAGTTGTGTTTTCAGTTTCTTAGAATACGTGCCCGGAGGCTCGGTCGGAAGCTGTCTGCGAGATCATGGCAAATTCGACGAGGAAGTTACAAAATCGTTCACGGGACAGATTCTCGAGGGTTTAGAATATCTCCATTCCAAGAACATCATACACCGAGTACGCTTCATCTATAATTGTTTGTTCACACCTCATTCGTTTGCACAGGATATGAAGGCAGACAACATCTTGGTGGAAAAAACGGGGATCTGCAAGATCTCTGACTTTGGAATTTCGAAACGTACCGATCTCATTGAAATGGCTTCTACGGCGATGCAGGGCACAGTTTTTTGGATGGCACCAGAAGCCATACATCCCCCGAACAAAGGCTATAACACTAAAATTGACATATGGAGCTTGGGCTGCGTTGTCCTTGAGATGTGGTCAGGGAAGCGGCCATGGAATGACGATGAAGCTATAACGGTCATGTTCAAGGTTTATTTCTTCGATGTGCCACTTACTGCCTGCGGTCACTCATGAGTTTGCTGCAGGTATACCAGAATAAGCAACCCCCGCCAATACCTTCTAATGTGGTGCTGTCCGATCTTGCAAAAGACTTTAAAGACAGATGTTTCGCAATGTAGGTTTTGTCACTTGTCATCTTGTTTGCTGTGGTCATGGATGATGCTCAGTGATCCGGATGAACGCGCAAACACTGTAGAGCTTCAGCAACATCCGTACTTGAAGCTTCCAGAGGGCTGGGTATTTAACGATTTCAAGTAGGGCCTCATCCAGACATATATGTCGTATTTAAGAAAATGCACCAATTTTCATCTCCCTTCCATCATTATCTCAACCTCGCCGTACCCTTGCCTACTACTGTTTTTCGTGTTATTAATTTCTTGGCTATTGAGGACTCTTTCTGAAAGTTAACTGACAAATTTTCTGAAATGCTTCATAAACTTAATAGCCAATGAGACCGTTTCGGTGGCGCCGATATATCGGATCCTAGACGATGCTAGATCTTGGGAATTTCGTGAACTTCCCAAGGTGCCTTAGGGAACTATCGTTTTCATAAAGGTACTAAACTCCAGTCATACAACTTGGATACGTGAAGCAATTACGTATGAGCACACCCTCCACGAGTACAAAAAATTATAATGGTCACTATAAAACAACATACGAAACAACAAAGGAAGATGCGCGATTGAGACAAATGAGAGTAATGCGATAAGAAATGGGTGATATAGGAAATGATGTTGAAAAATAATGTCCGAATGCGGTCCTACTTAAAATCGTTGAATATCCAGCCCTCTGGAAGTTCCAGGTATGGGTGTAGCTGAAGGTCCGCAGCGCTCGCGCGTTCATCCGGATCACTAAACATTGTTCGTGAGCACAGCTAACAAGACGGTATAAATGACGACACTTGCATTGCGAAACATCTGTCCTTGAAGTCTTTTGCAAGTTCGGACAGTACCACATCGGAGGGTATGGGCGGGGGTTGCTTATTCTGGTATACCTGCAAACCCATGAGAACACCGTACTTTGCGCTATATACGAAGAAACGAACCTTGAACATGACCGTTATAGCTTCATCATCACTCCATGGTCGCTTCCCTGCCCACATCTCAAGGACAACGCAGCCCACGCTCCAAATGTCAATTTTGGAGTTATAACCTTTTTTCTGGGGATGTATGACCTCCGGTGCCATCCAGAACACTGTGCCCTGCATCGCCGTTGAAGCCATTCCATTGATATCGTCAGTACGTTTCGAAATTCCAAAGTCAGAGATCTTGCAAATCCCCGTTTTTTCCACCAAGATGTTGTCTGCCTTCAAATCCTATGCGAAAGAATGAGGTATGAACAAACAATAATAGATGAAGCGTACTCGGTGTATGATGTTCTTGGAATGGAGATATTCTAAACCCTCGAGAATCTGTCCCGTGAACGATTTCGTAACTTCCTCGTCGAATTTGCCATGATCTCGCAGACAGCTTCCGACCGAGCCTCCGGGCACGTATTCTAAGAAACTGAAAACACAACTAAGATATCATCAAAGATAATTTCTGCAGCGCTTACATGCTCAAGAACGTCGGTGTCTCTTCGAATCCAAGGTACTGCACGATGTGAGGATGGTCGAGATCTTTCAAGGTCTCGCTCTCCATTTTGAGTGCCTGTACGAAACTCATCTGACGGTTGTCTTTTCTGTCACTGGCGGTTACGGGAATTTCAACTTGCTTGACGGCAATCATCTCGCCCGTAGTGGCATTGAGGGCAAGATAAACGCGACCATACGTTCCTTTGCCGATCAGTTCACCGCGGACCCATTTAAATATCGCTGAAGTACATTTTAGCTTAGTAAGGTAAAGAAAAGCAGAGAACTCACGCCTAGGACCACCCGCCGGAGAGTCAGGAAGCGTCTTGCTGTAGCTTGCCAACGTCTGCGACGAGGTATCGACTTCTTCGATACGACTGCCCCATAACTTCGTGCTCCTCTTCCGCCAAATGCTGTTGTCGGCCAATGGATCACCCCTAGAGACACGATCTATCCGCTTCTTGTGTTCCTCCGCAACGATACGAATGGACTTCTTTGGTCGCACTAGCCCCTTGTCTCTATCAACAATGTTTGGAATCCCATAGCTATAGTCTATGGCAGTAGGCGATGTTCCGCCAGAATTAGCTTCAATGACAGGTTTGTCGAGATCATGCTCCGGGAAGAACTCTTCGAGCCGATCGTAGACATCCTCTGGAGGAGGACGATGCGCCCAAGTAGACTCTTCAAACGTAGTGCTTTTGTGCCTAGTCTTCGGCGTACGCGGCCGAGGAAGGCGTAGCTGAGGCATGAAACTGGGTGGTGCTGGGAAATTGGCCGGAACACCTCGCGTCATGGTACCGGGTCCGGAGCTTGGGGTTGTGACGTGAAGAGCGGGACGTGGAGGATTAAGATTCTGTTTGGTACCAGGTATGGGAGTCCTAGAGATGTCATTGTTTTCTGACGTAGGTTTACGCGACCACAGATCAGAAGACGCGGTTCCGTAAGTTTCATTAGTGCCAACCCCATCATCCGATGAATCCGACGGTATGAAGCTTCTGAGATCCCATACCAACTTGTCCTTTTCATCCGGACGCAAAGTAGACTCCGTGGCCGTGCTCTCCTGGCTGCCAATACCAGAATCGTTCTTGAAAGTCGGCGGCACCATTGTCCCAGTGGAAGTAAAGGTAAGTCCGCTTGTACTATTTGACGTACTCGGCCGAGAAGTAACGGGGCTACGGGGAGGGGTTTCAGATGGAGGATTGGTACGAGCTGGAGAAACAGCATAAGGACCAGGTCTTAGGGACGACGGAAGGTTGATCCCATAGTTATCCTCTCTGAGGGGATTATCACCAAACCTTGAGGATCCACTGCTGGACTGGGTTTGGTGAGTGGGCCTAAATTCATCACGCTCGCGGTGTACTTCATTGATAGGGTACCGCTGCTGGGAGGGTGAGGCAGAATGTGAGCGCGGGTGTGGTTCCTGAGTGGGTGACAGATAACCAAGAGTGCCGCTCGCTGACGGTTGCTGAGCGCGAGTATATGTAGTGGTATCCACATTTACAATATCGAGCCTGCTTTGAGGAAGTGGTCTAGGTCTGGGTCCCAAATCTAGGGGTCTTGGGTAGGAATTGGTGCCCGAACCGGACGGAGTAGGAAGATGAGGCCGGCTCGGTGAAGTGCGAAGCATAGGTGGCAGAGGATTCTTGAGAAACTCCGAGCTCTTCGCTCTATTGACTGTCCTTGTAGCAGTCGAAGAATCGTTTGGCTTATGAGCGGATATATAGTGTGATGGAACCGGCTTGCCTCCCCCCCCCTTCTGCTTGGTCTGAGAAGGGCGAGGGGAATAATCAGCGTGTGATGGTCTCCTCTTGGTTGAGGGCGAGCGCACCATTCCCGACGACGAGGGTGGAGAAGGCTTCCTGACTACAGATGCCGACTCGCCATCACGGGCAGCTGCAAGTCCTGCATGATCGTCGGAAGTTGTCAATCTTTCGGGTCGATGTTTCATAGCCCGCGTCCGAATGATACCCTTATCCTGCGGTTTTGTCCGTTCCACATCAGCTAGCTCTGCTGCACGCTCAGCGTCGCGAAAAGCTTGATCAACTGTCTCTGCATCTGAGTCTCTCCGCAGGGGGCGTTTGTTGTGGAAATTCTCAAGAATAGGAGTAGAGTGAGAAGAGGGAAGACTCTGTCCATGAGGCGAATCGTAACGATGGCGATCGACGCCTGCTGATTGCGGTGTTTTTGCGGATGCGGGGGAAGGTTGGCGGTCTTCATATCGTGCACTGTGTGGTGGTGACGGTAACATGGTGACGGATGAACTAGGGTGAGGAGGTGGCCTCATCGTACTCCTGTTGTCTGAATCATCGATGTCATCAGATATTACAGACGGTTCATAGCCTGCGTCCGGGGTTAGATCGTCAGAAGATGCGCTCTCCTGCTGAGAAGACTTGGTTGCTCGTCTTGGGACTAAGGGACTGAATACCGGTACGGGGGGTGGGGGCACGGACTTGACTGGCGAGCTTAAGAGTGAAGGATCCTGAACCCTTGCTTGAGAAGGACAAACCAAGAACTTCAAGCTCCCCTCGCTGTCACCTCGATCATGAACCAGCCGAATTAGGTTATCATCTGATAGTGGTTCGCCGATTGCGACTTTGCCGATTTGGGTGCGATAGATGGAGAGCTGTCCACACTGATCTTCATGGGGTACTTTGAGCTACAACAGTACTTGGTCAGGATTAAAATGGAAGGGGAACATTCGGCGCACTTCAGCAAAAATGCGTTCCCAAATAAAAGCTGCGCTGTTTGCATTTGTGATGTCGACAGCTGTATAGGCATGGCAGTCATAGGTTACCATGATGACCCATGTAGGCGGGGGTGGTACAGTCGGCGATGAAGCAGAAGGGGATGGAGACTGAAGTATGAATGTGAGATAACGGTCAGAAGAAAAATAAATGAATAAATCAACTCACATGGAGAGAAATGTCAGAGCCCAGATGTCGATGTGAAGGTCTGCGATGACGCAAGTGAAGGACATCGGCAATCTTCTGGAAACGAGTAGGAGGTTGAGCGGTTTCGGTACGTTCAACGAGTGCTGTACCATCATCAATGGTGATGACTGAATTACTCAAATCTGAATGTGCTGTTTGACCAGGAGTGCTTGGTGGAGGAGTTGATTCGACTGCATTTGAGCTCTGACTCGAAGGAGAGGATAGATTGGGATTTGAACGGGATGGAGGATAGTGGTGTGGCAGACCGGTTGTTGTCAAGGGGGGAGCAGGACGGGGTCTTGGAGGACGAGATGGTGGGGTTGGAATTACTGATGTTGGATGTTGAATCAAGGAAGAGTTAGAATCCTGAGGGTGATGATTAGGATAACGAGGACGTTCATCCTCACTACTGCTAGAGTCGCCTGGATCTGGATTTGATAGAACGAGGACACGACGAGGTCTAGGTGCGGTCGACGACCTAGTGTCCTCTGACATAGAGTAGGAGGGCATTAACAGCTCTCTCCGACGGTTTCCTGATCTGCTTGTAAGTCATTGCTATGATACTGATGGTAGTGGAGAGAGAGTGCTACCTTTGTTTTATTTATCGTAAGGATACTTATAAAGAGTACTGATACTCAGACGATGAGTATGTGTAGGAATGAAGACAGTTCGTCGTAAGCTGTGGTCAAACTTGTCCGTTGGCGCTGGAAAGTGGCATACGACCGTAAAAGCTTACTTAAGCCTCAAGGAAGGCAGGATAAAAAATCAAATCCATCATATATATATGCCGTCAATATCCTCATGGCCGCCATGCATAGTTATGGTGCCTCCTTGCCTTGTTGTTCTTGCCGTTGTTCTTCCAGCTCGCAACCCGGGTTACTCTCACCGTGGCTGAACCGAGTTAGATCATCAGTTACGGTTATTCCACGGACCCGTAATCCTCCCTGATCAAATCATAAATGCTCAAGTCAAGTGAACTGGTATGCCCATATATAGTACAGAATTCTGCTACGACCTGATGATTTATAGAGTTCGTGATCTAATGTGAAGTCAACCGTAATGTTCCTCGGAAATAAGGTCAGCAACTTACGACCTCAGTGCGACTTCCAGATAACTTTGACAAAGCGAGCGACACTAAACATCAAATGAAGGCGTGTAAAAGACGATGCTCCGTGCGAAAATGCTGTACGTGCCTTTGCGCAACAGCCGAGATCTTAGTATGTTCACCAAAGGACTCGCCGACGCACCGTTTGTACCCTAATGCTCTCTCTTCGGGGGTATCATGACTTACCTCGGTACTCTCGATCGGCAAAACAACTCGGAGTCACATATGGTGCTACGCCATCAATAATATGTGCCTTTACACCCTACCGCGGGGGCATTTTTGAAACCTCGGTCATTTAGCGTTTCGATCAAATGACAACGCCTGCAAATTCAGTTGACTATCGCAAGCGTCTTCAGTGGGGGTCAGATGATTTTCAATTGGTTGCTTACTACATCGTGCGATGTACGCAGAGTGGAATATTGTACTGAGGTACTTGCTCGAACATGCTTGCAAATTGATAGAATGTCGTTTGATTAAAGTATAGGACGAGACTACAGAGACGGTAAGTACTTACACGGCTGAAAAGTGAGCAACAAAGTTGTAAACTAGTGTCGTAGCAAGGGGTACATTATGCTTAATCGAGCACGGAGGACGGGTATTTCACTAGCCGGGACGAGTTGGCTGTGTTCTTTGCTGATGCCCAACGTACGATGAAACAAGAGACATGTGTCCTAGCGCTCAGCCTTGGACATTTACCAAGGAAATAGACATAACTCATTGAGCCCCTTCGCATCATCACACGCATGTTCGGGTTACTCTCACCGTATCATTAGTTACGGTCATTCCAAGGGCCCGTAATACTTCCTGTCAGGAAGGATCTCAAATTGGTGCAAACGCTTCATCCATTTCACGCCTCTACTACACGCAGACTCGATACCATACATGTTGTCCCTCATTCTTGCATAATAGAATCATCTGTTGATGTTGCTTCTTTTCTCCCCGTCGCCACTAGTCCTTCTTGAAGATCAATCTAAGGACAGTAAGTTGAGCCAAACCAATCGAACCCGAATATCAAGGCAGACAGACCTTGGGAAAATCTGCACGTTCCGCCAACATCCCCTCACTCCAACACAAAAGCTTCAAAAGCTGCACTAGCTTTACCTCCTTTCCCTGGCTAAGGCTTTCAAGAATTGCAGCATTAACCTCGCCCGCAGTTTTCATCCGCTGTGCGGGCGAAAGAAGTTCGGATATAGCTGTAGGGGCCGAGGATGAAGAGTCGAACGCCAAAAGTGCCATCGTACGTTCCAGCTCCGCAAGAAACTCCGGACTTTCTTCACCTCTAGGCGCAAGTTCGTCTTGTGCAAATTTCAATGCCTCTGTGATACGCCCATGTCGAATGTGCTCGATTAGCTTCTGCTGTTGAAGGTGAAAGTACAGTGCAGGGTTCGTATCCAGGATCTAGAATGCAAAGGGGTAAGAATTCGTCGATTCCACGTGTGAAATAGATCAAGGACGGATCATATTGAAGACTGAAGTTTTGGTTTACAATTCTCATCACCGACTTCCGAAAAAGTCTGAGCGTGGTGCATGAAACGTTTTAATCTTATGTCCCTGATATAAAGGCACGAAAAAAGAATGTGACTCGCCTCAGGATTCAGGTCATTCATGCGGGAAATAGCTTCCTCGATATCCCCCCGTTGCAATGCTTCTCGAATTACCATGCGACTTTCGATACTCTCGAAGTCCACGGGTGGTGGAACATTGGCTTCATCGCTGAATTCTTCTGCGGCAGACTTGTATCCCTCAATAACGAGGTAGTCCATAATAAGTCGGTTCAAGTCACTAACAAGCAAGAATGTTAGAAAATGCTCGGGATACGGCATATAACGAGGATATCAGATAATACATGCAATATCTTGTCTCATCTCAAATTTCAGAGAGATTCCCATCGATGATTTTTCATCTTTTAGGCGCAGAAATTAAAGGACAAACACTCACTCTTTGGTAACCTGAACCTCGCGTAGACGTCTCTCCCACTCTTCTTTACGAATTATGGTCCTCGGAGGCTGAAGTTTAAAGTTTGGCCAACAACCGTAAGAGACATGCTGCACGAATGAAGCTTGAAAACACACACCATGGATGTGACGGGGGTGAAGGTGAAGGGAATTTAAACTCTGCACCACTTCAGGGCAGGTTTGGCAACGTGCCAACCCTCACTGGTTCTAATTTGGCAAGTCAATACATACCCGGTCGAACCCCACATCTTTTTGACTCGTGTATTGTCCTGGAGAGCCCTGTGCAGATAGTACTTATCTAGTACCGTAATGTTCGTGTATCGTTGAGTACTGAGTACTGAGAATCCATAGGCATAGCCATGAATGGCCAAAATAAATACTTCTTGCAAGGTTCATGACTTCAAAATGGAAATGAGTAACCAGCATCACATCGGTGTCCATGGAAAGGAAGGCATGAAAACGACTGCTCAAATGTGAGATCAGACTCAACACCGCATGTAACTTCTGCTGCACCACTTGCAGCGTTGTTTTAGAATTTAATCATTAGCGAATGGAGACTCCAGCTTACACACATGCTGCATCGCATAAATAATATATCCCTTGCCCAAGATCGCGCTTAGTTCTCAAAATATGAACCAAAGGTCTTCCCCATATATGAATGACGCGTGGGTGCATCGATGCTTAACGGTAGACGGAGATGAGACTGAGAATTGTGGCACAAAAAGGGTGGACCATATCATATTGCACGAAATAATTGGTCGTTCTTGGATGCAAAAACGTTACCAGCTGTCGTATGCAATTCGATACTGCTAATACAACGCAAATTCCTGCATTGCGAGCTACGATGAGCAAGGTGTTCGAGCCTACTAGCCCCTGACGAATCATCTGAGCAGATGTCGTGCCAACGTAGGAGCAAAAGTAATGGAGAAACAGCTGACTTCATTCGTCTGTGTAGAGGAGACTAGGTGCAATACGCCTATACTTTTGAGACGATGCCACCTGACCTGATCATGTCGAAGAAATCGTCCTTCCCAATTGTCGCTGTAAAAATTATATGTCACCTCAGGTTTGCCACAGGAATTCAGACACAAACCTGGATTTCCTCTCCCGATAATATTGTCCTTGTGTTTGAACTTTTGTTTTTCTTTCAGCTTCTTGTCCAATAGGGGTGCTGGAAGCGTAGGTTTCCCTGTTCCTCGCAAACCTTTTAACTGTTCGGCAGCGACACCTGCCGCTGCCTGCGATTGCTGAATGGTATTAAAGAGTTTCACCACTTGAGATATTTTCAATGCACGATAGGATAATGCAAACAACATGTACGCACCTCCTCGTTGAGCAACCTTGCGCAAGGAACGTTCACTCTCGCCGCCCCAACCTCCGATAACATCCCGTATGCGTCCTTTATCCGCCTTTTCCTTCTTCTCTATTTGAATCACTTTGTGGGCCTTCAATTCAAGCTTTGCACCATTTTTCTGGCGTGCGATAGAAGGTTTGAGCGATAACGGCAGGTCCGACGGTGCATTGGTGTCAAGCAGGCCTTGCAATGTAGCACCAAATTGCGAGGGCTCTGTTGCCCGCCGCTTTCGTTTTAATGTTTTCTTCGATTTTGTTATTCTTTTATCTGCAATTTCAGCCTCCGTGTCCGGAGAATCGTCGTCTTCTGATGAAGAGGTAGAGGTCGTTGACTGCTGTTCTTCGGCCTCGAGATCATTGTCACTTTGTTCGTGGTCTGCGTCGACATCGCTGTCTTTCGACAGTTTTAGCCGTTTAGCAGACATGATGTGGTTGAAGTTGGATTTGAAATAAAGTCCAATTCTAATTTGGACAACTAGTCACTTTGCTCACACTAGCGCTGAGTTACACGAACATGTTTTAAATTTTGCTTTAACACCATTCTCGCAAGCATCGAGGTCCCACAAACCATTCTTTGTACAGGCGATTGTCACGGAATTTATCTGTCTCGCCTAATCGCGGTCTTTACAAGGAGAAGATAGGTCCCGTTCCAGTCTGGTAGTCGACGCGGTAACCGGCAAACTGCCCTGTTGTTATCAGTGACCCAACAGTAACCCCAACGTTTTATCATAACAATGATCCCCGTATCGCTTGGACCACTGGATTTCTCCCCGGAGCCTGATCTTCATCCTTTGTATCCGAGTTCAAGTGTAATATCCCGCTTGCTGTCACCCGATTCTGGCTTAGCACCCTCCCAGAAGTCTGAACTAGTATCCCATTCACTGTCGCGAGCATGCGTATTCGGGGATCTATCTCTTCTCCAGTATCTTTTGTCTGACCATCAATCACAACCTTATGTCGACCTCAGCACACGCGACGAAGACGGGCTTAGCTTGATCAGTCATGCAATCCTAGGTTTTGGGTCTGAATCGGAGAGGGATGTCGAACGTGAAGAGTGCGTTCGGCTGCTGATTGCCCAAGGAGCTGACGCTACCTCTGCGGATAAAGGCGAGTACATCGGTTCCATCTCACCCAGTTGCTGACATTTCGCTATTAGCCGGCTGGACTGCCCTGCATCACGCCGCAGTTCTTTGTCCCCCTACTCTGGTCTCCCATCTGATGACGCATGGATGCTCCCCTTTCGCAGAAACACATCGACGGTTGACATCGCTGGATATAGTGACTGCTCACACCGTCCTGCCAGGGCGTGATGACATTGCGCTGTTACTCGAAGCAGCAATGCGGAGCCAAGGATGGATGGGAGGCAGGATGGAAGAGAAGCGGAGAGCGTTGGATGAGCAACTTAAACGTAAAGGAAGACAGAAAAGCGTACGCGAGAATATCTCAAAAGTGCTTGGCCTACAGAATCAATGGTGGGATTCTCGCGAGGAAGATGAAGGTTTCTCGTCAGATGATTCTGATGGCGAGGATGATCAACTTGATGAAGAATTGTATGTGAGTTGCATATCCTCTGAAATTCCACTTGCGGTGCCTTACCTTGTTATGGAGACTCCGAAACTAGACTTTACATCTATGCTCGCATGGTCTCCACAAGAACTTTCACATATTTTCGACGCAGTTATCACAACCTCCCATACTTCTGTTCGGAATGCACAACCTGCCATTACTTTATACCTTATGGCGCGTTTTGCATGCTTAACATGTGATCAAACGTGGCTCGAGGATCTTGTACTAGGAGCGACAGATGCAATCGAAGAGAAGTTTTTTGTGTGCATGCTTGTTAATTTTATGCTCTCACCACTAATTAAGTCACTTAGAGCCGTTCAGAAGATATCACTTGTCTTGTATTTTGCCTTTACAACGCCACCATATGGTTACACCTCATGCAATGTGACAACGCTATAAACGAATGTTGTGAAATGTTGGGCTCATTCGAACTCCTCGAGCAAGTGATCAACTCTGTGTTTGGTGAGTTTCATTCAATTTCTTCTAGTCGTGTTTTTGTCCTGACGTCGTCTGAAGTATTCATCATTCGTTACGCTGAGCGTAGGATCGATCAATTACTAGACGCAGCGATACTGGACAGTTCGCCTGTGTCGTCGGGATTTGAATCCGTGCAGTTCGAATCAGAGTGGTCATTCTTGAGGCCGTTTAGCGCCAAGAAGAAGAGTACGACAAGTACTCCAAGTCATGGAACACCCAAGAATAGCACACCATCTTCACCTCCTTTTCTACCGAGTCGTCCTCCATCTCCGTCCCCCTTGTTACTCGGCCCCACGCCTGTCACAGCTAAAGGATTCTCATCGTTGAGACAAACCCTTTCACGCACAAAAACACCTTCGACAGCGTTCAACACGCATTCTGACGTCCCGCAAACAACAGAATTACGCGACATGACTTCATTTTTAACGGCACTGCATTCACTTTTAACTCTTTCGGATGTCAATCCTGTGTTAATGATTCAATTCTGGTCTCAAGTGATGTACTGGACTTCGTGTGGGTGTAATTTCCATTCTTTCTCACTCATAATTGACTCGGGACCTCAGGTGAAATATTTAATCGAATTCTGACTAGGAAAAAGTATCTCTGCCGGTATGTATCTGTTACAAAGGCAGTCTATCATTGTTCACACGTATCGAGCATAGGTCAAAAGCGGTACAGATCGGCATGAATCTGGTTGTGTTGGAAGAGTGGATAGAGGATATGGGTCTACCTCGTGGAATTGCATCCCATCTTACACCTGTACGGGACTTGCTGAATTGGCTTCAGGTGAGGTCTCCGTGCTCTTTACGTTGCCGCCTGCTCAATGTCGCGATCACAGTGTTTGTCATCGATTACGGATTTTTCTAATCTGGTGGCTACCATACAGACAATGAAGAGTATTAACCCATTACAAGCAAGTCATTTGTAAAAATCACGATTTTATACTTACCGCTCAAACCCAGATGCGACGTGCTGTGCGGGACTACAAATATGAAGTTAATGAGGGGAGGATGACGGACGAGTGCATTCAGTATTTGACGCAGCTCCAAAAAGACTGGGAACGCCATCGTGTTAAGATGGGTGTTGAGGCCCTGCGCAAGGAGGTATTGTCCTGATTGTAATCTCTGCTAAGCGAAACTAACTCACCCACTAGATGGGCGAGCGCGAGCGGGAACGTGAGCTTGAAGATAGCATGACGAACGAAGCTAATGCAAGCCTCAACGCATCCTCAGATGTACTTGCCGCCCAGCATAGCATCGACAACTTGTTCGATCGTTCGCATTCACAATCTGAATGGAAGCCAGCTAAAGCACCCCAAGTTCTAGGGGAGCTTCTAGATTCTCGCCATATGCTCCCTCTTTTCCTTCCGTCAGATCCTCGTGTGCTTTCTGCGACGCCCGAAAAACGAGTGGTCAGCGGATATGGTGAAGGAGCAGATGCGCGAACCGCGGCCCACGTTCGGAACACCAGCCAAGCAAGCACCCTTGATGGAGGGGCAATGAAGTGGAGATGTCGTAGTCGAAGAGTACGAAAAGTCGATTTCGAAACACTCCAATGGGTCGACAGGTTCAGGACTAAACCACAGACGTTCCAACTGCCCGTGCATGGAGAAGAGTATGAAGAGACCTACCCATCCACACCGCTATCCGATGGAATAGATGACTTGCACATCGACACTGATGTTCCACATACCGTATCGCACGGTACCCCACTTACTAAGAGACCATCAGCCCGTAGTAGAGGGCGTTCCAGTCTTATTGGGGACCCTGTCATACCAATTTCCTTATGAATCGTCAAACTCATCTGTTCATTCATCTGTCATTGCTTTACCTCCATATTGCACTCGTATTGGACCTTCGTATATTACGCATCCATCGTGCTACCGTTTCAACGATCTGTCGACCACGAGTTTGACGATAAGGGAGACTAGCATTTAATTGAATAGGCTTATCTTAATTCGCCTCGATGATGCCAAGGGGACTCGGAGACTGACCGGCGATGCCTCAGTGATCCAACCCAATAGTGGCATAGTCTCCCAACTAGCCGGGCCTTCAATATAGATGAAGGAGAGATAGTCGTTCCTTCCCATAAATCTCCACCACAACCACAACATGACGCAGACAGAAGTGTTTCTCAACACCGTAGCTTCCGTAGTGAAACCTGCGACTCTGTTGATGCTACTTCCTCAAGATCAGACTAGTTGGTGCCAACAGGTGTGTTATCAGATATTATTCTCTTTGGCCAACTCGGTCTCAAGTATTCGGCGCTACCACTTTTCAGTTCGCACAGGAAGGATACAATGTGGTACATTTGACCTACCCTCTTCCCCCAAATTCTTCTTTCAAGGATGCGATGAAAGTTGTCAACGACAAAATCATTGCTCTGGGAGCTGATTGGGGACTGTTGACATACGGTTTGACCACAGAAGATGCGGAGACCCTTGTGTCGAAGCTTGCTCTCTCGCTCGCAGATTTGAAGGCTTGTGCTCACTTTTGCCCAGATGCCGAGGCTACCCATGGGTTTTTGATAAGGGATAGCCAGAGGAGACATATCCCGTAAGTCGACTGTTGCCTCGAGCGTTAGATTGGCTTATAGTTGCTGTCCATTTCAAGAGTTACTTTTCATCTCGCTTCTTCCCAAGAAGTGCTTCATGCCTCTCTGTTACTTTTGGAGGACCCGGCTAATCTTGGTTATTCTCTCCCAACTCACTCTCTATTACCGGTGCGGGTGTATTCATACCCTCTGGTGTCAAAATCACCCCCGTTTCCCTTCTCGATACAACCCCCCGTCAGTGTGATTGTCGACGTTATACAGTCGGTCGACCCCTATCTTCGCTCGGCCTCTAACCTGTCGCTTACCCGGACCCTCGACTTGTTGAAGGCGCATCTCGGCCCTCATTTCAATCTCGAGAGGCTCTGGGAGAAGCACACTTATTATGTACATGAATGATATGACACTAAAGAAGTCACTGACACGTTTTTTTGGGCAGGAATTTATCGAAAGAGATGCACCTAGTACGTCAATTTATCATTAATAACGTCGCATTCAAAATCAGTTCATTCCATCAATAGAGACGATGTCTACAATGGTTCATCTCCACTTCAAACGATGAATTAGCAGACAGTGATACGTTGTCATAGGTTGCCACACCATACGTCAATCATGTTCCGACGATGACTGGGGGTGTCGGGTATGACGATTTGGCGAGGTTTTATAAGGTTTGTGGGCCACGATGTTCCAGCTCAGCCTTCACCTGATCGTCTTTTAGTATCATTTCACAGCTGTAAGGGGTTATATCGCCCTATGCATTTTTTTTCACGATCTGTGGCAGGTAACACTGCAAGACTTTGAGCTCATTACAGTCTCCCGGACTGGTGAGGCATACACGGCTCGGTTCAAGACTTGACTCACTACGTTTTGTTCAGTTGGTTGTGACAGGATCGTCGATGAGATGATTTTCAAGTGCCGCCACACATCTGTACGTCGTGATCCATCGATGTCCTAGGGGTGAGCTAAATTAAATTCTTTTCAGGAAATAGACTAGTATGTATCAAGGGGATTTTCCACCTGTTTCATAAAGCTGACCCGTCGACAGTTTTCTGCCTGGAGTAGCTCCGACAGGGAAACACATTGAGATCGCCTTAGTCGGGATAGTTGCCTTTAGAGGCGATAAACTTTTCTTTGAGTGAGTGTATTCAGTTGCTCTTATAGTCTAAAGGTGCTATCCTCAACGCTGCATGCTAGACATCTGTGGGTATTCCTTCGGGATCTTGATTTGTAGCCTACACGGCTCACGCTTTTAGGTACTGGGACCAAGCCGGGGTTCTTGTGCAGCTTGGACTGCTGGACCCCTCTAATCTTCCTGTTGCTGGGATTGAGGTCGCCAAGAAAGTTCTGGACCCTTTTGGTATGCCCAGTAACACACTCCTGAAAAAATGGCATGAAAGCGAGGGACTTCCAATCGACTGAAGTGATTTGACGGTGGTCAGAGATTAGACAAAGTTGAAGGAAGTTAGACAAAGGCAGTTGTACTTGTATACGATCCAAATATGATCTTGCGATGCCCATAGTTGACGAAATTCAGTGCGCTGGCAGATTTGCTACTGTTCACAGTATTCAATACGTGCATGTGAATTGTACCTCAGGCCTCGAGGCTCAGTGACTTCAACTGGCGATTCGTTGCCAGTTCACCCACAGGATTTGACTGCGGAGATCGAGACCATGGTAATTGGCTGTATGGTGGGGCAGTGTCCGTGACGTGATATGGTTTGAAATCGTATCCTGAAGCCTGGTTGGCAATCCCCATATAGTCTCTTCCCTACACCACCACCTTCATTGAATTCTCGCCGTGCTTCTGGAAATCATGGCATATTTTGACACAAACCATCCAGCTGGATCAAACTTGCATTATACGGATCCTTTTGGGGACGACTCAGACCGCGGTCGAGAGACTGGATACAAAACCTTGGACGGTTTAGATGGAATAATACAAGACGACACCACAACTTTCACAACAACTACGAGCGGTATTCCTGCCCTAGACCCTTTGTCGTCCTTGCGTAGTACTGGTCAGACAGAAGCTCAATCTCTCATTCTCAACTATCGACGTACAAGGTCTCCTCCCCTGCCAGCTACACAAAGCCGGCAATCTACACCGTCGTTGTTTGAAAGGGATGCACCAGTTTTCGGCGATCTAAGTGTTCCATATAAGGACGAAGACTCCTCCTCAACACGCCCATCGTCTGTCGTCGGCAAAGCAGACGACTACCTGGTGCATAGTGCTGCAGATATGGGGCGCTCAGACAGTTATCAGGACTTGGGTATGTCTTACAACCTTGGTAGTGTAACAATAACCTGAACTTCCTAGAATACGCAGAACCATTGGATGAGAACTCAAAGCTTGCCGCAGACCGCGCATCTCCGTTTCAGAAGGCTCTTGGGATGAACACGGGGAAGTACCCTATGGATCAGCGGATCGAGGACAAGAAGCGGGGTATCGGGCGGCAAAAGTATCCTTTCATTGGTGAGCATACAACTACCATCCCAGCGGCGAGACATTTATCGTCTTAGTATGGGCCCTAACAATTATCATGGTTGGCGTTTTCATCGACGAGTTAGTGGTGAACACCAGAGCGCAGGGTACCCCGATATCCTTCAAGGTTTGTGAATAGTCCGTTAGCACTATATTTATTACTGACCTCCGCTCAGCCAGTTGTAAACCCTATGCTTGGGCCGTCGGAAAGTGCATTGATCAATTTAGGTGCTCGTTTCCCCCCATGCATGAAAGTCGTTCAAGGACTCCCTTTAACTACTCAAATCGCTTGTAAGATACACTTGTCTTAACTCCTGACGACTCTTACTGATTCGTCTCGACAACTAGGCCTCAATGATACCGCAAACCCGCCAGATCAGCTTTGTTCGCTCGAGGATATATGTGGTTTTGGTGGCTTCCATGGCGGTGAGCCCAATCAGTGGTTCAGGTAAGCAAGTTGTGGTCATAATAGTTCAGGGCCAAAATCCAGTATTTCAGATTCATTACTCCCATCTTCCTACATGCGGGATTCATCCATATCATCCTGAACATGCTCGCCCAGTTGACAATATCTGCTCAAGTCGGTGGTCTTTTTGTTTGATTACTTGTTCTGATGCACCTCCAGATAGAGCGTGAAATGGGATCCGCTGGTTTTTTTATAACTTATTTCGCGGCCGGGATCTTTGGGTAAGCCCTTCTTACTTCATTCTTATGCACACCGACGTATGATGTAGCAACGTGTTGGGCGGTAATTTTTCACTGGTCGGCGCACCTTCAATAGGTGCCAGTGGTGCCATCTTTGGTACAGTCGCGGTAAGCTGTCAAACCTGTTTACACCATTTACCTTTTGATCACCTCGCAACTTAGGTCACATGGGTGGATCTTTTTGCTCATTGGAAATATCAATACCGACCTGGTAAAAAGGTGATGACTGTCATTTTTATGCTTATTTCGCCTTTATCTTTTTCCGTAGCTCGCCATCATGACAGTAGAACTGTTGTTCGGTATCGCTCTTGGGTATATACCTTGTACGTGCACACTTATCTGGTTGAATATAATTGTTAACCTTTCCTCGATAGATGTGGATAACTTTGGCAAGCAGATGTTTCTCTTGCCCTCAACTAAACTCATAGAAAGTTTCAGCTCACTTGGGAGGCTTATGTATGGGTCTTCTCGTTGGCACAACCCTGTACCCCGTAATCAGTCCAACCAAGCGCCATAAGCTTATCATGTGGGGCTTCCGGCTGACAGCCATACCACTGGCAGTCGTCCTCTTTGTTGTCCTGATTCGGAACTTTTATACTTCAGATCCATATGCAGGTTCGTGTTTGTTGCGAATACGGAGACATGATGGTGAGAATTTTTTTAGCGTGCTCGGGCTGCAGGTACCTGTCATGTATACCAACTGCATCCAACAATCACTGTCAAGGTACAGGTATGTGCTTCCTATAATTCATCATTGGATCAATTCCTGACTTGAATTGGATAGGCTTTAGCACTAATACGACCACTGGCGGGTCGAGTATTTGAATGTACACCTTCCGATCTCATACTAGGACATTAACTTGGTCCACTGCATCAGCACTCTATGTACATCGATGGCCAATGGACAGTAACACTACGCTGATAATTTGACCCACTCCCGAATAATTATTATGTATTCACAAGTTTGAGTGTGTGGACATTAATAACATCGCAGTACAATAACAACGTCGGTAACGAGTAAGCCCAAAAAGGCACTTAGATATATCATGCAAAGTAAAGTCAAGGGTTCATCGGTTGCAGCTCATCGACACAAGTGATGATCACGCACGAACCGTTTTGAAGTTTTCCTCGATGATTACGTTGGTTAAAAACTTCGCCAGTATAATTATCCCACTCTTGGCTTTCAGGCGCTGAAGAATTACAACATTCTTGTACTGCCACGTAGCGGCAGACTCTCACCGCCATCATGTCCTCGTCCAAAAGACTGTTCTCACTTAACCCCTTATTTCACCACTATCTAGCGTTGTCTACCGGAGCACTTGCTGTATTGGCAGGGATACTACATTATATAATTTCTGGTCAGTGTATTCATCCCTCACATCTTGACTATGCGCCTAACGGGATCGCTTGCAGGCCGAGTAGATCCACTGCATTGCAATTCCTTGCTTACTAGAGGTACTTGGTCGGATGAGAACTACCGCAACTGGCAACCTGAGGGTACGCTGTCTGTTGCTCATGCGTTCATTGCTGTCCTCACCCTTGAACCAATAATCAGGTTGTATGCTTCACGTATACCAATCAAAGGATACCACACCTTGCCTTGCCTCCAGACGCGTCGTTTTTATTGGTGACTCCGTGACGCGCTCGTTGTACTTTCATTTCATGCATATTGTCGATCCGACGCTTCCTTTTACTCCTCCCGATGACGACCACAAGCATTCAAACTATTCGTTCACTTCAGATTCGGTGACAACACTGGATTTTTTCTGGGATCCGTACTTGAATACGTCAGCCACCCTTTCTCTCGTTCATGGTCACCTGCCTTCTCTTGGTGTCAATGACCGTCCTGCTATGCTTGTCCTAGGCTCGGGCCTGTGGTACTTGCGTTATGCCACTACCGGCGGCCTCCCTGCCTGGGAAGCTAATATGGAGAGCCTTTTGGAGTCTGTCTCCGCGGCACAGAGAAAGCCGGCAGATGAGGTGGTGATTCTCCCCGTGGAGGACATTGTATCTTCAAAACTATCTCCAGAACGTGCCAAAACCATGCACTCCTCAGACGTGGATGCGATGAATTCAGACCTCCACCATCGCATCAATCCACCATCACCTGCCATCTATTCCATATTCTCGAGCTCCCCAGCGGCTTTGCCCGTTTCTTTGCCACTTGTTTTCAATAAGATGCTTGACGACGTTAGCACACAAGATGGACTCCATTTCTCGGACGACATCGTGAAAGCACACGCCAACATCCTCCTTAACTTACGGTGCAATAACGCGTGGCCAAAGACGTCCCCTTTTGACAAGACATGTTGCCGCGCTTATCCGTTGCCGTCGTTCTTGCAGCTTGCTATCATAGTAGCTGTCGTGGTGTACGGACCAATCATGTGGTACCTTGCATGTAAGCACGTTCTTTCCTGGGAAACACACACCTGATTATTATTCAGACATTCGAAATCCGACCAAAGGTATCTCCTTCGCAGGCGAATATAGGCCAGCTATTGTTTTTGGTTTATCCATCGGCCTGATCTTTATCACTGATCGAACTGGCTTCTGGCTGAAAGAACAAAAACAGTTCAACCCATGGACTTTTGGATTTCTCATGCTATGTTCTCTCGCGGCGGGGCTGACGACAGTGAAGCGCGCGGACAAAGACATGGGCTTTCTAAACCGTGATCAAACCGATGAGTGGAAGGGTTGGATGCAAGGTTCGTCACTACGACGTCAATGTCTATACATTCTTACTCTTCTCCCAGTCGCAATCCTTATATATCATTACTTTGGGGCATCCAAGATTTCTGGAATTTACAATCCTATTCGAGTGCTGGTCGCGGCATATTTGTTCATGACTGGTTATGGTCATACAACCTTTTATATCAAAAAAGCCGACTTTGGCTTTCTGCGTATTGCTCAGGTAAGCGTGATATCTGAGCATGGCATCATTCAATAACATCGAATTGATTGTAGGTATTGGTTCGCCTAAATCTTTTAACGGTAGTCCTGGTATACACCATGGACGTCGATTACCTTTCGTACTATTTCTCGCCCCTCGTCTCGATGTGGTATCTCATCGTGTACGGGACAATGGCGATAGGGTCGCAATATAACGATCGCATGCCCTTTCTCTTGTCGAAGATTGCGATCTCGATGGGCATGTTCACATGGTTCATGACTCAGACGTGGATGCTGGATGCCGTATTCGCGTTTCTGGAACAGATATTTGCCATCCATTGGTCCGCCCGTGAATGGAGATTCCGGGTAATTCTTGACCTATGGATCGTGTATTTTGGGATGCTTCTGGCAATTGCTGTAATCAAAATTCAAGCATATCGACTCACCGACCATCACCTTTGGCCTATGGCGGTGAAAGCGGCTGTTATGATTTCTATCTTTATCATGCTGTGGTTCTTCGCGTTTGAACTCATGCAGGAAAGCAAGTTCACCTATAACGCATGGCATCGATATATATCTTTTTTGCCCATCGTAGCATTCATCACTCTCAGGAACGCAAATTCCTCCCTTCGTTCATGCAGTTCTCGAGCTTTCGTTTTTATCGGCAAATGTTCTTTGGAGACATTCATTATCCAATATCACCTATGGCTCGCAGGTGACACGAAGGGTGTTCTTATCCTTCTTCCTGGAACACGTTGGCGTCCAATAAACTTCATCATATCCACGATCATATTCATCTACATCTCCAATCATGTTTCCCATGCCACAGGAGAGCTTACAACGTGGATATGCGGAAACAAGGAAACTTCACTTCCCACTTCAACTCGCAATGTCACTCGCCACATGGCATCATCAGGTTCCAGCACAGAATCTGCCCCCATCGCCATTGACGTCCACACGAGCAAGGATGGCGACACTCGTCCCATAAAGCCTGATTCGCCCGTGCGACCCACAAGACGATGGGTGGATAGGTTAGCAGACGGAACGTCGCCACAACGTTCCCCAGGCTACAAGGTGTGGTACGAAGAATCAGCCTGGGTACCCGGAGTGAAAACCAAATTAGCGGTGTGGATGGGAGTCATGTGGTTGGTTAACTCATTGTGGACATCGACATAGCACGGTACATGCTTATTTGGACTCGACTATAACACTTCGGATTTTATGTATATGCCTATGATACAGCGCAGTTAAACCATGAATATTCTTGGAGAAACAGCTTGCTGATGGAGATAATACAATATTGTTCGTAGATTAATCTATGTCTATGACAACTGACCGTATCCGTCGCGTACCAGAGATGGAGCATTCACGACCTGGAAAAAAAAAAAAGAATCAGCATCAAGTGATTGCAGTGATGACGTTGTAAAGTCAGTATTAGCATGGATGCTCATCAACACTTGTCCTTTAGACAAGGTCAGGGCTTGACTTCTATTTTATTCGATCATTCGAGAAGGGGAGTGGATGTGATACTCACGTCTCATCAGTGGATACGAGCATTGTTGTGAGATTGGTGAACTACAAAAGATTGGTGAGCATATAGATTTGGATAGACTGAGCATCAGAAACAGCTCAGAAATTTGGGTATATACGAAAAATTCATTAGCTCTGTCGAGCTTCGAAGTAGCGATTCGTATGTGTCGTCACCGCGAGTCGAAAAGTTTTGATGCTTACCTTGATTGAAAAGAGAGAGAGCAACAACCATCCCGAAAAAAAAAACAGGCGTTTTAAGATGAAAGTCACGTGCAATTTGTTAAGGGCTGGTCAAGGTGATCGCTTGCATTCGCGTGTGGCTGCATTGTGGCTTGAAGGATCCTTTCAGTGTCCACCATTCTTTCAACAACAAAATCATGGCAAATCTTGTCCATCCCCCGCTTGATTTCTTACACAACCCAGCCACTCATCCGCCATCCTACTTAGGTTTTGGTTTTGGTCTTTCAGTAAACTCCGGAGCTAGTTGGCAGTCTGCAATGACCATGGGACATACGCAGCCTGCTGCGTTCCAGCAATTAGCCTCAAGCATGAACTTGCCTACTTCTGCGCATCGCTCACAGAAAAGAAGACATGAAATTGACGATGAAACGGAAACCTCTAGTCGACATGGCGGCCGGGACGTAGCTATGGACCGAAGTCCAACGCCGGAACGCCCTAAGCGTGGGGCACCTAAGCGAGCAAAGATCAACTCTGCAAGTAACTCAAAAGATGACAAGGGGGGGAAAGAAAATAGTTCGTTGGGCTCAGATAATGATGTCGACGTCGGCGTTCTCCTTGGTATTTTTGTTTTAACCGCTTATCATATCTTGGGGGATCTAACCTGCCTTAATCAGCGAGTTTACCACCGCAATCACTACTTCCTCTGCTTAATTCCATGCTTAGTGCTCAGCCATCACTTAAATCCCTTATACTACCTCTGATACCCCGTCCAACGCTGGATACAGCTATACAAGCTCTGGAGCAATCAGCTCGAAAACTTCGGGAAGCATATCCTTATTCCAACCCGTCATCCTTTGCGCTAGGGTCATCATCAACGACTTCTTTTGGTTTTGGATCTGGAATCACAAACTATAGAACACCAGTCGGCGGTCTACCGTCTGGCTTCACACGTTTCGGCCAGCAGAGCCCAACAGGCCCACCTGATGGTGGCATGCGAGAGTCATATATCCTATCACGTCTACGACCAGCCATACATGAGTTCGTGTCCGCCTCCATGTCATATGTGCCATATTTTTCCTATGCATCCCCTTCATTGCCGTTGCACGTTGATTCCGGCGCTTCGTCACAATCGCTCTCTGCAGCCCTTCAGCTTCAACATAAAGACAGGTCTCATCCGTCAGAGACTTTTCTCTTCCTTTCGGCTCTCAGCAACCATATCCTTTCTCAACCATCCCTGACACAATCATCTCTCGCCCCTCTGTTACTACCCCGGCTGATTCAGGAGTGGCGAGCCTGGATAGATCGGATAGATGAAGTTGTGAACCAACAGGGGGGGATGTTCGGAGTGGATACCGTCAGAAGTTGGGAAAAGGGGTTGGACGAGTTTGCCGAGGCGAAAGGTCCTGAGGGATGGCAGGACATGCGAAAGGTGCGAGATCAGTGGGTAAGCAAGGTCGGCTGGCTGGTGGGTAGGAATGTTCTACACCTAATGGAGGAGGAACTCTGATAATGGAACACTTTTTTTTTTCTGTTGATGATCCTGAGCGGAGTGGATTATAGTTTACTGATAGCTCATAAGTTTTTTTTTCTCGTGGCACATCTCATCGCTCATTATGTATTTAGTCATGATCGATTCTTATGTTTGTATGACCATATGGAAGGTGCTTCGTCATCGCATTATCATTATTAGCCTTCAAGGCTTCAGACGCCTGCAGTTCCGATCCCAAAATTCTTCAGTCGCTTATCATGCAGGGGTTGCGACGCCGGAGTTTGGAATCTAGGTACTTCGGGTCGAGTCTAGAATGACTACCCAAATCTATGTTTTCGAGTCCTCGTGTCAACATGCCACCCTCAAACGTCAACAATATTTTGCAAGTCAGTTCTGAAGTGATATCTAGAAGGGGTTAGGCCCTACATGTTCAAAACACCTAAAGCGAGCCTTTTAAACTCCGTGAGTGTATTGTAACCGTCGCTTACATGCCCAACTCTTCAAGTTGGAATCTAGATGCGGAAATAAAGATTGCGGCGAGGTGCGAGACGACTCCGACGATTAAGCTTAAGGTTTGAATCAAAATCGAGGGCTGCGGAGAGTCACCTGGTAGTAGTAAATTTCAAAGACGAACAAACTGCATGATGTAACGGATCGCCGTCTCAAATCAATTTTCGGCGTTTTGGTGACGTGAAAATATGGCACCAATGTGTTAGGCCAGAGAAAACACCGACCTTGCTGCTAGTCTTCTAGCACCAGTGCATGCTAGATCGATCCACGCTGTTCCCCCAGTTTTCTTCGTCGATCGTTACCGGAAAACGACTCTGGGGTGTCCCCCTTCAAGCGATAAAGAAGCTCGACATGTGAATGTGGGATTTTTTTTTAGCAAGACTATGACCATCCGCACGTTTGGGCCCTGCATCATCATTCCAAGAATCTGGTTTACGATGATAGAGTGGACAGACCCTGCTGTGAAAATAATATATAAGCTCAATGTAAGCTTTCAAGCTGACCCGATGCTTCTATGAAAATGCACATGCGCGACGTAATTTGAATTCAATTATGAATTGTTAGGAATGCAGAACTTTCTGGAATAGTCCAATGAATATTCCACTGACTAGGGGGCTGACCTTGGTGAAGAAAGCGTGAAAAACTCAAGCAGATCTTGAAGCTTAGCTGAAGCGATTTCGCACCGGACTGGGATTGTCATGATGGTTTCGGTTATGGAGAGTGTTTGTTACTGTTTGGTTTAGAACCTTGTCTATCAAGCCTCCAGAATTAGACGAAATCAGAAATATTGTTCAAGGCAGAAGAAGACTGCAAAGTGTCAGTCTCCCAAAGCTTGCCTTGCAAGTAAGTCGGAAAAAAATGTGCACGAGTCAGAAACGATATTGACCAGCGTGTAGTTGCGAGCTCATGCATGCTTCATCATGCATCCCGCCTGCTTAAATGTTCATATATTCCGCCAGACTCCACGTCTTCATTTTCTGCAATTTTGCAGTCAGCTGCAGCTAGTGCCTGGACACGACGTGCCAAGCATCATGGCTCTCTTCTTCCCGACAAGAAGCATATCGGGATGTCTAGAAAATCGCGTTCCGACGAATCGTTCGTGCGGCGACCTCAGACACCACATCGAGGTCAATATGTCATACCCATAGATCCCAATTCCATCTCTATAAAGGAGGCTTCGTGGAAAGATCCAGGCCGTGCGGAGCCATTGTTTATTCCAAATCTTCCCTCCAAATCCACTACCTTCGTCAGTGTCCATTCCCTCACCGCCGCGCCGATACCTCACCTACCAACTCCTACCACTCGTGAGATGTTTTATCAAAATCTTCTGGACATGCATAATTACTCGCACTCCTCACTCACTACACTCGTCAACTACCACTTCTCAAACCCTCGAGACACACGTCTCCTTCATTCGACTCGTTCCTTCAATTTCTTGGTTTCTCTTGCATTGAGACAAGCGGCTTTTGGCACTGCGGCGCGTCTTCTCAATACCATGAAAACCGAATCGATCCACCCAAATCTCGAAACGTGGAAATTAACTGTCAGGTGGTTGGTACGGACTGGCAGATGGGACGAGGCTTTGAGGCGTGTTCAACGTGTTATGAGCAGAGAGCAGTGGTCAGAAGAATTGGGCTTACGATCTGGGCATCAGGGTGAACTACCATTGCCTTTGTGGATGGAGTTTTTCGGTTCTCTGAAACGCGGTGCTCTTCGACGGTGGGTTAAAATTCCGCAATGGCGAGGCGATTCTGGATGGAAGTCTGCGAAATTCAGATGCGTGGTTTTGCAAACATCCGATGTCTCTGGCCCAGTGCAGGTCGCCCGCTATCGTTCTCTTATGAACATGTTTCCACTCGTTGCCTCGCCCGAATATTCCCAGCTGCCACCAAGGGCCGTTTTTTTTATCGCGGAAGTTATGATTCAGTTGGGAAACCACGTGAAGGCGCTCGAATCTACTTCATTATATTTCCAAACGCTCCCCAGGAGACTCAACCGCAGACAGCAACACGCAGTGCTGGATATCATTCACCTGCACATCAGGACTGTGACTGAGAAATCAGGACTTGCTCGACATTTCGCTCAACGACGTGTTATCTCCCATTTACTTTCAGCTCACCCTGGAATCCGACCTTCGTCAGAAACACTATTTTTAACCCTCGCAAGTCTGCGTTCTTGCAAGCGGTGCGGGACTCTCGCTATGAAGTGCCTCAAAGCCTTTCGCACGCGGTGGGGTCCGCGCACAGAATCTAGCGTTGTCAGGCGGCGGATCGCTAGCCTCTCTATCAAAGAAGGACGTCTTGATATCGCCGCGGTTATGCTGGAATCTGAGCGAATACTTCGCTTGCAGAAGCAATCATGGCGAACGCAACGGGACATTACGGGAGGGGCATCCCCTCGGGCTTTTACCAGGTTACTCAGACGGCCGACTGGAAAGATTTTTCATGGAAGGGGAACCGAGAATTGGAAATGGCAGGCATTGAGGAGGAAGCTTTCAATGTTGAAGCAAAGAAGAGTCGAGGATTGTGCAGTGACGTACCGAGTAACTTAGCTAGTCATTGTAAATTTGCTTGGAACTCCGAGGCGAAGCCAATGCACCCATACATAGAGATCATAAAGCCCACTAACGGACTGGCATAAAACGAATTGGCATAAGACGAGTGTATAGTAGGATTAACAGCATCTAAATACGAAATACTCATGCGGAAGATGACATGTAGGTGTAACGAATAGTAATCAGCATGGAAATTGTTCAGAGATAGCAACGCGAGAATGTGCTAGGAGGAAGGGATGAGGGCCAATTTCCAATGGCAATTGACCCTTCCCATTCAGACGAGACAGTCCGATACAAGTCGAGTGCAGCGCGTGCATTCTCTACCTACGGTCATATAATCACTCAGTGGTCCAACAGGATTGTCATGATGGTAGGAACTCACTGGGTGAAGCTGGCCATCTTGACATCGACGGCACATCAAATGCCACATAAGAGTCTGGAGACCGATCACCTGATTAGGAGACCGAAGAGCGTTTCGAAAAGGCTGATATAGAGCAACATCTCGAGTAGCTACTGCGGGATGAGGAATTCCTAGAACTGGGTAAGAAGTCAATAAATGACGGCCGGGAAATTGAAGGAAAGCTGTGCTTACCAGAGAGATCGTTCCAGAGACTGTGACCGACAAGTACCTTGCCCTTGATAAGGTCAGCAACGTGCTGTTGAACTTGGGCAAAAGTAGGCGTGTCGGCTGTTGTGATGGGTCGCGTGAATACCAGAAAAATGAGACTGCGTTTTACAACTCACGAGAAAGGAGGTGAGAAGATTCTATACCGGTGGTTGCAGTTCGGTAGTCGCTGACTTGCATCGTAGGTGATACGTATGTATCGAGTTTGACTTGTCCCTTGTAATCGACGATGGAGACGCGTCTGAAATGTCAGTGTTATAGGTGAGCTAGTCATGAATAATCCGCATGACGAACGCGAGCATTGCGGTTGTTCCACCAGGGCCGACGCCAACATTCATGCAAGATAGAGCGAGTATTTTATCGCTGGATGGGACAGGGTACTTAGTAGCCATCTTGTTGAGATAGACCATTCGCTCCTACCGTTATATCCCTCAAGACAGAAAGATCGAGATCCATGTCGTGGACTTCATCAAGAAGGAATGGGTTAGCTCGACACAAGGTGCGTTCGAGTATGACCTGTCCTTGATTGATGTAAAAGCCCGAGGGTGGGCACGTAACATTAATGTGCGCTACGAGCTGACCATTAAAATAATAACGATGTACGGCAGGAAGGAAGAGCTTAGCCTTGTGGAGATCTGATTTCAAGTTAAGATTCATCCTGACTCGAAGTGAGGTGAAATTAATGCGAGGTACCTGGAAAAAAACACATGATGGTCCTGGTGAGGATGTTTCATGTGCAGGGGTGATTACTTACGTCTGTAGACTGGAAATTCTAGAGGGAAAATTGACTGGGACCGATTAGTTGGCGAGGAGAACAGTAGTAAAACATTATTCCGAGTCGGCTGGTTGTTTTTCACAGTTCTAGCTTGTCAATGACATGATGGTGAGCAAGAAGGAATTGCTGTCACATCTGAAGCAGATTTGCAAGTATGTTTATGATTGAACGAATGATGTCGGAGCAATTGCTACTTACCATGTTAGAAGACTATGGTCGGTTATCGCCGACGGGGTTGTAAATATTCAGAACTCACCGAAAATCAGCGTACTATGGAAGGCTTTCCCGATTCGCAGTGTTTGTACCAAGTGCCAATGTATCAGAAGAATCCATAGCGGTGGATGAGTGTCAAATTGAGGCCAAAACGCACGCATAGATTTACATAAGGTGGCTGAAAGCAAGCGGTATAATCGGAAATGTCGAGAGAGGCCAGTGATGGTTTCGATTTCGACGATATGGTTACCTCAACGTACACATGCGATAAAGAACGCATCAGTAAAACTTCGAGCGCGCAAATGTTAAGCGCGACACTGACAATGAAACCCTCGCCTTTGAAACGCGGCGATCCCTTAACCCCTGGAGTCGACCTCGATCGCGCCGAGTCGAAGGGGCTCGTTCCATAACGGAAGTACGTCAACCGGAGGAACCCTAATATAATGATACCTGATCCCTTCCACTGCCACCGTCCAGACGTAAAGAAACACGACAAAAATTAAATTCAAGCACCGAAGCGAACTGGCTTGACATGGATTATAACCTTGATGAGTTGTGATCAATATTAGGGGAATTCACAGTTGCGTTGGTAAGGCGTTTTTCGCCGAATTTGTCACTTTGTTGTGTACCAACGAAAATGCAACTTCGGCATGCTCCGTCGGAGTCTGAATCCCACTCAATCCGCTCGTTCTAGTCGAGAGTAAGATCTTGACCACTTTTATTGATATGGACCCGATCTGTCAGATATCTAAGTCACTGGCTAGCTGCAGGAATACCTGACCAGTGGCATTTGTGATCTCGAGGTCAGATGATGAGTGATCAGAATTAGATCCATTGGATGAGTCATAAAGCTCGTTGTTGATCATAGACTGAGTTTGGGTGATAAGACTTAAGACATAAGCATCGAATAGCTTGTCCTCGTGGTGTGTTGCGAGGTGGTACAGTAAATCCAACTCAATCTCGCTGTTATCCTGGATGGATTATATAATGTTTGTTGCCGCGTCGGCAGACTCGGCAACCCGTTCAAAAGATGCGACAAATTGGCTGACCAGCGCGCGAACAACGGTGTTATCACAGTGGACCAACGTTTTTCAGTGTTTTTCAGACCTCGAAACTTTTCTGAACAACGGGCGAAAAACGCCTTACCAACGCAACTGTGAATTCCCCTAATGTGATATCCACCACATCCTGTGTAAAATAATCCTTGTAAGAAAATCTATGCTTCATTCGGTAACTTCCACATGCGGTGCCGAATGCTGCCTGCCATATCCTCGTGACCCCACAACAGTTTGAACATGGCAGAACAAGACCAAGACCAAGAGAAACAATGTCGTATCTGCTTCGAGGGCGAAGACGACTCATCAGGAAGACTTATTCGACCTTGTCTGTGCAAGGGTTCCATTAGCGTCAGTCACTTCTCTCCAACAACTCGAACCTCGATACACTGAACGAGTATTCAGCATGTTCATATAGCCTGCCTGAAAAAGTGGAGGAGCTCGTCTTTCAGCAATAACTCTTTCTATCGCTGTCCACAGTGTCATTACCGCTATCACTTTGCTCGCACCAAAGCAATTGGGTTGGCGACCAACCCGAGTGAGTAAAAGTCCCTCCGTATAGTGAGATGATACTAACACTCTTCCAGTCGTAGTTGGCATGATATCTTCCTTTTTGTTCACCATACTCGTCATGTGTTCGTCCTATGTTACAACCTATTTCATGGACTCTTTCGAGGATCATTCGTTCTACGGATCGTCTTACTACTTCTTCATCTCGCCGATTGACGTTGGCCACGATCTCATCCGCGCAGCATTACGAATACTTCGAGATCAAGACGCGTTACCTCTAGAGGACAGCGCTGCAAGACTAACGAGAACTAATCCTGCCCCGTTCCCATCCTCACCATCATTCTTGAAGCGGTTTGTGCGCAGGTTCATTATCGGCCTCCCTATGATAGGTGCCGGGTCCGTAGTTCATATGCTCTTGTCCGTGCCTCTCCTTGGGCCGGTCCATTGGATAGCTCGTTTCAGAGGGAATAGAAGCCGGAGGGGTAGTTCAACAGACATAGCTGCGATGATCATATTGGGTTTACTAGTTGTTGGCATTGCGAGGCAGGTGTTCCTTACACATATTCTATATCTGCCTGATCATTGCATGCAGGGCGTTATACAAGGCTTATAAGTTGACGCGAAAGATCAGCGAACGTTTACTTCTGTACGCGGAAGATGTCATCCTGGAAGTCAGTTGATTTGCCCGATATAGGTCTTATGAAAGTAGTAGGATTTTATGATGAGTAATAGATAAGCTATCCCATGTATTACCAGTTTCTTCTCAGCTGGCGCTTGATACCTTCATAAATTGCCTTTGTCTCCGCTTGATTGGCACCTAGTTCCGTCAGATACTGCCCAACAGCGAGATCTATTCTGCCAACAGGGAATTCTCCTCGGGGAACTGAAGATTGAGGGCGCTTTGCCTCCTCAAGCCAGTCGTTTAAAAGAATTGCAATGTCAGCTGATACGACTTGCACGCCACTCTGCGTGTTGAAGGGCGGTATCTGGGTGCCAAAATTAGTTTCACTGGTGCGAAGTTCTCAGATGGGACCAATTACCTGTGATTCATACATCTCATGGAGTACATCCCATACATCCGCGTAAGGAACACCACACTGAACAAGCACCCGAGGAGTCCAACCGTTTGGTAGGTGTGTTCTGTTTTTGAGAGAGAACTTGACCAACAACGATGCAATGTACTCTGCAATTATGTTATAAGCTGAGAAGACCTGGAAGAAGTACAGTCTGACTCACTCAAGGGGAAGGCACTCTCAGAGGGATAAAATCGTTTCCCTAGTGGAACAACACTCGCGATGATGTGGTCAGCATTGGTTTGTGCGTCCGCACCCTTCTCAATCGCTTAACGGGACGCAAGTAAGACATACGCCAACTCTTCATACAACTGACCTTACGTACCATCATCAAATATTCTATCCCATATGGGGCGGACAACATGTTCATCGTGATGATCAGAGACATGTAAGATCAAGAGCTTCATGACCGGTAGATCGAATGGTTCCGCATAGACTTGATACAGCTGAAAATTTACATGAATAAAACGACAACTGAGATCTTTCATTGGGTCATACCTCGGACATTGTCAACAAGGTCTGGCTGAGATACTTGATTTTCTCTCCAGCTTCTCCAGGATCATTCATATGAGGTAGGAGGGTGTTATATACCTCAAGCTGCACTTGAGCGACATCCAGTTTTTCTTCGAGGTTGGTAAGGAAAGAAATAGCAGTCTCATGCCTGCCACCGATAGTCACCGGATGAGACTTCGCATTGGCAACGGCCAGTGTCAGGTACTCGAGGCGTTTGTCCAACAGCAAGTCAGTACTAGTATGTTTGGTGAGGTGCCGATTGAATAGAATAGATAGACATAATGCTCACTCAGACTCTGCTAGAATGGCAAGTATCTCGGCGGCGCGTAACGGCTGACCGTCTTTCACATAGAATTGCCACAAAAGTTGATACTTGGGAACTGTAATCGGCTCCCGCTTGAGGTGGGCTTCCAGGAATGGAGGCCGCATCTACAATCATTCCAGACTTATCAGCGAGGCTGGAATCGTCGTGCACGATAAACGACATACCGCCAATAGCTCGTCGGCAAGACCCCGGTTAATTAACCAGTCATATAACGTGGAGTGAAACATCTCGTCCTCGCTGGAAAATGCAAGGTCATAGGCATGGCTGCGTATAGCTTCGGGGTCGTCCATCGCGTTTGACGCTGACCCTTTTACAGGACTTTGTGAAGATTGCTCTTCAAAGACGCTTAGAGAATGCAGGACAAGGTCGTAACACTTGAGTCGTCTATCGCAATACTCCTTTCGGGTGTCATTTGGCGGACATGCTGCATACCAGTATTCGAGGCCCAGGTTATCAGGGTCTAGTGCCTGGGCGCAACTCAATGGAAGTTCCACAGCTCCTGAGCAGGTGTGAATACAGTGACCACTAGACCCAAACGTACTAACCTTTGGCATAACCGAGCTGCTGGTATTCACCACAAACCTCGCGAATTTTGTCGAAGTCTAGCATCCGCGCACCTTTGGTAAACAGTCTGGTGCAATACAGTTAGAATCATGGGCCCCATTTGGTATTTTGAATTTACCTCAGAGATTCTCCGAGCCAATTATGACGCTCAGAGGGATTTCGCGACTCCATAGCCTTACGAACGCTTTCACGAGCCTGATTCACTGTAAGACGAATCACCAAAACAAGAAACAAATACAACTGGCCTTGTACAACATGACATCGTCTGTGCTGCAAAACGAACCACAACGTTGCTGTAGTACCTCACTGATCGTATCCACCTGTACATAGCTTGTCATCCCAGTACAGCAGAGTTATAACAGATACGCACGCTAATCTGTTGACCGATCTGTTGGTCAATTACGACATTAACCAATGCACGTGCAGCTGTGACACCATTTTGCGAAGTTATAATGTCCTCAAATGTCATGGAGGTGATCAACTTTTGCGTATCGAGATCGCACCTGGCAATCAGGATGAGATTAGGAAGCCGCTCATCAAAAACGCTTACTGGGCTATCAGCTCCCCTAGCCTGTAATCGTTCAACAGAAGTATGAAAGATATCGCCTCGATTGTCCTGGATAACAGCGCTTGGAGCTGGGAAACAGAATTTTGCTCAGCCTGAGGAAGGATTAAGCGAGAGCATCACGATATAAAAGACGAATAACCTTCCAAGCTTCTTGCTCATTGCCAGATGATGTCCGCGATACTGAATGCTCCCCGGGTGCAGAGTGGAATAGGTGAGGGTTTTTATCCAGAAACTCCTTCAATGCGAAGAGGTTTTTCTGTACAGTCACCAAAAGGTTATCATCGAAGTTCGACTGTTGCAAACCGGAGGGGCTGTGCATTTTTATTATGAGGAGATTCGGCCACAACAACTGTGAATCTCACCCTGGCTTTGTTAACTTGTCTTTCCACAGTGGCCGTACTAGACGCGCAAAATATATAGCAAAGCCCTCCCTTCGACCACTAAAGATGGCACTACCAGAACTATCGCCTGAAAGTGTGTGAGTTCGAGTCTGATTAGAGAATGCACTACTTACTTGTACCATATGTCACTCGTTCTGTCCAGATTGGTCGCTCGCCAAAATCATAGAACGCCTGCTTAGCAACGTTGGCAATATCGGAATTTATTGTGCAGAGAGTGCCACTTGTCGATAGTTCCCCAGCATCCAGGAAAGTATTTCCACTTGCAAGACCAAGTAACATGGCACATGTCTGATCTCTTCCAAAACTAGACGGAAGTGAGTTTTTGAGCGATATATTGACAAATAAACCTACCTGTCTCTGAACTCGATTATTGGCTGCACCACTCCCTCAGTCTGGACTTCCTCTATGACCGCTTTGAGATAGTCCAAAGCTCGCCTTTTGATCAAAAATGTGAGACCGACATTCGTGAGGATCATGAACTGTCGCGAAGGCTCAGAGAATTGTGTTGCAAGTTCATTTGTGACTGAAGGTGAAGGAGCAACTGATGCAGGGATAGATTCTCGGGGAACCGTCGCCATCGACCATGTCCGACCAGGGATGGCCAGCAAGGTGGCATATTCAGTTAAAGGAGGACGTTGATTTGCCCCAGTCCCATATGATGAGGAACCGTATATTGGTTGCTGGGATGGTTGTTGTTGGGATGGCGGATTTAGTTGCCCGAGTGAGCCAATTCGAGTGAGATCGGGAGCGGTGCAAAGCAAAAAGTCTGTCCCATCTGTATCACCAGGCTGAGCTGAGACCATTAGTCCGTCCAAATAACATGAATTTTCGAGTCCTGACACGATGAAGGGACGGGATGGAGGTTGTGGAGGTGAGTTTCGGGTGGAGCTGTTGTAAGCAGGACGATGGGGGCTAGATTGTTCGTCTGGGTGCAATAGATTTGGGGGTGGAAGTCGTACATGAATGAGTTGCAGAGGTCGCACACCGCCTGCAGCACTTGGGGTCGGCCCATATGAAAAACTATATGCAGAGGTTGATGGAGAGAAGTACAAGCGTACACCGTTCATGGTGATGGCTATCAATTGAACCCCTGTCCGTGATTCACCTAGGTCCAGGACATGTAGAGCCACGATCTGGAAGTTTGAAGGGGTAAGAGCAGGAGAACCAGGTGCCTTCTCTTGCGCAGACTTGTAAAGATTCGACATAGTTTGTACATGGTGCACAGCCTTCTCGCTGCTTGCCTGGTATATAGATATCGAGTTCCTAGCAGACAGAGTATAGAAGCAATTGCGTTTTGGATCTGAGATCACAGCGACGATGCGGTCTGGATGCAGGAGTTATTGATCGCAAGTCAAGGACCAAACAAATCACAAACCTTCTGACTTTGGCGAGGTGAACCTTGGGAACAGACTCTGTACGCTTCCAACAGAGTGGTTGACTATATGCACCCGTTTCGAAAACCATGATTCGCTCTGTTGATAGTGCAGTTCGTACAGACAGCCATCTTGAGAACCACACATAAAGATGCGCCCGTCAGACATCCCCACAACAGAGGTACATTTCGATGTCAGTCGAAACCGTCATGTCTGTTGCATACATCTTGATTTCTTTGCGGGAGCGATTATTGGTACCAAGGACTGTAGGACATCGACAATCCAATCAAAAGAACGGATACAGGAGTGCAAATGACCATGACGGAGGTGATTTCATCGACGAAGACGCCAACTTTTGGTTTTACGACAGCGACATGCGTGATGACATCTGGTTGGTCGACAAAGGAGCTTATGTCTTGACTTTGGAAAGGTTGTATCAATTTTTTTGCAAAGAAGTATGAAGGGCACACATACCCTTCGACATAATCCCAAAGAAATAGCTTATGATCAATTGATATCCATACACGCTCGATTTTGGGTATTAGACCCATGTGTGAAGTAACGTTGGTAGCTATAAAGCTTTAAGCTAGCATCAGAGCCGAATTTATTGGACATACTGTTATAATACTGGAACAGTGCTTCAGGAATGCCTACAAGCCTCCTCTTCTGAAATGGTGCCCGGTAGTCATCTGGAAAGACGCTATAGAGTGCTGACGACTGCCCACCAGCTGGCAAAGGAAGTTAGAGATTAAGTGAATATACCAGAGGGTTTTCAATTTACGGGTTGTGAGGATGTCACCAATATCTGGTATTATCTGGGCATCCTTCATGAACTGGTCGTGCAACACGCGACTTGCGCTTTGAAGACCTGGAAGGTCAAGGGCAGAAGCCGGCCTTTGTTGTGTTTGGTTCTGACGGAATACTGATGATGGCGTGCCTGTACTTGGCTGCTGTCGATACGAGGTAGAGAAGGGGGCTAGTGTAGCCATTATAGTGGTGTTCCTTGCAATGAGCAGTTCAACAAGTCGCGTCGTAAACAAATCTTACAAACCACGTGCCATTTTGCCTTATTAATTTTGCCCGGATATATATTTTGTTTCACTTCGAACGGCTGCGCCGCAGAACGTACTCTTCAATCAACGCAACGATCAAGTGATTGATTTTGCAAGCCGATATTCTGTCTCCCGTAGGCAGGTTGAATGAATAGTCAAACTTGAACAGCACCGAAATCGCACTCGGAATAGTACATCACAACCGTGACATGTCTATTATACATCTAAAACCGCAATCACGGTTCGAGAACAATATGGTCATGGTGGGTTACTGCAAAAATAGGTATATCATAGGGATGATGTGCACTGTCACGGCGATTATTAGTTCCAGTGAAAGCAATGCATTGGGCAAAGTTTTGAATCTGTTATAATTAGAGCTGCAGCGCTGAACTGCACAGGCTGCCTTGGCTGGCGGTTATGGTTGCCGTAACCACGTCGGACGTCGGAAACAGGATACAGCTTGTACTATGTATAATTCTACTATCACATCACCTTGTCATTGTGCCGTCCGGTACACTTTATAAATCTCTTCTTAGTTCTAGCGCCTTTGTTCTTTTCTCGTCCTTCTTTCCTACAATTGGGGCAGGCCCCACTCACTTCCACCGCATTATCTGTTATCATACCATGGGTGAATCCTGGTTTCAGAGCGAGTTCCTCAACCCGAGAAGGCTTGTTTTTAATGTCTTATTTTATGGTATCCAATTATCCCTTTTCGCTCTGGGTTGGTATTTGCAAGTAAGCCTTATTCATCGCATCAGATCCATCAATTACTCACTATATGTCTAATAGGCCACCGACAATAAGTTGGCTGCTCTCAATGCTCTGAAATGGTCTGTCTGGACCTCCCGTGGTGCTGGTCTCACTCTTGCATTTGATGCGGGACTGCTACTGGTTCCCATGCTGCGCAATATCATTCGCGTTGTTCGCCCCAAGCTCGCGTGGCTCTTCCCCGCCGACGAGAACATCTGGTTCCATAGACAGGTCGCATACTCCATGGCATTTTGGGCGATGGTCCATACTACAGCCCATTATGTCAACTTTTTCAACGTTGAACGCACTCGTGAGTGCTAGGGTGATTTTCGGATTTAACGCTCGTTATTGATTTCTTTCAGAGGTTCGACCGGAGTATGCATTGCAGATCCATTATACACAGGCTGGTGGTATAACTGGCCATTTCATGCTCCTAATCATGGTCCTCATGTATTCCACTGCACACCACAAAATCCGCAACCAATGTTTCGAAGCTTTTTGGTACACTCATCACCTCGCCTTCTTCTTCTTCATTGGCCTTTACAGCCATGCCACTGGGTGCTTTGTCCGCGACTCTGCAAATCCGGACTACATTGATACTTTCCCCTTCTACTCTACGCAGCACTGTCTTGGCTATGAGAGCTGGAGGTTCACCATTTGGCCTGGTATTATTTACTTCGCCGAAAGGATGTATAGAGAGTATCGTGCTCGAAGGGCAACAACGCTGTCCAAAGTTCTTGTTCATCCTAGTGGAGCCATGGAACTGCGGATCATCAAAACTAGTTTCAAGTATACGGCAGGCCAGTGGCTCTTCATTCAGGTCCCGGAAGTTTCCCGATGGCAATGGCATCCTGTGCGTGACAAGTAGATCACCGCTCGGCTTTCGTATTTTCTGACCGCTGTAAAAATATAGTTCACCATCACTTCGGCTCCTGAAGACCCCTATGTGTCCGTTCACATTCGCCAGGTTGGTGATTGGACTCACTCCCTAGGAGAGCGGCTTGGCTGCGGTCCATCTGTGGTTGCTGCAATGACAAAGGCCGCCATGAAAGGTATTGAAAAAGATGAAACCGAGTATGGCGGCACTCGTGGCGACTATGTCGAACTCAATCCCACTGTTTCCCGTTCACTCCCTGATGTCAGAATTGACGGGCCTTATGGCGCTCCTGCTGAGGACGTGTTCGACAACGAGGTTGCTGTGCTGATCGGCGCTGGTATCGGTAAGAAATGACGTAGGACCTAATGCTTGATACTTACCTTTATCTAGGTGTTACTCCCTTCGCGTCAATTCTGAAACATATCTGGTACCGTCAAAGGGAAGGTCATCTTGGTTCTCTCCGAAGGGTCGAATTTTTCTGGGTTTGTCGTGATGCTCCCTCGTTCGGCTGGTTTCAGAGCCTATTGCAAGAGGTCGAGGAAGCTCAAGTTGACCGTGAGTGCTTTCGATTGGCCCGGGAAATATTCAGCTCAAATATGATATCAAGCAAATTTCTTACGCATCAACATCTACCTCACTCAAAAGATTGATGAAGATATGCTCTGGAACATTGCTGTCAACGATGCTGGTGCCGATTATGATCCTCTCACATTGCTTCGTACTCGCACCATGTTTGGCCGCCCCGACTGGAAGAGCATCTATCGCAGGATCAGGGAAGCAATTGAGATTGGTCAGTATCTCCCTGGTAGCAGTGCACAATTGAAGACCAAAGTTGGCGTAAGTCTGATGAATTTAGTCTTCTTGATAAATCTCATGGTTGCTCTCGCAGACCTACTTTTGTGGTCCGGGTGTTCTTGCGAAATCTATTAAGGCAGCAACGCTCATGCACAGTAGCAATAATGTTGAGTTTACGTTTGCCAAGGTCTGTTTCCTTTATGGTTCATTGTTCATTCCAACGTTGAACATGTACATTCACAGGAGCACTTCTAGAATTCCACTGTCAATTCTGGGATTGCTGCTTTGGTCGTAGTAGATGTTTATCAATTTCTTCGTGGATGGTTCAATTTGTAATGACGCTATTATGTATGCAGTATGTTTGGGATATATGTTAGATGTATTGTCACGGTGCACTGAAACGCATGTTTTATCGAATAGTTACTCGTTAAAAATGTATCGTGAAGTCACATCTAATTGTTCTCGATGTCAGCAACAATCAGTTCTGAGTTATTATTATGAGCGTGCTGATGTCGGGCTAGAAGAAAGAATGTTGCAATAGATCCGTCGGATCCCACTGCTTAGGAAACCAATGAAAAGTGACGGATTTGCGATATCTTGAAATGTGATCAAGCCTGGGAAACATGATAGGCCTTGCCTCTCATGAGGTACTGTGAACGGCGAGGTCAGGCACCCAGAAGCTTTGGTTGATGGCATCACTAGCACTGACAGTCTTGCTATGTATTAGATGAGGGTCCAAAGCCATCGTCACTATCCATGATATGATCTACAATCAAAGGTTGTCCGAACGGGATGGATGAGAAAGGGCACCTGTTTCTCAACAACGCAAACGGACCGTTGGTTGGAGTCCTGATTTCTTGGCTCAAAGAAGGCGGTGGAGTTGAGAGACCATTTTAGATTCATTTGATTTGACTTGATGTGCCACTATCACCGCAACTGTAGAACGGGTTATGGTGAACCGGTGACAGATTGCGAATTGCAATATAGTACTTCGATGGGTGAATAGCTCTGGATATCCGATGACAGTCGTTCCGAACTTGCAGAGCGTCCAGTGTCATTGCAGTACACCTGCCGATGAATGCGGGTACGTGTACCTCGCGTCTGGGATTTTGGAGAGCCAAGCGCGTGACAAAGATACTTGATGGCTGAAAGTGCCGCAGTCAACGATTTCTCCTATGTATGCGTTGCTCACTTTTTGCCAGCTGGGGGTACGGCGATGATGGGAGTGATACCGTTCCTGTAGCCATAAGCAGAGTCCAAACCTCTGATATATCCACAGTTCATCAAATACAGGGCAGCGGTAATTAACCTTGAATGGGCCCACAGCAGTTCTTCTGGTTCGGAAATTGAACGGGGTAGCATTGACATTGACAGCAGCCTGAGAGGCAGTGAGAGCGCTCAGCCCCCAGCACGAGTTCGAAAAATCAGAAGGTTTGATAAACCTAGAGAAAATGCTCACGGGTGGGATAGAATTGAAAGTGCCTCCTATGTATTCCCAACGTCCCAATTATTTTCTGCAGTTGCACATACTGCGGTCAACATAAAACAATATTTTGTTTCCAGTCGGGAAGGTGAGACAACATCGCTGCAAGCATTGTGGACACGGTCACGTCCTGAATGCAGCGTGTTTGGATCTTGGTCGCAGGAAAAAATGGGTATTACACCGCCAATTGACATATAAGCATAGGATCTATGTTTTTTTTGGCAAGATAGTAACTACATCACTGAGAGTCAAGATCCGCTATAAACCATTATATCCCCCTTATAACGGTCATAATACCAGGCTCCTATCTAGTGTTGTTGTCGAGGTGAGGTCAACTCGAGCTAGACTCGGCTCGGCTCGAAAATGACCCAATTCGTTTCAACTCGAACCTTCCGAACTAAATCGAGTTACAACTCGTTGGACTCGCGAGTTAGAAACGAGTTCATGTAGTTTACATCCATACATCGTAATCCCCTGTACTACATCATAATGGTCATTATTGTTGTATCCCTTCATTGCAATTGGCACACAGATTGGCAGCTAAGTTCCCCTCCAACATCCAAAAGAACTTGGAATCTGGATTGTCACTCTCGGCTATTGAGACCCTGACTGGACACTGAAATTTTCAATTGAAGTAAAACACTTAAATATCTGACTTCATTTTGTACATCCATCAGAGTTAGCCAGGCCCAGCAGGAACTATCAACGCCCTCGACATCACAGCATGAGCTCACCAACTCAACAGCAATTTCTTCCCATTCCTACTACTAGCACTACTCCTCTGACTCCCACCATCATTGTCTCCGAACCATCGACAGCATCAGAAACTGTGCAGGAACTGATTCACAAGGAACTCGAACAAGACAGGAAAGATGCCGAGTGCAAGTTTTCTCGTTACAAAGATGCAGGATTACTACCTGACGTGGCTGAACACACAACGGATATAGTTCGTTTCTGGGAGGTATGTCATATCATTTTTTTTCATTAATTTCATAGGATTAAGGAGTATTATATTCTAGCAAAAAGAACACACATTCCCGCTTCTATTTCGTGTTGCCATGGACGTTCTGCCTGCTCAAGCTTCATCTGTGCCTTCTGAGCGCATATTCTCATCAAGCAAAGAGACCTGCACTCTACGGCGCAGCAACCTATCTCCAACCATACTCGAGGCGCTACAAGTTCTGAAGTTCACTTACAAGCAAGACCACCTCAATTTTATGGAGGACCTGGTAGCTAATGAGCAGGACTACACAATATCTGGACCTGTGACTTCAAGAGCAGTTGACGAGCTAATGGCTGCTGGGAATCTTCGCGAGCTCGATCAGTTGCTTGCAAATGCAAGGGAAATTGATTGTAACTAGTTTATTGTAGTTTCTGTCTGCTCATCGTGTATTTACTTGCAAAAATCATCATTGGCAGTATCTAGCATCCCTGGCTTCTCATTGGCTGAACCACCGGTTCGCATAATTCCGAACTCGTTAGTAACTCGCGAGTCGAACGAGGCGCAACTCATTGCAACTCGTAAGTATCGAACTGTGTTGAGGTACCACAAATTTCCACCTCGATTCGATTCGATTCGCCTCGCAGCAACACTACTCCTACCCACCACTGCTTCAAGGGTGAAGGCGGACTGCGACATTGAGTGATCATGTGGTAGCAAATTTTCAAACCCAGCATAACTTTAATCCTTCACCCTCTCAGCAGCGGCTGGCAGATAACATTTGTAAACACTGCCAGCCACAGCGGCACGTCACTGCTGACGACGTGCGGACACTTAAAAATACTGTAGTTGGAATGGCAATAAAGTTAATTATTTTAGCCTATGCCTTGCACATGTCCGAACAACCTTCTGAAGCCCCTAGTTTCAGCGAGATACAACAGGTCACACAAGAGCGTTTCGGCAAGTGGCCATGTCTTTGGCAGATGAAAGTCGCCAAGGCATTCATCCAGAAAGACCGGGACATAGTGTGCATCGCCGGCACGTCATTGGGGAAGACCATGACCTTCCAGCTCTAGATCACCCAATTGTTACAAGAACATCTAGACGCTTGGGCCCCTACCATTTTTCTCCTCATCCTCCTCATATCAGCCCTCGCGTCATACCCTTACCCCGACCTTACCCTTGTCATCCTTGTCATCCTCGCATTCCCTTTTGCCCTCTACTTGTCGCTCCAGCAGAGCCAGTACATTTGGCCGGATCCTTTTGCTGACGAAGCATACCCATGCTCCGTTCCACCACCTGACTGATCCTGTGGACAGTCCCCTTGCCCTTACCGTCAGGACGGTAACCTATGATACGATGCATGACACATCCCCTTTGCCCCGTTTCCTTTCTTAAATCTCTGACTCGGTGCGCAGTCGCACATGCGACTTATACTTAGATCCGCAGCTGCACGATCGTGCCCCTGCGCGTTTCACTTCTTATTTCGATCTCTGACTCACTTTCTTATCCAGCACGTTCTACCTCGACCGAACGTGCCTTCCTGTTATGGTTATACCCCTCACCGATTGCCTCTCCTGGTAGTACGAGTTATCACCCACTAATACGTCTCCTGTCCTCTATATAAACTCGCTACCATGTACCATATTCCCTAACTGGAATCTACTTGGTTCTTGACCTCCTACTCTCACCAGAGTGATCCTTTCTGCCTAGCCAGCAGTCTATATTCTATCTTCTTATCTGCTCATCGCGGATAAGCCTATAGTCTCGACCTTTGCTCATCGACTTCGTCGACAAGCAAAGCCCCTGTTAACTAGTCGGACTTCTGTCCTTCTAATTAACGACGATCCTTACGATTAACCTTCGGGTGTCGTAAGTCTTGGCAGATACAGCTCATCGTTCGGCATCCGCCTTACGTAAGCTACCCGATTCGGACATAGGCGTCAAATCTTACTTGCCGACACGTCGCCAAGTAAGACCCCTAACCTTGGGCTAGCCCAAGGACGTCCTCGACCGTTGACGACACATGCTCTGTTTGAGCGTCGCCAACAGATACCATCCAAGTCGTAACACCAATTCCTCCCAATACTGAGCTTCGTCATCATCATCATTGCCTTGGTTGTCCAAACTTTTGTGTGAGTCTCTCCAATTGCTACTTCTCCTTGCCGAAAGAAGGACATCAAGCATATCCCACAAGAATGGTGCGCATTGTAGCATCCCTCCACCTAACTCTTCCATGTCAAATTCTTCAAGTTGTTCTACAGATGCATGCAAGACTGAAAAATGGTAGCCAGATTTCTTTGCTGATAGTTCTTGAATCTCCAGTGCACACCTATATTTCATGATATCACCGGCCCACTTCAGCGCACCTCCTGTAGAAGCTCCTGGGTGTCCTGTGAGAAGCTTGATGATGCACAGGCTGCATGATCTTAAATTGATTGTATTCTTGTGGGTGGTGTAATGGGGATTAGTTAGCAATTCAACAAGGAACTCTGATGCTGAGATGCCAACAAGATCGAATGCTTCCAAGAGGGTGTCAACTTGATCCGACATCGTCATTGTTTGAGTAGCACAAGAATAATAATAAATTATATTATTATTAGACTTAGGTACAAATGCTACATCTCTTAGGCATTTAAGTGTCCGCACATTGTCGGCAGTGACGTGCCGCTGTGGCTGGCAGTATTTACAAATGTTATCTGCCAGCTGCTGCTGAGAGGGTGAAGGATTAAAGTTGTGCTGGGTTTGAAAAATTGTTTGTACCATGTGATCACTCAAAATCCTAATACTATAGTAGCAGTAGTCCGCCTTCACCCTCGAAGCAGTGGTGGGTAGGAGCCTGTCATAATACCTGCAATCAGGTGAAATATGGCACGTAATTATATAATGTCATACATACCTTTAAACACCTAGCCTCCTTGGCCAAATTAAATAATAACCTTACATATTTGCCGGACTACCATGTGTGACACGTAAGTGAAGAAACCATCATCCTTTTCATGTGATACACTACCATATAACTACACATCGGGAAGTCAGACGTTATGCAACGGCAACTGAAATATTTACAAGATGATTAACTAACAAGTATTGAACATCATACATACCTTTACACACCTAGCCTCCTTGGTCAATTTAAATAGTAATTATATACATTTGACAGATTACCAAGTATGACATTTAAGTGAGGGAATTATCACCCTTTTCGTGTGATACATTGCTTTATAACTACACAACGGAAAGTCAGACATTAGACAATTCCAACTGAAATATACGGAAGATAAATTGTATTGTAGAATTTAGGTTCTTTGAACATAATTATCTGTATGGAGCTTGTAGCCCACATGTATCAGTGTGGTGTATGCTACCAGAGCTTGCAAGTCATGTAGATGCTTTCCCTGATTACTAGTATTGTTGTCCTTGAGACAAGCACACCCAACTTTCAATACTGCGGCATCACACACAACTCACTACATGAAGTCCCACATCTATCATATTTTTGTTGACTACCAGATACCAAATGAGTGACGAAGGTGGACCATTTATCTCTAAATTATGGTAGCGCAGAATGTCTGGGCATATTGTCTATTGCAGGTCTTAAATGTCAAATATTGATGCGTACTAGAATCTCACTCGGCAATGTGTCATAAAAAGTTTTAATCATTCATTATGTACAATGTAAAATTACATATAGCTACCAGTTAAACATTTAACATTAAGTACTAGCTACATCTAGCGCCTGGCCAAAGTCATGGCGACAGACATTTTGTTTGCATGCTGCGGGCAATAATCGGAAACAAATTTTCTACCAAAAACCTTTCTAAAAAACAAATCCCAAATGAATCAATGAAAGATGGTGATGCCAAAACTACTCACTGATTCCACCACAGTAAAAGGTCGTCAACATCTTTCGCAGCTTCTGGTGATGGAGGGAGCTCGAGATAGTCCACTATATTGTCATAGAACTCTTGTGGTTGAATTCGTCGTCAACAATGTGCCAAGATCCTGCACTCAACAATGCAAATCTTAGCTAAATCCCCATATCAGCGAAGCACACAATATTGAGCTAAATAGTCTGTACCTGAACAGACACATAGGCTATGGTGTGAGGTTGAATAGACCACATATTGAGGAGTGTTGAAACATCGCACCAAGTGCGATGCTCGCTGCTGTTCTTGTTCCATACAGAACGAGCCGCCAAGTCAGCAGGCTGTTCCTCATATGTGGAAGTTGGAGAGGTGAACACGTGTTTAAATGCCTGAAGACTGCATTCAGTATGCTTCTAACAAACATAATAATTTTACCTTTAAAAGAAGTTTGCCTTTAAACAAACCATTGGTAGGATTCTGGGGGTCATAACATCCATCCTTGTACAGGAATATCGGCCAGGAACAAGCGGTGATACAAAAATCAGGATGGTAGTCTCAAATGGAGGCTTGAACACTTTGAAGACATCAGTTAGTTATGGCGCAGGTCAGAAAAGAGCCCTTACATGTGATTGCTCCAGTCGTAATCAACTGGGCACAGCAGTCTGCCCGTCACGTTGTTGTAAAAACCCTGACCAGACTTATCTTGTCTGTGAATGGTGGGATTTGGTGTGGGAGTGCGTTCCATTAGCCAATCGGCAACAGCACACTTAAGACTAGCCAAGTCGTCCCCTCTGGCCCCATCAGAGCCTTCATTCAGCTGGATGCAAGATACAGTCACATTTCATCAATGAATTATTTTGGGGAGACTCACCTTGTTGTAGGCAAAAGCAAGAATTTCGTGCTCGGCTGACAACCGTAGCAGATTATAAGCCGAGGGACACCATACCATGAGTTTCTTGAAGGAGCAATACCGCCTATTTTCACTGGAACATGACATGAGTGCTAACCAGTAAAAGTTGTGAAAATGTACTTACTCTGGGTCATCTGAATCCATCTTGTCCACATCTGATTTGTTGACAGTGCCAAGCCCAATGTGCCTGTTAAATTTGGCTACCAAATCTTCGACACGCTCGGTCAGACATACGAGTCTTCGAATGGGTCGACCATAGTATGCATTCAATTCACTACTTGGATGTTTTATTAACTTGTTGTGCCGCAATTTTGAACACTAGACATACCTTTTCTTCCCAGGGAGCCCATGGACTCGGAGGTCCGCATTTTCTTCCTTGAGTGCAGCAATTCGTCATTTGAGAGCGACTAGAGGGTGGATCTTGTTGTTGGGGGTTAGGACATTAGATGACATTGAGATCATATCGCCTGAATGCCTTACCATGTTTCACCGCCTCTGTCCCCTGATGGTTATGGACTTCTTTGTCCACATCATCACTTACCTCGATGAAGCTGACCATTTGGCGCACCAGAGCTCTAGGCTATAATATGGAAAGCGATTGAGAATGGTAGGTGAGCCCATCCAGTAGAAAGCAAACCCTCACCATTAGCAACCTATCTGCCGTAGTTTCCAAACACTGGAGTAGATGTCTTCGAGAGACAGGAGAAGACAATTCTCCAGCCATCATACATTTAAGTCCCCAGGTCCTGACATAATTCGCGAGGTGTACTGTCAAGTGTAAGATGTATTTTAGTACCAGTTGTATTGAGAGGCCTCGAGCCATAGCACTTACAATTCATGGGCACCACTGTTCGCTTACTGAACAAGCACGACGAAGGACTGTAATGCAAGTGTTCCGTTTTGACCAATGAGTGATGCCCACGTCTTTGACCCCCAAAGCTGGGATCCCTTGCCAGTGACTTCAGTATTAAATCCACTATTATTAACACATCAGTATGCCTCGAGTTCGCATGGTATGAAGGTCTTACTCTGGAAGCGATTGCTCAGATTCCGGTTTGGAGGCACCGAGCAAGATATTGAAGTGGATAGTTCCCGCATACAAAGTCTGCAAGGCAAGTAGTCAGCTCCTCTCCACCAAGGGATTAAGATCATGAGCATATTCACAGGCTCTTGTGACACAAGTAAAAGCTGCTATTGATATGCTTGGACATTAAACACATCAATAAGCTCTCCATTGAGTGACCGTCAAGTGAAAACTGTCCAGAAATTGGATCTTAGAAACGCTCTACTGACTGGATGCTAAATGGACTCTCAAATGCCTGTCAAAATACTGTAGAATGACAAGACTTACACTGTACTTTTACCGCAACCGCTAGAGCCGACTTTGGCCGACGAGACATCAGGCACGAAGGCAAAGACATTACCAGCTTGCATTGCGCCAAATACCATACTCTGCCAATGTTAAGTTCACTTCAAGGATGTTTAAAGGTTGACAAAATGGCCATACCATCAAATCAATGAAAAATGATTGCATGGAAATCTTCAGCTATGAAATGAGTGTCGCGCCATAGCCTGAGAGAGTATGAACAGAATGTTCCACTGTCCTGATGAATGTTCTGACGGGTCCTCCAGGCACCATCTGTAAAGATTAAGGCAGTGCTCTTCTTGGGTCAATGATGCAACAGTGCGAATAGTGTTACGACTTGGATGGTATCTGTTGGTGACGCTCAAACAGAGCTTTTGTCGTCAACGGTCGAGGACGTCCTTGGGCTAGCCCAAGGTTAGGGGTCTTACTTGGCGACGTGTCGGCAAGTAAGATTTGACGCCTATGTCCGAATCGGGTAGCTTACGTAAGGCGGATGCTAGACGATGAGCTGTATCTGCCAAGACTTACGACACCCGAAGGTTAATCGTAAGGATCGTCGTTAATTAGAAGGACAGAAGTCCGACTAGTTAACAGGGGCTTTGCTTGTCGACAGAAGTCGATGAGCAAAGATCGAGACTATAGGCTTATCCGCGATGAGCAGATAAGAAGATAGAATATCGACTGCTGGCTAGGCAGAAGGGATCACTCTGGTGAGAGTAGGAGGTCAAGAACCAAGTAGATTCAAGTTAGGGAATATGGTACATGGTAGCGAGTTTATATAGAGGACAGGAGACGTATTAGTGGATGATAACTCGTACTACCAGAGAGGCAATTGGTAAGGGGTATAACCATAACAGGAAGGCACGTTCGGTCGAGGTAGAACGTGCTGGATAAGAAAGTGAGTCAGAGATCGAATAAGAAGTGAAACGCGCAGGGGCACGATCGTGCAGCTGCGGATCTAAGTATAAGTCGCATGTGCGACTGCGCACCGAGTCAGAGATTAAGAAAGGAAACGGGGCAAAGGGGATGTGTCATGCATCGTATCATAGGTTACCGTCCTGACGGTAAGGGCAAGGGGACTGTCCACAGGATCAGTCAGGTGGTGGAACGGAGCATGGGTATGCTTCGTCAGCAAAAGGATCCGGCCAGATGGACTGGCTCTGCTGAAGCGACAGGTAGAGGGCGAAAGGGAATGCGAGGATGACAAGGATAACAAGGGTGAGGTCGGGGTAAGGGTATGATGCGAGGGCTGATACCAGAAGGATGAGGAGAAAAATGGTAGGGGCCCAAGCGTCTAGATGTTCTTGTAACAAATAGCTGCCGCAGCTTCGCAGGCAATCTGAGCAGAGCTTTCATGCACCGACTTGTTATTTTGATCTTTCAGAACAACGACTTGCCAGAAGGCATTTAGCACGACGGGAGCATAAAATGCAGGTCACGTACCAAACATTTAAAGCCAGTGGACACCAGAACAGGGATGCATGCTGAAAAACGATGAGATTTATAAGTGGAAGGCTCAAAATCGTGAATAAAGACGCACCCATGCCGACAAGAGCCGGCTTCCAAGCATATACAAGGACAATGATCATACCAGCAAGTATAGTTGTGATAGATTGGACAATCCTAACCAAAGTCAGTATATCATAACCTCAGGAGGACTCATAACACGCACACTCCCAGAGTTACGCCAGCGAGACCATTGATCTTTGGGGGGGCTTTGCTCAAGCTTGATGTCAGAGCGCCAGTCTGTCAAATTCTGATAAGAGTTGTGCTCGAGCTGGAGAGTTGTATGACTCACATTGTTCTTGTCATTATCAAAGTACTCACTGTCTTGCCGGAGAATGGCTTTGAAACTCATTGAACGGTGCTTGGAAATCAAGACAGTGGTAGAAGAAGAAAAGAAATAGATTTGGAACCAGTACAGCAGTCATACAGAATGGCGAAAATGAAAAACCTGGCTTGAGATAAGCACCAGCACGAACTCTAGGAAAACATGTAAACTCAACCAGAGAGCATTCCGGTCGCCTTTGTAGCGGTGGTCAGAACTTGTGGTGGCGGAAAAGCCGAGATCGCATGCCCTATACTAGCACATGTCAGGATAAATGACATCTGTTTTGTTTGACGACAGGACTTACCATTGGCAGGAGGACATGAAGGATATAGCTGGGCTGTGTAAGGTCTGTACAGACTCCCCCCCCCCAAAGTCCGCCAAACGTATGTAGGCTGATGGCAAGGATGGCAGGAGAGCTTGACAACAGGCAGGATAGGGGACAGCAGGAAGGGCAGAGGGTTGACAAGGCAATGTCAAACAAGTCCCACAAGGCCACGTGACACGTGGCAAAGTTTACTGTTGTTGAACATTGAGATTTCGTACTGTTATGACGTTTTGATCAGTCAATCACATCGTCGTGCTTTTGGATCATTTGATGTCAACGTGCGCGTCTCAATGCATGGATGCATAGGCAATCAAAATTGTCTTTTTTTCGTTATTGGACGACAATTTTCCTGGCCCAATCTTGGAAACTAGTTCTCAAACACAACATGCCCACCACCTCCAGCACTACCACCTCGTCCACCTCCTCAACTCCAGTCCCACAAACTGTGTTGTCCATGGTCAGTGTCTTGCCTTTAATACCCATGCATATTATTTATCATTTGATAGACCCCCGTAGTGGCAGTCACTCCGCACTCTACGTCCACGTTCAACCACATCACAAACTAAAATCGTGATCAGTACCGGAACCATTGCATCTGCAACTCCTTCAACTGCTAGCTCTTCAGGCTCCGTCAACACTACTGTAGTCGTAAGTGGTATCGCTGGCTGTCTCGCCGGTTTGGCTGTGTTGGGTTTCCTCATCATGTGGTGCATTGTATGTCTCATTTTTGAACATCCGTTTTGTGTTCTCAATTCAAATTCCAGCACCGCAAATGCAAGCCCAATGAAGACGGGCAGAGCACCTCAGTCTTCAAATGTCAGTCTGCCATCCTTTAATTACCGCCCACCAACCATGATCGAACATCACAATGCATCCCCTGCCCTCAATGCTCAACACTACTATCAGAATTATTACGGTGGTTATGGTCATCAAGCTGCCTACAGTGATACCTTGCATGCTCCCCCCCATGCATCCCCATGCTCAGATGGCGATGGCACATACCCCTCAAGAGGACCACAGTCACCTCACTAGGCAACCATCCAGCATGGCATACTTGTCTCATCAACCATCCGCTGCAGGATACCCCATCCCCAACGATCCTCAGGCTCACTATGTTAATCTCGATCATTCCAGCGTAACTCCATTCCAATTTGCCGATATATCCCGTCAGCTGGGCAGTGACTCGCATTCCACTATGGCTCCATCCAAAAGACTAACAATCAGTTTGATATGGCGGATCAACTCCCAGCCCATGTCACATGATCTCAAGTTACCTCAGCTTGCATTAACCGGTGCAGGTGCAGGCACCATCACCAGTTTCATACCGTAAGTCAGCCACACCTTGTACAAAGGTTGTATTTGATTATTGTTTTCAACTAGCACACCCGTGAAGCTTGCAAAATGTAAAATGCAAGAGCAGATGATCGCTCCTGGGCTGCTTTCAGCCTTGATACATGAATCCACTGCAGCAGCAGCCCTAAACTCATGCCTCGAGCCCATTTCTTGCCCTGTCCCCAGTCCTACAGCCATTCTCAGAAGGCAAGTTTCCTTGAACAGTACAGGAGTTCATTTTGTCTTGGTGCAGACCCTCCTACTGAACGTGTTAGCCACTCATAAGCGTGTTTGTAGGATAAAAAGACATACCTTGTGTACTAGCGCATCTCCAATCTACTACTTGATCAGCACCCTTCCAGAGAGACATGTCATCACCTCCAAATTCACCCCAGGCAGTGGGAATTTGAGATGCCAGCACGATGTGAGAGTCGCTGAGGGAATTAGACTCCAAAAATGTTTGGACTGCCTCAATATCTTCGGAGATGCGAAACACAACTACTTGAAGGTGTGACAAAGTGAGAACGGAAGCCACTAATTCTGGCTTAGTCCTCTGTGTATGGATATGTAAACACAAGTGCATCAGTCCATGAAGATACTCCAGACCAACTGTGGAGTTCCATAGCACCCAAGCATTGAGAATTTCAAGACATGTCACTGTACTGAAGGCCTTGAAAGTGGAAAGAGAGACAAATTGGGTGTAATGGAAAATCAAGGATATACTAAGCAATAATGATGTTAGGGGGAGGTCATTCAAGGGCCGCAGCAGAGGATTTGTTGTTTCATTGAAGTCTGATGGTGCAATCCATAATGCAAGATTGGTGGTACCACTGCACAGCGAAAGGATATCTGCAGCTGTGCTCAGAAGTACATCGCCCTCAATGCACAGTGATTGCACAGCCCCTCGAGTGAAATCACTGCAGCACTGGGACCGAATACAAAGTGATGAAAGAAAGGAGATAGCAATAGTTTCATTTGGCAGGACAATTTTTCGATAAAGCAGCCTTTCAGTCCTACAACAGTAGTACTCAGTAACTCAGCATTCAGTGCTTCGGAATTCAAGTTGCTCACCAATAATGTATCCACTGTGAAACAAACAGAAGGGAGTAAGCTTGCTGTATGCAATCAATAGCGAGAATAATAATTTCTTTCTCGAGTTCGAGGGGCAACGCTGGCACTGGCATGAGTACCAGATGATGATGGGGAAACTAGAAAATGTCTAGCCTAAAGTTCGGGTACTCGGATCTCGAATCATTGAGCCTGTCCCATTGCACAGCTGAAGTCAGGATGATTTCATTAGAATATTTTCGGCAATTACTTACAGTATGAAACTATCCTGAGTCTATTGACGGGACAGTGCCACCTGACCAGCGGGACCTCAGAACTATTGTCAAAATTATTTTCATTGCACATGTGTCCAAACCCTTGGTGTTTTGGACCAAGCAATGCAAATGCAAGTAAGTTCCGAGCATTTTAACCCTGACAATTTGATACACTGAAACCCAGGTATTTCTATTTCGAAAGTTCACGACACGCCGATTTTACACTAAACCTAATTACATGCTTGTATCTGGGGTAAAATTAAAGTCATCGTGACTGATCTCGAATACATGGCAGGTTGCAGTCCTCCACCATTGCTGACAAGAACATTTGCATTGTGTCCACCTATGCAATATTCAACATGACAAATGAGCCGTGGCATAGCAGCATAGAATCCTCTAGGAGAATTCTGCGGTTTCTGAAGGACAGATTCAGGAGTATGACTTGTGGAGTGTGGCTTAGTGTGACTCACCACACCAATGACATGGCATGGAAGCAGTACTAGTCTCAGTGTATCGGATCTTGCGCAAACATTGCTGGCAGAAGTTTTGAATGTCAGAGTTGCAGGGCCAGCAAAAATGAAGGTTCGACTAGTGGTGGACCGATATCACTGGCACCAGTAGAGGGAAAGCTTGCGACGGGGTGTCATCATTAATTACTAGTAGTGGTCATGGGATCTGACTCACATGTAAAATTATCAGCAGGTGTCACACACCAGATGCATTTAGTTGGCATTGACAGATCATTTAAGCGGCGTCAAGTACCACGGAAGGGCTGCAGACATTAGGTTGTTTCCCCACTTAGAACTAGTAGTACTCAACATTCAGCATTTGATGTTCAACCCTAGTCTAAGCCATTTTAATAACCGCACTTGCGTCGAAATTCGAAATCGAGTCCATCTTGACGCTATATCATAAGTGACATGATCGCCAGCAGGGTCTCTCGGAGCTTGACAACAAAATTTCGGGAGCCCATGCACATTGGAATGCAGGGTCAGGGAGAATCCAAGAGGAACTTCTGTATCAGAGCAGGGTTAGCCGTCTTTGTGCGAGTTTGAGATGAGGAGTGAAATGAATTTAAATATGTTACTCTCCAACTTGAAGGGGGACACAAGCAAACATGTTGTCTGACGCAGATTCTGAGACTAGTATTGACTCACGCTCCTCTGGCTTCAATGATGGAGCCGACACTATCATCTTGATGAACACTGAAAGTGCAGGCAAGGATGACCATCACTCCAGCGTTGGGGAACTCCACTCCACAAAGTCACAAGGACTCCTGCCCTGGTCCTGGTCAGCCACATGGGCAAGGTGGTCCGGTGTATTCCTGTGGGTGCTATACATATAGTGAGCATTGCAGGTTTCAAAAGCTCATATCCTGGCCAAGTAACTCACAGACTGGCTAAAACAGAACATCTAGCACCCCAAGGAAATGACCCGAAGGACCGCTGGCAGGCTTGGTTCGCCAACTTTGACTCAGACTCAGACTCGGATATCGAGATTTTGCTGGAACATCCGAGCCTAAAGCGAAAGAGGTCACAGGACAACTTCAGTGATGTAAGTATATGTAGCTGTATCTTTCAAAATTATGTGCTTACCTTTATGTGGATGCTCTGCACAATTAGGGTCGGGACGTTACCAACGGGCAGAAACAAACTCGGAAACCCATCTTGGATGAGCTCAGAAAGAGATTTGAAAAGCTAGCTATTAAAGTTGTGGGTGTGCTAGAAGCCGTGAGTAGACTCGAGGCAGCCCTTGATAGGCAAAGCGGAGTGATGGCCGAGGTTGAAGACAATGGCAAGGAATGACGCTGGGCCCTTTCATTAATGAGAGCATTAGCGGAATGAGGTGGAGATGTTCGATTTGGAGTGAGTGAATTTGAATGATTGGGAAGAAGCAGAGGCGCGATGGCTGCCTGAAAGTTTGTGAGATACCATCGTTGTAAAGTGATACAGGATTAACATACCTTGGCTCTGTGAATAGATTATAAGAAGTGCGGGATGAATAATGTGGATGATGCAGATGAATTATCTATCGCGCCAGAAGAAAAAAGGGTGAAGCTCGATGTCAACAAATGAGCGTATGACAAATTCAAAGACGCGGAGATATAGTCTCCTGATGATTTAGGTGTAGGCGGAGGGTGGGCATCGGTTGACGATGGATGGGCAAGAACTGCAAATCGTACAGGATCATCCTTCCTGTGATCGAATAGTTGATCGAATAGTTGACGACTTGCTGTAGGGTCTCTCTGATGGGAAGTGGGGGTGTTCGGGGTGGGGATGAACTACTTGTTGCATTGGAAATTGATTCAGGCTCAGTTGTGTATCTCATTGGAATGGGATCCGTGTTGAGTTTGCCCTGATGGGTCTGATGTGATGGTAGGGGGGGAGGGGTAGATATCTTGAGGTGCCGTGATAAATTTGCCTCTGGGTGGGATACAATGATGTGAGGTGCAAGAAGAGTCTTACGTGGAGATGTTGTTGCAGGAGAGTGGTGGATTAGGATTTGAAAGTTGCAGATGAGATGAAGGTGTTCGCTCAGGATGTTCACGGGGATGACTTCAACTAGATAAACAAAATAAAATTCAGTCAATGCATTACATATGAAAAAGAAATAAAACATACACAGCATTTCTTCTCTGGAAGGCAACCATGTGCTCTGCAAAATCGGTTGGCTGAGCGGGATCATGGTCCCTTGGCCTCCTTGAAGGCTTTGGCTCATCCATGACCTGTAGCAGCTCAAAAAGATAAAAGTGCTGCTACTAGCTGGAGGGTTGTGACATATAGCTCTGGGACGACTGGGAGATGTGAGTGGGCGGACGCAAGAGCAAACACTGTGGGCATACCATTCCTTGTCCTGGAAGGGACAGGAAAGATTGGTCATGGCAAGGGGCAACCGGTGTTCTACCCCTTCAAAGCTGCCGGACAGTTCTAGATTTCATCGCACATGCCAGCCTCTGTCGCCTTTTTCTGGATGCCAATTACCGAGTTCTTTCACCAGTATTCCAGCTGCCGAAGACTACCATTACGCTTGTTTTCAGGCTTTTGGAACTTCACCTGCAACCCCAGTGCACTCCTCTACACCTTCTCTTCCCACACGTTCGAGTACATACACCGCAACTCAGTTCTCAGTATCTGGTTCCACCATTCCTCCACCATCCCAGCAACGATGCTTAGCTGAGTTTGCAATGATCCTTGGTGACTTCAAACTAGCAGTCACTGTTTGGGAATCAAATGGAAAGGGGGCTCTGTGGGTATCATATTTAACAACTTATTCATGCTATCTAACATGTTCGCCATTAGGACATCCTCCCTTTGCTCATTGCTCCCTCGCCAGCCATGCAGCTCCACGTCTCTCATGCTTTGAATACCATCCACCCCCAAAGTGCTGAGCTTCTTTCACATAAACAATCACTGTACCTTGCTTTACACTGTGCAATGGGAATCGACACTCACCATCGGCGACTTTCTAGGCTTGTTACTCCCTCTCAAAGCTGTCCTTGAAGGATGGTGGTTTTGGCGCAATGTCGACGACGACCCTCAAACAGGAAGTAATCCACATCTGCGCGATACCATGCGGTCTCTACCTGATGGCTATGTGTGGAAAGAATACTCCCAGCGTGGCTGGATCCCTCTTGTCGTCGATGAGGCAGACAACTATATTGGTGTCGACCTCAACCCTGACAAGGACGGCGCAGTGGGTCAGGTAATCGTCTTTGGGCGTGAGTTTGACATGAAGATAGTGCTCTGGCATGGGGATGGACCTGGTGGGTGGGCACGGTGGCTCGCAAATTTTGTTGATGAATCAGAGAGTGGCGAGGACTTTGAGCTGGGACAGACAAGAGAGAGTGGATCAGGTTTGATCCATGGTGCTCTGTCAGTGGATGAGAAGAAGGGCAAGGTACATATTGTTACTCTTATGGTGAGTTCTACAATTCACATACTGATTATAGGTGCAGAAGAGACACGGCCTCGGTGTTTTGAAACTCGCTGACTCCAATGCGATCATTCCTATACATCAGATGACATTGTTACCTCGCGGCCGTCACAAGAGGATGCTCAAGAATTTAGCTGCAATACTGATTTTTATTACATTGTGAGTCTATATAGAACGATTCACATGCCATGGTTTTCAATAGTGTTACAGAGTTCAAGAAGAACTGAGTGTCACCTGCCAAAGATTGCTTCTATGACTTACGCATTCCCACAACTTCCTGCAAGACCTTTGCCAGCAATTCCTCTTCACACAACACATAATTCCTTCCAGTCCTCCTATGTTTCTCGAGGGGAAGTTCAATGACAGGTACTGATGTTGCTCGCCTCTTATTCATGTCATGGCCGACGTCGTGTGGACTCAGAGTCTGCATGTGCCAGTGGCAGTGAGTGCATCAGTCAAAAATTGGGCTGCACACTCACATCATGATTGTCATCTTCGGGACCACCATCTTCGCCTGTTGGAGGTTGTTGGAACTTTTTGAGCACATTCAGGTACCTATGGCATTTACAAGAATACACATGAGGCCCAGGCCCGTAGTCACAACCTGAATTCATTGTACATCCCAAGAGACATTTGGGAGTAGACTCCCTTGAGTGATTCTCGAAGTCGTTGGAGCGGGAGTCGTAGTCAAGGGATGACATGTTTATTGCTTAGTGCTCCATCAAAATGTAAGGCTTAAGTTAGCCATGTCATATTTTCAGAACTTAACCTACCTGCATTTCATTACATTATTATTTACATAAATTCTTTGACCTTGCATTGTAATCTACCAGGTTCAAAACTTCTGATGGATCTTGCAAATGAGTTTGTCGGGGTCTAAAATACCCCACTTCAAAGTCTCTATCACATCCACGGTGCATCTATAGTATGAAGAGGCCATGAAACTCATTCGTATCCTCATACTTATCATCATTTTCATTAGCATGAACCTCAAATGCGGAGGGGATTGCAGCCGAATGTTCTCAGCGCCTAGAAGCCTGACTCGTCACTGTCAGACCTGCAAACACTGGCAGAATCAACTGACTCTACAATCACAACATTTCAAACACATATCTATGTCCCTACAAGATTCGCAACCTCCTGCAAAGAAGATGAAATTTGCACCTGAATGCCAGCCCACCCCTGCCCCAGAACCCCCACCCATGCCTACAAACACTGTGACACCTGACCCCCCCAATATTTCTGCATCTCCACCCAGCATCAATGATTTGGCAATGGCCTCGTCTAGCGCCTCTGCACTTGACATTGTACAGGAGGAGCAGCCAGAGAATCAAGCTGATCATCCCTCTCGAACGCATCGCCTACCCTTATGGTTCAGGGACAAACTTCCTGTCCTGCCACCTGCCATTCCAGCACCAGCTTCGACGACTGTTGTGCACCGGGTGATTCTTCATGTATTCGATTCCTTTCACACATCTCTCAATCAATTTGGAATTGGTCAGGAGTATCGTCACTGACTGTCATATGACCCAGATGCTTTTGTCTCCGTTGAGCAGCTATCCAATATCATGTCCGATTTCCCTTCCCTTGATGAACAGGATTCGGCTGATCATTCCAGGAGCCCAGAAGTTTTTTCGCAGTCACCCCCTTGGCCATGGAGAAGTATGAGTATCTGGTGCTTGATGTCTTGGAAGATGACCAGTAATAGTGGTCTTACATCTGAATCTCAGTTAACTTGTCTTGTTCGCGAAGTGCTGAAGGCAAAGGATTTCAGTCTCGATGATGTACCCGATGATTTCAATGCTCACACCAAAATGAGGTGCTTTGACGCCTCTGAAGCAAGGATGCCAATGGTATGTTTCAAAGAGATAGCTGGAGGGAATCAGTAGCGGAAATACTAGTACCAACTAGGGAGAGACATGCAGATGGCAACAGGCAACTATTTACCATCCCAGGTTTCCATTACCGGCCACTCGTCGCTGTTATTCGTGCAGCCTTCTCAGAGGCATCATCACGCTGGTTTCACCTCACTCTGTTCAAATGATTTTGGAAATTGCCATTAACTGGACGAGAGCAACACGTATATGATGAGCTTTATACTTCAGATGCCTGGAATAAGGCCTATGACAAGCTGCAGAAGCAAAAAAGGGACAATGGGTGTCAGTTGGAGCGGGTAATCACTGGACTCATGTTCGGGTCCGATGCAATGCACTTGGCTCAGTGTCACGAGTACCTTTAACAAACCATTATTCTTTCCTGAATCTTCCTAAACGCCAATACACAACACCTAAGTCTAACCCTAACCCTACCCTGAAAGCATCTATCATTCCCGAAATACCTTTAGCGCCCACAACACGTGTCTTCGATGTGACTGATGAAGAAGATGAGTTCTTTGATTGTGAATAGATTAGATTAGATACGATAAGATAAGATACGGACACGTGATGCTTCTTTAATATTCTATGATGTTCTATGGTACGATTCCCTTTCTCTTTTTATGATTGGCTAGTAGTTGTAACTCAGTTTCAATCTCCGTCTCAATAGTTGTATATAGGTAGCATGTCTTGGTCGATAGTTCTTTAGTTCAAACCTCTTGTATCTACATTGTAGCAATCCAAGACGTACTTGCTCCTCCTCATCTTTGTCCGATAACCTTTGTTTGAGTCCTAGTCTCTGCCCAGCGTTAATTCGTTATTGGGTTGTGACACTCAGTTTGGCAACACTTCTGCATGGCCAGTCTATCTTTTTTTTGGAAACCAATCGAAATACATCCATGCCTGTCTGACCACCAATGCCTGTCACCCTATCACATTTATTCCTTCTGTAAGTTTACATCATTCCCATCAGACAATCAGCAAGTACCCTAACACAATTTGTCTCTAGCTACCAGAATCTATTGTAGGTTTCATCGGCAAGTATGTCAAGACGAAGAGCATCAGCGACATCCTCACACATTGCAAACGGGAATTGTTCCATGCGCTTTGGCGCATGCTATTAGATGATGAGTTCCTAGATGCGTATAGGAATGGGATTGTGATCAAATGCCACAATGGCATGTCTCAACGAGTCTTTCCGAGGATTTTTACTTATTCAGCAGATTACCCAGAGAAGTGAGCTAATTTACTGCATTGACTTTCACACTAACCAACAACATTCAAATAGAGTCCTTATTGCTACTATTCGCAACAAAGGAGTTTGCCCATGTCCCCGGTGTTTTATGCCGAAATCACGCTTTGATCAGCTTGGCCTCAAAGCTGACATATCAGCACGCATCAAGAGTGTGCGCTTATACCTCAGAGATAAGGTCTTTGCAGCATGTGAGGCTTTATACAAACTTGGTGCTCCGGTCAAAGGTGCTGCAGCCAAGTGTCTTCTGAAGGCGTTCTTATTGGTGCCAACCTTGGTAAGCACATTTAGCTGCAGACCTTTTTGAATAACTCAAGCATATTTTGCATTTAGAATACCTTCAATGAGCGACTTGGAAATCTAGGCCTTGATTTCTTTCCTATGCTTGTGGTTGATCTCCTTCATGAATTTGAGCTTGGAGTGTTCAAATATGTCTTCAAGCATCTTATGAGGCTTCTATATGCCATCAATCATGAATCAGTTGCTTTACTGAATGAACGGTACACATTCATTAGCACGGCAGCCTCAACTGATGCTGACGATCCTTTGATGTTAAGTTTTCACTCAATTTTGTCATTTGGAAAGGGTGCCATTCGATGTTTCCCTTCAAACATATCCAATGTAAAACAAAGAGCTGCGCGACATTTCGAGGATGTCTTACAGGTAAGTTTGATCCTTGCTGCAGTGTTGTTCTTGAATCTGGTTGTAATCCAGTGTGCGATCCCTGCATTCAAGGGTCTATTCCTGGGCTCACACGATGAAGTTGTCCGTATTCTCCTCCTTCGTCTGGCTGAATGGCACGCTCTTGCAAAGCTTCAAATTCACACAGACGACTCCCTTGATCTACTCAGTCGAGCTACTAGATGTCTAGGACAGCAGCTTCGAAAATTTCGGGATTCCACATGCTCAGCGTTTCGGACTATGGAACTCCCCTGGGAAATTGCTGCCCATCAGAAGAAGAGTTCCAATTCAGCAGGTGCAGGAACAGGTCCATCTGGAGCGCGTCCCAAGGCTTTCAATATTCAAACTTACAAGTTACACACGCTCGGTGACTATGTAAGCTCTATCAAAATGTTTGGAACCACTGACTCATACACTACCCAAATAGTATGTATGCACCTTCATTGAGTGGCAAGTAAACAGCTTAACCTTTGAGTTTCCAGGGAGAGCTCACACATAGGCTTTTGAAAAGGTTCTACCAGAGTACAAATAAACAAGACCCTTTGAAACAGTTAGCAAAGCAAGAATGGAGGCACACTCGTATCAGACGTCTGCAACAATCCAGCAATACTAAAGATAATCAACCTGCCGGAAGCCTACTACTGCTGGAAGCTCACCATTGTTTATCAAGTTATCCTGGGTATCATCATCAATTTAGCTTGTTTTCTTCGAAGAGCATCAAGGTGACCCAGCTGTCGTGGTAAGATATGTTTTTGTATGACTGTTTTGACACATTCAATAATGTTACCTGATAGAACTTCATACCAAAAATTAAAGATCATATTCTTTCTCGCTTGCTAGGTTTAGAGTATGACGGCAACAAATGAGATTTCATGGATGTCGAGCGAAATGATGTGTGCTTCGTCAACAATCTGAACAGTGTTTTCCAACCTAAGCGCTTCCAAATCAACTACACAACGTACAACATCCGTAGGGATCAAGACATGCTCAAACCTGGAAATGGCTCTACAGTGATGATGTTGTCGAGAGAAAGCAGTGCAAGCACTCACTTTTTTTGGTATGCATAGGTGTTTCACCTCAGTACATGGAGGTCTTGTGGGTGCGATGGTTTGGTGTTGTGCCACAGTACTGCTGGGGCTTCTGAGAAGGCCGCCTCCCAAAGATTGGGTTCATTTCCAACTCACCCGCTGCCTTTGGGCTTCTTGACCCTTTGCTAGTGATCAGGGCATGCCACCTTATCCCTGCTTTCGCTGATCATCGTACAAATGACCTTCTCAGGCATGGTCCCTCCGCTGCAAGACTGCCTGGAGAGGTCAATGACTGGGCTTCGTTTTATGTTAACATGTGAGATTTAGCTCGTCTCATACTCACATCACCGTAACTCATGCAGTTTTGCCAATAGAGACATGTTTTGCCATTTCGCAGGCATAGGTGTTGGTCATCAAGTTCAATATGACTCATTGAATATCATCCAACCTAACCACACAGTAGGGGGTGGAAGTACTAGTGTTGGTCACAAAGACGTTTCGGATGACGAGGACCCTGAAGCCCATGCCAATGTTGACTTCAGAGAAGAAAGCTGGCAATGCGATAGAGATGTAGATGATGATGTCAGTGAGGATGATGCAGACAAAGATGAGGATATTTCCGACGATTGCGACAGTGATGTAGATGGTTCAGACTTTGGCAGCAACTCTGAGGATGAGGGGTCTGCATTCAAATTTTAATAGTGAAGAACCTTTTTGTAGTGAACATTAATAAATAAATGTGCGACACACAACATCGAAAGTGCGATATAGACGATCCTCCTCTTCAACAACTCTCTTCTCGCCATGGTTCAAAGTTTCTCGATGCACCGTGACTGACCTTCAAAGGGTCAATGATAATACTCCGTCCAAGATTGGCACAGTAACCCTTGTATCGCATACCACCGGCGATGAGGAAGATGCCTTTATGTGTGATGGTGTCCGAGGATGACTTTGCAGTCGATCACAAATCATAACCAGTGGTTGTTGACCGCAACTGAATGATAGGAGAGTAGTAAAACTCTGTCAGTGCCCAATCAACCTGGAACGACCAATGAGATGTATGAGCAAGTCTGGAAGAGCAGCTGACACACATCATTGAGGCCCCGCCCTTTACTCCATGCTTTCATATCAGGCCCTTTGGCAACTTCACCTTCACCCGACCCAAGGCGCACCTCTATCTGAGTGGCAAATTGTTCATGAGTTATCTTGGCTTCCTTGTCCAATATCATCTCCAGTTTTAGAATGATGTGGTGAACAAGCAAAGTGGAAGTAAGATTTGCCGCCGTATGGATGCATTTCTGCGCTGTGCATTAGAAGACCGTTGACTCCCAGATGCAATGTGTGAACACACCATTTCTTCTTTGTCCTTGACAGCCATGAATGCAGACAACGCAGGGGCCATATCGACCAGTTCAGGTTTCTTGTCAGCTTTTGAGACGCCCTGCTCCCACTCTGTCATCAGTTTCCCTGTGCATGCTTCCTTCATCAAGCTCCCGAAGTGTTTGACAGACGTGTAAGCCTCCACGAATTTTGGCAATGCATCACTAGGTGGTTCCTTCACCTTTGCCTGCACGAGTATCTCGACTAGAACAGGAGGATTCCCTTTTATTTGGTGCAAGAACTTGGCTATAAACCCACGGCTGCATTGAAAATGTCAGACATTCGCATTTCAGACAATATGATACATACCTTTGCTAGCCGAGCATAATATCAGGAGCTTACCCTTCTGGAAGAGGAGCAGCATGGAGGGTGTGACCAGGAAACCTAATGAGAAATAAGTCGCACAAGGCCATGTGACACGTGGCAAAGCCCGCTATGTTGAGGGTTGTTTGCTGTTGTTGATAAATTGTAATCACCTTGTAACTTCCACCCGGGCCATGAATCGTGTTGGAGACTGAACCATCAAGCAAGTAGAATGGCTCGATGACCAGACCAAATTATATCTAGTGTCTGTTCAAGACGATGATCTCTCATTCTTCTCTACTGTGTGCGAACAGTTCTTATCCTTGTGGCCTGTCCGGGAGACGTTATGGCCTTCAAAGCCCGAGTATCAGTACCTTGCAAAGCCTGAGTTATGTTGTGTGTACAGAGGAGAGAATCTTTTGAAGTCGGTACATTTTATTCGTTCGATTTTCGTATTCGCCCATCCATCATTAACATTGCTCAATTTTAGCGCATCAGAGCGTTCTTCGAGGATCGGCACCCACAAGCAGGGGCAGGTGTACTCACCGCGCGCATTGGAGTGTGGTCTAATGACCAGTGGGAATGGCTTAAGGCCCACATCTCACTATACCTCACTGCTCGTCGCAACAACAAACTTCATATCTTCCGGCCATCTTTGTTTGAGAACTTTTTTAGAGTGTGGCCCGTTCATCAGTTCTTATGGCCTATGAAGCCCGCCTGGCAGATCCTGATGAGGGCAGAACAACGCTGTGTTTCCGATGGAGAGAGAGAATTTGCACTTGTAAGTTTGGTTTATTCAATACGATTCATATTCTGATTATTCAAAAAGTGTATCATTCTTTTCTTTGATCATTTGTTCACTCTGTACTTTAACTAAAACGTGATTCTGCATAATGTGTGTGGCGCAATTCACAGGTGTCTGTAACAGCTCCCAAAACTACTAGAGTGGCAAGACTCCTCTAAATCATTACATTCCATTATATCTCCTACCCAATAGATGCAACTGGACTTTATTATTAATAGCATACTAGCTCTTGGCATCACAGCTGGAAAGCTGGAAGGCAAGAGTGTTAAAGAATATCTCTGGCTTTTTCCACAAGCTCTTGCTTGATTATTTTTATTTTACCTTGGAGTTATTTAGCTGGTTATGTAAATGCTTCTCAAGGACCTTGGATATGACATCACATACTAAGATATTCACATCTTTGTCTGAGCACTTTTATTGCACTAGGGAAACCAAGATCTCCCTCAATTCTGGAATGAAAATAATGTCAATAAGGCCCTTTAGTAGGCCACTACATTACTTTAAATTTAGCTGACTTGCACTATACTGTGATACATTATTACTGCAGTATTTTACCATCACTTTCCAGAGCTTTTAGGAGGCTCAACTGAAACTTCCATGATGAACAGAAAAGCTAGCATACTCAGCAAACTGGAGATATACACTGTGGAGTTTACTCTGCCCCAGCTGCCCTGGAAATAACACATGAAAGGGCAAAGTACTATGTCACTATCAGCCAAGTACTATAGGCTATTTATAAACTCAATATTGCTGATGAAAACTAGCAGGATAATACAACTAGGTTTCTGTTATTTCCAACCTGTATACACTACCACTATAAATTTTCCATTATTCAATAGACCATAATGCAACAATATATTTTATATGACAATACTTCTTAGATCAAGACTGCTACTCAGGCTGTCCTAGAGGATACTTTTTATATTAAGAGTTATATTGTATTAAGAGATGTTATGTATTGACTGCCCAAACTGACTTATTTTTAGGTGTCTGCTTCTAACATCGGCAATACTTGATACTGCATTAGTTTAAATATTGAGCACTGTTCTATTTGGATCAAATTTATTAAAGACCTCTATTATACTATCTTTGGATAGGTATCTATCTGCTAATATAGCTTGTGGTGTAGCTTTTGTAATTGCAGAAATCACTACTTTCTCAGGCAATCTAATGCTGGCTTGAGATTATTTTAGTTATTGAAGAGTAGGCTGATGACACATTCCAGTCTGTATGATCGGCTCAGCCCTTTAGATCAATCCATCTCAAAAGGCTTCACACTCCAGCAGAGAAGATCATATATCAACTCAAAACATCTAATATGAAAGGATGGATTAAGCTAAATACTAATGTTCATGTTGTTCAACTTACATGCCCTGGGACAAAATAATCTTGGGCTATATGTGGCCTAGAATCCATGAGAAAAGATGCAGATGCAGATAATAGTGTGGAATATGTAGAGAGACCCACTACTGAGAGCAGGTGAAGTTATAATTATAATTAGTGAGTGCTAGTCTGGAATCAGTATGGCTTTCAAGACTTCCAAACAGAGCAAGGTAGAGTAAGGAGCTTCCATATTTAGAGTTTTTAATAGAGTTAAGAAATAGTGTTTTGTAATTTGTCTCAAATGAATGGAGAATGATTTGTTAAAACAACTCATTTCTATGCTTAGGCTAAAGATTAGTACAGACCTAGATCTTATATTACTGTATGTATGAAGGTCCCATACCTCTGAATTCTATTAGAAACCTAGTCTATTGCTTTGCCTCCTTGAATCTTAAAATAAATATTATTCATTGTCATTTTATTTTATCAATCTAGTTTGTTAATAATGCCTATGAGAGCTCTCCAGATATGCAGGGATTCATTTCCAAAGTGCTAACTAAGCACTGCATTATCAGTGGCTTGGATGACCAAGGAGCTATTACCACTGAGGTTCTGTAGGTATAGTTTTAGCCTATTTCCTTGCCTACTTTAAAGATGGTATCCCACATTAATCACTCTGCCATTATACCTTAATTTTTTAAATTATTGCTAAATACCCTAGTCAATTTAAGTTATCAGCAAGGATTTAATAAGTTTGAGAAGACTACTTACAAGCACAAAAGAGCAGCTAAGCAAAAGAGAAAACAGTGAGCATGTGAAAAAGCTGTTAAGCAAGTGAGCATTTGTCTTCTTTTTACTCTGAGTCATCTTAATGGCTCACATGTTTTATCATCAGAAACCTGTTGATTCTAAATGCTCATCTACAATGCTGAGCATGACACCATCAAGTGTCATGCATTCAACAAGGTAAGTAATTTTTTGTTCTATTTGCAAGTTGTAGCTAAGCTTTATCCTTATCTCACAAAAAGTCTATTCTAATGCAGACATACCATCTGACCAGCACCTTATTTTTGCCAGCAAGCCACCTGCCTGCCCTCTACCTTATTTCCTAGACTTTCTACAACCTTTCTTAAAGGCTGACTCTGTCCATTTCAATTCAGCTAGTTCAAGGGTGTTGACGCTCTTGTGTGCTATCTCGAAGATGACCGTACTCTCAGCAGCTTACAACATCCAGAAGTAGTCCACTCTTCGCGGAGTCTTGAGTCTTTTAAAGTAGTCCATTCTTCACTAGGTTTTTGCATCTTTTGTTTCCTTCAATATTCTACCTACACCTGGTTTTGTTCTTGCTGAGAGTTAGTTTTTTTTAAAAAAAAAGAATTCATGCATGCTGCAATTTGAAATATGATGTGTTGGAGCATTTAAATCTTATGAATGTGGCGAACATTAGTTCTGTAAAGTATGACTTTTCACTACATACAACATGCCATGAATATCCTAAGTCTTTCAATACCTGACTTTATGCTGATGGATGCCAAGCACAATCCAATTGTTCTTAAGCTACTTTAGCTGAGAGTTCAAAGTATTTATCCAACATCTAAGTAAGTTTCCAAAAGGTTTCAAAAGTTACTTTGAGTACCACTAGTAATTAGAATATCCCTGACTTCCCACAAAGTGGGAGGAGGATTTTGTTGGATCCAAATCCCCAGGCACCTATACCTCAGTGTTTGAGAATTGTTTTTGAAAAAACTGTACAGTTGATGATCAATCAATGATCCTAGATGAATGATGATTTCATACACATGAACAAGTTGTCTGTCAATATACTAATATTATACTTCATCATCATAAACAAACTCTCAGAGGTCTGTCATCTCTATAGCTAAACTTGTGTGTATGTCTTTTTGGTTTCTTTGTGTGCTTGTTTTATTGACAATATTTAGAATGTCTGTGTTTATCTCAAAATACCCCAGTGCAGCGCCTCGCGTATTTGATGCTAAATATTGCCCACCTCACAACATTCTTCATGATATACTATCATATCCTCTGTTTTACAATGCTCTGTATTATCCACAATATCATAAACCTATTCATACAACTGCCTACAAATTTGCTGTTGGTTACAGTTATTGCTCATCTCCCAAGATTATGTGGCACTTTACTTGCTGCTCAGTTTCAGAACTTGTACTGACATTCAGACATGTATTTGTCGATTGGCACCATGCTATTACACACTCTACAACAAGGTCTCTCATCAAAAAACATATCATGCACTTACTAATTATGCCCAGCAGTGCGCACTATACCTATTTCTTACTGGAGAAAGTGTTTTGGGTGATGTTTATCTCACGTATTTTCTGTCCTTGAGTTGTTACTTACTTTCAGATAAGGCTGTTTTCTGTCAGATTCTTGCTCATGAGTTTGGCATGCTAGTTACTGAATGTTTGTTGCAGAAAATTGTCTCGCATGCTGTCAAGGACATATCAGCCAATCTTGAATGCAAACAGAATGCCATCAGGGAAAACCTCTTTACAAAACTGCTTCAAAAAAGAGGGAATTTCAGGTAATTCACTAAACTACATGTATTTACAAAGTATTTCAACAATTTCATCATACTCCTCAGACAATAGTTAAATAAGTGTGTCAGTCACTGAATGAGTTTACAAAGAAGCTGGAACAGAGCTCCAGAATGGTACTGCTTGTCCATTCACGAGGTACTACTGTGCTGAAATTTGGAAAAAGATGAACACTCCTGCAGATGTCTGATATGTCAATAATACTTGCAAGACACTCTCCATGACACATCAAATGGCTGATTTTGTACAGCCCATGGTGTGATTCAGGTTGCCAGAAAGGCATGAACCATTCCACATAAGCAAGGTGGGTGGGTGGTTTTACAGGTCCAGTGGGGAATAACACATTCATAGCTTGACTTGTTAGCGTGAAGATGACACGAACTTGTGCAACACTGTATCCTTTCAGGAATCAAGTCAGATTAATGGCCCTGTTCACACAAACACAAACACACCATCCACACCCATTATCCCACCATCCCCTTTGTTGACCAAAACAGTATCAAAGCGTGCAGGGATTGTGTGCCCTCTCTTGTCCTTTCATGATGGTTGAGAATGCACAGAATATACAGTTACACTCGAGTCCCAGAACCCACAAGCATCAATTGCATGAAATTTGATCCTGTGGAAGGTAGCCACAGTGTCAAAGGGAAGAATGATATGAGCGGCCTCTCGTTCCAGTTGTGCCATGGATAAACCAGGTTGATTTCTGCCAACCATGTAACGAGCCAATGCTGCTGTAAAAAAAGTGGCACCATAGTCCTGTACAATGCAATCTAATGAAACATGTTTGACAGTCGGGTGTTTTGTCATCTTGATTGCCCAACGATAATCCATGTCTGGTGGTGACCTTTCTTGCAAGGCAAGATCACCAACAAGACGCCACTGAACGAAGTTATCATGCCACAACATCTTCTCATGTCTTTCGAGCCAGAGAGTCATTTGACTATACTCGTCCTTATGGTTTGTAGCCCTGTAAGCATCTTTCGTGAGGTCAATGTGTAAATGTTCGGTGTACTCAGTGTTGTAGTTGTCAGTTGTGCCATACATTTTGATCATATGTACATAGTGATGGAAGGAGTGAAGTTTCGGGAGGTTGAAATTTGATCGGATCCCAAGATCAAGGAAGATGTCCTTGTTATCGTGAAAGCACGTCAAGGCATTGTCAAGCAGTACTAGAGTTTGATCTGTGTGAGAAGGGTATTGTGCGAGGTAAAGGAAATCAAGGATGGCACAAATGGCACGAGTAAGGCAAGCATTATTGAGATTTTCAGGCAACTGTATGTCAATGACAATACCGAGCAGGAAGCGACAGATTTGGTTATGCTCTGTTCCACTAATGTGCGAGAGTTTACTGATTCCTTTCAGAAACAAGCAGATGTTGTGGTTTGGGGGAAGCCTATGACAACAAGCATCAATCTCAGCTTCACTACATGTCTCCTTGATCCACTTGATGAGGTGCTTTATGATACCCTGGTAGAGCTGATGCAACACATCCAGTACGATGGATTGGAATATGTTAGCGTGCAGGAGATCCAGCCAGAATGGTTTGAAGATGGGCTTAATGCCACACTCCTGTCATGCTCGTCTCCACAGGTCATAATCCTCATCAATGAGGGACAATGTGGCGAGAATTGCATTGAGGTCTCAGCAGGTTTACAGAAAAATCTGGACTTCCCAACTCCTTGTGCAGAACATCACACTTTGGGCACTCTCCTGACTTTATCCCTGTAGTCAACAGCTGTTCAGGGTAATCCGTGGAATAACAAGCAACAATTGGATGCCCTCAATGCACAACACCATCCTTGCCAGGGACTTTCAGAGGCTCCAGAATGTGACGCAAACAAGCGTGAAACAAATTAGTTGCTGTTCGACGCCTAGCAGCCTTGTTTGTGATATGATTGAGTTTTGAGGTTGGTAGATAGGCAAGCAGGATCCACGCTCATCGAGATGGCTTTTGACAGATCTCCTTTGGAATATTGCCTATTGTCATGTAGACAGGATAGGCAGATTTGTTTCTAAACATGGTGACCTGCATCTTGTTGGATGAAAGGATGATGGGTATGACTGTGGCTCCAGGTTTCTTGGTTTTGAGTTCTTTCTAAATGAGGTTGTGATAAGTTCAATATGACTTGAACAGATTGTCAGACAACTTACCTGAGTAGACCACCACCACTTGCCTGTATGAATATTGTGATACATTCAGATAGTCTTGTCACTATCAGCATAATGGTGTTCAGGAGCATAGTTGAGATGGTGCGAGAATTCGGGATCTGAATAAAGAGCTTTGACACACTCCATGATGTCGCGTGAGTAAACATCAAATGCCTCATCAGCAACAATAATTTCTTCATGTTTGAAATATAGTCGTCTACATGATAACTGTCAGTCAATAATTTGATTGAGTTCACTGGGTGTTCTGGTATGAAAGGCCCAAGGCATCATGAAGCTATATAAATGTTGTTGTAAATGTTGGCCAGCATCATGACTCAATTGAAAAAGCTTACACCATTGATTGCGAGAAGCTCTGAAAAAGCAGTTGAGCCAGAACCACGAAGTTTTGCCCACTTTGTGACCTCATAATCTATGCGAGATGCAAAGGGGGCCCAAACATTTTCTGCACTTTGCAGTACATTCTTATAAGACTCAAAAGCTGTAGTGGAGGAGTGGTGCACTGGAGCACCTGCGTGGCACTGTGGAAATTCCTCAACAGTCACCCACAGTAACTGGACTACAATCTGTACCTGCAGCCAAGTTGGCACAGAAGACTCAGACACCTGCAGAAAAGCTAGATCACAACAACAGTTAGTTGTAGAACTTAGACAGATATAAAACCCTGAGATACTCAACAGCGGACCATGGTCAAGGAGCAGATGAAGAGTTCTGTCCTGCTCAAAGTCAAGTTCATAAGAAATCAGCACGCTCTTCAAATTCCTGCAAGTCGAAGTTAGCCACGATGTCAATTGAAGATAGTGACACTGTCACTGAATATGGCGACAGTGACCATGCCTCTGAAAAATCAGACAACAATATGGAGGTTCCTAAAGATGATGATTTTGAGTTGCTCTCCAAGGAGGATCTCCTTAAAGAGGTTCTTAACCCCATTGATGTGGCAGTGAGAAAATGAAATTGACCTTCTGACAAAGATTCCCCATTTTGTGCCTCCTCACACAGCTAGAGCTGCTAGAACGCATTCACGAACCAGTGGTGATGTATCTGAACGGTTGTCGATGGCCTCTGGCACTACTGCCGGTGTTCCTCAGGTTGATGTTGCTGCTGACTCAGACTCATTGGAGACGCAGTTTGCTGACAAAGCTTCTGATGGTCATGATGGTCATTCCAAGTCTTATTACCATGAAGCTTCATCAACAGTCACCAAACACCAGCCAGACAAGAAGAACAACAAGAACTTGAGGTAACGTGTTCTACTACACACTCTCATCATTCTGTCTCACATCACACTTTGTAGAGACCTAAATTTGTAGAGCCAAAAATGGAGGCGCTGCCAGCAGATGTTACTCATGAGTCAGCTTCCGAGTCAGATGATAAAGAGTCTGATTATTCCTTTACATGGCTCATATTTACAGAACTAGTCTACTCAGCAGATGGCACTATCAACCTCAAGTCTCAAAACACTAGGATACAGAATGTGTTGAAGACCGCCATACTTGAACTTAAGAAAGCCTCTCTCTTTGACAATGTATTCCCCAACATCACTCAGAAGTGAAAGATGTCCCTGGAAGTGGTCCATATTGCTACTGGGAAGCACAAGGAATATGCAATAGTGAAGAGGATGAGGCACAACTTTGATTATGCGCTTGCTCTTGCCGGAATTGTAAGTACACTTTTTGCATGGTCATTTGGATGAAGCTAATATGCTTACAAGCTGGAGGGACGGCTGAGCTCCTTCCACACCAATCTCAAGAAGCTTGCACATCAAATTGTTGTATTGTGTTTTAGACTCCAGAAAGGCTGCACTGACAAGGTAGAAGACCTTCTTAAGGGCCACAAATATATTTTTCCAACTGATGCCAAGGTCTGTTTAGTATTTCATTATCTCTCTCTTCGTTTGTCTGATTCTCATCTACTACCCAGGGTAAGGTCCTTGGGGACCAGCCATTTTGTGATGAGGCTACCATTGATACCATCCAATTGTCATTCTTTGATGGCGAGAACTTGTTTGGTAGTCAGTGCTGTGATGATTTCATTTCTGTCTTAGATCAAAACAACAAGCCTGAGGCTACCTGTGGCTATGGTGTGTTTGATTGCAACTATGGTAGGGACCGGTTGTGATACTGTTTCAAACTCTGTATACTGACTACATAACATTCTTTGCAGATTTATGCAATATTGAAGGATTGGAGTAGTGGCAACCCGCCTTCAAGTGCACAAGTCAAATCATCCAATGCCTCCTCCCACATCGGTGTTTACAAGGCTCACCAAGTGACTCTCACATGCATCTTTGATGGTAGTAGAAAGAAGTACCATGCGCTGATGGCACGACTCTACAAAGTAGTCAGGTGTGTCTTGCTTGCGCTATTTTTCATTGAGGCACTCTGACTAACTCAACACCAGTGCAATTGAGAACTTGGCATCCACTGGCTCATCAAGCACTTGTGACTATCTTGATCTCGACGCAATGGTCGAAGAATAAATCAAGCTATAAATATGGCACTGAGTCAGTCACTTCTCTGCATCTAATATACCATTTGTACATACTGATACCCATGCTTATTTGAGTTTGCTGATCTTTTCTTTTCACATCTTTTGATGGTGATATTTTGTTTAATCAATGTTCATGTATGTCAACTTCGACTGAATTCAAGATAATTTGATGGTATTTGAGGAATAATGACCAAAAATTCAAAGAAATTCCAAGTAATTCCAAGTAACTGCGACTGAGCTTGAGAAATCTGGTCATACTGGATTTCACTGAAATTACGAGGGATTCTCAAAAAATTACTGAAATTACCTTGATTTTGTGAAGGAGGTTTTCTCTGATGGCACTGGCAGAGGCAAAAGAGATTCATACAGATTAAGAGCAGGAATGGCCAATGCCTGTTTCAAGAGAAGTCATTCAAAGTGTTTGAATGGCTATATGGAAGATATGATGGACTGAGCCATCTGTATGTGCTGTGTGTTCACAGTATTGAATATACACTCAGTTGGCTATACAAGCAACTGTATTAGTATATGTACCTATTGAATATACACTGAATGAAAGTATTAGCTAGGTAAGTAGACCGTAAATGAAAGTGTCTCACCTCAGTTGGCTATACAAGCAACTGAGGTGCATAGATGACAATGAACAAAGAAAAACTGTACATGATTATGTAAGTAAGCAGTCACAGTGTTACGATAACCGTTATCGTCATTTGTACTGACTTCCAACACTCCTTCTCAAACGATGACTCTAACTCCTAGCTCATGTGCGAAATGCTTCGCCTTAACGCTTGGAAGGGCCTTCGTTAGCGTGTCGGCGACCATGTTCTCCGTCGGGCAGTATAATAGTTCGATTGAGCCATTCTCGATGCAGAAACGAATGTAGTGGTATCGAATATCAATATGCTTGGTGTGTGCATGGTAGCTTCCGTCTTTGGTGAGTGCGATTGCTGACTGGTTGTCACTGTATAGTGTCGTTGGGTGCTGCAGCGGCCGAAAAACTTCCCCGATGAAATGACAAAGCCATTGAGCTTCCTTGGCTGCATGAGTGGCCGCTACGAATTCTGACTCTGCAGTTGACAGGGTTACTAGCTCTTGCTTTCGTGAGCCCCACGATATTGCACCGCCGTCAACCAAAAACGCGAATCCGGTTATGGCACGTCTGTGCTCTTGACTGGTGCCATCAGTGTCAGTATACCCGACTAACCCTGCACCACTCGTCCCAAAAGTGAGTCCCAACTTCCTCGTTCCCAGCAGATAGTGGTATACCCGCTTCACTCCTTCCCAGTGCGTCCACCCTGGCTTGTCTGCGAACTGCGCGAGTGTCGAGACGGCAAAGGCTATGTCTGGACGTGTTCCGATGGCCAGGTACATTAGGGATCCGAGCACTGAGCGGAACGGGACTTGTTTCATTTCAGCAACTTGTGTCGTCGTGGTAGGGGATTGGTCCTGTGTGTACTGAATACTTGGGTCCATAGGCACTGCTGCGGGTTTAGCATCAACGAAGTTGTACTTTGTAATGATAGCGTTGACAAATGATTCTTGGGATAACGAGACGGTGCGTGCTTCATGGTTTCGAGTGACTTTCATGCCGAGTAACCAGCTGATGGGTCCTAGGTCTGTTATTCTAAATCGCGACGCAATTTCGACCTTGAACACTTTAATTAGCTCCTTCGAGCTGCCAGTTATGGTGCAGTCGTCGACGTGTGCTGCGAGGATGAGCAGGTCTTCTCCTATGTGTGCTGTGAACACTCCCCAGTCACTTTCCATCCGCTCGAACCCTAATTCGGTGAGTTCTCTGCACAAACGTTTGTACCATTTTAATGCGCCTTGTTTTGATCCATACAGCGCAACTCGAAGCTTCGCGACCTCGTCCTTTCCTCCTAAGTCCACTCCTGGTGGCAACTCCATATAGATCTCTTCATCCGCGTCAAGCTTGCCATTCAAAAACGCACTGTGGAAATCGAATATGTCAACGTCCCAGTCTTGGTGCGCGGCGATAGCGAGAATCAGTCTCAATGATGCGAGACGAGCCACTGGTGCGTAAGTCTCGTAATAATCAACACCGTATACTTGAGTGAAGCCTCATGCGACTAGCCGGGCTTTATACTTATCGATTTCTCCTGCAGTGTTCCTTTTAATCTTGAAGACCCACTTGCAGCTGACGACATTCTTGTTCTTGGGCCGCTGAACAATGTCCCAGGTACGTGCTTCGTTGAGACTCTGTAGTTCCACATTGACGGTGTCTCTCCACTTCACCCAATCAGATCGTGTCTTCGCATCTTCGATGGTGCTTGGTTCCAGGCCTTCAGCCTCACTCATTCCCGCGAACATCGCATAAGCGGTAAGTTCTTCATCAAATCCCAATTCTCTTCCTAATCCTTCTCCAGACGCTACCATGCCACCGCTACCTTCCTCTCTCTCTTCCTCTACCCTTTGCATCCCTCTAGGAATGATTGGCTCGCCACTCCTACCATCATGAGTACCTTCGCCGCTTCGTAACCTGCGCATATATGGTGATTCTGTTCGCTGACGAGTAGATCATCTAGGGCCAGGTGGCTGCTGTTCGAAGTTTGGACCTAGTGGATCATTTTGAGGGTCTGGGTTTGGCAGGGGATTTGGATCCTGGTGTGGATTGGATGGGGCTTGGGGATTGGTCACTTGCTGATTGGCTTTTGTAGTTTCGCTCTCCTTCTCAATCGGCAAGTTTGGCCTTAGCACTGGACCTTCCTCGTGCTGCCTCACGAACGTTACATTATGTTCGATGGCAATACTCCTCCGGTCCTCAAAATAGATCCGATGGGCTCCACTCTCGGCATCAAATCCTATCCATCAACCTGCGCGTGCGCGCATGTCTAGCTTCGAACCGGTTGGGTCATGCACCCATACCTTGGTCCCCCAGATTGGTAAGTCTGCTAAGTTTGGTTTCTTGCCGTGCAACATCTCATATGGAGTTTTCCCTTCTAGCGAGCGTGTGGCAGTGCGATTCTTCACGTAGACAGCGTGTTTGATGCCTTCACCCCACATATTCTTTGGTAGACCACTTGCATGTAGCACTGCATGGACATGTTCGACGAGTGTGCGATTCAACCTTTCAGCGACTCCGTTGTGTTGTGGGGTATCATGGGTGGTGAGTTTCCGTTCTGTCCCTTTTGCTCAAAGATGTTGAGTGAATTCATCACTGAGGTACTCTCCGCCATGATCTGACCGTAAACACTTGACCTGAATGTTGTGCTGGGTCTGCAACCATGCCTCATAAGTCTTGTATGATTCAAATGTTTCGGACTTTGACCCTTGGAGGTATAGGCATGTATAACGGGAGTGGTTGTCTGTAAACGACACGTAATAGGTCTTCCCACTTGGTGTTTGAACTTGGGAGGGTCCCCACAAGTCAGTATGGACTTCGTCGCTGAGGTTTTCACATCGTTTTGGGTCTCGCTCCTTCCCTATTGGTTTGCGTGTGGCTTTCGCATATTCGCACGATTCGCACTGACCCATGGTAGCACGATTGGGGTCTAGTGTGACTCCTTCTATCATCCCCTTTGCTAACATCTCTCGAATAGCCAACAGGGAGATATGGGCCATTCATTGGTGTAAGTCTTCCATAGACTGGACCTTAAACGTGTTCATGGCCACTGCACTTGGGGTAGGTTCGTTTCGAATGCGATATAATCCTCTACTGACAGTAACTTTGCCTAGTGTCTTGTTCTTAGCATCTAGAATTCGGCACGAGTCTCCACGAAATAAGGCCGCATAGCCTGCGCAAGTGAGTCTGCTGATCGAGACCAAAGTTGCTCCCATTGACGGCGCATAAAGGACATTTGTCAACAGGATGCGAGTCTTGGTGTTACCATTAGGGATTTCGATGGGAAGGTCACCTTTGCCTATGGCATCAAAGGTACGTTTATCGGCTGCTTCAATCGGGTATGGGGGAATTGATTTGAAATTAATGAAGCAGTCACGGTATGGGGACATGTGTTGTGATGCACCACTGTCGTAGAGATCAACAGATGCTCTGTGTGTGTTCATGTTGTTTTGTGCGAGCTGGGCACTGTCAAACAATATTGACAATGTGTCTCGAGGTTTGGGTTCGTCGTCCCAAATATCTTCAGTGCTCACCAACCACACCCCATCAGGTTCAGAATTGTCCTTCAAGTTCGATGCATCCGCATTTGACCCGCTAGCCTTGGATTTGTCATCATCTTTCGACTTCGACTTCTTCCCACACGACTTCCACCCTTTCGGTGCTTTACCAGCTTTGCCTCCTCCGTCTTCCCAGCAGTCCTCTTTCTTGTGACCTTTCCAGCCACAATTGTTGCAATTGTATGGAAATTTGGGCTTCTGTGAATGCTGCTTGCCCTTATACGAGGTCCCATCGGCCGAGAAAGCTACGTCGTCACTCTTTGACTTCCCTTTTGTCCCGTTCTGGATGAGTAATCGGTCGTACTCATTTATAACAAGATTCATGAGTTCGTGCACGGTGGGTGTTTTCTGATGCAGCTGGATACTTGTCGAAACAGCTGATAGGATATTGTTATAGCTGTGTGGGAGCGATGCGAAGGTGATGTTGAAAAAGTCTTTGTCTGGGACAGGGTCACCAGCTGATGCTAGCTCTTCTCATAGTTTTCGCAATGTGTCTACGTGAGCTCGAGCATCCCCGCCTTCCTTTAGTTTCAGCTCGCCGAGCTGACGACGTAATTCCATGGTGACAGCTAGTGATCGATTCTCGAATTGGTTCTTCAGTGTGTTGAAGAAGTCCTTCGCGGAGGTTAGGGAGAGGAGTTGAATGAATAGCGTATCTGGGACCAGTACTGCTATTTGTTGCCTAACAATGACATCGTTCTCGTTCCACTTCTTGATCGCAGTCTCGTAAGCTTGCATTTCAGCTAGCTCTGTGGGTGTTGTAGGTGACCATCCAGCTGCTTGTCCAGCTGCTGGATTAACTGGCATCCCTAATCCTGTAAGGTGCCCTGACAGTCCACGAGCTAACAACGAGAGTTCGAGTCTGCCTTTCCACAGAGGCCAATCCTTCCCTGAAGCATCCAACTTCGGGACTCTCCAGAACTCGTCTCTGTGTTTAACATTCGAGGACATTGTGTGGGTGATCTTTTTCAGTTGCGGAGCTCAGGGCTCATAACCTATTGAATATACACTCAGTTGGCTATACAAGCAACTGAGGTGCATAGATGACAATGAACAAAGAAAAACTGTACGTGATTATGTAAGTAAGCAGTCACGTGTTACGATAACCGTTATCGTCGTTTGTACTGACTTCCAACACACAGTATGAGAGATATGCTGTTAATATTCATCTATCAGGGGATATATTGTCAATGAATCTAGATTTTCTCTGTGTCTCAGACAACTTCATTATCAAAAAGTGCGTGATTTAGAACATATCAATGTGTTTTTCTTTTGACGATGTTCTAATTGATGGTCTTACATTGGAGAAACGTGGGATAATGTTTGAAAATTTGAAGGCCATTGGACTCAAAGTATGTCTACAGTGCAAATCTTCTATGACACAGAATAAAATCCCTTCATTAGTGCTTGCAAATGGCTTGTTCCATGGCACCCTCCCTAATCAATTTTGTGATCTGACCTGGGTCAAGGAGAAGACCTGTGCCATATATTCCATTACTGTACATGTCACCTGCCTATTTCAATCATCCAATCTATCACAGCCCCAGGTTTTCCATGGAAATACCTGTGCGCACGACATGAATGTTATGTCTACTGTGTCTGTTGCCATGGACCTCCACAGACATTAACAGGTTTTTGAGTGTTGTTTTTATTGGTCTCGAAATTTTTCTGTACATACCCAAATGTTGTTGTATACTGATATCATAGACTGTTTGCTACAAATCCATCGTCATTTCTTGAAGTTGAAGTCGAGGGTTGGCACTTTCCAGCGCCGCTACGATTATATAACTTGATTACGTAATCAAACACCTTGTCTGTTGAACATTAGGGACCTCGACGTCACGGTATCATCGATCATTTCTAACATTACAAACCGAACACTAGTACTGGACTGGTCATACCTATGTCTGTTGCGACGCCTGCAGCCTCGTCTTCTGGAGGCGTTTCTCCAGTTAACGCCAGTGCGCCTGATGTCACCCAGAACGTAAGCTCAATCGACCGTCTGGTATTGGAGTATCTTCGCTCTCGGGGACACAAGGATGCAGAAAGGGCTCTTAACGAATCACTTGAAAGCGGGAGCGCAGATGAGTCTGGGAAGACTGTATCTGCTGAAGATCTCATCAAGACTCTTGCTGTTTATGCACAAAAGCCATCGCGCCCGGGAGACAATGTATTGAAGGAAAGTGCAAACGTTCTACAGGAACTTACGGCGATGGGAAATCCGCCGAGTATACAGAACTTGATTGCCAGCCTTGGGACTGTTGGTGCGGAAGAGATCCTGTCTGTTGATCCAACGGACAAGGAGGAAGGATTCCGAGAGCTCGAAGCGTGGGTTGAAGGTTCGCTTGACATGTACAAGGTACTCCGAGAGCATGCATCTGCCATAGATGTAGGCTAATTTTATCAAATAGCCCGAATTTCGACCTATCCTGTTTCCCATATTTTGTCATTTTCATCTGGATCTTGTCCAGCGAGGATTCAAAGAAGCTGGTATGTCTGGCAAGTCCTCTATTACATAAGTTCTACCGATATTTTTGCATTTCCTAGCTCTGCGCTTCTATGCGACGTATTCGCCGTCTTTATCCCCGATGCATCACAGCACTTTACATCATCTATCGACTCTCCTGCTTCCCTCGCATGTTCAGAATGATGACGATGCACAACGCTTCAAGAATGAAAAATATGTCATAAGAATGAGCCGGTCAGGTTTCAGCTTGCTAGTGGGATGGCTGACAGAAGGAGTTGGAGGTGAAGCCACTGGCGCAGGGGATGGCTTTTCTGGCGAGAAGGGAAAGAGAGGCCGAGCAGCAATTATGCGAGTGGTGAACAACCATCTTCGCTTTGATGGTAAATTTTTGACTTCTAAAGTAATGTATATGAACTCAAACTTGAGCTAGTGACTTCAGCGAGCGCTACAGCAGTTTCGCCCAATGCATGGGAAGAATCGACTGGCCTGTTGTCGCAACTCATTCCGCAAACAAGCGCTTCTGCCACTCCTAACCCCCATGCATTCAATGCTTCCAAAGGCGAACTAAAACTTGGCCCTGCCCCTATCTCGGAAGAGTTGCGCACCGAGACTGAACGCGTCATCCGCGAACAATCTGTACTGGACCGCGATCCCAATGCTCAATATGATTTACAATTCCTGAGGCCCCCAGCTATCCAAGGGGTTGTCTCACCCACTGAATCAGACATGCTCCCTTATCCCCAGTCGTTCAAAACCGTTGATGTTCAAAGAGAGGTCGAGAAAGTACGAGATGCAAGGAAACGCATACGACTTGAGCCCTCTGCGCTAAGTTCTATTGACATGAATTCAGTGCAAGGAGGCGCTGCCCGTGCGCGTGGCTTGCCTAGCATCTGTGCGTATACGCTACATGACGTCGGAGAAGGGTAAGTACCTGAAACGGATTCGGCATATCTCCTAATAAAATACTTTGAGCAGTGCGCCGTGTTGCACCTTCTCACCTGACTTGACTCTCATGGCGGCCGGCTTTTCTGAGAGCTACATTCGTCTATGGAGCTTGAAGAATGAAAAACTCAAGGGACTACGCAATGACTTCTCTTTGAGTTCAGTGAAGGATTGTGAGTCTCTTAAGTTGAATGAGTGACAATGGTGATGTTTATTCGAACGCTAGCTGGATCGTTGTCGAAAATACAGCAAAAAGAAGGAAATACAACCCGAAAGCTCGTCGGCCACAGCGGTCCTGTGTATTCTTTGTCTTTTGATCCATTGGGAGGATCAGCAGCGCCCCCAAGATACCTCCTTTCTGCTTCAGCAGATGCAACTACGCGGCTATGGTCCCTTGACACAATGACGAATGTCGTTGCTTTCCGTGGCCACCAAAACCCAGTATGGGACGTTCAGTGGAGTCCTATGGGCATCTATTTTGCAACAGCAAGCCGTGATCGAACCGCCAGGTTATGGTCAACAGACCGTACATCATGTTTGAGAATATATGCAGGACACTTGAGTGACGTGGATGTAAGTGACCTTGCAGAAGATAAGTTTTCTATACTGATTTGATGTTCGTTGATTCAAGTGTGTCCGGTTCCATCCTAATTCACTATACCTCGCTACGGGTTCGAGTGATTGGACTGCGCGACTTTGGGATGTTCAACGTGGTGCTTGCGTTCGCGTTTTCATCGGCCATCAGGGGAGCCTCTCGACATTGGCCATCAGTCCAGATGGGCGATATCTCGCCAGCGCAGGCGAAGACCTTGCCATCAATCTATGGGATCTCGGCTCCGGACGTCGTGTCAAAAAAATGACTGGGCATACAGCATCTGTATACTCTCTCTCGTTCAGTGCTGAGTCATCCATGCTTGTAAGTGGAGGTGCAGACTGGACGGTACGCTGCTGGGACGTGAGGGGAGCTGGTGGGCCCGGTAAATCACGGGAGAGTGGCGCTGCTGAGTCTCCTATCACACGGACGATCGACAACGAAAACAATGAAACGTTCGTTACATGCAAAATATTTCACGCATTGATATTAACATTACCATCAGATCGGACCTGCTCGCGACGTTCCCTACCAAACGGACTCCCATCACCAACGTGCACTTCACCCCCCGTAATTTATGCTTGGTAGCAGGTAATTATCTTGCACCCGACTCACGATAATTAATTTGCCACTCTTGTTTTTGTACGTCGTTGTTCACGTTGACGTAGAGCATTTCGTATATTCACGTTAAACCTAAACCATGATAGTTTATTTCCTGCAGCCATCCGTGTCAGCACGGTTTAAAAATCACTCGGCCAGTTGTCCACTTCGTGTCAACGCTGCTAAATCTAAGTCTTGATAGATTGCGGCTGTTCGTCTCCGATTTCCCATCGAACTGTTGTCGCCACTTTATATTGATCCTTGCTGTAGCCGATGTACTGAATGAATTACTTGATGTCATGGGAGGGTATCTTTTCAAACGTCTCCACATCCTGATTTTCGGCAGGGGATTGTCGCGCCTTCGTTCCTGCATTAGCGGTCTTCGTCATCGTCCCCTGTGCTGCCAGACGTGCTTGCAGTAATAGTTGATCCCCGACTATCTTTGATATAGCCTTCATCTTCCTCGTCGTGCTGTTGTGCATTAGATTGACATGAGCGGTCAAGCGAGGCATTCCAGATTTATTGTGACATTACCTTATTGTTTGCTCTTTCGATCTTCAGGTTATCCAATTGTATAATGTACTTCTGTGACACTTGCTCATCTTTGTGAGAGGATGATAATTCTTCGAACTCCTCTAAAGACTCTGCTGTCAGCGGGCGGGGCACGCGTGTGCGGCGGAGTGTCTCGGATGAACGCATTGATGAATACAAGCCAGTTCTGATTTTCCGAGGTGACGGCAAGTTCTCGTATATGATACAGTGATTTAGTGGTCGCTCAAAGGCTCGCAAGTAGCGAGCAGTCTTTCATGTTATACTTGGGCACATTTGAAAAGAAAGGACCAGTTTGAAAGTAATTCATAAGGATCATAATTGCGCTGAATACAGCGGGTACATGGTGATCCTTGGTTGTCGACTAGTTCAAGTTTTGTCAATGGCCCGGGGAGCCCTTCAACACTGATAATGAGTCACGTGAACATGCAGTAAATAGCCCTTTCAGCCGAGGCTACACCCCACTGCACGTCAGACGTACGCAACGACGAGCTCTAACGGTCCTCACTCACAGAAGTTCGTCCAGCATCATTATGAATTGAACTTGGTTTGATCCTGCAATCTGCAGATACACATAATGGATAATGATGCCATGATGGAAGGCAGTAGTTGCTCCGTACAGGTAGCGCCGCGGCTGCCTAGTATTGAGAGTGAATACACTTCCTCTTTGATGCGTACGTACAGTGATTCGCCAAGTATCTGATTGTACTCAAGTTTTATGTTTTTGACATCTCCTTTGGGGAATAGCCAATGTCCTCCCGCCTGCCCGCGAGTTTCGAGATATTCAAGTCAAGGTGCATATTCGTCGACCTGAGAAGGACTCTTGGGCATACCTTGGACGTGCTTTGGTGTCACAAGAAGTCGTAGGCCAGTCCTCTCGTGTCGGTGAGCATCGATTCATTCGCAAGATTACGTTCGATCTCTAATCATATCCCCATACAGTTGTACGCTCATTGACATCTAGCAAGGTGCTGGTCGCATTCGGAGAGGTAACAACGACTTTCCTTCACACTATCATAATACTAAGTGACTTGACACAGGCGTCCGAGCTCCAAGCCGAAAAACGCGGCAACTTCGTTGTCGTCGGCTGTGTGGAGGGTTCTCGGGTTATCTCATGGTCTTTGAACGTGATTGGCTGTCCTTCTTGATCGTGTCACACCAAGCTCATGCCAAATTTCAGGCCGTGAACAACTCCGAAACCCTTCGCTTGCTTGCAAGCATTGAACTCGCATGCTATCGTTGCAGGCTCGCCGTAGTTGATCCACGAACCCATACTAGGGCTCGTCGGCGCATTGAGCGTGTCATTAAAGAGGATAGACGCAGGAGACATAGGCGTCGTAAAGACCAGGATGCAATGATTGACGCATTCCAACAACACCATCTTGGCGATGATGTGCCAGATTCATGAACACAGTTCACTTCTTGACAATGGATGGATTAGACAGAGTAACGGCGTATTGACTAACAACCGTACAGGATTGCGCAACCTTGAAGGTGCGCAGTAGCATGCAATTTGTACTCTAAACTCCCCCCCCTGACAACTTCTTATTCCGATGACCTGACTTCGAGCATGTATTATTTAGACAAAACTGATGTTTGTTTATCGCAATTCATCTCACCGACTGTCTTGAGATACGCACAGTATGCTTGTTTGTTCTCACACAATGTGTCCAGCACAAGTTGCATACAAGTACCAAATCTTCCTTTTGTATTGCATGGCCTCCGGTTGCGGCGGGACTCCCGGTGACGATATGTTACGAATGTGAAGGGAGCGAGCTTAGCGCTGGGCATACATAAGTGGTTTATGTAAAAAAACCGATTGTAATGAAGCGCCACAAAAGCAGTAGAAATAGAAAACAAGACGCCTCCTATACGAAAGAAAACTGTCCGCAACACGTCGAGGGAGACAAGAGAGTGCACACTGTGACAACATAAATCGAGCATCATGAGTGAGGCGGTAGAGAAGAGTGCGACGAAGGGGGTGAATCAAATGCGCTACCGGCATATGCTAGATCGGTTGGACCCGAATGACCGGACTGTGATGATATCGGCCTTGGCACTGACCCTGGCTGTGTGGCAAGGGGTTGACGATGCTCTGAATACTGCGGGGGAAGTTCTACTACGCCATCCTCGTTTGGCAAAACATCCTCCACGTCAGTATGCAAGATGAACCGAGTAGATGGTTTGTATGCTGTTTGGCCAGCCATTGCAGCTTTTCGTCTACCAGTAGATGTCATAGATGTACCACCATCACCGTACCCGGCGAAGCTGTCTGGTGCAGATATCTGACGCGAATGTTGTGTCTGATTAGATGGTATGTGAGGGTCGCTGAGTGCGAAATTGCCAGTGGACGGACTAGTTAGGTGCGATTGGGCTGTGGGGTGGATGGGCGGAGCAAGGCGGCTGACAGAGTCTGCCTGATATGGGAATGGGTAAATTGGTGGAACGTGACCATATCGGTTCCCTTCGTGATCGAGATCCATAGATGGGAGTCGACGTGAATGGCGGTTCGAAGAAGACATGACGTACGGAGAGCGAGACGCTCTTCGTTTGCGCAACAAGAACATGCCGAGGGAGATCAATGCAGCGAGGGCTACCACGCAGCCAATGGCTGCACTAGCAATAGTAACAGTATTACTACTTGATGGAGTGCTTTGATCGGACGTGGGCGAAACGACAGCTGACGTGGATGCTGTGGTGGATGAAGGCACAGATGCAGTTGACGATGGTGAGTTGGAGCTGAGGCACGTGGCATTGTTTGAAAGCGCCACCGTCTCGAGGTCAGAGCTACCACCTTGCCTACCCTGGGAATCTGTCATCACAAATACGAGGTTTGTCCCTGCGCTAACATCTGCAACCCAAGTGTAACTGGGGCCAATCGGAGGGTGAAGTATAAGAGACTCTCCACCAGGAATAAGTGCCTAGGAAAAGCTAAGTATATCCATCATCATGATAGAGTCGGTGGTGACCTTACCGTAATAGTAATTGGTTGAACCGCATTGTCGTATTCATCAAAGGTATACCCACTAAGGAAATGGTAGGTCAATGCAACAAAAAGGTTAGCCGATCATCATAACTTACTTGCATTGCTGGAGTGATGTTGGCAAATCAAACGTAAAATCCAGAGATGCACCTGTGGTATTGCAGTTGTTCTTGCCAACAGGATTACCGACCTTTAAGACTGGCGATGTCCCACCTGAGCCAAATGCGGTGGCATCAGACATAGTAAGTAGAAATTGTGTGTCATTCCAAAATGATAATGGCGATATTGTATATGAGCCTTTGCCATTGCTGAAGGCTGATGCTGGTACAGATATATTCTGCGGTACTGCGAAGACCTAGAAGGCGCAAGATTAACGCGTGATTGACACGCATGATAACGCCGACGAACGGGAGTCAAAAGGATCTCAAATGGTGGTTGACCACCTGATTGTTGCGATGAAGCTCAGCAGGAGTATATAAAGTATACTAGATGCTTGCTTACCAGTCCATGAAACAGAGAGATCGCCGCATTGAGTTGGAGTCCCGACTATCACACTGAATGCGTGCACTGCTGAGAAAAAAGGAATTATGCACGTAAACGAGTGAAGGTGGGGTGAATTTCGCATGTCCAAATAATGAAGAAAATGGTAAAGAAAGACACGGACACAGTCCCAGCCAAGGAATAACGACAGAATTTGTGCAGAGCTGAAAATATCGTGCCTTGACGACCTCATGTCAATTAGTTGCTTATGTCAGCATAGGTATTGGTTTCCGAGTCGCGCTCCGTACTAACGGCGGAAGCATAATATATGAGACATGAGCACACTGCAGAGGTGCGCTGCACATTGTATGTCGGAAGAGCTTTGATAATACTATCCATATAATAAGGTGAATTTAAAATTTCATTGATCGTGTCAGGAGAGGAGATGGGAGCCAATATTTCACAATAGATACAACAACGGTGGCTTGGACGCAAGGCAGCGGCGCGTGCCTGTTGACTGCAAGGTCCATCATTGTCTGGATACCAGTGACCTTGAAAGCTGGAAGACATCAAAAATGATACGCATCACGAGTTGTCCCCCGTATCCAGTACTTGACTATAGAAGCGGTGGATTTGATTCGGAGGGAGAACGAGTAAGCACAGCTCGATGTCCCCTCTGCATCGTCTGTCGAAAGGTTGACGTTAGTTGTAATACGGCCAAGGAATATTGGGGGAAACCGCGACCACAGCTGATTACAGTGTATTGATCATGTGCAATATATCTGATTGAATTCCTGACACGACTCCAGCAAAATACGCACTGCCAAAAACAGTCAGGCCAGAACGTGTGAAGGCGGGCTACAACATGATAGCGCAAGTTTCTTGTACTGAGTGCAATTTTATAGTAGGAAGACATAGGTCTGAGATCTGAACCATGTACCCACTGGCAAAGCTTGGGTTTGTTACGGCTGATGCATATGCATCAGGGACAGCTAATGCAGGCTTAAGAGATAAAAATGGCATAGGTAAAAATATTCAGACACTACCTGCAGGAATTGAACACTGTCGCTCCTGATAGTTGATGATCGAAAATTGTCTTTTTAACTACCTTCTCTGTGAACTGTCACGGTGAGGTTGAAAAATTTACTTTCGTTAGGTCACATTATGATACAGGGAACCTGCTGTGAGGGAGTGCGAGAGGAGACGAATATCACCACAGATCTCACGGCGCAGCTGTCACGCTTCGACGACGCGTGACTACAATAATGTCCACGTGAGGATTAATTTTCAAAAATCAATCGCCGCATTAACCCACGGCAATCGCCGAAGTCCAAATCTTGTGCTAGGTGGTAAGCTGCTCGCCGTCCTCAGCGTCAAGAAAGCCCGTCCTCAAGGTGAGTATGCTCGTCCATTGCATATTCTGCCATAGTAGGCCTGCTTTTGCTGCACATGATCTATCGGAGAAATTGGTGCAGACAGGTGGAAAAGCTGGATTCGACCATATGCTGTCAGATGTACTACTCTACATGCATACACATCACAAAACCATTGTGCTAACGTTATAATTTTCGCTCTAGACTAAGCCATGGGTTTCGCGCACAACAACGGTTTGTACCTCACCAGAAATGTTCTTTCGACACGTCCGATCTGACATTATCTGTGCATAGTACTTCACTCCAACCATTTCCGCAAAGACTGGCAGCGCCGGGTACGCACCTGGTTCGATCAGCCCGGTCGCAAACTCCGCAGACGCAATGCCCGCAAGGCCAAGGCTGCCGCACTTGGTGTCCGCCCACTCACTCTCCTCCGTCCCGCTGTTCGCGCCCAGACTGTCCGTTATAACCGTAAGGTCCGGGAGGGCCGCGGGTTCACCCTTGCTGAGCTGAAGGAGGTTGGTATCAACCGCAAAGAAGCACTTGGTGTCGGTATTGTCGTTGACCACAGGAGGAGGAACTTGAGCGAGGAGGGGAAGAAACTGAATGTCGAGCGGTTGAAGGCCTACAAGGCCAAGCTGATCGTTTTCCCTCGGAATGCTAAGAAGCCCAAGAAGGGCGACTCGACTGTGTGTGATGCCCTTGGAATGTTGGATTGATTTTGATTTTTGCTTGACAGGGTGACGATCTCAAGGCTGAGACCACACGCACGCACCTTCCACTTCCTGCACCCTACGTTCACGAAGCACCTCGCAAAATCACAGAAGATGAACGGTCGTTCGAGGCTTTCAAGACCCTTCGCGTTGCACGAGCTGATGCTCGGTATGATGGTGTACGCAAAATCCGGGCAGCCAAGGTTTGTTGTTCACTAGCTACCATGAATTCAGCTACTCAAGGGGTGTCCTTATTTGCAGAAGGAGGAAGAGGAAGCAAACAAGAAAAAATAGTTTCTCTTCTTTATGTCTTACCACATTACATCATGCTTTCTGGTTACCCTCTTGTATGCTCCTAAAAGCCGGGTGCGACAAGTCGTGCCTAGGGTATCACATGCGTTACGTATGCTCATGGACACGACTGTTTTGCATTGCATCAAAATCGCAAGAGCCACTTCAGTGTAACAATCACACGTTCTATCTATATAGTCATGATGTATCAGAGCATGAAGATGCCGAAGGTAGTTGGATCTAGTAATGCCTCTGTCGAAGAGTCCCATGCGCTTATCGCAACTTTTTCTCCATCGCCTCCCGAATCTCGTGATTGGCGACCATACCCACAATCTTCGCTTGATCCGCCACACCTTTGAGAACGTTGAGCACTTCTCCATTCCCGCTAATGAATCCGAATTCGGCATACACAAGGTTTTGTTCCTTGGCAAACTCCTTCACCAAAACGCTAGCCTCACGCAAGTTGTGTCGTGGGAGACGCGGGAAGAGGTGATGAGTCACCTGGAGATGCAACCCACCATGCATAAATGAAAGGTGAGGGGGGCATATGACGTCTGTTGTAGTTCGGAGCTGACGGTGTGGGAATGACTCCACCGGCCCCAAATCCTCCGTAGACATGGAGAAATGTGATAAAACGATCTGTGGCTAAATGAATGAATGAGCAATACGCCGAGATAGTCACGTGCCTGGACATGGAGAGGGCTCGTAGTGACATGCGAGACCAAAAGATATGTAATGGCTCTGCTCCATGATCCACATCCTTTCAGGACTGCTCCAAACCAACACCAGAAGAATAGGACGCCGATGACTTCGAGCCACCAGGACCACCGGCCACCCTTTGCTCTTCGGTGATCGAAGGCTTTGCGCCACAAGAAACCATATGCATTGGCATATAGATTGAAGCGGCCAAAACCAAGCAATATGTAGAAGAGCTTATGTTGTAAGGAAATTAAGAAAGCGGAAACTCGATCGAAGACCATAGTTCGTTTGTAGTACGACGACCATAACGAGTTGAAAAATGCCGTTGAGACTGCGAGGAATGGTAGATGCGCGATATCAGGATCACTGTCATTTTTCTCAGATGTATGTGAGGCCACACAATAGCCATCGAACTTACTGCGAAGGATGATTTGTAACCACTAAGCAAGTATCAGTAGTTAGACCGAGATGTTTTAGGTAGAAACCTTACAATGATGCACGTTGTGATTCTTGAAGATTCAGAGATACGAGGTGTTGAGCGACGACTGAACATGAAAGAAGTAAGTGAACTTACGTCAACCCACCAACCGACACTCAAGCCACCGATGAAATCAGCCAATAAAATGGCAACGAGGCGATCTTTCGTCCAATCATGAGTGACGCCCATGTGTCCTAAATCGTGGACGGTGAATACGAGCTGGTGCCATAGAAGGCCGAGGCACACAGCACTTGTTATGAGCCAGTCATGGGAGTAAGCTACTGCGGATGACGCAGCGAGGAGAAGATAGCGGGCAATCTCTGGGCCGTAACCAGTAATGTAACGAGTGTTATAAAGACCGGCGTCGATGATGCGATTATGCAACACCTTGTAAGCAGCAGAATGACGAGCTTGGTCTTTCAGGGAAAGCGTCGTTGGAGGGGGAACCAAATGAGATAAAGTGGGACCTGAAGCTTCAAGAAGGCAAGAGTCCCGTTCGACCAGGAGAATCTCGGAGGAGAGATTCGAAGGTGGTGATGGAGTGGCCTCATTATGCCATGCGCTTTTGCCATCAGAAGACAATTTCCGAACCCAACCTGTCATGATTGGGGGTACAAGAGGTTCCCAAATACCGCCCGAGGTTTCGACCGTGCCAATGACGTAGGACTTTATTTTCGCAAGAGTCTGGTCACAGTGATACGCGTCTATCTCGTCAGTGGCATCGCGCCCTACGAAATGAAGAATTGCGAGGGAACCACCTGGATGGGCGTTTAACCAAGCTTGGGGGATGCGCAACAACTGGTTATTGTAGACAACCAGTGTTTGACCTGCAAGAATGTGGGCTGCGACTGCCTCTCTGGTCCATTCCTTCTTTGTTGCACCCATAGCAGCAGGTTGCTGCAAGGTGACGGAAGTAGCTAGTGATGTAAAGAGCTACCGTTTTGAAAATTTGACCGTAAATGACTGAAAGTGGATAACACACTACGGCCAGATTGCCAAGTCGGTATAAATACGGCGAACATAGCCTTTGAGTGACAGTATCGTTCCCGCCGTCACAGTCGACGCCCACCATTATCACGGACGACGAGCAGCATTACCATCAAATATTCTTCTTTGAAGTAAATAACGCTTGGTCTGGGCGTGTCAATAGGTGAACACGGGTAACATGGCCAACTCGCATTTGTTGAGTACTTCCAATAATCCAGCTAGCAAGCATATCCCATCAAGAAAGCCAACTCAACCACCCAAACCTAGTAGAACCCGCCACAGATCTCATTCAGACCCCTTCTCAGACCCAGTTTACCCATCAAAGCCTGTTCCCCGCCTCCCCCCAGAGCTTCCGCCTAAATATCCCCAATACAATACTAGGATGGCCCCATCTCCAGCCAAATCTCTCCCACATCGCGATAATACAATCGTAGAAGCTGTTAGGGACACTGTCCAGGTCAGAGGTGTAGATCAGTCTTCACGCACAAGAATGGGAAGAAGTCAAACGTATGTTTTTGTCTCGCCCATTTTTCTCACTGACGCCAATCTTTTTACTTATCAGTGCCCAGGGAAACTCCCCATTACGTCCCACACACGTCGGTCGTCGTTCATTATCCCAGGACTCTATCCTTCACACAGCGAATGCTCTTGATAAGGCCAAGGGCAAGGCACGAGGCAAGAAAGGCTCCATGCATGCGGACGTCATAGACAGACTTGATTTTACTGGCGTCGGTCCCAGTACGTTCTTATTCGGCTCCCTAAGCTACTATTTATTCATTTATAATCTTTTTTATGTTCTAGTGTTCCATCATGATGGTCCATTTGATGCTTGTGCTCCGTCTCGTAACCGCCATCGAACTAAGGCGCCCATGCTTGCCTGGAGCAGCGCGGGGGCAGATGTGGCACTATCCAATGAATCCCCTTATCCCCCACCTGACGCTTACAATGGTGCCTTCTCCGCTGCCTACCAACCACCAAAGAAGAAAGTCGATGCCATTGCAGAAGCATGGGGTATCCATGAGCCAGAACCGTACGAGGAATTTTTTGCAGGCGGGGGCACTGGTAGACGTGATGGTGACACACCGTCTAATTCAATCTACGCTGGGAGGGAAGGTCACGGATCACGGAACGGCACGCCGCGACACTCCCTTGGAAAGCGCTCCAAGGACGGGCGTGACCTTCGTGATATCTATAGAGAGTACCCCGATGACGATATGAAACAGATGCAAGCTCGCGACCGGGAGCGTGGTGGTGAGAGAGAAGGAAGACGCACTAAACGCGGTGGTATCCCGCCCCCGCAGCCTATTCTTGTGCCAGAAGCCCAGAGTACCGATTATGACAGCGCACCAGGGTCTCCGTCACTGCCAGGAGTCCCAAAACGCACCAAATCATTGATGCAGCGCATTCGCAAAATGCGTGACTCCCCAAACGTGCCCATGGGTTTTGACGAGAGTGTCGAGCCTCCTTCTCCCAATGTAGATATCTACCAACCATCGCGTCCTACACATCGGTCACAAAATTCGTTCCTTGGGCGCTTCTCCAACGGTTACAACGGTCCTGGTCGTCCAAACCCCTCACCTCCTTCAGATGAAGCATATGTGTACGTCGATGATGTGCGTAGGGACAAACGACTACCTGCAACCCCTTATGCTCCAGCGACAACTCGAACGCCATCTGCCGAAGACAGACGCGGATACTTTGACGGTGCATCCAGTTCTCCGCCATTGGGCGGTCTTGGGCGAAAAACTAGTTTATTGAAGAAAGTGAAGGATGTGGTCAGGGGCCCAAAATGAGCCTAGTCCTCAATTCCTGTATGTACCTGAGTATTTGTTCGCTAGCCCTCATACGCATGTCTTGATGAGACTACTCTAGTTTTTGTTCTTTCTTGCACTTTTACAGCCATGATCGTTGCTCTGTTTGTCTTCTCTCGTCCAAAGTTCGGACGAGATATTACTAGGAATCGGTTTTGTGTGTTTTTTCCTCCTTCGTCGTCAACGCTCCTGATTCCATGCTTGTATCCATTACGGTGTTTGTGAAAATTTACATATACACGCGAGACGGTTCATTTACTTTGCATTTTTCTACCATACTTCCTGTTGTAAGAGTATGCAGTGGCAGCCAATACCCTGAATTTTCTATTAAGCGCTTCTCGAAGATATGATTTAGTCTATTAGAAATGTGTTCACGGTAGTCTTCTATAGATAGAAGATCACACAGTATAGCGTATCACAGCTACGATATGAACAGTCTATAATTTTAGATATCTTCTTTATGTTCTGACGTTGATGCCCGCTTGTCTCGAAGCTAACTTGACTTCCTGTATTTCAACTTCTCCCCGATGAAATATCCCCGCGGCAAGAGCAGCTTCCACGCCCGTCTCAATAAACACGTTCACAAAATGTGCCTCGGTTCCTGCTCCACTGCTCGCAACCACAGGAATAGTCACTGCACGCTTCACGAGCCTGATCAAGTCATGGTCAAACCCGAGGCCTGTTCCATCGCGGTCGATGCTATTTAAAAGGATCTCGCCGGCGCCGAGGATCTGTGCACCTTGTGCAAGTTGCACAACTGACACAGGGCGAGTCTCGCGACCACCTGACACGGTACATTGGTACCACCAAGCTTTGCATCGCTCGTTTTCGGGACCATCAGGTCGACCATACACAAGCTCGTCCTTGTAGGGGCCATCATATGTGGCGGGATCGACGTATACTCTTTTGGGGTCTATGGAAACGACGACGGCTTGAGAGCCATATACCTTCGAAATGGTTTCGATGGCGCTGCTGCCGTCCAATCTACCTCCGGCTGCGCGGACTTTCTCGACAGCGTAGACTGCTTCAGATCCGATGCTGACCTTGTCAGCGCCGACTCGGAAATATGCACCGGCGACTTCGACAGCAGAGCGTTTCGTGCCATCAGGGTCGACTGTATCTTTGATACCCCCTCCGATGGTGAGCGGTACAAATACACGCTCTGCTGCTGCCCGCACAACTGCTAGCATTGGCTGATCTTGGAGGGGGGAATGACGGAAGGAGGTGATATTAAGAAGGCACAGCTCATCTGCCCCTGACTCGAAGTAGCGGGCTGCTAGTGCAACAGGCTTGCCAAGGTTGCGGACGGCGCCAGCGGTTTTGACAGCAGTGGTGCTGGATAGTGGCGTCGATGTGAGAAACTTCTCGCGAACGTCATACTGATCCCCCTTTGTTACGATAAGATCGCCTTCGTCGTTCGCACGAACATCCATGCAAGCGATGATACGTCTAGTGAAACCGTGTTGCGGTTTAGGATGGCGTGGAATCCGAGGTGATGGTTCGGCTGGTGTGCGACCTGCCAGAGACCGCTTTATCCAAGCGTCAATAACAGTGAGTCCAGCAACACTGGATTTTTCGGGATGGAATTGAGCACCAAATACATTGCCTTTTTGGACGGTGGACATAAACACTTCCTGCCCGTATTGGGTAGTCGAGTGCGCCCACATAGCAGCCTCAGGATTGCGCTGTGTGTCGTATTTGGCACGATACGAGTGGACGAAATAATAGTGATCTGAAGAAGAAACACCTTCTGATGATGAAGTGTCGGGGTCTATGAGTTCTGCGGTATTCCAGCCCATATGAGGAACTGGTTTAGTTGTATCATCGAATCGTTCCATTTGACAGGGTATAAGACCTAGACCAAGCGTTGATGGGGATTCTGCAGATGATGCGAAGAGTATCTGCATCCCAATGCATATGCCAAAGTAGGGCTTTCCAGATTGAATATAGTTATAGAGGGGTTCAAGTAAACCACGCTCTGTCAAACACTCTATCGCAGTGTGGAAAGAACCCTGGCCTGGAAATACCAGGATCTGCGTGGAGATGAATGATGGGCACACTAGTGAAGTAGTGACATACAGATGCTTTGTGGAAGTCGTCTGGACTGGATATCCACGAGAAATCATAACCAAGTTTCTTGATTGAATTAGCCAGGCTCTGGACGTTACCTGCACCATGGTCAAGGAGAAAGAGTGCCATAAGCTCAAGGTTGACTCGATCATGAAATCATGACTCGCGAGTTGCCATATCGGGATGATCAAAATTTGCAAGTTTGAGAATGCTCCTTGAAACGCTCGAGCGCTTGATTATTTATAATATAGGACCCACTACTCATCAAGAAAAATAACACGTCTTATATATAAGAAGGCGTATTCAGATTGACATGGATCATTCTTACTTCCAATCCCTCATAATGTCCTCCCCGCTTGCCATCCCCTCAAAATCCCCGAGAGTCGTAGCTGCTTCTATATCTCCTTCGTCGTCGCAGACACTCCACGACAGGCTGCGCAAGCGAGACTCATGCTCGGCTATCAGACAGCCCAAAGTTCTTCACCCAGTTGATAATGAAGACCTGAGGCTGTTGATCCTAGAGAACATCAGTCAGGATGCAGTTCGAGCTTTTCAAGCGCAGGGCTTTCATGTCGACCACTACACAAAAGCTCTTTCTGAGGATGAGCTTGTAGACAAAATTTCCCAATACCATGCCATAGGCATACGCAGCAAGACTAAGATCACAGAGCGAGTCATCAAAGCTGCACATAAGGTACGTCCATTTATCCCCGGTTTCAATGGCCACCTTCTAAGCCCTCTCTCACTAGCTTCTTGTGATCGGCTGTTTTTGTATTGGAACGAATCAGGTCGATCTAGTTACTGCCGGCAAGGCCGGGATTCCCGTCTTTAACTCTCCATTCTCAAATTCGCGCTCCGTTGCAGAGCTCGTTGTCTCCGAGATGATCGCGCTTTCGCGACAGCTCGTCGAGCGCTCGCATGAAATGCGCCAGGGAATCTGGAACAAGCAGTCAAAAGGTTGTTGGGAGGTCCGAGGCAAAACGTTGGGCATAGTTGGCTACGGGCACATCGGGTCACAGCTGTCGGTGCTTGCAGAAGCCCTTGGCATGCGTGTCATCTTTTACGATGTCATCAACATCATGCCTCTCGGCTCGGCCCGACAAGTTATCACCCTTCCTGCGCTATTGGCGGAAGCTGATTTCGTCACGCTCCACGTACCAGAGCTCCCTGAAACAATCAATATGATTGGATCACAGGAGCTCGCCCAGATGAAAATGGGGTCCTACCTTATTAATAACGCTCGTGGGCGCGTCGTCGATATTCCAGCCCTGATCGAAGCCCTCCGGTCGCATCATCTCGCTGGTGCCGCCATAGACGTATACCCACAAGAGCCAGGGTCTAATGGGGCACCATTCGACGATCAGGTCAACTCATGGTCAAGCGCTCTGCGCAGCTTACCGAACGTGATACTCACTCCTCATATTGGCGGATCAACAGAAGAAGCGCAACGCATGATTGGGGAGGAAGTGTCTCTTGCTCTCTCTCGGTACCTGACCTACGGCTCCACTCTCGGGGCAGTCAATTTCCCCGAAGTCGACCTCCGCGCGATCACCGCAGAACAGGGCAATCATGTCCGTGTTTGCCATGTTCACAGTAACCAGCCTGGTGTATTGAAGCAGGTTAACGAGGTTCTCTCGCCGTACAATGTCGAGAAGCAGTACTCAGACTCGAAGGGTGACGTCGCATATCTGCTGGCAGATATTGCAGACGTCAGCCCCCAAGACGTGAACAAGCTACAGGAGATGATTGAGCATACGAGCGCGAATATCCTCACTCGCTTGTTGGCTTGATGGTGGCAATGTATACATTTATAGATTCGAAACTTCATTAACAAGAACAGACTGTTCCACCCACAGTAGTCTATAGATCCCACTCAACTGGTATCCTATCTTTCGAATAAAAATGTATATTACGTGTTTGCTAGGTGGAAGAAAACCACTCATACCAAGATGTCTTTTTAGAATCAAATTATGGAGCTTCCCTGATAGTGATAAAAACTGAATGCTACAAGAATACAAATTACATGAGGGTATTGATACTCAAGTCTCTTCTTCGGGATCACCGATCCCACTCGACAAGATTGCAAAGTGAGTCTCCATCTCAGGAAGGCAAGGCGAATCATATATTTTGCAAGTTCGAGTGTTTCCGCGGGCCTTCTTGAGTTGTAGGCTGATAAGACAGCTCATTCAGTGAACCAACTGATGATAAGATGAATACATACCGGGTCGTGGAAGCATGTGCCATGATGTTTCCGCCGATGGGTTTCTTCTCATTGCCTGCGTATGGTCCTGCTGATGCATCTGGATTGGACATAACCTGGTTTGTGACAACGACTGCGATACCGAACTATTTCGCGGAATGAATACGGAGATGTATGCAGACTAGTTCTCCTCTTACCTCATCTGCAAGCCGTTGGAGGGTTCTCAAGAATTTACCGAGATGGTTCTGACGCGCCGATAGTTCACCGCGTCCACTGAAGTCAGTGCGATAGAGCGCGGTGCATGAATCGACAATGAGAAGGCAGAATCTAGTAGGATCGTGAGGGACACGATCAAAATACGCATACAGCCAGTTCGAACCTTGATTCTGCCATTAGCGCACTGGCGCTAGTGAGAAGGGAGTTCTGATGGTCAGCATTATATGCTCTCGCATATGCGACATTGTCCAGAACCTCCTCTCCACTCAGCCCATAGCGTTCTGCGACTGCAAGGAGACGAGCAGGGCGGAAGGTGCCCTCAGTGTCGATGTAGAGACATTTGCCCTCGCCACCGCCCATGCTCACGGGGAGTTGACATGTTACTGCTAATGTGTGGCACAGTTGTGACTTCCCAGTCCTAAATTCTCCAAAGAGCTCGGTGATGGCACCGGTCTCGATGCCCCCTGTAAAGAAGTGAGAAAACAATCATGCTTTCCGAAAGCTGAGATGTCACCTCCGAGTAAAGCGTCGAGCTGTTTTGAGCCCGTCGTAATGTGAACAAGTTCAGAACGCCGTGCGTGAACTTCTGTGGCGCTTTGAAAGCCCAGGGGGACGATTTTCTGAGCTGGACGATGTGACTCATCAAACAGTGATCGCATGATGTCAGGGTACCAGCACTCACCTTCTGCCAAGATCTTATCTGCTTTCGCGTCTGAAATGCCTTTAATTGCTATCAAATTTTTTTTGGGCGTAAATGCGACGGCCTCGACAGTGTTCAGTCCTGCATCGGAGAGCTTCTTGATGTCATTGGCGTGAATTCCGGCTTCCTCCAGTTTGCCAACCATGAGGGGGCCAGACATGGAGAGGCTGCCCTCCTGCCCTTCTTCATCCTGAGATACCTGAGACATGATGGATTTCTGCTAGAAACAAATGTGCTATATAGTGGGAAAGAGTGGGGAAGTACCAGTCGAGGCGCAGTCATATGTAATTAGGAACGCGTTGCATCACGTGGTCGCGTAGTGGCTATGTCCACTTTCATTTACTGCTGTGCTAGTGCTTTTGCAAGTACAATGACTCGCGACCAGACAATATCGATATTCACTTGATGTGCACAGAACAAGATATATTATGAGTCTAAGTGGATGTCTCAACCTGCTCCACAGATGAGGGCGTAACATCAGAAACTACCCTCTCCGAATCCGAAATTCCCGAAAAGCTCTTTCCGAGAGCCTGTTCCAGTGCGTCGACAGCGGCGAGGTCAAGTATAACTCTTCTCCACTTCACAATGTCGTAGACCACCAAGTCTGTTACAGTTCTGCACTCTATCCCACGCAGATTCCTCGATGCCAACCTCATTCTTGCCGGTACCTCAGATTCTCCGGTGACAAACAAGGTACCGGTTCTCCATCCAAGTCCATTTAACCTTGAGTTGAGGGTAGCAGTCTTGTGTGACCACCAGTTAATCCGCTGCAAGACACCCAGTCGTTGTTCCCGGAGCTTCATTGTCAAAGCGACGCGCATGCCCATCTGGATAACTTTGCGATTGAGCTTCGTGCTGAAATCTCGCGGTTTGGGACCAAACGCGACACCTCCACCCCTCAACATCGGACTCTGCCTATCTCCCAGGCGAGCTCTGCCGCTTCCCTTCTGCGGCCGAATTTTGCGACGCGAACCAGCAACCTCAGCACGCGTCTTAGTAGAGGCGGTTCCTTGGCGAATAGAATCCAGGTGGTGCACGACACAAAGATGCAGAATATCTCGGCGGATAGGATGATCAAACACCGTTGGGTCCAGCGCAACAGCTTTCTTGGCACTGTTCGACTTGCCAGTAAAACTCGACATTGTCACATACACCGGTTTGATTGGATCAGCAGCTGATTTCTATGAGCGTGTGTCTCTCTGGCATTAATAAACTCACCTTTGCGAATTGCAGGTTTGCTTTGTGAAGAATCAGCTGCCTTTGATTGAACCAAGGTCGGCGCAATTGTCGCCATTCGCCTGCGACATATTGCTTGCGAAGACTGCTGATATTGTCAGGACAATCATTAAAATAAATATGAACTCTTCCTCACCTCTGCCACTGATTTCCGCAGAGCAGAAAGCATTGGGAAACCGTCAAGCTTGATTGTAATTTACAGACCAGAGAGAATTGTTGCCAGAGAAGACGGGTTGCAATTCCAAATTTGGATCGTGAGAATTTGTTGCCACCACTCACTTGCTGCTACAAGCCCGCTGTAAATATCGACCGCAACACCTCAAACGACCTCCAGAGGGTGAGTTTATGCTCTTATGCTACGTGTAACAGACATACGATACGGTCGTGTCTACACGGTCCGGAATATGCACCAGAGTTATTGGTGAATAGCCAGGATTCGATGGATTGGGTTGGATGAATTGGGTTACACCTAACCTACTTGGGCTTCACTCAAGAGTAGTTGCTGAACTCATTCTTTCTGCCCTAGAATTCATCAAGGAGCCGAACTCTGGCAGATTCCTCTACACGATAAAATGGCATCTACAGTAAAGGCCGTTCAAACATTCGGCAAAAAGAAGGCGAGTAACAACACCTTTAGTGCGCTGACTTAATGCTTACCCCAGAGTTTATCAGACGGCAACTGCAGTCGCACACGCAAAGGAGGGCCGTGGTATCATCCGCGTGAATGGCTCTCCCATCAACCTTGTCCAACCTGAAATTCTCCGCTTCAAGATTTATGAACCCGTCCTTGTAGCTGGTGAAGACTCATTCGCACCACTCGATATCCGTGTGCGCGCCAAGGGTGGTGGACACACATCGCAGGTGTACGCTATCCGTCAGGCCATTGCCAAAGCTCTTGTCGCATACTACGCCAAGTACATCGATGCATACAGCGCAATGGAGTTGAAGAAAAAGTTGGTGGCATATGACCGGACGCTGTTGATCGCAGATCCTAGACGGATGGAGCCGAAGAAGTTCGGTGGTGCTGGTGCTCGTGCTCGCAGGCAAAAGAGGTTTGTACTTTGGTTGCGTGAAGTTCTTGAACACCCGGCTGACAAGCATTTCCAGTTACCGGTGAAACCACTTATCTGGTACACATCTTTTTATCATGTTATTCCTTTGCCTTTAAACAATGCCATGATAGCATGTATGCAACTATGATTATGAATTGCAAACATTGCCATACCGGTGTTGATATGCTCCGAAAACAAAGCATTAAGTTGGAGTGCACAAGGCGTGTACCAGTGACTATGACTATGAAAGCTGGCTCACTGCCCCCCCTCCCCCAATGTATCGTAAGCTGCCTCAACTCGACCTCGTAAACTTCCGCGCATCCAAATGCATGTATGTAAGGAATGTCATCAAGATGCGCATGTACAGACCGTGTCCAGTTTTTGAGTCAGTAGAGTTTGCGATCCAGAGCTTATGCGTGGCTAATCTAAGTCGAGGTGCGACAAACCTGTTTGGCATGCCCCCGTGTGGGGACCCATCACATCGTAGGAGTTGTTCCTGTGCAGGAGATGTGAAATTTGGACTACAATTCTGATTGCTATATCCGTGATTGTACATGTTATTGCAAAGTAGTACATCGCCAACATTATCGATCGAAAGAATACCTACTAGGTACTAAGAATCCAGTGGTCTGGCTTGGGTATAATCTAACATATCATGCATGAGCTAAGCGTTGACTGGTCCTGGCGTGCGCGCTTCGACGTCTGTTCTAAATATTCAATCCCTTCTACGCAGTCGATATCCCGTTTCTTGGAGGATCGACTCTGCGTGCCCTGATTTAGCGTCCGCGGAGAGGAAGAATTCGGTAGAGAAAGTCCTCGCAGACGAGGGACCTGCTCTACTCGGAGTTTCTGAGCCTGCGGCTGCCTCGTCACCGACGACTTGATCAACATGAATGCAGGTACGGGGAGTCTCCAAACCTCGTCTGGACTACCGTTAGCTCCGACAAAAACCACAGTGTAAGGGGGAACTCCTGAAGTATCACCAGGACTCTCTTCCTCGCTGATCGAGGACAATGCTGGCAACGATGGAGTACTAGTACTTTGTTGGGAAACAGTGAGAGGTTTTGCCTCTGGACCAGGCCACACAGCTTTAGCGAGAACCATGTCAGGTATCACAGCAGAACGTGACATGCGTCGGCGCGCTCTGAGTTTGGCGAAATGAGCTTCCTCGAGGAGTTCTTCGAAATCAACTTCGACCTCGGGCTCAGGCTTTTCATCTTCCTCGTCATCAATGGAGCTAGTATTTTCCGGATCAAGGGTAGTCTCTTCCTCCATGGAACAAGAGTCTTCCATGAAAAAAGGGGTAGGTTGCCGTCTCTGCTTCCGCTTGCGAAAAGGATCGCTTCCTGTAGCGTATGTGCCATTGTCATCTGTGTCGGGGTGAAATACAACGTTATTTTTGTTTGTGTTGATCGCAGCGTGCGATGACAATCTGGCATCTACATCCGCATTGTGTTGCTTTATTGCGAGGCGAAGTTGCTCGTGTGTGAGGTCGCAGAACACCTTGGGTGAAGGCGGCTCGGGATATGGAACAGAGGTGGAATTTTCAAGATGGGTAAACAATGGTGGGCAGGGGTGTATTCGTGGAATTCGCTCCAAGGGGTCCGAAATGGGTGTACTTGGGAGCAATAACAGGGTAGGGGTAAAGGGAGAGACTGACGATGTGTGAACAGGGACATCACACAGGCCTCTTGATACAGTTTGAAGGCCTTCAACATCAGATTGGGACGGCGGAAGGTGCACATTGGTATCCCAGTCCTGAGTACGAGAAGTGTTCTCTTCATGACAAATAGAAGGCGTTGCAGCACTAGGATTCGGTAATGGGAGCTGATATGCGGGAACGAAATCATGCATAGCTGTAGGAAGGTCTAAATGTGGCAAAGGCGTAGCAATGATTGCGGAGGACGGCGATTGGGCAGTTGGCAGAGGAGTGAGAGACACGATCGGTTCGTTATGAAATCCAGAATTACCATGTTGCACAGGCCCCCCTGATTCCCACTGACTGATTGCTCCAGCTTTCACCCTTTTCTTGGGTTTTCTACGTCCGTCATTTGGAATTGGCCGATTGCGCATCTCGATCGGGATGGTATGGGTGTTTTCAACATGTTTAAGACAGCGAACAGAATCGTCGGAGTCGAGCGCCTGAGTCTGTGTTTTGGCGTAATTAAGATAACGTACGATTTGTAAGGAGGGTAAACTTGCCTGCTGTTCACCGGTAGAGGTTAGTGTGATGATGCCGCCTTCAATAACCCTCGGATCCGTGTAGGAAATCAAGTATTTGACTTGTTGCATTTCTCGCGCTAACGCCTCCTGATCACACCCGGGGACTTCGTCTATTCCCTTGTCTTTCAAACAGCAGGCCTTTTCAAAGTTTAGCAGCGTGACGTTCCTATCTTGATCTAGAACCATGTTGATGAATTTCTGAATGTTTCGCATGAGCCTGAGCTAGTCTCTGACCTATGCATATGTTATGGGAGCCGACGTTATTGTGCAGGATACCATGTGCATGCAAGGTTTCGTAAGCTCGAATGACCGCCTGTTTCTCGCCGATGGACAAGCCTAGATGTGCTGTATGCCACAATATGTGATGAGGTGTTTCCATGAAAATACTCTTTTGTCCATTAGATCCATCATGTACACCAATTACGTGTGAAACAACGACTCCTTGAAGCCATCTCAAAAGCTCGGGGTGAGAGTAGAAATATAACTTCGAAGCGGTATCAGAGTAACACAAGTCTATAAGCAGAGTGCAGAATACCTCTTGAAAAAACCCTCTCCATGATTTGGAAACATCCCAGCTGGTGAATAGTTAGTTTTTGCTATGAACTTCTACACAACAGATAACCTGCGTTTTCCAGAGACAGGTAACTTTATGCCCAGCAATAACGCCACTTCGGACATTTATACGGTATCCACTCCCTGATAGATGGCCTTGGTTCAAATTTGAGCTGCAGATCGAGAGAGAGTTGTGAAGAGTACCCACCTATTTGCTTTTTACTCTTTCCATGGAATGTGTGTTTAGCAGCGAATGCATACTTTCCGTGAGGCAAATATAGGTGTTTCTTTGCATCCAATTCGCCTGGGTACAACTTCTGCAGCTTATCGACTGAGTTCGAGATTTCATTCTCGAGGTCGGGTGCGGGGAGGACCATCGTATCAAAGGGGATTATGGCGGTTTGAGGATAGTGGCCTTGTTGTGATCTTATATGAAGAAGAACAATTAGAAGTTGCTGTGGCTCATTCTACATCATTTGATATAATATGTGTGTGGACCTCGATACCTTGTATATGGCTGTGACCATGCCACAGTTCGCGACTTTATTCTTAATTTGACACAAAGCACGTGACTTGAAGTGAAGTCGGAATTCAAGCTCGAGAATCAGAACACGTTCAAGTAGCTGGGCCGCCATGGAACTGTCATCCCAACCACCCATGGACACGCTCTTTGCATCACAGAGTACTTCCGATAACGAGAAAATTCTTGTCCATCCAGATGGTAGAGGTTTCAACATCCACTTGCAAGTCAATGGCATATCATCACGGCCAAACTTAGTTCGTATGATGAAGGTATGTGATTATATGGATCAATCTTATAGACCCTTATAATGTCATACATTTATAGAAAGGTGGTGCATACGCCTGTCGCCCAGAGGATGCGGATATTATTCTCGTTGATTCTTCGCAACTCGATGGAAAGCGTCTCATCCGTACCTGGTATCAGACCCCAGGGAAAGCCGTTCTTGAATTTCAATGGCTACGTAAAAGTATTGAAGCTAGGAGACCCCTCCTTGAGGTTGATGGCTGGGGTGGGACACAAACGGTGGATGATGGCCAACCCATCGTCGAAGTGGCTGCCGATAGTGGAGAAGTAGAGGTCGAACAGCTCGTTTCAAAGTTAGTTTCACGCCCTGAAGTCCCTCAGGGGGACTCTCTGCTGATGCTATCGATAAGAAGTCCGCTACCTACGCCCCGCGTTACGCCTGAGGAACCACTTACAAAGAGAATCCTTAATAACGGCCCTGCAACTCTAGCTGCAGATGTCCCTCTAATCCCGAATAATGCAAGACTATCTCAGTCACCGCAACAAGCTTCACTTATTGTTTCACAAAATATACAGCAGCCTGCAGAACATGTAGGCCAACCTACGCATAATCATACAACAAGCGTTTCACCTCCTGTTCAATCATCCAATATTTCTCAACCCATTGCACCACCTCAGCAGCTCATTTCAACATTCCCTTATAATTCGCAGGCTCCTCCGCAACCCCAGTTAGCGCAATCTGTCACACCAGCATCGTTTCCGCATGCCCAGTTCTCTCAGACTCCTCCACAAACCCAGTCAACACAGTTCGCCACGCCAGCACCTTTCATGCATCCCCAGTTTTCTCAAGTATCTCATTTTTCTCAGCCACAATTCTCGCAAGCTGCACCGTTCCCTCAACAATTTCCCGCTCATCAACAATCATACCAGCTCGGTCAATTTCCTCAACAACAACTTATTTCTGGTCACATGCCATACATGCCGCCTCAATCAATGGCGATGCCAACAGGCATGCCGTTTCAAAACTTGAGGGACCCGCAGAGTTTTCAAATGCTTGTGACTTTGATGGATGTTATGAGAAACACCAACGGTGGTGAATTCTTACAGGCGGGACAGCCCTCACCCATGTATTCGCAGATTGAAACTTTGTCCAGCGCTCCGTCTGCCATCCGTGATGAACAAACACCGGATTCAATCGTTGCTGCAGACCAGCCCTACCCTCCTTCATCGTCTTCTTATAAATCACGTAGCCCAACTCCCGACGTTGTTGTGTTGAAGCAACCGGAAAAACAGCCTCGTCCTCCCGGACACAAATTTCGCACCGACACATCTTCTCGCGCGCCATCGACAATTTTGCTTCCTCCTTCAGTAAAGCGCAAAGCTATTCACGACGCCATGCCGCCCGCAAACCCGGCAGGAAACCTGCCTAACAAACGATCTCTCAAGGGCAAGGAACGTCTCGTAATATCTAACGAATCTGATAATGACGATGGCACCCCTCCTGCCGGTTCAGACGATGTATTTGAGCAGTCGCATTTGAGCTCACCGGGCCGTCCGAACGCAAGAAAGAATTCTGGAGAGGTGTTCCTGGATGATCAAGGGCAGCCTCTGACATTCTTTGTGCAGGTTGATCTGCAGGGGCGATCGGGAGTGGTTTCAAACATCAAGGTTGTATATTCAGGCTTTTTACGCATTTATTTTGGTTTTAACTACCAACATGCAGAAAAATAAAGGCAAAATCATCGGGAGTATTGCCGATGCAGATTATGTCATTCTCTTCACACGCTCGCAGACATTCCAGGGGCTCTTGAGTGAGGCCCATGCCTGCGACAAGGTTCCAATTCAGTCGGCATTCGTTGCCGACTGCATCGCTGAGAACACGTTGTTGGATGAACGCGAGTACGTGCTTGACACGGTCTCAGGCAAACATGGGAAGCGCGGCAGACCAAGTAGCGCATTTTTTGAATTTGTGCAGGTGGACAGTCCTTCTGCCAAGAAAGAGAATCAAAAATCTACGTCAAAGCTGAAGCCGAAGGCAAAGAAGACCACGCCTACAGAGACGCCAGTAAAGAAAGTGGAAAAGAGATCAGCGGCCACTTCCCCACAATTCTTAGCAGCATCTCTATCACCGTTCTCGAATGAGGTAAAGTCCCGCCATTCACGACGGTCTCCTACCCCTCCTCCCCCAGAGACTCGCAAATCTATGAGGGATGGGAAGTTTCACTTTACGCAGCCAGAAATTGAGTACTTCTGTCAGTATGCTCAATTCCTGCTCAATGAGGACCCAACGATGTCTACCACGGTCTTGATTCAAGCCATGCACAAAAAGGTATGTGGTTGCTTTTGATGTGTATATTCCATCTGTCCTCATAGAGCTGATTTTGGCATCCGTTGCAGATGCCACATCACTCCATTGGGTCCTGGCAGATGCAGGCGGGTTCAAAACTGAAAACACAACTTACTGAGATTCGCAAGAGGGCAAATATCGCGTTTCGCAAGTCTTTGAATGGGAATACGGAGAAAGCAACTGAGGGGGAAAGACCTGGCCCATCGAAGAAGCCTCGATTAGCTGCCTTGCCGGCTCCCCCTACTGTATCACAGGAATCTTTGGAACGAGAAGATTTTGAAGTAATTTGTGAATTCTTTGCCAATGGTGGAGGGGACGATGATAATGACGAGAGGGTATGGGAAAAGTTGTCACAGCATGTGAGCCGTTGCCTTCACATTTGCTCCCTTCCTGACCACCATTTCATTCAGCGACCTTGCAAAAGCGCGGAGTCTTGGCCAGAGTATTACACGACACATCAAAGTGAAGTTTATGCACATATTGAGGAGCTTGTGCGTTCCTCCAGCTAGCTGGACGATCTATAAGTGACTGGTTTTTATGAACTGTTCTGTCATGCTGTATCGTCAAGTATCTATTGAATGCACTCAAAATTCTGAAGGTGTGAGGCTCGATGTCAGCATTTAGTTCTAGATGGAAGTGAGGTGATGAGGTAGAGTGGTGCCTCTACTCGGAAGCATGATGGACAGGCTGAGGTACTGATTTGAAGAACTTCTTTTTCTTCTCCTCCTTTTCTTCTTTCGACCCGCCAGCAATTTCCCCTGCGTAGTCGAAGGTGCCCATAGCCGCACCGACTACAGCACACGATCCAAGTGCAACTGGTATTGAACGTGCTGAGGTTGACATGTAAGGTGAATGAATGATAGATCCAGCATGACAACCCACTTCGAAGACCCGCAAGAAATCCTGCTGCACAACCACCCGCAATCCCATTCAGTGCATCATTTGTTTCTCGTTGATTCGCTACGGCTGCCTCCGTAAACGCAAAAGCAGCGCCCATAGCAGCTGTAAATATGGAGCTCAACCTCGACACTCTCATATTGCAAGCAGATTGCTTTCTCTTACCAAAAGTTCCGATAGTGCCTCCACTACGTGTCAAGAACCCAGCAGCGCCTCGCGTATGCGAGCCCAGAGCATTCTGAACTGCACTCACAAATGCGCCGACAATACCTGCTTGAAGACCTATGGTAGCTGCATTTTGTAGTGCGGGTTTCGGCTCGAAAGCGTCTTCCGAGGGTAGTCCAGACATAACGGCTAGTATGACTCTATGAGTGATACGAACGAGGCGGGGGTCGGCGAAAAAGGTTTATTAAACGATTACCTTATTTGTCGATAGTCCTTTTTATTATAAGTTAAGAGCCTTTGTTCGATATCTTCCATCTCAACATCCTCCATTGTCATATCAGTGGAATCTGAATAGTTTACTAGCAGCTCAGCAATGGAAGAATCTCTCGAAGACAGTGACCAGATAGTTGCTGATGACAGCAACTCTCCGTGGTTTCAAGACCCCGCTCGCTCCAAGCCATTCACGCTTTTTAAAACTGTCGATGTCCGTGCTGATTTCTCTGGCTTGTCGATTGTGATTTTAGACAACTAGCATCTGTCAGCTCGACTTCGTCGAGGAATGTTACTGCACTGCGCTTTTCCCATGGTCAGAACAGTCTTTGGGTGCTCTGTGGTATGGCGCGAAGGGCAAAGAATTCCAGGACGGGCCATGGAAACAAATGATTTCCGATTGGTCTGGGGCCCTCGCAATTGGAACTATGGACTCTTTACTTGTTATCCCACTCAGTGCGTCGAGGCCACGCAAAGGCCTATTAGTGTCTGTACCAAAACAAGAACAGAACGTATGAGGCAAGATGCATGCACCTACTACTCGACCTAACTCGTATATAGACACCCGTAATGGCCGTGGGGTGGGCACTGCCTTTTGAGGGACCACTCGAACCTCTTCTTGTTTTCTCAGCGGGCAGCATCCTTTACATCTTGAACCCAGTGAAAGGCGAGATCATCGGCCACTTGCGTGGACATGGCGGGGTGAGTGCCTGCGCTCCTCTTTCAATCCGCTGATGGATGGTTCTCGTGATTAGCCGATCACATCCATAGTCATTCACCCCACGCATCCCTACTTATTCTGCACTACTTCAAGGGATTTTACAACACGCATATATGATTTGACATTGTCCCCGCAACAGGGCCCTGACAATCCTTGCTGGCCACCATCTAAAGCCCCCAGCCTAGGTGGAGCCCCTCATGGACTGCAAGCTAGCGAACCAGAGGGTATGGGTATAGGCCGATGCATTGGTGTTCTTTGTGGTGGTCCATCCGGTGGTCATGAGGCCGCCGTCCTGAGCGCTGTGAGTCTTGTATATTAGACTGATACCATGACTGATGTATGATCATGAGGCATTCCATCCAACTCATGCTCTGATCGCCACGTGTGGGGTAGGTCCATCCAAGGTTGCATGTTTCGCATAACATTTCCGACAATCGCTCAGCTAGATCGGGCTGTGAAGATTTGGAGTTTTTCAGCGTTATCTTGCAACAAATTTTCTCGTGAGGACAAGCCTCTTTTTAGCAGCAGTCGGATACACAAGGCACGCGTCATCTCCGTGAGTTGGTACGTATGTCCATGTAATTCAGGAACAGTTTTCAATTCGTCAACCACGCCAAGACAGGCTTAGCACAGACACTTTAGTAACTCATAGTGCGCCCGCTCTCATGAGACGTCGCGGTCGCAATGATGATGTATACTACGAAGATGGAACCGTGACGATTTTCCGGTGGATTGGCTTCGATAGATTTTTTCCCGCAGGACAAGAGATTGGGAAGGTGTTCAGGGGTTGCTCATCGGTACATTGCTATCTATTTCTTTAATCATGTGGCTGATCATTGTGCAGGATTATCATGAGAGTTGTATGCATCGACATTTCTGTTTGAACTAGTGGCTCAATCCGTCTTTGCAGCATCATTTACACTGATCTCAACCTCCTCGTTGCCCCAACAGACTCGACACGTTCATGTCACCCAGACGTTCACAGGCGACTACATACTTGCGTTGTCTCTTCCCGATAGCGTTCGTCTGTACAACCTCGCAAACTTCCACCCTCGCGTGATAGCGCCAGACCCACCCTTACGTGACCCGCCCGAACATGACATTGAATTTGAATTCAAAAATGTACGTCTAGACGATGAAGAGGAAGAGGAAGATCAACCGATTACAACATTCTTCGGGAAGTCACCCGAATCGCAGAGATGGGAGGTTTTAGTTCCTGGTGCGCAGGGAAGCGTGCAGGCTAGCGTGCTCGGCTTTGGAGGACAGTTACTGGTCACACTTGAGAAACGTAGGGTTTGCATCTGGAGAGAAACACTAAGATAACATAACTCTCCACATATGTAGAATTTCCTTGTTGTACATGGCGGATGCAATATTAAACCTGGTAGTTGTTACAATAGATCGAATTTATGAAATCTTGGCATTCGAGAAGTCGAGTTCAGGATGTGCGGCTTGGAACTTTTTCAATGCCTAAAACACCAATATTGGTTAGCCTCGGGAAGCTTGACACGGGAATTACTAACCTCCATCTTCTTCAGCTCGTCTGAAGTAGGCTTTCCCATTTGCTAGATGCATACTGAATATAAATACTTTTATAGATAATCAAGTACATACCTTCTGTTGGTTGTCGAACTAAAAGCACGAAAACAAGTTGGTAGAAAGAAACATAACATATGCTAGATACGCACCATCATCTTTTCGACCATGCCCCTGAAGAAACTGGGTAAGGACGAGCTTTGACTAATAACAGTAAGCATTACCTGGTTTCTCCATCAAGGTCGCTGAGCTTGCTGTTCTCTGGCTGGATCTTGCGAGTGTCGATCTTAGGGTGATGTGTGAGGATATTGTCCCACCACTGCTGTTTATTTAGCTTCTCTAGATGGATAAGAAGAGACTGCCGATCCTCTGAACTACGATTCAGAATCAGCATATGCATCATGATGCGACACCTCACCGAGTGTCCACGTGCTGTCCTCGAGTTTAATCTCCTTGCAGAGTTCGCCTTCCATAATTTTTTCCTGACCCTTGAAGCCAACACTAAGTTTCTTCTTCTGAATGACAACGACCAAATCTTTGGCTCGTGTCCCTTTCGGAACAGGAACAGTAATATCAACTTCGCCCAACTCCTGCTTCCATTTGTAAGGGAGAGCTGCATGCCATGATCTATGATCTGATCAACCTCTGATTAAGTGGAACCATACCAGCCTGTTCAACCTCCTCACGTTCCCTATCAATCTTATCGCGCGCCTCTCTCTCTTCGTTCGTGAGCTTGTCGTAATCGTTGTCTGAAGACATAAGTATGAAACAATCCTTTGACAATTCTACAAGTTTAAACGATATGAAAGAGATGGTGCACGTGAGGGAATCTGCTTTGTTTACCTTTGTGTATTATAGTATGTAAACCCAATTTGTTCCCGCTCAGCTTAGTCTCAACTCTTCTCTGTTCTCCTGACAGCTTTTGCTCACTGTGGCAGACAGCGGAGACATCAATGGCCACCAATGACTCTTGGAGCGATTTTGAGGTTTGTGTTATAAATCTTACATCATATGCTACTAAATCGTTACTCTAGAATTTGCGGCACACGGTCAAGCATAATACAGTGGATAAGCTCAAACAAATTCTTACCGGATTTAATGAGGAATGCAACACTGTAATTCACAAGTCTGGAAAGAAGCAGGACCTGATAGAGAGGATCGTACAGCAGTTGGAATTATGGCGTCAAGCCAACAATATCGACAAATGGACCAAGGCGAAAGTTATATTATACCAGGTTCGCAATACGGGAATGTGAGTGCCATTTCATGAACTTGACTCATTTCGCGTGCGTGGCATTTCTCATGCGCCGCATTTCTGGGCTCCTTCGATTAGCTACAGCATTCATGTGTGGTGGCATCCTTTACTCCCGACACAGCACTGACCGCGCGCTTGACCACTAGGTACACAAGCTCCCGTATGCCAGGAGCGATGTCATCCCAGCCATTACCTTCGGTTCCCGCAGCAGCATATAGTTCAGCTTCAAACACAGCTCGTAGCGGTTTCAATGCGATCCCCGCTGGTCGCTATGATCCCTATGCTCCTCCACGGCTACCCCCGCCACCAACTACAGGCGCTGGCCCGTCGGCTGTGTCCAAACCAGGTAAGATAAGTGGATGCACTGCCTAGCTCATTATCACGAATACATACAGCAGGTATGCGCTTTAAGGCCTCTCCATTCTTTCGTGTAGATCAAGCTGTCTCTGGCATTGTCGAGTGTCCTGGCAAGTGCATGCTTACTTTTAATAATTGGGTCAGGTTTAACCATTTCCTAGAATCCACAAGCTCGACTGATCGAAAACAACAAACCTTAACTTTCACTCTCAACAGCGAGCAGGCGATGAAGCTGAATTCGACAAGGTATGTTTCTGCCAGTGAATTAGATGTAGCGAGCTTGACACACCATTCTAGTGCCAAGTTCCAGCTTCGATTATACTGTACCTCAAACACGTTTTATTCCTCAGGATTTAGGCCTACCACAGCACTCTGTCCGATCGAATTTCCTCCCACGTGTGAAGTGCGAGTCAATGGTGTGCAGCTGACGGCGAACCTGAAAGGTTTGAAGAAGAAGCCTGGTACTGCTCCACCTGCAGACCTTGGGAGGACCGTTAGAACGACAGGTCAAAACCGAGTCGAAATGGTATACGTGAACAGCCAGCAGCCTATACAGCCCAAGGTTGGTGGACCTGTCATCTGCACGCACATTTTGTCTTAGTATCGCCAGCAGAAATTCTATCTGATTGTCATGCTTGTTGAAACCACGACTGTAGAGCAGCTCGTGGACAAGCTCAAGAAGGGCAAGTACCGCAATCATGAAGACATTGTGGCACAAAGTAAACCGTTCATCACACGAGCAAATTATCTATTAAATAATAATTCTTACAGTGAATAAAACCTCAAGCGAAGATGACGATATTATTGCCGGATCACAAAAGATGTCTCTAAAATGCCCAGTATGGACGTCCTTCACCCGCTTGACTTTTTCTCATGGTAAAATGGTCTAGCTGAGTTTCATGCGAGTAACAACGCCGTGCAGATCAATACTATGTCCTCACCCGCAGTGCTTTGATGCATCCTCGTGGTTTAACTGCATGGAGCAAACAACAACGTGGCTTTGTCCTGTATGTGAGAAGGCTCTAAATTTTGAAGATCTCATAATCGATGGGTGCGTTCTTGTTGTGTCACTGAATCGTCAGTTAACCAATATATATGCCAACAGGTATTTCGACCAGATTCTGAAGGATACTTCTGAGGATGTCGAAGATGTTATTGTTGAAAGCGATGGGCAGTGGCATACAAGTGACAATAAGTTTGGCTCGGCTTCCTGGTTGGCCTCGCATCCGGGGACAGTTCCGTTCAGGTTATCGCCTTCTCCTCGCGAATCATCACCAGCATCGGTTGATGAAGAGGCTGCCGCGAAAGCCCATGCGAGGAAAAATGTGGAGATCCTTGTGCTGGACTCTGATGACGAGGACGAGGGCAGAGTCAAGCAGGAGTTATCAGATTCCTACCCGATGAACACCTTATCCAGCCCTGCCTCCAACGCAGGTCTTCCGACAACTGCACGGCAACCCAGAGGCGGTGATGTCATCGACCTAACAGCCGACTCCGACGAGGATGAGCCCCAGCCACCACCCATGGCGCGGAGTTCTCTGGAGAAGCGCAAGGCACTGTCTGGTGCACCCTCGCCTACAGAGCAAATCTGGAAAAAATCCCGGGTTGATTCCGTTCCAGCACCTCAGCAACCACAACCTCAAATATCTCACGCGGTACACCTTCCACCTGTATCGCCGGTTGCCAATGTCATACCTATGAGTACACCTCGGTCACCCGCGACATCATATCCTACCGGGCCGAGCAATTACGCTGTCCCTCAATTACCTCCAGTACGTTACCCCAACACAAGCTTATACGTGCCACCTGCGTCAACTACTTCTCCTCATGAGACCGTCCGTAGTCCATATGATACGTACAATCCCAACGGTTATTATCCGCCCAGACCTAGTGGTTCTACTAGCCGACCAGGCGTGTGGCCTTAATATTAATTTCGCATTGCAGGACCAGTTTATTCCGTTACTATCCGGCTGTTTGAGGTTGGGTTGGCTATAATAATCATTTGTTTGTCGCAGGGATAGCGTAATATGCAATCACCTCTATTTACGTATTCAACCATGAATATATCAGAATATTAGCAGCAGAACAGAGGCCGCCCGGAACGTACCTACACACGATGCTGTTCAATCGGTGAAGAGCGGAGATAAAACATTCCGGATGATTCCGAATTCCTTTTTGACGCGAACTTTTTTCCCTGCTTAGCTCTCATCCTTCCCTCCATCCTTCTCTACTCAGCCTTTTCTTTTCCTGTTGGCTTTCTAATTAAAAAATGGCCGAAACCAAGAAGGTCAAGACTCCCCAGGATTTCGTCGGTGAGTTGCCCGTCGTCGTTGCCTGCCGTGCAGCTCGGTGTCACGTATGGAGCGCTAAATACAGTCTCTAACAGTGGATTTCCTGATGGGTGGTGTTTCTGCTGTACGTGTCAATGCTGCTGTGCGGTCAAGTTTTCGACGTTGAAATTGTGTTTTGTAGGCCGTTGCCAAGACGTCGGCAGCCCCAATTGAGCGCATTAAGCTCTTGGTACAAAATCAGGATGAGATGGTACGTTCTCTATCTTATGGCCAGTGCGCAAATGTCTTACACATCGCCTTTCAGATCAAGCAGGGTCGTCTGGCTACTCCCTACAAGGGCGTTGGGGATGCGTTCGCTCGCACTTACAAGGAAGAAGGCCTTGTCTCACTTTGGAGAGGTAACACTGCCAACGTGATTCGTTACTTCCCTACGCAGGCCTTGAACTTCGCATTCAGTGCGTTCTCCGTTCGCTCTTCTATGGTTCATATCTGACACCAATTTTAGAGGATTACTTCAAGTCTTTGTTCGGCTTCAAGAAGAACGAGGGCTACTGGAAGTGGTTCGCTGGCAATGTTGCATCTGGTGGTGCCGCTGGTGCTTCGTCGCTGCTCTTTGTTTACTCTCTCGACTACGCTCGTACTCGTCTTGCAAATGATGCCAAGTCGGCCAAGGGTGGAGGAGCTCGTCAATTCAATGGTCTTGTTGATGTGTACAAGAAGACTCTCGCTTCCGACGGTATCGCGGGTCTCTACCGTGGTTTCGTTCCTTCAGTCGTCGGTATCATTGTCTACCGTGGTCTTTACTTTGGTGTATACGATTCGCTTAGTGAGTCGACTCAACCAACTCTTGATCATCACTAATTGTGATTATAGAGCCCGTTGTTCTCGTTGGTGCTCTTGAGGGCTCGTTCTTGGCTTCCTTCGCTCTTGGTTGGGGTGTTACCATCGGTGCTGGTCTTGCTTCCTACCCTCTTGACACTATCCGGTGAGTTCTACCCTATGATATCAAATCGAATGACGTACTCATTATCTCCAGTCGTCGTATGATGATGACCTCTGGTGCTGGCGTTCACTACAAGTCCATGTTCGATGCTGGTTCTCAGATCGTTGCCAAGGAGGGTATGAAGTCATTGTTCAAGGGTGCAGGTGCCAACATTCTCCGTGGTGTTGCTGGTGCTGGTGTGCTTTCGCTATATGACAAGCTCCAGCAAGTCATGTTCGGCAAGGTCTACTCTGGTGGATCAGGTTAAACGCCTTGCATCGCATATTTACTCGGGCTTTGGCTCCATCCTTTCTTTTACGTATCACGATTTATTTCGATAGACTTTATTCCATCTCACTGGGTCCCTCAGTATGGTCTCTTCTACATACTCCCACACTAGTAGGCCTTAGTTCATACCGAATGCAGAAGACATTCACGACCAATATTTTGAGGCAAGATCTGGCATTAAGTCTGTATTGTTCATTTCTAACCCCTCACGTGATCTACCAAGATATAAGCTGTTCCGAACTACTACTTGTATGTTATGTTTGGCTCTCGGCGTTGGTTTGCCAGTGCTGTCACTTTCAAGTTGCGACCCTACCAAGAGTCCTGTCTCGAAGCATGCAAGAATGCCCTTCAGGCTGGTGCGACACGCATCGGTGTATCCCTTCCAACAGGGGCAGGTAAAACAACTGTGTTCATATCCTTATTGGCACAGATCTCTCCACCATCTCATTCTCCATCTACATCGCGCTCGTTAATTATAGTGAATAGTGTTGAGCTTGCAAGACAAGCTGCTGCTCAAGCTGCAGCACAATTCCCGCAATGGTGCGTGGAGATTGAGCAGGGCAGCAAGCATAAAGCATCTGGAAATGCGGATGTGTACGTACTTGACTGTGTATAACTCGCTTCTCTCATCTCGATTTATCGTTATTGAACAGGACAGTTGCCACTTATCAGACACTCCTACAACCTCAGCGCCTTGCCAAGTTTTATCCGGGTAATCTGAAGGCGGTGATTGTAGATGAAGCACACCATGCTGCCGCCCCATCGTGAATACCCTCATTTTTCCTCATCTTTTGGGGCTATTAATTCAAATTTTATGCACTTCACATAGATACCGCCGAATTCTTGCGCACTTCGATCCTGCAATAAGGAGCCCCGATGCAACCTTTCAGCCTCTGCAGTTGTCTCGCCCTATTCCAATTATTGGCTTTTCTGCCACATTCAGTCGTCATGATGGGCTGGCTCTTGGCTCGGTTTTTCAACAAATAGTTTATCATTGTGATTTTCTTGAGATGATAAAGGAACAATGGTCAGACCATCTCAATCTGACCATTAGGATTTTTCTCAATCTGCCATGGTAGGCTCTGTGATGTGCGTTTCACATCCGTCAAGGCAAACATTGACTTGCGCAATGTCACTGTAAACTCAAAAACTGGCGACTTCAATGCTACAAGCCTGGCGCACATCATCAATACAGATACCGTGAATAACCTTGTCGTGCAAGCGTGGCTCGACAGAGCGAGTAAGTGATGTTTCGTCCTTTGAGGCAGTCTCGCAATCTTATATCTACAATAGGGCAGCGTCAATCAACACTTGTCTTCTGCGTTAACGTTGCGCACATCCGAGCGCTGACAAAGGCTTTCCAAGGTTTTGGAGTTGATGCACGTTATCTGCACTCCGGGACGCCTGCTGCTGAGCGACATGCATTGATAACCGCCTTTAAAGCAGGCCAATACCCTGTGCTTGTCAACTGCGGTTTGTGTTTCACGGTTGGTTCTTTTTGCGACTTATCTTGGGACAAACAGCAATTCTTACTGAGGGCGCCGATATTCCCAACATCGATTGTGTTATAGTTACTCGCCCGACTCGGTCACGTAATGTCTTCACACAGATGGTAGGTTGAAGTGCATTATGTTGAACGCTTCCTGTATGCCCACCATTCACTTTCGATAGATCGGGAGGGGGATGCGGCAATCACCATCGACAGGCAAAGAGAACTGCCACATAATTGACTTTGTCGACTCTACAAATCGGGTAGCTGGTGTGGTCTCGATTCCAACGCTATTTGGCCTTGATCCTGAGGAACTTATCGACGGCAAGGTGCATTTCCGTTTCATGAATGTGGGGCTAATATCATGCCTAGATGAGTCCGTTGAGACATTGGAGGCTCGTGCTCAGATTGACAGCCTTCAGAACGTGAATGACGAACAAATACCAGTTGACAGCCGAGACGATATCCCCGACCCGAAATACATAACATATATCGATTACGAGAATCCGTTCGCACTAGTTGATGGTTGTTCAGGTGCCCCTCACGTCCTAAAGCTCAGCGCCAATGCATGGGTAGGGTGTGGCGAAGACGTCTACATCTTGGAGTGCCTGGGCAAGGGATACATCCGTGTTGAGCGCGTTTCTGCTGATGAGAGTCAGTTCGACAAGTTCTGCTCTAATCCTTCGTCTCATGTGCCATTCAGAAAATCCGACACACTATCGCGCTACATTTACCGAGGCGACGATGCACATGCCATCTGCGAAGGCATTTAAAGTAGCACCATTCATGCGGAAAAGGTTGATTATGACTGCGGAGACACTCAGCGATGCAATCCGAGGCTGCGACACTTATGCAGCGCAAAAGGTTCTTCGTGGACCATTGGCGCTAGGGTATACCTTCGTTTATATACCAGTCATGATATCTCTGACACGCAGAAAGGCTGCTTCGGACTGCAAAATGGCGGAAAGCGCCTGCATCCGATAGCCAGAAGAACTTCATCTATAAACGACGCATCAAACGCGCGCTAGATCAAGATGCCGCCGCCGCAACCCTGCAGAACATAAACAAGGGCGAGGCAGCCAACATTATCACTCGATTGAAACATGGAGCCAAGGTATGGTCCATATGTACATCTCAGCTGATGCTTATACTCTTGAGAAGGCCTATTATGAGAAGAAAGCGAGAGAAGCGAATAAAGCCTCCCAAGTAGCAGAGAAGGAGAGACGAAGGAAGGAGCGGGAGACAGTTCAGGTAGGACCGCTAGTGGTCCATGGTCCGTGAGGCACGCTAGAGACGGTATCATTATTATCATCAATGGGAAAGTTGTCCGTGCAAGGATGGTAGCAATGGCGAAACAGCAAGCGGGCTCTGCAAACTTAGCAGTGCTGCATGCTGAGCAATGTCTATCGTACGTTGTAGGCTTATTGTGGAGTGGAATGCCTTCGGAGACTGCACCAATGCGGCCAGCAAAGCTCCGACCAACGAATCTCCTGCACCAGTTGTGTTGACCAACGCATCGCTTGGGAGTTGTATTGCAGGAAAATGCTGTAAAACTACGATATCACCCGACGTTGGCGAGTGGGACACCACACAGCGCCTATGATGGTTAGTCGACTCCGTTGACCACGGTGATTCGGCCGCATCATCTCCCGTGAAATGCATTACGACAATAACTCCCAAGTCACCGCACTTGATGACAAGATGTCGAAAAAACGGTAGGAGATTGATTGCCATTTGGGCAATACCCTTTTCAACAAGGAAGGCCATGTTGCCCCGTGGAGTATCGTGATTTGATGCTTCTCTTCGAGAAAGCAGATCGAGGTCTGTGCGGAACTTCGAACCAAGTCCGAGGCCGTCCAGAACCCGCCACCACCGATCATGTGAAGTGAGGTTCAGAAGTTGTGCTTGTTGATACAAATGAGCGAGCTCGAGCAGGTTAGGAGATGCAAAAGCAATGGGGGACCATGCAAGCTGGTCGAGATTACTGGCTATAGCGGGAAGAATCGAAGCTGACTTGACGACAGAAGTTGGTTCACTAAATTTTGAAGTAATATTAGCAGCTTCATTGATAAAAACATGCATGTGGACGAACAAAAACACTAGCAAGCACAAATTTTAGCCACACTTCCGCCAACTTACATCAACGAAGAAACTTACCATCAATGCCGTTTCGAAGACATTCGCTCACTACTACCTTCAGTGCATCTGGTGATAGGTTCCCATCCACTGCGAGTAGTTTTGGTTTGTGTGCCAATATAAATTCACGTGCCTGGCAAGAAACTCATCAAGCCTATGATGAGCGGTTATAGGACATGACTGACCATATGTCCATCCATATTCTGAACGAGGTCCATGTCAGCCACGCCTGCCCTCAATCCACCCGATTTCTCCAGAAGCAGACTGCACACAGACGACCTGCCTCCATGCACGGGAATAAGACCATCTGTTCTCATCCCTAGCATTCGTGTCTCCTCGCTCAACAGTCTCCCGAAAGAATCATCACCTACTGGAGACACTAGCAAAGTTGCGGCCGAGAACTCTTTACTATATGACGAAAGGACTCGATGAGCAGCCTCAGCAATATTACGGCCAACGCCTCCGAGTGACATGGAAACCTTCCCAGGAGATGTAGACTGGTGGACAAGGTCCGAATCTGTAAGAGGTTGGGATGTAATGTCTACTGCTGCACAACCAACTACAACCAACGAAGCGTTCGGTAATGGTTGCCCTTTGAGATCATCAGTAGTGCCTGATGAGGCGACGTCATATGCACTGTGAGGCTCATCCGGTTTTCCTCGTATTCCTATCACAGGATAGCATTGCTAAGAGAAACAGACATCACTTGCTATGTCTAATGATTGATAGTTCGCCTCACATCCTGGTCATGTCTGTCTTCAGCAAGTTTCGCGTATTCTACTGCAATTTGACCTCCTATGCTTGAAACGTCAACATTTGAACAAAACCTCCTATATCAATTTCTTACCAACGAGTGCAGTATTCTCGACAAGGGCTATGTCTGAGGTCAAAGTTGAGCAGCGAGTGACGCCTAGGAAGGTTCAATACTGACTGCTAGCAAGTGATTTTCCTTGTGTTAACTCGCCAACCCTGTTGAGAAGCCAAGGAGTGACAGCCTTCCCTAGCTTACTGATATGTTGTTCTTCTGATTCGTGAACAGCTTGTTCGACTGCCTCTTGAAGGACTGACCCGATAGCCTCATATTCAGCAGGGATAGGGACCGCAAAAAGGGCACCATTAGACATGCCCAGTTGCCAATGAGTATCTGTGGATATCGATGAGTCCGCCGAACTGAGTTATGTACCAGCATTCTCACGTAGAATATGAGCGGCTGTTTTAGGATCATTTATCCTCCAAGGCGACTGTGAAACTAGTGAGCCAAGACACCAACATTTAGTACACTCGTACCTCAAGACCGCTTCGACCGGTGTAGAAAGCCGGAAAATCGTGTGTCTCTGCGTAAGATATTACTGGTACACCAAGCGTTTCCTGTGTGAACGAATTAGAGACAAATCCTCCAAAACATTTCTAGCAGCTGCACCAGATATTCGAGAGTTCTATTTGGTCAGTTTAGCGACAAGCGACAGAGGTAATACTAAGTCATACCGCCTTATATCTAAAATGGATTTCACTCCAGCCGAAACCAGACCAACTGGACAACGCGTGAGTTCATGTAGATCAGCTGAAACGTCCATTGCTAAGACACGGGGCAAAATAATCAGAAGTCCCGTAAACACTCAGTGTAACTTACTATTCTCCCCGCCGCGATGGACTCCGCCAAGCCTAGGAATACCGCCTTAGAATACAAGAATCCGAAATCAATATTCCCTGACCTACCCTCCAGTGGCAAAGACCTAAAAAAAAACTGTCATATTGACGTGCAAGAATTTTTGCCCCATGCGCACCTTGATACCAGCCAGTGCAGCAAAGATCAGGGTGGAACAACATGTAGTCCCGCCATCCTTCTTTAGAGCAATTGCAGCTGCAATATCTCGCCTGGACAACTTCACGGCGTTTGCGTTTGAGCGTTGGTCTGCAAGACGTTCTAGTTCTGCTGGATGAAGTCCAATTTTGATGCGTCCCCCAATGACAGCGATGGTGGCTGGTATACTCCCTGTGGACCTGACTTTCCTCTCGACTGATTGGGCCATCTCCAATGAAGTCGGGTACGGCATTCCATGGGTAATGATGGTCGATTCGAGAGCAACTACAGGCTTTCCGGTGGCCAATGCATCCTCCACCTCGGGGTGAACATCGATGGGAGCTCGACGCTCCCGAGCAGCAGATAGACTCGACGCCTTCCGTAGTAAAACGAGACGTCGGTTGGTAAAGGTTCCCCGAAAGGAAGCTTGAAGCATTGGATATCAAGGAGCTGAAAGCAGTAGTGCTTGAAAATTGAATGGACTCCTCGGGACGGTCGTTCTTGCAGCCCCAGATAGTTATTAATATTGGTTCACGTGAGTCAATTCAGACTCATGGAGATATACTCGTTATCTTAGTTTTCGCGCTCATACAAATTTCAGATGACAACTTCCTATCCAAGCACCTCGGTGGAAGCGAGAGAAGAAGTGGGCAGGAGTGTATGCGTGCTCTCATACAAGCCATTGGAGATCGACAAGATCATAAAATCAGTCAGCGATGATGGTGCAGGGGCAACAGCACTCTTCATCGGCACGACTCGAAATTCATATCAAGGTACTAACCATGTATATGTACCATATTCATCCATGCCTTAATATTCACCACCTGCTACGAACAGGAAAGATCGTGACACGTCTAGAATACCAGGCGTACAGCAAGTTAGCTATCAAAACCATGACAGACATTATCCGAACTGCACATCAATCGGTCACACGCTCCACCCACTATCCAACGCACGCAACAGTACCCTCCATCATTTCCTGCGCTGTGCACCATAGACTGGGGACGGTGCCGGTAGGAGACCCCTCGATCGTGATAGCGGTATCTTCACCGCATCGGAAGGAGGCATTCGTTGCATGTGAGCAGATCCTCGAGGAAGTGAAGCAGAAAGCACAGATATGGAAGAGGGAGTACTACGAGGGCGAAAAGGAGGAGGAGGCGGAGTGGAAGGCGAATAGCAACTAGAATGGTGTGATGCTGAGGATGGTCTAAGTACAGCATGGGGTTCGGTTCTCCAGATGTCGGACAACAGAACTAATCGATCTTCCACTTTCCCGAATCATCGTCCCCATCAGGGCTGACCACAAGTTCCACAGCCCACAGGAACAGAGTAAACATGATATTCGCCCATCGCCACCAGACTTGTGAAGAGGGATCTAGAACTGAGCAAAATATTAGCTAGACTCTGAAAAGTCATGTAAACAGAAATACATACGAAGGAGGTGCGAATATACCATGACGAAGATTAGCTGTCTATACGTTAGAAGGATCCGTGTCATAATCGAGGTCTAGCATAGATAAGCATCAGCAGGAGGAAACCACAGGGCAAGTGCTCGTACCGGTCGTCCATCAATCTCTCCTTGGTCCGACTCCCAGTTGTCAGCACCGATCGTAGGTAAAATACGTGATGCAACTTCCAATATTGAAAGACGATAGAGTAACGCAACGAGTACAGGCTTGGGAAGGGTATTTGTGATGAAATTTACAAGTGTCTGTAAATGTGGAAGGATATTTGAAAGCAGGGGAGCACTGGGAACCGTCAGTAAGTATGAGTACATGAGACAGCAGTAGAACATACTAGGAGGAAGCAGGGTCCGAGAACGATGTTTGATCAAACCCGCAGAGCCACACGTTATATGCAAGAAAGAGTGCAAGGAGAGAGGCCTCGACAACGTTGGTGCGTCGTAATCGGAAACCGATGAGAACGAGGAATAGGAATGCTGTCAATGCCACACCCAACAACGTGGAGGACAAAGGAGATGCGGCAGCTGCGGGGTATGCCTGTATAAGATTTAGTATGTGGGTGATTGAGGAAGACACAAAGCAGCGCGCACAATGACGACCCACCACGCAGCTACGACGAATGCAGCTGCTGTTACGATGAGAATCACGAACTGGTAACTTTCTGCTTCATCCGCAATGCCTCTGCCTATTTGGCCCGCTTTCTGCGCGAACAGTAGACTAGACAAACCCTCCATGGCTACGTAGGAAGGACCACAAAACGTGAGGAGTCTTCCCCACCAATAGACTGCAGTGGTAAGCCAAGGCTGTGCAGACTGCGAGAAGGCATTGAAAGTGACGAGAAGGAGAAAGGGATGCATTGGCACCTGCATGATGGAGAGCGCGTTGGATCCCCAGAGCAAGATGAGAGTTCCATGAATGAGGGAGTGGACCGAGAGCAGAAGTGAAAGCAATAGAAAAGCTTGGGTTGAAAGCGTTGCTAGCGTTAATGGTAAGAAGAGCAAGATCTGTAAGGCTGTCGATAACCTGGATGTGAGTGTATCGTTAGATGCTCCAGAAGTGTTGAATGACACCGAATCAAAGACCTAGCAGTATGCGACAAGGCGCTCCAGAGTAACCATGGGTTCATTATGCTGAAGGATTCTAAGAACACGAAGAAGCGATGAGGGAGAAGAAGAAGTTGGTCTGCAGCGTGATTTTAGTGGCTATTACAGGGTCTACACTCGAACAGGCCTTCAGCGAAAACGCTAGCCCTAGCGCTGAGGTATGGACGACGACGGGACGTATGCAACGTTATGTAACAATCAGGTGGCTTGATGCACACTGTACAGTACCAATAGATACTGGCGATAGGTGGTAGTAGAAGAAGAAGAAGGATGCGAACATAGGGAAGGCCCGGGGAAGCGTCACACTTACCAGCGTCAATACGTATTATTCATTCACAGCCGTTGAACGCAAGGGTCTATAACGTGTAATCGACATTAATCTGAGTCATCTACTATACACATCCTGATAACAGTGGAACACAACAAAGATAGCGATGGATAGGATAAAATGCGACGAAGGAATCACAAGAAAAAGATCAAATGGACAACTGAGGGGCGTTTTCGCGAGGCTGGTCTGGAGTCAAGGCTTTACGTGGGCTGAGGAGGCCCTTGGCCGCGGCAAAGTCAGTGTCACGATTCTGCGCCGCTGGGTCAGAAGGAGAGACATAGAATTTGTCAATGATGGGGATTTGGAGAAGGTTCATTTTGGGTGTGATCACGACCATGTTATTCGTGCGTATCTCCATCCAGTCCGCTTTTTCGAAAGTAAGCGGTTCGCTGGCAATCTGTATTTAGAGCGATCAGAAATGAGAATGGGTTGGCAGATTAGAAGGGTTCCACCATGATGATATTTTCTCTTTTATCAGCTTTCGCCATCCTGTAATGACCGCCTTGGGCGTACTCGCTGAATGTCGTCCCAGACGAGAACCACTGTTATTAATTGTGATCAGGACACCCTTGTCATACGATACAGTGATAAAACCCTACCAAAGACGCAGCTTCGTCATGCCGAGAGGAAATGTAACGCGTTGCAATAACACTCTCGCCATCCGTAACGCAAAAGTTCATCAAGCTTGGCTAATCGACTCTCAGCAACACTGCGCAGGAAAACCAACTTCAACTCACCTCAGTGATACCGGCTTCTTCGGTATACAAATTCAATGTTGCAATGGTATCCAACATTGCCTGCTGCAAGCTGCGAGTGGTAAAGCTCTTAGCCTTTGGATCGGGAAGCTGCACATGCACAACTATGTTTAGACGAAAATAACGAAAGCACCAAGAAATATACCTTCGACAGCAGTAGTGCAAAAGCGCACTCAGAGTCTGCAAGATATGGTTATGATTCACTCCTTCTCACGAGTGAGTTCTACTCACCAGTGTTCCCCTGCACTATATTGAAAACATCATCTGACAGATCGGCCTGCAGTCGTCGCTTAATCAGATGAAAGCCTGCAATACCACCGTTATGCATAAACTATTTACCAAAAAAAGTCAGCAAGGGCGATCATACGGACGTACACATCGTGTCGTACCATAAGTTTCCCATATGTGAATGGGTGGCAGTTGTCCAAAGACAAAGAACCAGTGGTGGTCGCGCGGACGTGCCCACTAACACAATAGTTGTTCAGCACGATTTACCGGAGGAGAGGGCGACTCACAAGACAAGCGGCGACTTTATTTTCTCGGCTAATCGGATTAAATTTACGTTGTTCCATGCCTGATGTGAAAAAGCGAGTTAGTTGATGATACACTCTGGCGACAGGTCACGCGTACTGGCGAGACGGAGGTAAATATACAGGGTTGGCTGCCAAGTTCCTCGTCGTGGATCGAATCATACCAGCCTGAACATTTAGATTCCCAAATTTGTCATTGAGTGATTCAGAAAACGACTCACCGACCCCAAAGCCGTCACCGTTGATCGGTCGACGACGGTCGAGACGTAGCCGCGAATCAAAGGCCTGGTTTATAATGGAATGACAGGGTCGAGTTAAGAGCTAAAAGCGGGAATGTCAGTGTCTTCTTTTCAACTATCAGCTCTGAATCAGCTACTAACATGAGACAGCTGCACAGGTGATGTGCCCTTGTAAATCACGAAGCGGCACATGCGCGAGTGTGAAGTCGATCCAGGGATATTGGGTTTTAGTCGATTGTAAAAGTCGGTGTTATAGAATAAAATCGGACACGTAACAGGACTGGAGTCATATCACTGCAGCCGCACTGAATGCAACTGGAATTCGAAGTGAGTGATGAATGACTTGAGATTTGCCTCATATTACGTCTTATCGCATGTGCACGTGATCGGCTGCATTGATCAATTAATGCAAGTTCCCAGCAAGATTAATACAAAAAGGTAAGCCAACTAAATCAGACCATCATTTAATCAATGCCAGCAGAACTTGATCTGGTACTCTGACCGCTGCGGGGTACACGTGGGCAAGTAGTTTATTTCTATTCCTACACATCGCCGGTTTCCAATGTCCAGATATAAACGTGACTGTGTTTGGGTCATAATTCAAAGAAATTCTTTTGGTCTTTGTGACGCATCACCACCCGCTTCATCGTACACGAGACCAGCGACACGAAACGCGAGTTCTAAACCAGAAAAACACCATAAGCGCGTGATCTTTAAGCAGGAGGAAGCAGCGTCACCATCAGCCTCGGCGCGGGTGGCCGCTTCAGCATAAACCCTGACTACATCCTCCGTGCCACTTGGTCTCACGAACGAGCGACCCCCTTCGTACTTACGCACAAGCTCATCGACCTTGCCCTGCAGTCCAGGAGGACTGACTAGGCGTCTCTCCGCATCCTCCGTCTTGAACGCGTTCCGATCACCTACGACGACTTTCACAAGACGGTTCGGGAGGTCACAATACATGGAGTCCCACTCCACACCACTAAAAGACTTGTGTGCTAGAACTGCTTCCACTAGGAATGCATCCGAGAGAGCATCGCCGACTGTTTGGTTAATCACGTCGATGATATTCTTCAGGTTTGTGAGCGCTGGGGAAGGTTTGTGGCTAGAAATCAATTCCTGAGCAGCGGGCGAGAATAAAACCGTGCCGTGCCCATTGGCCTCGAAATAGACCCCAATATCGTACTGTTCTGCAGCATGGTGCAAGTGTTTCACACCTGTGGGAACACACTTGACAGGAAGTCTCTGAGATTGCAAAGTCAGATTTCCATCCATACTATATTCATTGTCCCACTTACCCCAGAAAGGTATTTTGTTGAGCTTCCGTTCGCATATGCCGTCTGAATGACGCCGACTTTGATCTGCTCATCCAATCCAGAGGCCTTCACAAGCTCAACGATATAACTCGCCACAAGTGTCGTAATCTTGTCTCCGTCGAGCATATGGAACTGACCACGTTCATCTGCATAATAGTACATAAGACGATCGGCATCCCCATCTAAACTGCAAGCGCGCTGTCCTGGCTGCAGAGTGATAGAAGGAGGTAACTTCTGGTTGACTTTGACAAAGTCCGCGCCACACGAGTTGTTCAGTGCGCCAGAGGTATGCAGGTCAGCGTTCACGACATTGATATTGAAGACATCCCCAAGATATGCTTTGAATCTCTCAGCCATCAAGGCACCAACGCCATTCGCACAATCGATGAGTAATGGCGGCGGGGTTGGTTTGCCAGCCTGTGCCGGAAATGAGCATCATGTATGCGCATATATGCATCACCCACAAGCAATTTTTTGAAGGCATCGCTTATTTTCGTAAGATATCCTTCCTCGGTATCCTCGCCGTACGAATCTTTAGTACCTTTGGTATTGATGGTCCTCACCAAGTAGTGGAGCACCGGCGTTGTGGTAACGCCAGCGTCCCTATACTCTGCCTTGATCGCTTCCAACCCATCCTTAAGGGCTGAAACAAGTTGCGGGCCTGTCGGACGTGTGTCCCTGGCATACACTACACGAGCGGGCATCGAGAGGTCTATTTTGGTCGCCTTTACCAATTCATCGACCACAGCAAGGAAAGCAATGCTATCGGGCGCGTTTGCAAGTGCAGTAGCGTATTCCTCCCATGACGACTCAAGCATCTCGCCGCGTGGGTCAACGAGTTTAACTCCGTTGTCCTATAAAGCGGTGCACCAGTTGGATCCAAGGTGAACAGTGCATGTATGGAAGGACATACAGGCTCCGGATTGTGTGAGGCAGTCACCATCACACCGATCGTCTTTCCATCCAGTTTCTTGCTTCGAAGTGCTGCGAGGACACCCACTCTGAATAGTACTGAATCAAGGGTCTTCCCCCTAGTCGCTACTATCAGATTGATGAATGTGTATTAATCAGACGCAAACGTACAGTGTTCTGAAACCTGCAGTCCCATACTGAAACTTGATAGCTGAAGGCTTTGGGTGAAGATCAGATAGTTCTTGTATTTCTTTGACGGGGAGCATGGTTACACAATGGTCACCGAACGAGTTCTGATCATGATGGTCATGGAAAGATGATCATTATGTATGAATTGCAGTGTATCACGTGATCCTGTTGTTGCAACGTATGTGCAAGACTACAGCTGATCCCAACTTTCCCTTTTTTTTGGTCCATGCTGGCTAAATGGTGGCTCCTGTCTTTCTCTGGCTTCTGCATCTTTTGCATGCCTCGCTAGCGTTTCTGACAACAAAGTTTCAAAGACGCCGATATTTCCACCCTCAACCGTTAACTGCGTACCGCAGCAAGCTACCAAAACACTTGGCGATCATTCTGGTCTCCTATGACGCGGCAAATTCAAAGCACACAGAAGAACTGTATTTGGAATGCTTAGTTAGGGTTGTTAAATGGTGTAGAGCTTTAGGTATAGAGCAGCTTACCGCATATGATGCCGAGGGTAAACTTTTTGTTGGGATATTGATATTATTGTTCATGTTGAACGATCCTCAGGTACACTGTTAAGGTGCTCTGACATTATCCAGGAACGCCTAACACATCATGATGATCTACCCACCGACGAGAGTGACTCAGAACTCGAATATCCGTTGACTCCTCCACTTTCTGAGGCCTCAGAATCAAGAAGCCATTCGCCCGACTTTGAAGACTTGTCTGTACAACTCAATGTTACAACGGTATGCTCCTTCAGGAAAGGCGCTCCGCATCGTAGGCCAAGAGAAGTTGCGGTTCGCCGACGAGCGCACCGTAGGTGGAGCGTTCTTGCAGTCACGAAGGACTCTTAACATGACATTCACAGACAAGCATTCTCATTGTGATCCTCTGACACTCCATATAATTTCACGCAGTGCTTCAAAAGCTGCCATTGCATCTGCTGCACGTTTCCTTTTAGATGAAGAAGTTCGCAGGCGCCAGAACAGTCAGGACCTGGATCACGTCAAGGCATACGAGCTTCCTATATCTGAATTGAACTCGATGTTAGAAGGAAGGTTCACTCTGTGTTGTATTTCGCCCATCTGACTTATGTACCAGGAGGTCTGCCATCACCAGACTTCATGATTATCCATCATATCCGCTCGCAGGATTCCCCACCTCCTCTCGAACTACACGGTTTTCCTCCGTGGCAGATTGCGCTGACAGAAATCCAGTAAGTTGCAAATCGTATCACTATTTGGATTGACACCTGACGTGGCACAGCCGAACTATCGCTCGTGACGTCGCTCCCCTGATATCAAACGTAATCACCGAGGAAGCATTCTGTCGTGCCTTGGACGAGTACGCCGGGGCTCAGTTTCGATTGGGGAGGTAATTTCATCCTGACAGTAGTCTTGCTGTGCGGCGCTCGGACACGTGTTTGAGGTTCCTAGCAACGACGCATATGTTGACAAGATACTTAGATTATTGTTCATTCTAATTGGAAATTGAGAGCGGTTCTCTTCAAACGCCGGTATCAAAAGTACTTAGTAACACACGCACGGCCACCACTCGACCTCGGGCCGCGCGATGCTGTGTTGCTGTACGTGTGACTCTCCCAGACCTTCCAACCTTTGAATGACCTGAGGCACCTACTGGCAAGTGGTCGAAACGAAACTCACCTGAAACTGATAGACACCAAAACCGGCATCGGATCCCAACTCGACCCGCGCTCAGCCCTGGCAACATTTTCACATCGGCCTAGATCTCACTAGCACTGGCCAATTGGATTTGTGGCGAACCCGTCCTGTGTTTATGATATCAGTGTGTTCATATGGCTCGATCGTGGCTATAATAATGTTGGCCGCGAGATGGAATACAGCATAAATACGCCCCGCCTTATTCTTGTCTGCACCTCAACTTTTCCCTCGGACCGAGTCCATGATGATCTCCGCCATGGTCAAGCTCGACGTTGCACAACTACCAAGGGCCTCGACTGAACCCTTACAAGCTGGCGCTAAAATTAAGAAAAGAATCATCGTGTGCTGCGATGGGTAAGCCACTTAATGAAATCTCGGGCGCTACTCTCATCTCACGCCAATGTTCTTTTAGAACCTGGCAAGACGGAGTGATTGCGAAGGAGGGTTGGCAGCAAACCAACATCCTGGTGCGTTGTCCATGCACGTTTGGGACCTTAATACATATTTGTTTTTCAGAAACTATCCCGGGGACTGGAGCATCAGGATACACGATCGTAAGCTCATCAGGACATGTTCTTATTCGTCATTCATATACATCGACAGGGGAGTTCCGATTCCGCAGGTCGTGTACTACCAATGTGGCATTGGAACCGGCCAAAATTTCTACTCTGAATATGTCGAAGGTCCGTGGGATGATTTTATTAATATATGGAGATTATAATCTTTCTTTGAATCAGGTGCGACAGGAGGATCCCTAGGTAAGAATCAATTTTGCTCGCTGATTTTAGCGAGGATTTATTATTCTATATAGGTGAAAAGGTTCAAGAGGCTTATGCGTTCATTGCCCAGTAAGTTTTGCCGAATTTATGCTTAGCTGCGGCTTATACATCTCCTTGCAGAAACTACCACCCCGGCGATGAAGTAAGAGATTCGTCAACATCTCAATTTTAGACTAACGTCATCACCTAAGATATTCCTCTTTGGCTTCTCTAGGGTATGCAATGGTATACTAGCAAGGAATTCGTCATCACTGACGTTTTCATTAGGGTGCATATACCGCACGGATGGTAGCCATGTTCATCGTAAGTAGACCTTTTGTCGAAGATGCTCATCCTATAAATGAGCTTTCCTTTAGGGCGCCATCGGTGTCCTAGACCGCACCGACATGGATAACTTCGCCAAGATATTTGTTACGTACCAAAAACTTGGCAAAGAAACTGACCCACAAGGTTTGTCACACTGACTATCATTATTCCAACATTTCTGATTGCACTTCAGAGATCGAAAAGCTGGATGCATTGTTGAGCCAGTGGACCTCCCCCGATTCCCGGGGAAAGAGAAGAGCTTATTCTGATGATAACTCTTTCTCCATAAAGTGAGTCTTGCCAGTTTATCCACGGCAGCAACGGCGGCTAAGATGCGCCTTCAGATGTGTCGGTGTTTTTGATACTGTCGGTTCGGTTGGTCTACCTGAAGAATTGACGCACAAGTCGCCTTCCACAAAATCTATTTTTGGCTTTCCCAACAATGAACTTGGGGAACATATCGAGCGTGCATACCATGCGCTTGCTATCAATGAAACCAGACTAGACTTTGTAAGTTAGTCGAACGCTGACCTTTGGAGTTCCTTCATCCATTTATTCTAGGACTGCTGCAAATTTGTGCAAACGGACGGCGGACGACGGAAAGGGCAGATTTTGAAACAGGTAATTTGTATCTTGTTTGGTTTGTAGATTTTTACTCATGGAGCTCTTCACAGTGCTGGTTTTCTGGTAAGTTTCGGGACAATACAATTCTTGTACAAATATAAATGATGAACATACGTTATAGGTGAACATTCAGACGTAAGCGATGGTCGTTTATTATCCCAACTATCTGCTGATTATGAACCAATAGATCGGAGGTGGCTGGAAAGTACATGACTTATCTGATATAACTCTTGCGTGGATGGTGGTGAGTACCTGAATCTATGATGCGATTGCTTTTGAATGAGTTGCTCATTATGTAGGCCAATATCGCTGACATGCTGTTCATTGATATTGCATACATCTCTTCGCTGTCAAATCCAGTGGCTCCTTGGGGAAAGCAGCGCCCACATGAGTAAGTCGACAAGCATACCATAGAGTTTGTTTGGAACCATGCTCATATAATTATTGCAGCGCACGCACCGGTATATTCGTATTATCGCAGGCAAATGTCAGAAAACTTCCAACAGTCACAGATAACATCACGCACGAAACATTCCACCCCTCTGTTCTTCAACAGCAACCACCGATCTCATTCGATTCCGCTCTTCTTTGCGAGTTGCTACCTGTGGAGGAAGAGCTACAGAAGAAATGGCTATATATTGAAGTGGAACGCCAGGTAAATGGAGCAGCGCACACACAATCATTACCTGGGTCCCCCCGAGTCGGCTCGGTCAGCCAGGCAGACTCTGTGGGAACACGTTCGGGTCGTGGCAGGGGGACATTCCAAACTACTCGCGGTCACACGCATACATCTCGGTTTGGAAGCTTCCGACACATGTTGCCCCCCTTGTCGCTGTAATGAATTTTAAATACAAATAAATCTTTCTTACTAGCTTCATGGATGGAGCTTATATATCATGTTATTATATATATTATATGTATGTCTTCTTTATGAATTGTTTTGCCTAACGTGCGCGCGATGCACTTGCTATAGCTACTGCAGTCGCAAGAAAATGAGGTCGGAGCTTTGTATGTACTAATTATGGCGTGGCGGTCGGCTCTTAGCTGTGCTCGAGCCGCCTCGCTCGTTGGAGAAATATCGTTTATCGTCACCGATACGACTAGGATGCCTTGAGCAGTTCTTATCCTTTGGACATCCTTTCGTCTACTCCGTTGAAGCACAGAATATATCTAACACATGGCTTCAGAGGACGACATCTATCGCGGCAAGGTCCCCCCTGCCCTACCTACCATTGCGGAGTCGGTGGCACCTGCATCATCTACTTCCTCATTGACATCATCCGGGTCCTTCATCACAGGTCGCTTGGGAGCTCTTGCTGCTGTATCAGAAAATGCAATTACCCGTTGGGCTCGAAGGAGAAGTTCGTCGGCTTCGACTTCATCATCTCCTAGTTCTACTACATCTTTCCATTCTTCTATCTACACGCCTTCTCGCCTTCGCCATAGTCGATGGCGCAAGAGACGAACAAGCTTCGCTAACATGCGTTCCACACATTCCGAACGTGAGGTGGCCGCTCGTCTTAGGGTCAGACAGGAAATCAGACGTGTTGATAGAGGGTTTACCCTATATCTACCACCGAGTCTGAATCCCGAGATCACCACGACCCGGCGGTTGTCGGAATCCTTGGACCGACCTCAGCAGGCCATCTCTCAAACAACCTCTCAGGTTTTACCGATTATCCTCAACCGTTTGGAGGCTGCATTGAAGAAGTCATCAAGAGCAAAAAAAGGGAAAGGGAAACAGCGTCAATTCAGCCCTAGCACACCTCCGCTTCCCCTGCATCATGATTATATGTCTCAAGGTATGCTCAGTCGACCTGCGTCTTTCGGTGACCTTTCCTCCGCCTTGCTGTCTCCCGTCCAAGGAAAACAGAAAGAGCTCTCTTCAGTGAATCGTACGCCCAGCGAATCGGCTCCCGGAGGCTCGCCCGAGCTCACTCGAGCTCCCAAAGCCTGGTGGCTTGACGTCGCCAGTCCCACTTGGGACGACTTACAAGCAATTGGCAAGGTAGGTGCATTCGATCCATCAGCATGCCATACTGATTTGATGAGTAGCTTTTACATATCCATCCTCTTACACTTGAGGATATTCTCCAACAAGATCCGCGCGAAAAGATGGAACTCTTTTCAAGATTGGGTTATTATTTTATCTCGTTCCGAACTATACAGAATGCAGCCGTCACGCAACCGAATTATCAGGGCACTTCAAGTGATGACGATGTTTACAAGGCTGACGACGGTGCTTTAAGAGAGGCTAACATATACGTGGTGGTATTTAAGGAAGGTATTTGCACGGTAGGTTCGCATTTTACATCAGATTATAAAGATCATGCTCAATGACGTTTAGTTTTATTTCACCGATGTCTCAGGTGGGTCTGCATATTAGTTGAAAGACTCGATGTTTAACCTTGTCCAGAACACATAGAGAAAGTGAGGAATAGACTTCAACTCCTCCAGGACTCTTTCAATATGTCATCAGGTAACTATTGTATGAATTACATGTTGTTCACACTGACGTACTTTTAAGACTGGATTGCTCATGGCATATTGGATTCTGTCGTGGATTCATTCTTTCCATTCCTTAAGGAGATCGAGAAACAAGTTCTAGCTGTGGAAGCTCTCGTATTTTCGAGCAACGGCGTCTCCCACACTTCTTCGACAAGCACTCTTGTTGATTCCATTCATATACCTACAGATGATCAATATGATTCCAACATTGAAAAACTGCCAGATACGGTTTCGAAGGAAATGGAAGAAACACCTTCCAGCTACTTTCCCAGATTCACTCAGCCACCATTCTTCCGACGCTTAAAAAGCGGTCTTCAAAATCTGAGGAATAGTTTTGCGACTACCCGTGAGGTCAAAACACAAGCGACGACAACAGATACACTACTACGCATGGCTAGGGCGAGAAGACTTGTTACCTCCTTGACTCGCCTTCTTGCTACAAAGTCGGAGGTCATATCACAAATCCGCAAACGCTTTTTGATCAGTGGACGACAAGCACCCTCCCCTCAGGCGAACGACGACCTTGACATCGCCATTTACATGGGGGACGTTCAAGGTAAAGAGCTGATTCGACTGTTGACATGCAACTTTGAACTGTTTTTGCAGATCATATATTGACTTTGCAGCAATCCCTTTATCACTACGAGCACATGCTCAGCGATTCTCACCCAGCATATCTGACCCAGCTGCAAACTCGTCTTGCTATGGCCAAAGGATACGCTGATAAGATCATATTAGCGTTGTCTCTCATCAGTATAGGGATTTTGTGCATTCAAATTCCGATAGGTATGTTATCAGCTGTCCTCTCAGTAGTGTCATATTTACCTTGTCATAGGATTATTCTCACAAAACATCAAGATTCCAAAAAATGGCATTCATCAACATCCTTCAGCCCCTTATAATTATTTCGCCATGGTCATACTTTTATCGATTGGCATTCTGGTTGTTTTTCTCACTACCGTACGGCACTGGTGGAACCAGGCAAAACGTACCCGATCAAAGCTTTCATAGAAACTTTTTCATGTTTGCTGTGAAACCCTAGCTATGAAACGGTGTTGAACCTAATCTAAAACATCGATAGCGTCATGTAATTTATAGCAGCCAAGATATGGGTATGTAGAATTCGTGTAAATCGTAATGGAAAAGAATATAGATGTGCAGGCTTTAAGGACTTTCCAACGTCGGACGAATTGACTCTTAAGAATCTCGTTTGGTACCACACAATGTAAGAACCTGTTCGGTCTCCTCTAGAACAGCTTTAACTAACCGACGATAATTATAGTCAACATTAGCATCTCTTAACAGGCTGTAAATACGAGGACAAGTACTCACCCTTTTCTCGATACTGCCCATGTTTCTGCTCGAGCTGCTTATACCCTACTCGAAGTTTGTCCTCTTGATCCCGGATCACCTCGTCCTCGCGTTGTAACTTCTCTGTCTCCAAGCGTAACCTGGCCAAGGTCTGCGTGACATTTCGACGTAGAGCATTCATGCCAGCGAGTTCTTCATGATATGTCGCGCAAATGGCATTCCATTCTCGATCTCACGGACAGACTGGTGAACCTCCAATGTCATCGGAAATGGGACATAAACCTACCAGCATGCTCGATTTCACCCGCCGCAGCATTATACTTCGAAACCCGATCGGCCCAGTCGCGGTCCATCGCCCAGGATACGGTCTTAGCGGAGAACGCCATGCTCACACGCAAGTCACTGTTGCTGCGTTTGAGGCTACTGCGTCTGCGAAGCGCATTTGGTTGGGGAGGGGAGTCGCTGGTAGGTTCATCTTCGGAAGGAGGTGTGTTTAGTCCTTCGTTTTCCGCGATGTGAACATAGCAAGGTTCAGTGCTCGGTACATGAGCAGCTACAGGACTCTCGACCATGTTCAAGAAAACCGCTGAAGTTGAACCATGGTACGGATGAGGCAATGGTTCGGGCGAAATGATCGATAGTTTGCTGACTGACACTGGTGCTGAGCAATTGCTGTGATCGGTACCGACTTCTGATGTTTCAGGAATGACGTGTATAGTACGCGTGATTTCATGAAGACCACTCTCAGCAAATTTTCGTGCATCATATGACATACTCCTGGAGTGTTTGTGTTGTCGCATGCGGACATTGCTGCTGTCTCGGACCCTGCTCTCCTGAGTGATGCTGCTATCATCGAACCTATTCTCATGTGCGATGAAAGTCGCGTGTACTTGGGTATCCCTGGCCTCCTGGTGTACGCTACTTTCGTGGACCTTGGTTTCGTATGATTGGCTTTGATGATGCGACTGACTCTCGTTTAGGATGATGGAGCTCGCAACGGGGGAAGGTTTGTGATCGCTTTGAATAGAGCTCGCCTTGGAAGAGCGGGCGCGTCGGGGAGATGTCGGGAGAGCTTTTGATGGGTGATGATCAGAGAGTGTTGCTGAGCGACGGGAGTGGGTGGATTGGATGGATGGTCGACGAGATATGGTGTGTTGATGAGGAACCATATTTGCGCAGCGATCACAGCAGAATGAATTGCGTGGGCGGATGGAATCGTTAACGGGCATCTTGCTGGATTCATCAGGCTCGCCGTACAGGCGAATCCACTTCTCCATCTCTTTTAATCTGAAATCTAGTGGTGCATGAATGGACAAGAAGGGGACCTTCGCCGAAGGTTTGCCGGCGGAATAAGAATGAGCTAGCCTCTGGCACTTTCTAATCATCCTATCCTTGAGGTGCCGTATTTCGAGGATACGATCCCAAGATGCATCGAGCTGTTTGGCGAGCTCAGATTTCTCTGCTTTGAGCAGGCGGGCGTATAACTGAGCTGTGCGGGGAGGCAAAAGTACCTGCAGTACGTCTGATTGAGAACCGTCAAAAAGAGAAAGTTCTTGTACCTACTTTGAGTTCGTTTGGGGTATCTGTGCACTGGAGAAAGCGCCATCCTGTTTTTTTTGTGACCTCATCTGAGGGCTCTAGTTGACCTCTGACCGGACTGGCATGAAGGTATTCCAACGGAGGGAGGGTAACAGTGCTAGCAGTCGAATCTCTGCGCATTAGAGTCGGGAAAGCGAAGGGGGGAAAGACTTTATTATAAAGGCAATATTATGCATATGGAATTCTCATTATTCGATCGGCTGGTTGTTTGGTGACAAGCTTTGTACACACCAGCGTGCGCAATTTTTTACACATGTATCCCCTTGTATGTACTGTAGCTGTATACACTATTATATTCAAGGCTATGAAACATGCGGATTCGTCAAGGTAATCCGCTGATAGACCCTTCATGGGGATCCCATGTCCGCTTCCTGCTCCTGTCACAAACGAGGGCAGCCTCGAGTTGTCAGGGAATGTCGTCGCGAGTACGTGTCGATGAGTACTACCGCCAGCATTATGTATTGGCCGTCGATGAATGAATGAATCGTGATTGCGTCCACAACGACGCGACTCTACTAACGATTGCAATTGCTTGGCTTTGTTTGTAAAGTCGACGTCCGTGCCGAACCAATAGTCGTTGATAATTATCTTCAAAGAAATGTCTACTACTCCTTCAGCATTCAACCTCTTCGGAAACAAGGATACTTCGTCAGACAAGAAAGATGCCAGCACATGTATGTTCTCTTCAATGTGTCCAACAACTTTCTCATTAAAGACGCTCCATTGTATATAGTGCCTGCGACCAGCCTCTTCGGCCTGAAGCCTGCGACCGCGGCAGCTACTACCCCTGCAGGTGAGTTATCTGCATGTAGCATCGACGACCCGTTTGACTATCGCGCAGCATCAACACCACCAACCAATTTGTTTGGTGCAAAGAACGCCACTGCCCCTGCAGGTGAGATCACGTTTTAAAGATGAAATTGGTCCATCTTCAGCAGTCACACAGCACCTGTGACCAACTTGTTTGGTGGTAAATCCACAACCACAACCACCGCCACGACGAGTAAGTATGTCTTATTGGCACGCCCTGTCTACAACTTCATTTCCCCCAGCCGCACCGCAAGTGCAACCAACCCTTGGACTGTCAAAGGAATGTGAAAAGCCAAAAGATGGTATGGGCATTTTCCGTCAAATCGATCATTTCCATCCATTCATTACTACTCTTAGCGTCCACTGTCACCACCACTTCAGTAGCAGTGCCTCCACCATCGGCACTCAGGGGGAAAACCATCGAGGAAATAGTAAATAAGTGGTCATCTGAACTGGAGGTGCATGTCCGGGAGTTCAACAAGTTCGCTGGTGAAGTGGCTGTGTGGGATCGAGCCTTGATGGAAAATGGTAACAATGTATGTTTATTCGCTTTGCATTTATCGGATCTGTCGTCTGACAATATACAATACAGCTGGCTGCTCTGTTTACCCATGTCCAGGCTGTGGAGCGGGAACAAAATGACATTGATCAAGCTCTCGATCACATCGAGCAACAGCAGAAGGATCTCTCCGCGACGCTGGATGCGTACGAGCGATCTGCGGAAGAACTTTTTGGAGAAAGCGGCACTTTGCGGGCGCTCGATACTGGACCCGCTGACACCGAGCGGGATAAAAAGTGAGCCCTCATATTACCTTAGTTTGAGACTGCACGATTTTGATTGCCGCTCTCCATCAGTTATATGCTGGCCACAGAGCTTCATGCTCACCTGGACGATTTGTCTGGATCGTTGACACAGATGATTGATTCGGTCAATGCGCTATCTTTAATACCGAATGGGTCACAAGGGACAGTTGGCAACGATGATCCCATGACCCAGATATCTCAGATCTTGAGCAGTCATTTGGACAGCCTGCAATGGATCGATGGGGCTGTGCGCGAAGTCGAGGGTAAGGTAAATGAGGTGGAGAGGCACGTACGAGAAGCGGGTGGAGTAAATACGGTAACGGGAAGCGCTGTGACAAAGACTAGGGGATTTGGGATAAACCGTTGAACTTTAGTGTCACTACTTACCTTCCACAGGGATCCCATGATATTAGTATGTTCTTGCAAGCTACGAAATGCAAAATGACTACTGCAGCACTCACATCACACCCCATGCATCACCGCTCTATAGTGATAATGTGATTTTTGTACCACTTTGCTATTCCTACTTGGAGTGAGCGGCAACGTACGTAAAACACGTGGGATTACACGTGATTGTATACCCGGTTGGACAGAGCGGCTGTAAGTCTTCCCACTGGTCAACACACCTCGCGCTATATAACACTGGACCTCTATACATGTCGTCAACGTTGGAAAAATATGAAAATTTCCTCGTAAAAAACGTCTCTACTATCTCCACCCTCGAATCCTCATTGAGGTCTGTAACATGGTTTCTACCTGGACGGTTCAAAGACGCCGATCTTGCTTCAGAGGGTCGTCAGTATTAACATTGCTATAATTTTTTGTATGGTTCAAGCAATAACATGTGTCTTAGTGTCCGCGATACTTCATGTGTCCAGCATGTATCATGATACACTCCTGGCCAGAGTTGTGCAGAGTGATCCCCATTGGAAGCCTATCCTTCCTATCCCATTGCACACGCGCTATACCCGCGCCTGGTCAGACAAGGTCACATTATACAAATGGGCTGCCCGATCTCTAGAGCTTATTCGGTTCACTCAACTCCTTATCGAAATGCTGCTTCGGAGGAAAGTCTCAGATAAGAACCGATGGAGGGGTGTTGTGTTTCTCGAAACTGTGAAGTAAGTTTTGACGCTGATTTGAGTTCGCGTCTGAATTCCTTTTTCAAGAATGATTCTACGGTTTACGCTACTCAAGCTCACGACAAGACCACTTTTATCTCCTCCAATTCCAGAACGTGACATTGATCCAGCATCGATGCCTCCTAGCTCTACGCATACTTCTCCGACGCTTGCTCCCACTTCTCCATCGTCATCTTCCCCACCGACTCCGGATCACCTCAAGAATAATCACATTCCATTACAGCCAAATGCTTTGATGATCACCCCTCCACCACCTGCCCGTGCCGATACATCAGTGGAGGATTATCTCCTCCCTAAAGCTCTTACAACATCATCTGTCAAGCCTTCTATGCTACTGATGAAGCCTTTTTCATCACCCTTGGAGTGGGTTTCTGAGTGCATCTATATCATTCGCCCCTTGGTTTACGGTGAGTGCAAAACATGGGCCGGGACCTGACATGCTCACGACTTTCTTGTAGCGACTATGTTAAGCACCAAGAAACATGAGAGCAAAGCTCTTGTGACTGCCTTTGCCATGGAGCTCATCTCTCGTAGTTTGAGGCGGACGCCATCACATTCTGCAGATCTAGAACGTGAAGAATATGCCCGCAGGGACAGGGATATTCTCTGGTACCTTCTGCGTGGTTCTGTATGGGAGACGTATTCGAGGTTTGTACATTTTGTGCCACCCTTGTTGAAGCATGATATTTAAAATATTTTTAGGCCCAAGGTTGAGGCTGTCGTGGAGAAGACCGCTAATACGCCAATCCTTGGTATCCTCAGTTCCTTCGTGAAGGATTGGATACCTCTTGTTGATGAATATTATTATTGTGAGTATTTTTGACAGATCCTTGCTCTCGCTGACAGTGACTGGCGCCAGACACCGCTCCTTAAACGCTAGCGTGCTATCTATGTCATCTTCCTCCCGATTTCATGTACAATATTGACCCTACGCACTTAAACATTGATATAGTCTCGGCGTCCCGGCGCTCCACCTTTTCCTTTTCAGGAACCAAGCGAATTCTTGTCGGTGACCTTGCGCGAATTTGTTGGTGTTAATGCAATGTGCACGTGAGTGCCGGAGTATGAGTATTGCAATCTAGAGACATATCTGGTTCTCCTGCTGTCTCGTTCCTCCCTCAGTCCCTTATACCAGACTGAGGCACTCGTACACGCACTTAGGATACTAATATTGGGTGCCTATGTAGATTCATTAATCGTGACCGTGGTGCCCGGAGATCCGCGATTCTCGTCCCACTAGCGGTGTTTCCGTCACTTGCGTGGTATTATCGTGATGTACACGATTGGTTGGCCCACTTGAATTGGACCCGTAGTACGCGGAAGTTCACGATTCGCATCTTCTAATCGGCCACATCATGATGCGTCACGCTAGTGATTTAAATTGCTGACGTCAAGGTGGAGTTCTATTAGGCCAACGTAAATTACGTCAAGGTGCAAGTTCCGCAAGTACTTAGGTAGACCGAGATTGTTAACGCTTTATGACATTTCCTACTTCTAAAGCTTCATGTCTGGTACTCTACCTCCAGTTCTCCCAGGTCCTCGTCGCATCGTAACTTCGCATGATAGCGACGGACAAGCCGTGGTTTCAGTTGATGGAACAGTTGATTCATCGGTGTGCATTTTATCCAGGTTACGATGAGTACAACAGAATGACTTATCATCAAATCAAACCTAGGTGATGTTAGAAGGCTTGCATGGTCATCGAACGGGCAGATTCTGGGCTTCTACTGATGGTCTGCCAACGAATGATAACAATTGTTCGTGAGTAGTACACCTGAAATATTATAGCTCAGTGGTTTGAGATGAGACACAATAGGGAGGACGGCGGAGCCCGTCAAGTGGGCGACTTCGGATTATTTGCAAGTAATACGACCAACTTCATATACAGTGACCTTGGTCCTGGAGTTCGCACTCCGATGGTACGTAGAATTGTCTGACACATACAAAATTGATGGAACTAGGAGAGCAGCATCGGACTCCCTCTATCGACTATAATATCCTGAGTACGTATACGTTTTTTCCGTGCGCAACATAGCCTGACTGGAGTATACCATGGATAGTCCGTGGTGAACTCATTTTGATAACAGACGATGGGAAAGAAACGCACCTCAAGAACGCAGGAGATGTTGTGATTCAGAAGGGGACAAATCACGCCTGGAGAAACCCTGGGAATGAATGGACACGGTGGGCGACCGTTCTGGTCGATGCCAAACCAGCGGTGGTAAATGGACAGGAGCTGGGATTGCTTTTGGAGATGGACAAGTAAATTCGGAAGGTCTGCATCACCGAAGTAGGTGTGCATATAAAGTGTTGTTTGAACAAGTTGCTGAATGTGTTCCTTACTCAGATATGGAACATTCAAAGTCTGAGCATCGTTTGCGTATTATAAGTAGTATCTGATAACAATGCACGTACTAGCTGTTCGTGCGAGGAAAACGATCTTTCCTCCTTTGTTACACTAGTAGTAGCAGGAAAATATATCATTGAAGATTGACAAACAGGCCGCCGTCTACTAGCAGTTGCGCGCCGGTGACATACTTTGCGAGATCGCTGGCAAGGAATACCATAGGCCCAGCTATATCGTCGGGAGCTATATTTAGGAGATCAAACTTCAGCAACAGCAGACACTTTTAGCTGAACCGTACCACCAAGTCTCCCGAGCACAGTCCTTTTGATCGTATACTCCCGCTTTTCTTCATTCGCAAGGTCCTCTTTATTGATGTCTGTAGCAATCGTGCCAGGAAGTATAGCGTTGCAACGTATGTTATACTTCCCAAGAGCGATAGCACAACTTTGCATCATCGACACGATACCTGCCTTTGTCGGCGTGTAGTGACTATGCATTTTAAAAGGTTGAGTTTCAATCGTCGATGTATCAATATGCGAACCATTGAAATTCACCGCCCACGAGTGCTGAAATGGAAGCCAGACCGATGATAGACCCGCCTTGGGGGACCTGGCTCTTCATTTGACTTGCCACAGCTGCACGAAATGCGATATTACCTCAGAGTCGTATTGTCATAATCATGAGGTACACACCTTGTACCACGTAAAAGGAGCCATCCAAGTTTACTTGTCGGGTACGTTCCCATATAGCATGGGGCATCGTCAAGAACTCAGCGAATGGACAAATTCCCGCATTACTGACGAGCACATCTGGGAAGTTCGAGCATCAGCTAAAATATCTCTTGATTTACAAGTCCTACCGATTCGTCCAAACGCTTCGACGCCTGCTTCGACGATCTATTTTGGATGTTGTGAGAACTTGAACAGCTGGTTGTTTATAATTTAAACAGCGCACCTTTTGTGAAGTCTCCGAGTCCGCGATATCGCCGGGCACACCGACCACTCGACAGTGATTGTGAGTTGTTACATATATCTCTTCTTTCAAAGACTGAAACTCTGCTTCGGTTTCCTGGTCTCCAAAGTAATGCAATATTAAGCCAATTGCACCATGTCCAGCAGATTCGACCGCGCATGCTCGGCCAATGCCTCGAGACGATCCAGTTATACACACGATCTTGTCCGCCAGCAAAGCCATAGTCAGACGACTCAAGGAATCCCTCTCTCTATATACAGTGCCATCCGGAATTCCGGGATGATGTACGAGTGGACGGTTTCGACCGGTCCGCGAACTGGGTCTTCTATCATCTTGTGCTCCTCATGACCTTCGCCACAAACTCATTACACCTCCTTTTGATTCTATAATCAGGGAACGTGACTCGCACCAAGGGTCATTGGGACTGTCATTCGGCTGCTTCTCCCGCTGTATTGTATGTTATAAGGACCCATGATAAAGGGAAATGGGTGTTCTACAAGCGTGCTCTCCTCTCCAGACTTGAATTCAACTTCATCATGGGACAGGCCAAGATGTGCGTGTCTGATTATCTTAGAACGCCATGAAGATTTTAAAATTCACTTTGCAGTTACTATGACTCTGACGCGGACCTAGGTGTCCTGAGCAACAAGAAGATTGTGTTCCTCGGGCAAGTCTTGAAGTCCGTTAATGCCTTTGGACCCCGTTCATTTTATTTCTTAGCTTTGGAAATCAAGGCTCTGCACAAGCGCAGAACTTACGCGACAGTGGCATTCCTAATGATCAAATCCTGATTGCCAACCGGGTAGATTCGTATGCTGAGACTGCGAAAGCCAAGGGCTTTCACGTCGAACACAACTTCGCAACAGCTGCCGCAGTGGCAGACGGTATGTATGAATTCATACCATTCAACTCTAACTAATCGCAGGAATTCCTAGTGCTTTTTATCCTGATACCAGACCAGGTCCAACCCCGCGTGTTTAATGAGCAATTCTCACCCAATTTGAAGAGTGATACCACTATTGTTGTTGCTTCTGGGTATAACGTTTTCTTCAACTTGTTGAAATTTCAGCCAGGGCAGGATGTCGTGATGGTTGCGCCACGGTAAGTCGGTAATTGTACATTTTGCCGAGTTACACGATCCCTGACTATCGCTTTTTCACAGGATGATTGGCTCTTCAGTGCGTTCTCTCCACGAGAGGGGTCGTGGTTTCCCTTGCTTTGTTTCCGTCGAGCAGAACGGAACCGGTAAAGGCTTGGATGCAGCTCTTGCACTCTCCCGCGCCATTGGTGCAACCAAACAGGGAGCTATTGCTTCGTCGGTGCGGGAAGAAACGATGATGGATCTCTTCGCTGAACAAGCCCTCTGGCCCAACATTATTATGATGTTCAGGTTTGAATACCGCCAAAGTTTCAAACGCCACCATAAATGACACAGTTATCGTCAGGGAAGCTTTCAATGTCCTAAAGGATGCTGGGTGCTCAGACGAGGCTCTTTGCTATGAAATGTGAGTTGTTGTTTAACAGACTTTATTTGTAATGAATACACTCCCAGGTGGATGTCGAAAGAACCTGCAGAGATCTTCGAACGAGCCGCGGATGATGGTTTCGTGGCACAGGTAAGCATATGTACGAAGTAAAATGACATATGTTGCTAATGCTTAGTAAAAAAAATAGCTCAAGCACCATTCTACTATCTCTCAGTATGGTCAACTGGGTGGTTCACTCAAGCTCGAAGGAGGAGCCATGCGGGAACACTTCAAGGACATCCTGTACAACCAGGCATGATTTTTCTTTTCAATTCCAAAACCTTGCTGAATTCTCCTATGCAGATATTGAGTGGAAAATTCTGCGAGGCTTTCAGCCAAATTGAGGATGATCTTGACAAGGAAGGTGATACGAACCCCCTGAATGAGCTGTATAAACGATCAGAGGAGATGGAGCTCGTCAAGGCTGAGAAGCGCGTCAGGGCAAGGTTGGCTGGGCTTTTGTAGACAAATTTCATCGACCCTATGTAAGGCCACAAAGTTTAAGTACTTACGTGCCACCATGCATGGCCACTTTTTTGTCTCCAAAAATCATATTTAGGCGTGTGGCTGTGTTGACACACGAAGTTTTCGCATGTTTGTTCCGAATCACTGCAAGCAACTCAAACACCGTCCACCACAAGCGAAACTCACCGCCAAGCAATATGGATGTAGACATATCTCCCAATCGAAAATCGTGCGTCTTTCACACTTATGATTTATTTTCAACCCACCCACTGATACCCTTATGAGGTCTCGCAACCATTCCACTGATACCCATCGCACGAGGCGGTCTCTTCGTTCTGGCTCGCACGAGCGAGACCGTGACCGTCGTGAAAAGCGCAAAGAAAGAGACTATGACGACAAACGACGACGCAGTCGCGACAGAGGAAGCGAACGAGATTATCGTGATCGCTCGCGCGATAGGTCCCACAGGGACCGCGATCGTGAAAAAGACAAAGACAGGCGTCATCGTGATGATGATAGACGAGAGCGGGGAGACGTCCATCGCCGTGACCGTGATGGGGGAGACCGTGACAGGCGCCGCAAGAGGGACGAAACAGACGAGCCCCCGGATGAGCGCTTGAAGAAGAAGAGATACGATGACATGGACGAGTCTTCTGCTGTATTTCCGCTCAAGGACAGTCCACGAAGGGGTCATGACCGTAGAGAACGCTCACGTGAACGTAGGTATCGTGACCCACGAGACGAGTTCGATGACCCCCCTCGGTTGCGGAGGGACAGGGATCATGCGCACGACAAACATCCCCCCATCAATGATACCTCACTCAATGAGGAGGAGATAGACAAAAGCTCGTTAAAAATGAGTTCCCCGCCAATCAAGTGCGTCACCTTTTTATTACCATGTCTCATTGGCTCATAATATTCAGACGACCCTCACCTACTTACGAGGCTCAAGAAGACTACAATCCCGACGAACCTAAAGAAGACGATTCGGAAGCTCGGTCGGTCTTTGTTTCTCAGCTTGCCGCTCGGCTCACGGCGCGTGACCTTGGATACTTTTTTGAGGATAAACTTGGCGAAGGGACCGTAATGGATTCTAGGATTGTCACGGACCGGTTGTCACGCCGTTCTAAAGGGTGCGCTTCATCATTTCCTGAGATTATTCTCGAGATGCTCATGCCTTTTGGTAGTATCGGATACGTCGAGTTCCGGTCGATCGATTTGGTAGAGAAAGCTATGTCATTGAGCGGAACAGTCGTAATGGGTCTCCCTATCATGGTTCAATTGACTGAGTCAGAAAGGAATAGGCTTCATCCAGGAGACGGGTGAGTTTTGCATGTGTAGCGTGTTTCTGCCATCTGATAGTTCGTCGAGGAACCTAAATCTTCCACCCGGCGTTCATGCGCCTCATGGAGCTATGCAGTAAGAAAACTTCTCAGCTACTCGCTCCAAAGTTGTGACGTATTGCTTTTCAGACTTTACGTTGGTTCCTTGCATTTCAACCTTACCGAATCCGATATCAAGCAGGTCTTTGAACCCTTCGGGGAACTAGAATTTGTTGATTTGCACAGAGACCCTATGACCGGGCGCAGCAAAGGTTACGCGTTTGTGCAGTAAGTAAACGTTGTCTTGCCTTCTAGGCATCCGCTAAATTCAACAGATATAAACGTGCCGAGGATGCCAGAATGGCTCTTGAACAGATGGAAGGTTTCGAGCTTGCTGGTAGAACGGTATGGCATCCCAAATCGCAAACTCATAGATTGTCATTCAATTTCAGCTACAGCTGAGAGTCAATACAGTCCACGAGAAGGGCACTGTGCGATACGCACAGCAGGATTCGTTGGACGAAGCTGGCGGTGCGTTTTAATCAACATTTCATAAGTGTTTACTAATATTTTTATAGGCGGTAATTTGAACGCAGCATCACGACAAGCACTAATGCAGAAACTTGCTAGAATCGAGCCTGCTCCGAAGCCGCAACTTGTGTATGTAAAATCCAACTATACCAACAGCTTATCTTACAATTGTTTGTAGCAACAAACCAAACATTCCACAAGCTATGCAGTCCCGTTCTGTCTTATTGAAGAATATGTTTGACCCAGAAGAGTGGGTTTACATCCAAGCAATCGAGTTTCTTCTAACAATTTTTCTCGTACTATAGGGAAACTGACCGTGACTGGGATAAAGAGCTTGCCGACGATGTCAAAGGCGAGTGTGAAGAAAAATACGGCAGAGTAGAGGCCATCAAGGTTGAAAGGGAGACACAGGTTTGCATTCAATTTGCATATAGTTTTTGATTCAGTTTTTGAACGCAACTATAGGGTGAGATCTACGTCAAGTTTGACACAATCGAATCCGCCAAGAAAGCTGTACAGGGTCTGAACGCTCGGTGGTTTGGTGGCAAACAAGTCTCTGCGGTATTTATCTCGGATGCGATAATGGCTGCGCATCAATGAGCGATATCTCCATCGACTGCGGTCGCCACTCAACTGACTGTTTCTCGATTTATATTCCATGCTGAAGTGATAACGGTTTGAAGATATTGATGCTTGTATGCTACAGGTCTCTGTTGGCCGATTCGATTGGTATTCCCAAACTTATGCTGTGCATAGTCTTCCGGAGAAAAGATAACAAGCACAGGCAGGTTGATCGCCGATTCTTGTTCATCTCATGACGAGTTTCATTTTCTCAGAGAATTCTTTTTCTTGCCGTAGATTCTCGTACTGTCTGAATCCAGTCATTATTGCCTTTATCCTGGTGGTGAGCCTGACAAACCTGCACTCCAGGAACGTGGGATGTCTTCAGAGTGGTCGCCAGGTGGTATGGACAGATATACAAGCCTTGGATGATTGGTGACCAGATCTTGCGGTAACAATTTACAACGTTGGCGGCGCTTCGGAAAAACGGAATCCGTAAGTGCGAATGTGTCTCCTCCGCTATCTTGTGACACTATCCCGCAGCTCACATGGTTGGTCGATATCGATGCCACGTAGGACTTAACGGTCTAAGATAAGATGTCTAGTCACCTGAACAACTTATAATTCATGACAGGGCTTCTTGTCCGCATATTATATAGCTTGATATCAAGTTGATTGTTCTAATCCCCTTGGATCTGTTTTTCTTCTGCCATTGATATTCAACATGTCCGTTCAAAAAATCAACAGCCAGGAAAGGCCGCTAGCACCTATGTATTGTATGAGTTCAAACGAGTCGGTGATATGAAATTGATCAACGGGCCTCAGCGCATGCGGTGAAGATCCCAGGCCTTGTCTTCTGCAGCGGACAAATCCCTGCGGACAGCACAGGCAACGTGGTCCCAGGAGATATCAAAGTCCACACTGCAAGTTCATTATGATGAAGCTATTGCCTGTTACCTGACACCCGAGCTTTGCAGGTTCAATGCCTCTCTAACTTGAGCGACGTATTGAAAACGGCTGGTTCGTCATGGGACAAAGTGGTGAAAGTGAACATTTACCTCAAGAACATGGGCGACTTCGCGGCCATGAACGAGGAGTATATTAAGGCTCGTCATAATCATTACTTCTGATCGGGATTAGATCATTAACAACATCTTCAGTTTCTCCCAGACCCTAAGCCGGCTCGTACATGTATCCAAGCTGGGGGACTACCTCTTGATGTGGACATCGAGATCGAAGCGATTGCTGCAGTTTGATTGTCTCACTCGCGATTCTGAGGTGCTATTCGAAAAGAGATAGGACCCTATCAATTTCACACCAATAATACTCACCCTTGGGCAATCAAAAGACCTGGATGACAGTAGTACCTATAGCACAGGCTTGACGAAAAAAGCGTTCAAATTCTCGTTATCACATTCAGCCTGATTTTACTTCGTACAAGCAACTCCAATTATTCATAATGTGCCAAAAGTTTCGGCAAGGTTCTCGACGGCATCACTCACGAGCTCACGACCGACACTCAGAACACTGAAGATTGGATGAGAAGAGCATTGAATAAGAAAGTACTCTTGTGACTTACCCTTATAGAGAAAACGGATAGATATGATCAGCTAATCAATTGTGTAATAACAATATAAGGAGGCATACCATCCATAGCCAAAATCTGATGGGGTGCCTTCTTATACACTTTGTGCGAGACTGGCACGCCAACTTTCTTGAGTCGTTCGCCATATGCCAGGCCTTCGTCCCTAAGAATGTCAAGTTCCATCACCGCGATCCAGGTCTTTGGAGATTTGGCTAGAAGCTCATCGGGCGCAAAGATTGGAGAGTTGTCCCACTCGGTCCTCTCTGCCTCTTTTGGCACATAAAAATTACGGAACCAGAGCATCCTCCCTGTATTGAGCCAGACTGTATTTGCGTTCTCTTTCCAAGATGGGTACCGATTATCCGTGTGGAGAGCAGTATTGTCAGTCACTGGAACAATGAGCTGCGCAAGCTTCAAAGGGATAGGCGGTTGAAGCTCGGCAGCCTTCATGGAGATTATGGCAGCAAGATTACCGCCACTACACAAAGATTGGTCAAATCAATTTCGATACATCGGCCGATAATCACCTACGCAGATGAACCACCAATCGCCAGTCTCGTAGGGTCAACTCCTAGGAGGGATTTTCCCTTCTCAAAGACCCATTGTAGCGTTTCAAATGAATCTTCCACTGCGGCGGGGTAAGGATGTTCTGGCGCAAGACGATAATCTGGTGATGCTACAACACACCTCGCCCCTACAAGCTAGTGATAAACAAAGGTGTGTTTTGATACCTAGTAATGTACCTTTGCAAAGCCGAGAGCAGAAAGCGTTTTCTGAGCTAATGTTTCCGAGGGTCCATCCGCCTTATAGTACTGCTTCAATATCATTGATATTGAAAGGTGCCTCAAACTCACCACCGTGGTACCAGACGTATGCAGGCCAGCCTTCGGAAGGAGGGGTGCCCTCCGGCGTAAAGACGCGTACCTTACAGTGGCTCAAGTCATAATCTTGAACACTGCCGACTGACAAAACCTCTGCGCTTCCCGGTACGGTGTCACCTTTACGGATGGCGGGGTCCCAAGGTAGCAAGTGAGGAGGAACGAGGTGAGCAACATATTTATTGTGGAAGGCGACGTACTCGGGATCGAGACGTGGAAGGATGTCTGGGTCAATAGCTTGCGGGGCTGCCATTTCAACTAAAACAATGGATTCGAACTCAATAAGCAGATGTTTTCCAAATGTATTCTCTATGTAGAGGTTGGACAATTCACCTCGGTCAGAGCGGACCGATCCTGTAAGGTCACCAGGACATATGACGGAATTCCGTAGATACGAGGAACTGTTAATAGACGATAGTTGTACGGTATCACTCACTCAAACACCGCAACTCCCTAGGTCGCAACTATGATCCATGTGCTTAGATTAAAAGTTTTGATAGGAGCATCAGGTGGCCAGGGTCGGAGCTCGAATTAGAGGCACTTTTGCGACACACGCATTCCATAAACTCCTCGAGGCCTTGGAGACCTGAGCATTGTGAAAAAGATCTCGTGTCCCAGGACTAGATACACAAATTATATGGACACCAGATTGTAGCTGGAGGCAGAAAATGATTATCAAGGAAGGATACATTACTAGGAGGATAGATTCAGTACTTACCATTCCGGATTCACCACGAGGACTTCAATAAATAAAAATGCAGAACATGGAAAAAAGAAATCAGAAGATCAGCTTGGAGCTCGAGGCAGACTAGTGTGCACGGTGGCTCATCCTCACGTGGGTAACACAGCAGTCACTTGTGCCCGTTTCTTCTTTGGCTGAAGTTTGGGGTGGGACTGTGGGACCGATTTAGAACCACATCTAGAGTTCGAACAGCTTCTGATGCGTGATTGCCAGTGTCCATCATGAAGTTGATGTGCATGAGAAAGAACATGAATTGTGACCACTTTCTTCTTACAAGGCTGAGACTTGGGAAAACAGATAGAACTTAGTTGGTGACGGTATTTGAGGAGAGGCTTTGAATTAATGAGACATTTTTGGGATTTCTGCTTCTGGCTTCAGGGTTGGGAGTGCGCTGGATTCGGCGACGTCTACATGAATAGAGACGATCTTTTGAGCACGAGCATGAAAGGAAAATGTGAGCAGCTCAAGGTGCATATGAGGGGAAGCTTTGGAAACAAAGAGGTGTTTTGACGACGGGGACGTTGAAAACCAGAAAGTAAGCGTCGCGTGATATGCGTATAAAGTTGTAATATTTAAAATTGATGAAAAAAGACAGGAGATGCAGTCGTGCTTAGTAAGACTCTTAATAATTTGAATCCAAACTGTGTTTTCGAGGTTTCTTGCACACTGTATTACTGTCTCTAGACTGGGTCTTTGGTTTCTCAAACTACTTTCTACATGACAGACATAACAATTCGTGAGACAAGCACCCTTTTGGGTACCGGAACTACCAACCTTTTCATGGGATCCAGATGTCAACCACTCTGTCACCTCCTTCATCCAAATCGACGATGTAGTACCACGAGTGACCAGCGGCTATCAAAAAAAGCGTGCTGCCCAAGGATCTCGATGGTATCTCCGATCTGCAACGTAGAATCCGTGCTCCTGCGAAATTCTCCCTAGCTTCATGACTTGCCAACAACCTCCCCGAACCCTGGAATCCGACCCGTGTCTTTGCTCATAGCTATGGTACCAGCATCGCACATGGCCTCATCTAACCCGTCGCTTCTTCTTCCGGGATAGTATGAAACGACGGTGGCCAAGACCTATGCTCAATAGGATAGTGATCCGAGTCACACAGGAAACTATCCCGGTATGCTCGACCTCTAGCAGCTACACGACCTTGACCGGCCTTCCACAAGTCTCTCAGAAGGTGTCATCTTCAGCTTTGCTTCCGCAGTTGCGCTAAGAGATGTCAGAATGCATCGGACGAGTAGCTGATTGTCGACCTCCTTGTCATTTGACTCTGCCAAAACTTCCATGGCCATGGCCGCTGCGTCATCGGTAAGATGCACTCCGGTTGAATACGAGGTGGCTTTCTCTACTGATGTTGATCCATACGAGTATCCTGCGTGGGTGTAAAATCCAAATACTGAAATTGTCAAAGATGCAAACACCCTCCTCATGCTTTGAACGATACGAGCTTTGGAAGTATCCCAGCTCGCCTATGTCCGTGAGTAATATACTAGCACACACCCATTGTGCCTTCGGCACAGGAAGCAAAAAAGAGCGCATTTTACATGCCTCTGGACTGACATTTTTGGCTGTACCGTCGGCTACGAGACCACCTTGCACGACTCCTCAAGCTTCCATGAGTATCGATACAACGACCGTAGAAGTTTTGCCGATATTTGAAAGTAGCTGCAATTTTGTTCCTCCAACTGTCTCTCAGTCAATTTCATCTGTGCTTGACCTCTCCTACCTTGTGCACCTTTCAAGTGCCCTCTAAAGATTTCTCCCCAGTCTCTGCCATTCTCGTGCATCTTAAATCTTTCTGCAGTTCTATGCGAACACCGCGCGATCCACGACGAAGGCGGATATTTTCAGAGCATTGAGTAGTTTACTCACAAAGTCAGTAACCAATGCATCTTTCTTGGGGCTAAGAAAATGTATTGGCGTTTTAGTCTGCAATGCGTGCACATGCACAGCCAGGCATCAATGTCGATGTAGCTGCTGATCCAGAAGCCAATTTTGCGCCACTAGCACTACAGACTCAGAATATCGATGAAGTCCTGGATCCAATATCACTTGATGAGATCGACATAGCATTTGCGCTACTGAAACGCAAGACGGGCCGTGGAACGGGTGCTAGTTGACAGAAATGAGGTGTTGGAAGGCTAAATTTATATTTTGCAGAATTGAAGCATGTTGACCAAGGTCTTCTGTTGATGACAAGATCATGGTAGCTGATTACACCTCACACAACGCAGGACAGCGGGAATGATGCTTTATAGTGATACATTGTTGTACACATAGCCTTGTAATTGGCGCTTTGAAAAATTTGCCTACAAGTGGCAGAACAGTGGCGATTCTGCCACTTTCTGCTAGCACAATTGCCCACAAATAATTCTGCCTCAGCCGCACTAGCCAAAAGCAATGATGGGCGTAGGCTCGTAATGGGGAATATCCACCTCGGTCAGAGCGGACCGATCTCGTGAGATCACCAGGACATACAACGGAATTCCGCAAGAACTGTTAATACTCCGAGTCGTTACGAAATACCGTCACGGTGGAACTTGCAAAGCCTGCCACGTAATGTGTACAAAACACACCACATGGTAGCTGCAACGATATCATCACGGGGTAGATACGATGTAGATTTTGCAGAGAAGCAGCTTACATTGTATACTTATAAGCAAGTGCTATTGGCTGATATGACAGCCAATTTCCCCGCAAAGATCATGTCACCCATACTGCAGACTAAAACGCCGATGCACTTTCTTAACCCGAATAAAGATGCATTGGTTGCTGATTTTGTGGGCAAACCACTCGATGGTCTAAGAACACCCGCCTTCGTCGTGGACCGCGCGGTGTTCGCAGATAACTGCAGGAAGATGCACGAGAATGCCAGGAGCTGGGGGGCAACTTTTAGAGCACACTTGAAGACACACAAGGTAGGAGAGGTCAAGCACAAATGAAATCGACTGTGATGAGTTTCACCAGACAGTCGAAGGAACGAAAATGCAGCTAGTTTCAGATGTCAGCAAAACTTCTGCGGTCGTTGTATCAACGCTCATGGAAGCTTGGGGAGTCGTGCAAGGTGGTCTCGTAGCCGACGGTACAGTCAAAGATGTCAGTCCAGAGGCATATAAGATTGTCTCGACTCATCCACTTTTCAGATTCTTTACGGCCTTCCAGTTGGTTTGAACAAACTGGATGATCTGTCTGCTCTACATGCTGAGATGACAAAATATGGAGGAACCGTTCGTATTCTCTTGGATCATTTAGATCAAGTAAAATTTCTGGAGGAATACGAGAAAGCGCAAGAGCACCCGAAGAAATGGTCTGCCTTTATCAAGATGAATGGCGGTCTGAAGTATGTTCTCATAATACCACCGTTATATATTACTCACAAACATAGGCGAGCCGGGATACTTCCAGAGCCTGTATCTTTCAAGGCATTCATGAGGAGGGTTTTTGCGTCTTCGGCAATTTCGGTGTTTGGTTTTTACACCCACGCAGGATACTCGTATGGATCAACATCAGTAGAACAAGCCACCTCGTATTTAACAGGGGAAGTGCGTCTTACCAATGATGCAGCGGCCATGGCCATGGAAGTTTTGGCAGAGTCAAACGACAGAGAGGTCGACAATCAGCCATTCGTCCTCTCCGTGGGATCCACTCCCACAGCTCTTAGCGCAACCGCGGAAGCAAAGCTGAAGATGACATCCACGCTCAATGGAACACTAGAGCTCCATACAGGTAAGCGAACCTGATCAAGAAGGTTTAAGCGTGGCATAATCCGACTCGTACAGGAAATTATCCCATGCTCGACCTCCAGCAGCTACACACAACCTTGATCGGCCGTCCACAAATCTCTCAGAAGGTCTTGGCCACCGTCATTTCATACTATCCAGGAAGAGGAAGCGACGGGTTAGACGAGGCCATGTGCGATGCTGGTGCCATAGCTATGAGCAAAGACACGGGTCGGATTCCAGGGTTCGGGGAGGTTGTTGGCAAGTCATGGAAGCTAGGGAGAATTTCGCAGGAGCACGGGATATTGGTGCAAGTCCCCCCAGACCCAGAGTCAGGTCGCACAGATTCCACATTGAAGATCGGAGATACCATCGAGATCATTGGGCAGCATGCTTGTTTGATAGCCGCTGGTCACTCGTGGTACTACATCGTCGATTCGAATGAAGGAGGTGACAAAGTGGTCGACATCTGGGTCCCATGGAAGGGTTGGTAGAGCCGAGTTCATATATGTGACACGCATAATAGCAATATTGGAGCAGTGTCAAAAGTTGTGAAGGAACGAAACAATAAACGTCATAGCTAATCGCACCTAATTCCTCTATTTCTGCAGCACACTCATCATGAACTACATCACAGCCCAAGCCGTTTTCTCCATGTGCACTCTCTGGGTAAGAGATTAGTCCATCCCCATCCCTGTCTCGAAAGAGGAAGACGAAGTAGGCGTGATGGTGTTTCATCTAACCACAGAACCGTTTCCAATGTGTATGGCTGTAGCACGTATTGTCCACAGACAACCAGTCACACTGTCGATGAAACGCGTTTCATTGGGACGTGTGAAAAGGCCGAACCTTAGCCTAAGCAGCGCAAATAATGATATGTCTTGTGGTCGATTCCTTGCTTTTATTGCTGCTTGTAAATATATGCATGGTCACATAGCCAACGATGACACAGTGGAAGACATTGGTAGGAGATGTAGCAGCCGTAAAGATATGATGAAACCAAAATGAATTAGTTTGAGGCAAGTGATGATGTGGCTACACGCAACTTGAACAGCCGATCAGGACTTGAATGCTGTGGGTCTTGGGTGGACGGTCACAGGGTTGACTGCAAGGCACTTGTTTCGGTACAGTGGTTCGTAGCAAGAAATTGGGGAGTGTTCAATGGATATTATAATTTCTGATGCCTAAGTTCGCGCGCTGATAACTCTATTTTCCTAAGTATCGATGTCATTGTATCATTTTACTGTCAACCTGAAACCGTCATTTCTCGATGTAACCACCCAGTATCATGTAGAAATGCGATCCACTACCACCACGAGAGAAGGAACGAAAGAAACGTATTCCGCTCGCTGCGCATCTGTTATCCTCACTCGACTACTAACGGTCAGGGTCTCCAGGGGGCACTTTGACCGTGCCAAAAATGCCTTCATATCCTCATGAGGGAAAAAAGATTCCTGGCGAGCTTCAAACGCGCGCAAATTAGGGAGCGATAGAACATTGAGCAGACCAGATAAACAGGATGGCTCTTCCAGGCAAGTCACGAAGCGGAAGGTTTGGATTTTGGTGTGCATAAACGAGTTCAAGGGATCTTGTTGGTCATTTTGTACGCGAAGAGTTAAAGAGGACAGGTTGGGACATAGCTGAAGCAAATGGAGGACTGTGTCCAGGTGATATAGAGCGATCTGAACATCCGTTAATTGGGCCAATGCAGAACTGAAAGAAGACAAGTGCTCGATGTTGAAAAATGAACGTATGCTAATGATGTGGAGACTGCGCATAGTGGACGGCAGTTGCCAGATAGATCGTGCAATGTCAGGACATGACCACCCTCTTATGGTCAGCTCCTGAAGTGCTGGGAGGTCTGTAACAAAAGGGTGATCGCCATGAGGGTGGGAGAGTCGGAGAGATGTGACATGATTCATGTAAGGCTGAAGAAGGCTTCGTATTTTAGTTGAGCGGTGATGTCCGAGCGTTACCGTAAGCGGACGTCCTCGTGAACGCTTCAGCCACAAGTCATAGCCAAGAGCTGCCTGCTCCCAGTCTCTGTCGTCGCGTTCCACATACAACCTGCACCATAAATCGGGTGCACCCACAGCAACTTCCCTCCATCGTCGGCATATTCCTGTCAGCAGTATGGGGGCTTTTAGGACTGATGGGCGCAACCGTTCGGTTTCTGGGAGATGGTCGGTATACATTTCGGTTGGGTCTTGGGCTGATAGGGACCACAATTCGATCTCAGGGAGACAATAGTTGAATATTTGAGATAGGATTTCCGTCGGCAGGCGCCAGAGAGATGATACGAGTCCCTTGTGAAGATTCATTGACTGTATAATCTTCTCCTTCTTTTCGACGACTTGCTGATAGATATTTTTGACACTATCCATCACGGTCTCCAGGCCCGAGATCTCATGCAAAACTGTATTCAATTGCTGCTGGCGCTCAGCGATGATGTTGATGACGCTCTGGCGTTCGAATCCTACAGTATAGTGGTCGATATTGGGGACTCTGGAGTATGGAGTTTCAAGAACTGGAATCTAGTGATCATCAGTAACATGCTGATATGTCAAAATTGTCCAAGGAGTAGACGTACAATCACTTGCGAGCGTAGGAGCTGTAATAAATAGTTGTTATCCTCAGCTGACACAAATTCTGATTCAAGAAATTTGGTACCTACGATGTTTTGTAGTGCACTGATGATATCTGAAAGAGACTCGAATGTATTGAATTGTGAGTAGGCTGTCTGCATGTTATTGGCTGAAGCGAGGAGCAAAGGCATGATAGGCTAGAGCACGAGCGAACTCAGCGAGTGAAACAAACGTTATAATATTGAGTAGTACCTAGAACACCAACAAACTAGGATATGTGAGCACAAGCGAGTACGAGATACTGGAGATAACATACCTCGGCGAGTAGAACAAACGACTGCACAGCTACTAGCCAATAAGATGATATGGAACGGTTATGTAAAGTGGCTAAGTGTGGATGGTGCCGGTGAATCACTGTATAGTACCAAGAAGTAAGTAAAAGAGGTACTAGTGGCAGAAGGTAATGTTGAATTCCCGGTGGCGATGACGACGTTGTTTGGTTCTGTTGAATTCTAGAGCTCGGACTTGGGATTCCTGATGAAGCGTGAGGAATCTTGATCGATAGATTGTGAATACAGCATAGCCAGTACTCGCAAGTCCCAAACTCTGTATTGGAGCAATCCCTAATTACCGTGACAGACAGACTCATCGTTGGTGCATTTGTTGTCCTTTCCATTCCACCCCTTCCTCACTGACAACATAAAATATGAAAGGATTCGCCTTCTTTCGCCTCATCCTCCCAAAGAATGCTGTACCACGGCAAAAAACTAGGGAGTGTTCACTAGATAAGTCAATCCCTGATGCTTTCGCGCTGGTCAATTCTGGCTTCGCGAATTATGCTATTCTCTCACCAGTTGCATTGTGTCATTCTACTGCCAGTCCGAATATGTAGCCACCCAGTATTATCAGCATAAAATCCTGTAAGAGCGCAATACTTTGAGGGAAGGAATAATGGAAACATATTCCGCTTGCTGCGCATCTGTTACTGTCAGTTGACCGCAGACAGTCAGGGTCTCCAGGGGACACTTTGACTGTGCCAACCATGCCTTCATATCCTCATGAGGCAAAGAATGATTGCGGCATTCAACTTCAAGTGACCGCAAATTAGGGAGCGATAGCGCATTGAGCAGGCCAGGTAAAAGGCGCTTGAACAAGGCGGGATAAAGGACGCCTAAGAATTGTAATTTGGTGTGTGCAAACGATTTCAATGGTCGTCGGTCGAATTCTACGCGGACAATTAAGTAAGACAGGTTGGGACATAGCTGAAGCACATGGACGACTACGTTTGGGTCACGTACGGAGATCTGGACATCCGTCAAGTGGGCCCATACGGGCCAGAAAGGTGACAAGTCCTTGATGTCTAAAGACGACGTCATATCAATGACGTTGAGACTGCGCATAGTGGATGGCAGTTGCGAGATAGATTGTACAATATTCGGAATGTCAGCATTCTTCATCCCTCCGACATTCAGCTCCTGGAGTACTATCAGGTCCGCAACGGGAAGGTCAGGGAATTCATGAATATGGACTCGGAGAGAGGTGATACGAGTGAGGTAAGGCTGAAGAAAGCTCTGTAGTTTAATCGAGCGGCGGTAACCGAGTGTTGCTAATGAGAGTGGACGTCCTTGTGAACGCTTGAGCCACAAATTATAGCCAAAAGCTGCCCGCTTCCAATCTCTGTGGTCGGCTTTCGCAGACATCCCGCACCATAGATCGGGCGTACCCACAGCAACCTCTCTCCATCGTCGGCATATTCTTGTTAACAGCAATGGAGCTTTGGAAATTGATGGAAGAGACAACGTCGTAGAGAGGCAGTGGGTGAATATGTTGGATAGGACTCTCGTTGGCAGGCGCCAGAGACCCGACACGAATCCCTTGTGCAGACTCATCGACTCTGTAACTTTCTGCTTCTCATCGACAGCTTGCTGATGAAGATTCATGATGCTATCCATCACGATCTCCAGGCCCGAGATCTCATGCAAAACTGCATCCAATTGCTGCTGGCGCTCAGCAATGGTGTTGATAACACTCTGGCATTCGGGTTCGACAGTAGAGCGGTCGATATTGGGGAGTGTAGAGTATGGAGTTTCAAGGATTGGAATCTAGTAATCGTCAGTAACATGTCGGAATTGGCCAAGGAGTCGACGCACAATCACTTGCGAACGTGAGAGCTGTGATGCGATGTTTTGTAGTGTACTGATGATGTCTGAAACAGGCTCGAATACATTGAAATTCGAGTTTTCTGTCTGCATGTTGTTGGCTAAGGCGAGAACTCTGAAGCAAGTGTGTAATAGGCTAGAACGAGCGAACAGCTGCTGCGAACTTTAGTACAACTTGAAGCGAGTTAGTACGATACATACTAATTATATAACGAAGCAGCAGAGGTTAGACTTCCAGTATTTTTGCACAACCCTTAGGCTTGTACGTCGAAACATCATGACCACTCCTTCATTTCGAAGGAAACTGTGGCCACGCCATTGCTTGCCTTCAGCGCGTGAGCTCGTGCGCAGTATTGTCGTCTCATCAAAAACGCCATGATTGTCATTGTCAACCAAGGACATTTTCCCGGTCACGGGTCATATATGTACTAGACTTACACCCATGTATTATGTAATTGAAAATATAAGTTGGGCGTCCATGTTGATACCGTGGGAATTTGGTAAGCCTCTCTGCAGTTGGCGGAAGCTTCACAAATTGGCACTCAAACCAACACCCTATTCCTTACCCTATGGCGCTAGACGAGTATGATGTAGATGCTACAGAACTTTTGGAAACTTACGGTTTGTTTTGGGTGATTTATTGAATGAGATTCATGCTTATCAACTTCCAGACTTCTTAATGAAGTATATTATCATCGGTGTGTTGCGCTTACTGGGAACGGTTGTTTCGGAGTAAGACTCATTACACTTGCAGGAGAGGCAGGGACAGGCAAATCATGTTTGTTGCATCATTTTACCCACAACGCATGTTTGTCGTCTGTTTCTCTACGGGGTGTCAATCTCAGGCCTCCTCACAGTCAAGGACCACTCTCAACATACCATCGGAGTAGAATTCTCCAGTAAAACAGTAGCCTTAGGGGAGAAGAAAATAAAGCTCCAAGTAAGTCATGTCCTTCAGTAATTCCGCATCTCTTACAATTTTCACAGCTATGGGACACTGCCGGTCAGGAGCGCTTTCGGTTCGTCGCGCTTCTGATGTGACTTGCTCCAATTCTGACTGCAGCACGGAGAACAGATCAGTAACGCGTAGCTACTACCGCGGTGCGGCTGGCGTAATTCTTGTATACGATATCACGAAGTTGGTGCATTCATTCTCATTCACTCCCATGATCCTCATAACTTTCACTGACAGCCGCGATTCTTTTTTGAATATGTCTCAGTGGCTCACTGATGCCCGAGCTTTGGCAAGCCCACACTTGGTTGCAGTCCTAGTTGGAAACAAGTCGGACAGAGAGGAGGACCGTGAAGTGGAGTGGGCTGAAGCTAGTAGATGGGCAGCGCAGAATGGTAATCCGTCATTTTTCTGACCTTATATATATTGACGCTGTCTCAAAAGATGTTCACTTTCTTGAGGCTTCTTCATTAAGCGGCGACAACGTCGAAGCTCCATTTCTGCTTGCTGCAAGGTCTATCCTGCTTTCAATAGAGTCAGGAATCTTAGATCCCGAGAAAACCGGAAGTGGTGTCAGCTACGGGGACCGTGCTCTCCGAAGAGTGACGAGCTCTAGCCATCTTAGCTTTGGGAGTCTTAGTGGGGCTCGAAGGCGACGCTCGGACAGGCTTCGGTTGAAAAATTGGACACCCTCGGGCAAATGTTGTTAAGCATATTGATAATGGACTTTGGTGAGGATTGCCACTTTTAGCTTGTTCCCCATGTATGTGGTCATACGCCTGGTGTTATCTCTTTGGATACCAATCTTTTTTCTGTCTTTGATCACAATGTTATTCTACTCAAACGCTGTACATCATTTCGCCCTTGCGTTTTACTCATTCACAGTATCTAATAGTACGTAATGGTAGATGCTTCATATCTCCCATCTATTTCCATACTATTATCGTTTGTTATCTTCATCAAGTCATGCATAGTTATGTTTCATGTAGAAGGTTATGGCACATTGTCCCCAACACCCTGTGAGACTTTACAGCTTGTAATTTGACCACCAAGGTTTGTCGAGAGGGGTTTTCTCGCCGACGGTATACTTGATATGTGGCCAGACTGCTGCTGCGTCAGTACTCGTTCTGCGCAGATACCAACCATTTGCATTCATGTGGGGGTGAGTGAGTTCCCTCCACCATTTCCCGCCATTTACGTCCAACTGAATTGTGTCCATCATAGGTTGCAATACTTAGCAGTGAGTTGAATACATCTGACTGAACTGAAACATTGTCATGATTGCTCGGTTACACGCCACGTATCAGGGATTTGCTGACACCGGTACCCCTCGTTCCTGTCTTCTTGGCTGTCAAGATTGCTACCAGAGCGATCACCACCACATCAATGGCTCATATTTCAAAACATGAACTTCATTCATGGACGAAAGACTTCGGTGCATCATGCTCATCGACAGCTTAGAAGAAGTGCTCATTCTATCCGGTACCTATCAGTGCAATAGCTACCACCTTTGACTCGGAGGATGATCCAAATCTGTCTTTCATGACATTGATGCTTACAGTCATGGAGGTCATCACAGGACCTTACTGCGCTATGTCTCGCTGTTTTGATCGCTGTCTGAATCAAACATTTTTGTGAAATGCAACGACCATCGAAAGGATGGATTATTTGGGACTACTTCACGGCATCGATGAAGAGTCACATAGTTTACTTTGCGAGGTGAGCCCATAATGTGAATGCGGTTCTCTTTTTCTGCTGAAGTTCTGCGGATGCCGGCTTTGTTGTTGTTTCTTCTGCGGCTGCCCATCTCATTTATTTGTTATTGGCTCCTGCAATATGTGTAACTGATCATGGTCCATCATTCTATAGGGCCTAAATTCCTTGGAAAATTATGTTTCTCTTGCCGTTCTTGAAATTTCTACGTTGATCCAGATGTTTGTGCTCGGAACACGCCTGATCCTTAGCATTCGACAACGTCACGCTAAGCTCGTGGCCAACTCTGATGCGGAAACCACCATGAGTTCAGCTGTTTGTCGGGACGTCTGCATGTGTTAACCAGCTGTGGTGTGTAGTACAAGAAATACTTAATGTGGTTAACACTTGTCCGGGTACTCTGCAGGGAGAGGGACAATTTGTTTGCCACTTGTTGCCTGGTCTGTAGGCTACGACTAAGTTGTCGATATCACCGTAACGATAGCTGCCTTCGAATCACCGCCAGTCTACTCCTCATCTGGCCTCCATATGTCAATTAGGAGCGCTTCTGCCTGTCTTACACAGCGATTTCAATTTTTGATGGGATCCAGATGGCCTACGTTGCACGCTATCGTATATTGTGGTAAACTTTTCGTACGGTAACTTTGGTGAGCTGCATTTTTATCTTATCACAGTCCGCTGTCTATTTGCATGAGCGCTGAATTTGGTTTCAGAACCATCTCTCTCATTCAAGTTTCAATTTTCAGGGCCTCAGGCGCTCTCTCGTTATGGATAAGTCACGTCTTCCATCGCGATGCCACGAACGTCGGAGCTGTAACATGCCCCGCATCGCCTCTCTGGCAGAAACATATGAATTACAGTGCCGTACTTGTCACCACTGCTGCTCGATGCTTGCCCCGTACTGTCCGCCCTGACTCCTTAGCAGCTAGTGTGTATCGCTGTTGTCGTGTTAAAGTCGAGTTACCCGTCTTTTTCGGCGCAGTCTACCCTATCAAAACAGCCTATAATTATGGTTTCCGGGTATCAAGATGAATCGAACTGGCAGGTAGTAAGCTGTTCACCCTTGTCCTTGGTACAGCACTTCCTAGATAGGCTGAATGCTGATCCATCGTGACATAGGAGGGAAGATGCAGACATCGCTGCCGTGTGTGCATTCGTGGTGAAAGATGGGTATACGGCTAGAGAGATGAGTCTTGAAGTTCTGATTGGTGCGCTTCATTTTGGACAGATTTCAAATTTCTACGATCTTCAAGTTGCATACTTTGTTAGGGACGACTATGCTGACTCGGACGCGGTGGTATTTCTAACCGACACACTTCAACCCGACAGCGCATTGAGTCCGATAACCTAAACTTGTTACCCTCCGCTCTTACTAACACTGGCAAGAGCTTATGGGTACCCGCGCTAAGGTACTAGGGCGCAACAGGTGTAACCCGATATGGAGGATGGAAGCACCCGGAAGTGGATAAAATTTTCTCCGCTGAAGCTGATGACATGAAACGCTTGGCTGTAACCAAGCTGCTAACTTGCACAGCTATTAGACAAGACTCGGAGGCGAACCAATATGGGAAAGTCTTTCTGTGAAGGTTTTTTTTTGCTGTGTCTCAACGCGGTATAAACATGCTTTTGATTTCTGTCTCTGTTATCAGGCTTTACGTCTTTCGAATCCCCCAGATAAGCTTTTCACCAGGATTAGGTTGCTTGGCTGGTCCACAACAGTACTTGCGCACAGATATACCTGATTCTATCCAGCCGCCCAGTAGACGTCGGGCTAACTTGTAAACCTCACTATCTAGCTTCTTCATTTGGACCATGGCAATCACACTGATCACCACCGTCCCTGGATTGCACCTGCAGTCCCCTTCATTGTCGTTAATCACTTCCCCGACCACGCTGGTGCATTCTTGGAAGTCCCCACAATCACCTGCGTTTCCAGATATCTCTCCGACACTCCCCCTCCCGACCCCAATATCATCCACCTTACAACACCGCGTCTCCACAAAGAGTACATCTCGCGTAACTCCTTCCCCGCGCATTCCACCAGAGCTTTTCTTAGATATCATTTCGTTCCTTGCTGCTCCGGACACACTCGCTACGACGGACATATACGGCCAGTCCAATCTCACAGACATCTGCAATTGCTCCCTTGTGAGCAGATTTTGGTTATACGCAGCCCGGGATCACATATGGAGATACGTGCGACTCGGAGGCGGGCGAAGAGGGAATACTTTTGTCGAATTATTGCAACATTACACCTCAGGGCATGGATCTACCCTGCCGAGTTTTGTTCCGCACGTCAAACACCTCTTCATTCGTGAATCGCGTGGAGGTTCACCGTGGGGCCCGAAATGGCTTAATGCAGTCTTGCCATCCCTAGCTGGCTCGCTCGTCAATCTCCACTCTCTCGAAGCTGAGCGTATCACTTGGGAGTACCTTTCGTCCAAGTCTCGGGATGCTTTCATCAAAGGTTTCAAGGGTGTTCGAAAGCTTACGCTGCGCATATGGGAATTCAGGACGACGCTGGATATGATCAGGTTTATCGGAGAGTTTGAAGATGTAGAAGCACTCACGCTGGACGGGGTGCACTGTGAGTGGGATGATATACCTGCGGAATCGAAGGTGTTTGTATCTAGAGCCGATGGTAGAGCCATCCCTAAGCCTCCAAAAAAACTTAGGATGCTCGCCATGCGAGGAACACTTACCAGACATGTGTTGAAATGGATGAGGGCGGCAATAAAGCACGACGGAGGGCGGGTGACGGTTGAAGTGCTGAGACTTGGAGCGTTAGATATCAAGAGTGCCCCAGCAGTGGGAGAGTTCTTAAAGATGCTGGGCACAAGCTTGAAAGAGTTTCATCTTGGGTTCGATGCTGCATTTATAGACGACGGAGGTGAGCACTTGCTTCTGACAACAAAAGGCCAGGACTCACGCAGCGCAGACGAGATTGTATCGCACATTAACCTCAGTCATAACAATTTCTTGAGAGAGATACATGTGTATGGACTCATTATTCCTTCCTTGCCACCCCCAGATATATCAGACTTCGAACCTCCCACGCAGCCGCCACCGCAGTTGATGCCACTCACTGCTCTCCTTGATGGTGTGCGCGCACCGTTACGAGCCCTCTCGCTCGCATTGCACCCCGCTGATCTGCATGCCCTGTCATCAATGGACTTCAAGGGGCTAGCTCACGTATTGGACGGAAGGCCATGGACAACCCTGGAGGATGTACTTGTTGTGGTAGCAAATGAAGACGATGGAAGGATGGGCGGGATTGTTAATCAAAGACTGAATAGACTGTTCGAGAGGGGTGTACTGCGAGTGGACGTAGGTTTTGATGACAGGGAGGTCCTATTGATTTGAACATTCATTTAGACATAGCTTCGTAACGCAATACCATATTCTTATTCCATTTTGCCATTGACGTTCAGTGTCTGGTATTCACTTGGAAGCTGACAAGTGCTGTCATACTTTTCTGCCTCAAGTACACATTGCGGTTGCCGTCTGTCGTAGTTCTGTCCTTTGTCGGTGAAAGACTGCGATTTATACGTGTGGACACATAGTGCCATGGACGATCCTGATAGTACAAGAATAGCCTGAATTTGTGTCTCTAAACCTTGTATGATAGGTAGATAACATCAGATAGTGCATGGAACTCAACAAAGTGGGCGATAAAAATAAATCAGCCGCTCGCATTGATGATATTGGACGTATTGGTAACGAAACCTTGAGACTGCCCTCTGTTTGATTAGTTCCGAATCCGTCACAACAACGAATGCTCACGTTTGCAGCATTGTATAAGACGTTTTCAAGAGCGCCAGCTGGAGAAGTTGTCGCCGTGATGTCCTCGACCATAACACAATCGTAGCCTTGGAAGTAAGCGTCGATGAAGGTACCCGAAACGCACTGCGTCAACTTCAGCAGCAAGAAAGTATGAAGCTACGTTGATTTCCCACCTGGTCAGCGTTCACACCTCCAAAAAACAATGTTGTAATTCCATTCTCCTTCAGATAGAGGTCCAACGCTGTCTGATGTCCCCATATCCCACTCATCCTACATTCTCGAATAGAACCAGTACAATTGGAAGTATGTTCGAGGAAACGGACCTATTTTTGTGAATCCAAACGTCGGTTCCCTCTTTCTCTCCTTTTAAATACTCTTCTTGCAAAGGGCCATACAACTCCGAATTGCGAGCGTCTCGCATGAGCAACCTGCCAAAGTTGCCAGGCATTTCAGTGCCGAACCCTCCGAACCCTCCTTTCATGAATCCCCTGACTACAGCAGGGGGAAGGGTCTTCAGCTCTTGATCGGTGAGGCCCCAATTCCTATTTTATGGTTGGGTGAACAATAACTGATGCAAGATTGATGACATACACCCAAAGAATCTTCACTCCTTGCTTTCGAAGAGGGCCGATAACCTTCAAAAGCGGGTCAACACAGGCCAAGCCGGTTTTATGCACTCTGAGTTCGGGATGCAGGAAGAAGCTGTCTGCCATCAATTCGACATTCAAACAAACAGCGGAATAGTAAATTACTTCTGCATATCAATTATCACTGCAGCTGTCTTGGACTTGTCCACGCGAATGGTACGGTCCCCAGTTACAGGGATGTCGAACTGTGTCGAGCTTACCAAAGATGGTTCTACTCCGTCAGTCGTGAGATGCTGCGAACGCGTGAGGTCTACAAGGCCGGAGGGGTATTCAACCCAGAAGTTGGGTGTGTTCCCATATTCAATAGCCTTTGAAACCCTAGGACGCGTAGCCATGCCGAGTATTGGGGTATCGTGTATAGGGACCTGACTCATGCGTAGGCAACGTAAGTACGACAGAGTAAGAGGTAATCGAAGAGTTATACCTCATGAATCGTGATCCATAGGAGTTCCGAGATAAGTTGAGCAATATGGGCGATGGCAGCCTGAGAGAGCTCTGCCCAGTGACATGGGATAAGAAAGTATGATAAGTGTCTGCAAATAGATGCACCACGGGATACAAAGGGTCTTAAGGAGTCACGGAAAGTGTGCCGGGGATGTAGCACCACATGACGGAGTGACGTAACACAAACATAGAACGGGAGTAGATTGAAGACTAAGTATGAAGTTTTTGAGAGCAACATTCGTCCGTGTATGTCCATGGCTTGTGGTGATATACAGAATGTGGTTGCAGTACGTACGAGGGTCAGAAAGGATGAGGATGATTATGATCTGCTCAACAAATCAGTAAATAGTCCAGATTATTTCGGATACAACAGTCAGATCCCAGGGAAGTAAGACCCGAACGCGAACACAATGTTTGTCACAGCGCAGAATTTATACTGCGACCATCAGGCATATTGCGGACCTGTGACATTTCAGTATAGCGTCAAGAAGAAAAATCAAAGACCTTACGGTGAGCATTGGTCGGCTGTAGTCTTCTTCATCCTTGAGGTCGTCTGAGCCAAGGCTGTCCGACCTGGTCCGCCTCCGAATTTCAGGATCCAACCTGTCATCGGCACCTCCATCTGATAAATTATTCACAGGGCGGGAAGCGACACTGTCGAGGTGCGCACGGCGTGCTGGGTTCCTTGGGGGCGGCGTGGGTGGTGAGCTGACACCTCGCTCCGCAGAGGATCCTTGCGTATATGCAGCCAGTAGCGGCTCGTAGCTTGCAACGCTGTACGTAGGGGTATGACCGTAGGAGCTTTTCCGATCCCGGGAAGAATCACTGATCTCATGCAATCCTAAACTACTAGGAGGCCCTTGCCGCTCAGTTCCTGGAGGAGGGCTAGCACTGCGGGCTTGAATATAGCCTTCACTTGTTGGGGGACCTTCGACTATGTAACCTGCGTAGGGATTGAATGCGACATTGTCGTCATCGAAAGGCCCTCCTGAAACCGGCTGACCGGAAGTGGAAGTGGGTAGGCCAGAACCGTCAGGAATATAACCAACAGGGCTCCCACGCTGCACCATCTGTGCCGAAGACAGAGAATATGATTGTGGTGACCGGGCACCTCGGTAATCATTGTCATCATCCAAAGGAGCTCGACCAAAGCCCGAGGCAGCAACAGCCGCCTCGACTTCGGTCTCATGGTCAATTCGATTTATACGACTCCTACGTCGGATGAAAAAGAAGATCCAGAGCACGATAGACGCAGCGGCCAAACCGACTACAAGAAAGACACCGACTACGGCGCCGGTATCCCTGAAGAACCTGTTATATTATTATAATCATGAATAGTGACTGATAAGCAGTGGAACTAACGCGGAACCCGATGTTGTCCCATAGTTGGGCGCAAGGGTGGGGTTTGCAACTGCTACTGTGACAGTCGTAGCAGCTCCTGCGCTGTTTGTGGAAATGGTAACTTCTGTGACAATAGAGGGCGCTGTCGTTGTCGGCTGTCCTTCAGCATTCGTCGTAGTTATAAACAAGGTACTTTCCAACGTTGTACTGCAATGCATGAACAAGATACGTCAGTAGATACGTGCAGACGCAAGGATCACACAAACACGACTGGCACCGGTGTGACCGATGACGACGGTGTGTTAGGCAACGTCGATGAAGTCTGAGATGACGATGAGGTTGATGTCTCCGGAGGCGCACTTGAAGTGGTGAGTGGCGTACTTGTGGTGTCCGATGGCGAGGAGGTTGTTGGTGATGAGGAAGTTGTCGTTGATGATGAACTGGTTGTCGTGAGTGATGAAGAAGTAGTCGTCGGTGATGAGGAAGTCGTTTGCGATGAGCTGGTGGTACTACTACTTATCGTCGCCGTCGATTGACTAGTTGCCGAAGAAGTCGTCGTCGCTGCGACTGTGCTTGTATCTGCACTGACACTGATAGGGGACTGCGATGATGCGGGGGTTGTCGATGATGCCACACCGGAAGACATAGTAGACGTCGAGGACGACGTAGGGCTCGTCGTTAGGCGCGTAGAAGAACTTGTGGGCAGTAAGGAATCACTGTTCGATGGCGGCACACTGCTGGGCACTATGGTTGTGGGCGCGACACTGCGCAATGGGTCAAGGAACAGGGCCTGGATGATAACCGAGAAACTTACGAGGAAGAAGCATTCGAAGACATTGAAGTTATAGAAGTCATGAATAGAGACAACAGATATATGATGTAAGTGAGCCAAATGTGGATGTGACACAGGTTTTAAAGTGGTGGGGATAGCGAATGAGCGCAGTGTAGTTGGTGGAAAAGTTGCAATTACAGGGGTGGGATATGGCGGCAATGTCGTCGTGTTTTCGGAGGCGTGTCGTTGGCAGATTGTGAATACGAACGGGGTGGAACAAGAAGATGATTTATCAGAAACAATTTTGGAGGAGAATGAACAAAAAACGATACACGATGACAAGGGAAACTTGCACCGCTGAAAGCTAAACGCCGCAGCTGCAGGCTGAGCCTAACAGGAAATGGTATTAGAAAAACAATAAGACCCCAATCAAAACCTCAAGCGTATTTGCTACAGAGTTAATCATACGAGGTTCCTAACAAGACGCTAGGAACAAAGGCAAGGTAAGAATCCCAAAATTCTTGCCGCACAAGTAAAATGAAGAAAGTATGAAGAAGACAACTTTTAGGAATGAGAGACTCACACTGCAGGGCCAACCTTAAAGTCGTGGCTTAATAGACGAAGCTTCCAGGATCATCGCGTGCAACGCGATAGAAGCTGATAACAGGTAAACAAAGGTCAGCGCTGGGATGGAAACATGGCGGTGACACACCTTGAAAGGGTTTGAACCTGGAGCACACTGGAATTCATTTTACACACACACACCATTAAGTATGACATTACGTAACATCGCTATGTACTCTAAGCTGTGCAATATTTACCATCTGAAACGTTTACACCCAGGCCTATTAAGATGCAGACTTGTTCTAGCCACACAGCTACACATTTGACGACGACGACGACAACGACATGCTCATTATAGATGCAGAAGATCCAGTCAAGTCCAAGCAGGATCTCATCGGAGGCAGCAACCCTTCGCTTGCATCATCATCTTTGCAGCAGCCTCCTCCAACATTCGAGGAAAGTGTTGCAGACAACGTTCTGCATTTACCCGAAAACGACAATTTGAATTTTGCGCACGAAGATGATGAGGAACCGCCAGCCTTTGCCCCATATGATGCCCACTTCTTTACTTCCCGTTCTGGTGACATCATCTCTCATGATCCTCATCTCAATGATGACGGTACGTTGCCATCCGGTTTCTGACATTTCAACGTTCTCAATTCTTTCAGGCGAAGCCCTATACCGTTTCTTGCTCTCACAGGCCTCAACGCCACCCACCATCATCTTGCGATGTCAAGGGTCACATAACGAGACTCACACGCGGATGGTCCACTCCCATCACAATGGGCATTCCAGGATGAAGACGGAGCAGTATACCGAACGCATAACAGACTTCGACTTTTGCATAGACGTCGGACAGCACATTTTTGGAGAGCCAACTCACTGGTCATATGCTGATTCCACCCCTGCATACAGGGGGCGTATGTATCAAGAAGTGGGCATCTCAGCGGAGAAACGGAAGTCACAGAAGTCGGAAAGAAAGGCAGCAAAGGCGTGGGACATTGAGCGCACTCGCAGGGGGTTCCCTCCGTGGATCGGTAGTGACTACGCATGGAGAGAGGACCAGCCATACGCCATGCAAACGAACTAGTGTCCTTAGATCATCGTGGACATTACGTCAGTGGGCAGACGACTATTGTGCCAGCCGCAAGTACTTGAAAGAATTTAATTACCACAAGGTTAGTAGACATTTTAGCGACCTCGTTCGCATAGTTCTCATCCTCAACCCACAGATTGTTTATGGTTGGAATTTTGAGGCCATAAGGGTTGCTGCTATTTCCATCGTCAATTCTACCCACTATCGGGGCGACTTGTCCGTCCAGTTCGAGACATCCCAAAATCTCGTATCTGTTCGGTCACACAACCGCCTTTCCCGCGCTCTTTCAAACCGCTGGATCAAGTTTTTACTCTTCCTTACCTTCATATACCCGTTTATATGGCTATTCAAACGTTTCCACTCACGCGGTGGTGGGCGCTGGGACGTCTGCGGTGGCGCATATGCGCTGAAGCGCGTCGAACAATGTGCAAAGCAATTTGCTCCCGATGTGCACGCGGAGAGTCCTTTCCGTGATGTGTTTGACACCGTGGATGCCACCGCCCAAGGATCTTCCCTCGCTGACCCTCCGGGCCGACGGACGAAAGTGGTTGGCATGCGAGAAGGAGAGTGGTTTAGGCAATGGGAGGGAACCATCAGAAGAGCAGTGCAAAACAGGCTGCAGGACAGACAACCCTTGACAATGCCTGATGATCACCCTGCGCATGAGGCGTTAGTGTTGGATGGGTATTGAACACCCTCGAGGGGTGCAGCTTTGAAGGGGGAATCCGCGATACACCGACCACCCTTCCCATTTTCTCGATAATATTGTATGCAATAAACTCTACGTCCGAGTAGTAAAGGTGTCAAGTAGTCTCCGGCCGAGCAGTGGTATATAATAGTCCCGGGCGTCCTCAAAAGATAAATACACGCAAGAAGTCTGCTAAAACGGTCCAGACAGCGCACATATAGCCATCACAATGCAGCACTTGCATTCGTCGGCTTGAAAACTGAACTATCTGTCCATACTGACGCCAAGCTCACGTTGAGCCTGCCCTCGTCCGTATCGAGACCCTCAAGTTCAGCTTCAGAAAAATTATCGCCTTCCAATAAAGCGAGCGCAGTCTCTAAAAACCACATGTGCTTTTTGATGAAGTGCACTACAACAGTTCCACCAACACGCTTGTTCTCATACCGTGTGATGCGTCCTTCCCGGGCGCGCCATGCGGTCTCTGGGCCCGTAGACTTCCCTGCAGCCAGTAACATTCAACATATGCTTATCGAGGGCAATTGATATCGTACCTTCCTGCAATTCAGACATATAACTGCCTTCAACTAGCGCCTCAACACTATGAGCCAAGTCCATCTCTTGTAAGGGCTGCTGGTACCGGGTACCAAATGCTGAAACACTTGAGTGTGACAAAGATACAAGTGCCGAAGGAGTCACAACAGTCGTTCCAGTAGATGAGTTACGGGACACTTTGTCGAGAAATGGCAAAACAGATTTCTTAACGCGAGAGACTTCAGAGGGAAACAGGAAGCCATGGGAATATCTATCAGGAGATTAGCACAAGAATGTCAGATAGACAGGTGAGTTGACTCACACAGTTCCTGACCGGGGATGATCATATATCCAGCAATGGTCGCTTGACCAACGGATCTCCGCTGCACGTGGATGTAGCCCCATCCATTTGGCTGTTTGCTTGTCCTCTGCGCCCCTGGTAAGACCCCTGACGCTTGGATCCTTGGAAACCCAGTCGACAAGACTCCAGCTCAAGCCATACAGCTCGCCAGCCATAAACTGTTCTTTAACAAGGTAGCCCCAGTAAACCAATGGGTCCTTCGCCGCTCCATCGCGTGGCATCTCCTGCTCAACCATTAACAACGTAGAGTTATCGGCAGGAGCGTTGCTCTGCGATTCCACCTTTAATGCCTCTTCTCTAAATGATGCTGAGACTGGCGAAACATAGGGCATGTTGTATGGCCTCTGCCCTGTAGCGTACAGCTCTAGCCTCATACGCGCCTCCAGCTCGGCCAGCATAACGAAAGCATCGTCATCGACCTTAGCCACATAATCGGGCCGCACCCAAGGCCTTGGATGACCTGAGGCACTGTCTTTCCAAGCGAGGTAGGGATCATGGGGGGCAAGATGGGGAGCAGGAGCATATTGATTCGAGTAAGAGAGCTCCGGTACAGGATGCGTGGTATTGAAGTAGACTGGTGGGACCCAGGCATTCGATGCTGCCCATGTGAAGTAGGCATACGATTTGCCGGAATTCATGTTTTCTGAGCAGGGCAAGATTATCATATCGTTGTACACTACACAAAAGCATGCGTCAGAGTGGTGCAACGGACCAACATGATATATACTCACTTTCCATCTCTGATTGAATACGTCTTTCCCATCCTTTCCGGGGCTGTCCAAGAACAAAACGTACCACAGTTCTCGAGGTGCCCATCCCGCCGTCTCCTTCCCCTGCGCCATTACGACTACGGGGATGTGCTGCCCATGTTGTTCTAATCAACATTCTACGTTCTAAAGAGGAATCCATCGAGAAAACAGCTAAGAACAGTCCTGCGGGAGGCAGTGTATCAAGATCATCCGGTGGAAACGACGGCGGCATCACGTTGGGAAGTGGATTGATGTAAGGATATGGCAATGTTTCACGATAATGCGGAGGAACAGAAGTTGTTGGCGGAATGGTGCAATATGCCCTCCAAGGTAGGGCTTCCTTGTCGGGGTTCAAGACATAGAGCAAAATTAATGTGAGAGAAATAGCAAAGACGGTGAGCACTAGGAGCGCAAGTATCTTATCAAAATGTCAGACATGGAACGAAGCGCAGATGAAAAACATAAACATACAATGGTTAGCGGTTGACGAGGGAATAGCGGGTGTCTGACAATACGTCTCAAAATACCCTTGAGGGTTCTCCACCTTCTTCCATCTCGTTTACGTCTCCTTGGAGAACTTGAACCTAAGTTACGCCAGATCCAGCGGCTCTCTCCCGAGGAGGCGTATCTTCCGAGGCCAAGTAGAGGCGCGTTGGACTCCGTGTCGGATAGAGTTGCAGTATGGAGCGAAAATGGCAGAGGGGAAGAAGGGCGAGACGGCGTGGGTGTTGTAGATGACGAAGAATCCGAAGACGACCTTCCAGGCATTACATCAGGGTATCCAGTGTCCATGAAGGAAAAGCGCTCGGACAAGGGAGTGTTAGACGAACGACTCTCCCTATAATCTACTCCCAAGAGAATGTCGCGGCGCTCTTCGTTGCTTGGTGCTCGAAATAGATGGGAAGAGTCAGAGAAATCCACAATGCCTGCCATAGCATTGAAAAAGAGCGTGTATGCCAAGCCTCAGAAAATTACAGCCTGCAAAATTAACAAAGTGTATCGCAAGTTAATGACGCGATGGCTAGAATTCCCTTTCGGACGCTAGCGTCGTGTTACCTCCCGCGTTGGTTTTTCTTGGTATGAAATGATATGAGTGTCCTCTTAAGTAAAGTTAGCAGTAAACAGTCCTGAGTCGGGTATGGCAGGAACACTGCCACTTCAGCTGCGATCAACTTGCGTGCGAGCTAAATGCAACAAGACTCTGACTATTGGTAGCTAAGTAGATATCATTGGACATCATGCAGTACATATGTATAGAAGGTGTCATGGAGCATAAACTTTCTTCCAACTGGACCGTGATTTCATTTCATCCCAAAATGCTGCTAGCTTGCTCCTCGCAACTGCTTTTTTCTTCCGTGAATGGGCTAAAAGCTGAAGGCAAGAAATCCTCGGGAAAGACAAACCCACCACTTCCAATATGTTTTTCCACTCTTTTAATAGCAACATCTCCATTATCGTAAGGGCTTCCGCCAGCCAGTCTGACAAGGTGAGAAAGCCAAGCGCTTAAATGAATATCCACGATAGAGACCTGATCACCTGTGTCATGTTCTGTGATCATGAGCCAAACAAAGTAGCTTCTCGACGAACCTAACGCGTAGGGCCCAATGAACTCCTCGTTCAACCGAGTGAGAACACCTGGAATTGTGATTTCCCACATAATCCTAGAGCGTGATAAGTATCCGTCGACATCATTCCCGCTAAACACGCTCAGTGCCGTCTCTGCCTCCGCTTGTTTCTCTCGCCAGAATGACTTGGTCTTTTCAGACATCTGCAGTGTTTTCTGTTCACAGTCGGTGAGATATCCCACGATTGCCGCCCGTCTGGATTCAAGGATAGGGACCAGAGACTTTCCAAGTTCTTGAAGTGAGGCTTGATCACGAGCATTCAAGTACTGCAAGCGATCGGGAGAGACCTCATCAGCATGAATAGAGTCAATAATCTTGCTGGATGCACTGGCGAATGCAACTGTCGCAGGGGACAATGATGGAGCTGGAGCGCTTGATGTAGTGTGCGTGTGAGATGATTGGGACCGAGATTTGTCCAGGAACTCGATCAGTGCCTGCTCTTTTAATAAGCAGAAAGGAAACCAGCGAAACAAAGGCTAGCTAACTTTCGTGTCAGAGATAGCCTTGAAACGGCTTGCAACATCAGATGCGAGAGAGCCGCGGAGGGGTACAATGAGAGTTGGCACCATTGCTGAGGGGTGATCAATGATGCGTAACACAGAAGGTGCCTAATCCCACCTTTGGGGCTCAACCTGAGGAAGGTCGGGGAAAATTCTTGTCCTTTGTCTGATGGCAAGTATACATTGACCAATGCTCAAGCCACTTCGATGCACTCAAGACGTACTGATGTCGACAACCTTGAGATCAACTTCATCCTCTCCGTATCCTTTCTCGCTGCTGCAGAGAAATCGCAGATCAATAGCACGATACGTTGTTTCGCGATGACCTCACAGTGCAAGAAGTACTGTGATACACTGAAGTGAGAACATAGAACAACAACTGTAAATACCGATGCTTACCCGCAGAGGACCACACAGATTGTGGGCTGTAGTACAATACGGCCTTGGGTATTGCAGACGACATGGTGGTACTAGGTTGCCACAGGGAAGATGACGTCTGGACCCCACCTGTTTGTCCTTCTTTTGATTTCCGGTTAGGGCTGCTGAGCAACTCGACTCAGTCTTGGGCTGTATGCATGAACCATTCATCGTTGATGCATCATCTGTTTGATCCCAAAGGTGCTATCCACACATATGGGCACGACTTCGTATTTTTCTAGGATCTTTGAAACACGAGTCGTTGTCATCGATGCGCACGATTCAGATTCTTGAATAGTCAAGTCTCAGTCTTTTGTAAATCTTTTCCCTCATGACAGTCCACGTGACCCTTTGTACTGGAAAGTTCTGCTTTCATTGAGTCGCGTAACTTCATCACTTTAGGCTCATCGGTTTTCTTGCATCGTCGCCCCAACCATGGCATGCTTAAGGTCAGACCAACATCACTTACGCTTCACATTCGTCTAACATATAATAAAGGCACGAATTTTACGAGACAGACGAAAAATTGACGATCTCCATCTTCGACCGAGGGGCTGATCCTGCACAAGTATCCATTACGTTTGAGCCAAACAAGGTGAGCAATCCCACTCATTTTGGGAGACAGTCCTCAAAGGAGCTATAGGTTAGCTACGTGAATGGCGAGAAGACACTATCCTTAGAGCCGTTGAAAGGACGGATTGATCCAGAGAAGTGCGATTTCACGGTCGGTAAAGTCAAGGTTGAGCTCCGTCTTGTGAAGATGGCTCAAGGCCGTTGGGGAGGTATCACTGGTGATGCTCCTGATCGTACGTGTTTTTCATGTAGCCCAAGTTCTTCAATACGTACTAACGCGTACTAGCTCTCCAGACCGCCCCTATCGAACCAACTACTTCTCCGGCAGTGGCCGAGGCGAGGGCTAAGCCCAAGAAGAACTGGGAGGAACTTACCACTAAAATTCTCTCATCCGAAACGGAGGTCACTGTAGATGAGGATCCAAACGTTGGTGGTGACAGTACGGTCAACTCCTTTTTTCAAAAGATCTTCGGAGATGCAGATGATGATGCTAAACGCGCAATGATGAAGAGCTTCCAGGAGAGTGGAGGAACCACGCTTAGCACAAACTGGGAGGAAGTAAGCAAGGGTACTGTTGAAGTGAAGCCTCCGACAGGTAGTGAGTGGAAGAAGTGGAATTGAACTTGATTCTTGGTTTGTATTATCAGTCACTCCGCATGTTATCGACGCTTTCAAAATGGATCATTGTCCCATCGAAAGCATTGGTGATCTTGTCAGTTAAAACGCATATTTCTTTCCTGTCAGAAAGAAGTTTAACGCGGCCTAAGGGATGTCACGACGTTCCGGGATGGGTTGGATAGTGAGGTATATATGATGTAGAAGGATTGTAAAATAAGCGAGAATTGAAAGAGTTGCCGCGTATGACATTTGGTGTAAGTACTAAATATCAATTGCCAAAAGTCTTGTAACTTTTATTAAGCAAGTACTTACAACCGGGTTCGTTAGAAACCATGTCACGTCTTACGATCATAGTTGCCGCCACAAAATCTAATGGTATCGGCCAACATGGTGAACTTCCATGGCGGCTGTCGAAGGAGATGGCCTATTTTGCTCGGGTCACGTCCACCGCGCCTGAAGGACGGAAGAACGCGGTCATCATGGGGCGGAAGACATGGGAGAGCATACCAGCCAAATTCAGGCCTCTCTCTAAACGCCTCAACGTAGTCATCAGCCATAACAAGGACTACGAACTGTACGAATTTTCTGCATTTTTTTTTCCCGTCATTTTATTGATAGAGCGGCAATCAGGACGTCCTCCAACCCGTTGACTCCAGTTCACCTTTGCTCGAACTTGACTCTGGCAGTTGATTTGGCATCTCAGGCTGATATACACCGACGATTTATTATCGGTGGAGTATCCTTGATCTCAGAGGCACTAAATCCTGCATCTTCGAGTCCAACGTCTTGCATCGCTGACCGTGTCCTCTTGACACGGATCCTTGCGCCTGATTTCTCCCAATGTGACGTTTTTATTCCAGACTTCTTGGGAGCAAGCGAGGAAGGGGAGATAAAATGGAAGCAAGCAACTCATGATGAACTCGTGCAATGGACAGGATTCGACGTGCCAGCTGGAGTCCAGGAGGAAAAGGGAGTTAGCTACGAGTTCCAGATGTGGCTTCGTCAGTGACATTGGTGGTAGAATATTTTGAGAGCTGTGCATTATATCGACAAAAATGATCCTCCTTCCCCTACACGCATTCTACCAAAACAATGTACGGGATTCAAAAAAACGCAGGGTCGACGATGATTATCCTTGACGCTATACGAGAGTCAACGAAGGTCGAGATGAGGATAAGATCAATCACACACCTGCTTATGTTTCGGATTTTTCGAACACACGACGTACACTCTGCCTTTTCGCTTCACAACGCTGCACCCGTCACACATGACCTTCACCGATGACCTCACTTTCATTCCACGCGCTGTAGATGGTATTGCATTCGTGGCCAGTGATGGGATTGCAGGTGTGAAATTGTGTATGTGAGGAAGGGTAGAGATGCGCAAACGTGCTAGTAATGGCCTGCTTGAAACCAGCAAAGCTCTCAACATGGTGAAATGCAGACCAGAAGACAAGTCATGAAAGAGGAAGAAGCTGTGGTCACGTGTCAGATAACTTTAAAAAATATTTCATATCTTTCAGTTACTGCGGCTTATAAAATATTAGCGCCAGCGCCAGGACTTACGAGCACTTCTAAGTTCTATTCGCGAGATGGACTCGGAGCAGTGATAACACCACATCATTCGGGTTATCTGCCTACTTTCTTGAAAACTTCTTGAATTTCTGTACTCATACTTTACCTTATCATGGCGTGCGAGAGAGAGGGCCTCGTTGCGCCGCCGCCCCTGCGGCCCCTGCGTGGAAAAACTGCGGTGTTAACATTCGTTGCAGTGATTTTTGCGTTTGTTGGAGAGACCCAACTCACACAGGTAAGCTCAACCACTTTAGATCGATAAATTTACTGACTTGCCAAATTAGTATGTCCAAACAACATTGGGTTACCAGCACTCATTCTTTTTGTTGTGAGTAGATAAATGACCGCGGTATGAAGATGCGAACTCAGAGTTCGCAGTTATGTCGTGCATTCATCATTCGTGCTCTCCTTTCCATTGCACCTAGGTTATCTCCTCATGACAACCCACCATTCTCCTCGTGCCCTGATGTCTGGCTTGTTCAGTACTATCACCGCTCAGTTGACATTACAAGATCCAAGAATCATTCACTCTTCTCGATTTCCTGTGTCTCGATTTCTGGTCGTGATTCTAGTCATGACTGTCATCTACAATGCACCTGCCCTATTGTGGTTTATTGCTGTCGTATACGCCCCGTACGTCGCTAATCATTTTTCACACTCCTGATCTTAAGCATCCTGCAGTGTCACTGATGTCACAGCCATTTGGAATGCCAATGCCTTCTTCGCTTATGTCTTTAGTGTCAAGTTGTTGAACCTGAAATGGAGTCTTATCCGGTCGTGTGCTGTTTGCCTCGCCACTGTCGGAGTGCTCACTATCGTATATGGCGACAGCACACCGTCAAATGCAACCGCACCTCTGGCTGGCCGTACGACTGTTGCTCAAAATTCTGCTCCTTTATTTGGCGACATTTTAACTCTGGTTGCATCCGTGATATACGGTCTGTATCAAGTTCTTTACAAGAAGTATGTCGCACTGCCATCAGACCTAGAGCCAGCTGCAGAGCCTCCACAATATTCCCATGTCCCAACATCAGCGGAACAGGTTGATGATGAGGAGACAGTAGCTTCACCATCACCCGTCGCCGGTGATAAAGTTGCTCATTCTCTTCCATTCGGCCTCCATTCAAATTTTCTCACCGCATGCATAGGCGTGTGCACTTTGTCTGTGCTATGGGTACCCCTAATTGTGTTGCATTATTACGGCATCGAAAAGTTTGGGCTTCCATCCAACATGGTGACCTTCGTTGCAATTGCAGGAATCTGTATAACAGGTGTTATATTCAATGCAGGTTTCATGGTGCGTATGATGAACGCACAGCGTCCCATAATTAATCAACATTTTTAGATTTTACTGGGAGTCTGGGGTCCGATTGTTACTTCCGTTGGGAGTCTACTTACAATCGTCCTCACACTCATCTCGGATCTAATGTTAGGCACCGTCGGGTTGACTGCCTGGGGACTATTGGGAGCAGGCATGATTGTAGGGGCTTTCGCTGTACTTGCTTATGATATGTTCTAGAGCTGACGGTAGAGTCATGCATACAATTGAGCGGGCTTGGTTGATACTCAGCAATCTCAGAGTTGTACCTTGGCATCATTTGGCGAATACCGTTTGCATCTTTCTCAGCTGAGTGCTCTTTGTCAAGAGAACATCATCATTCACTTGGACATGTCCCGTTGGTCCCAATTACGCTATATTAGATCTGTCGTGTGGTTCATCCACGTCAGCTATCTGACCCCTTGAACCGAGCATGATGTTTGTTGTCAAATTGGGAGCACTGAATACGTTTTCGAAGCCTAGGGATGAAGGGCATATACAACCCTACAATGCATCATGCTAATAAGTGGCGAGATGCGACGTGACAACTCCTGACCGGCTGAAAACCACAGCTAGCATTTTTCAGCTGTAATATCATTATATAGCACAGACACAGAGAAATATGCGACGTCTTAAATAGGCCCAAAAGGAGAAAGCTGGAGAGGGGGCGAGAAAATATGAAACGGAAGAAAGGGCAGGGAGAGACAGGAGGGTAAGGAGGAAAGATGCGAAGTACGACAGGAAGGAATGTGCTTGCGTGAGGCAAATTACTCGGATATCAAGGTGAACAGATCAGGACTAAACGGAAGTGAGGTAGGGGGGTAGGGGTAGTGTGATGTTTGTAGTGAGAGGGTTAGGTATGGGCCCCGGATATCTCAACGAGTGTGTCTGCGCCACAATACGTAGTGATACCAAAGTTATACAGTGTTCATTAACAGGTCACCCACACCCTTGACCCTGTGACATTGGTGTTCTACGCGTGGCATGTCATGATCACGTTGCGGTCGCCATTAGACTAGGCATGAGTCAATACGTGATATTGAATATGAGAAGATGACCCACCTCTTCCGTTTAGCCTTCGTCATCTCTTTTCGGAGCGCCGGCCCGTCCAGAGGTTTGAGGAGCTCGAAAGCGCACAGAAGGTCCTCTGAGACACTGAAATGATACAAATCAATTGGAATCCCCAGATGTGTCGACAGACGCAAAATTACCTCATACAAGCACCATAGTTGTCGAATTCTAGAACATCGCTTCAGCTCTGAACGAACAGAAAAATAACAGTTATGCTGACCTCCGCAATAATTCGGAGCACTGAAGACCGTCACAAGTGTCCGGTCGTTCCAGAACTCATATCCATCCTCAACGACCATATGAGCCCTGCATATCAGGTCCATGTCATACCGTACCAGGAAGTCATTGATGATCCCCTTCCCAAAACAGTAGCTTACCCCCCTCTCGTTATCCTCCCAATCTAATGCCGTATCAGAAGGATCGGACCATAGCAAATCGTTTAGGAGCCCGTAGTCCGGCACGTCTGTGGGTCTTTGTATGCGTTTGATATCTTCCATGGAGTGAAGTGAAGGTGAAAGTCCGCCGTGCACGCAAAATATCTTGGAGGCGACAATAGCTGCAATGGGCAGGCAATTGAAGACGTCTATGAATGTCTTCCATGTCTTTATGTTACATCGTCTTTTGCACTCGTCATAGAAGCCATACACTAGAAAATGTCAGAACACCATCACTAAACGGAAGGCGGAAAGTAACTAACCTCTTGTGACATTCGCACATTCATGATTGCCACGTAAGAGGAAGAAGTTCTCTGGGTACTTTATCTTGTAGCACAAGAGCAGTAGGATTGTCTCCAAACTCTGTTTCCCGCGATCGACATAGTCACCCAAGAATAGGTAGTTGGCGGCTGGAGGGAAACCGCACATCTCAAAAAGGCGGATGAGATCTGAATATTGCCCATGCACGTCGCCGACAATCTTTACTGGTGGTGACAACTCGATGAGAGTTGGCTGGCTAAGGAACACCTCGCGCGCTGCTTGGCAAATAGCAGCAATCTCCGTGTTTTTTAGACATAGAGATTTGCTGACTTTACCGGTATATCCCACGTCCAGAAGGCGTTGGATCATACCGTCGATGTCGAGGAGTCCAGCCTTTCCTCCCGCAGGGTCGCTCAAGGGGAAGTTACTAGCCGCTGAACCTGGCGTGAAGGATGACGACGGCATAGAAGTCGAGAGGATTGTTTGGGTGAGTGGAATGTCGAGGGGAGCGGGAAAAGGTTTCGTTGATAAAGCGGAAGGTTGTGGCGTCGAAGTTTGCACGAGTAGGGAGGGGGTAGAAAGGTTGTTCGGGGAAGAACTAAGGATAGCGGGTGAACCACCTGGTGAACCTGGTGGTCTTGAGCTGCTACCATTGGAATCTCCGGAACTAGGTACGTTGAGAGAGGGTGCACTATTTCGGACTGCATCATACTCGTGGGCGACACTTTGGGAGTGGTTGGGATGACTCCCCGTTGCACGAGACAAACTGCCATGGGGTATCTGGCCATTCGATTCTTCTACAGAATCTTCGTGCACATGGTCTACGTCCTTCTCCTTTCCTCCTTTCTTTGCCTTTTTAGATTGCTGTTGACCCATTGGTGGTGAAACCTGTGGTTCGCGTGAGGGCGAGCCTCGCTGTGATGCTGATGACCGGGAGCGCGACCTTGGAGTTAACTTGGAAGCTAAGACTGAAATGAGTGTTGGAGCCAGCTTGTAAAGTCAAAGAAGACGATAACTAAGTTGAGCCGAGTCCTCTCCAATGAGGACCAGTCAATCGTCTTAGCGGCAACTTGCACTGCTGTCCTTATTTGTTCCATTGTTTACTTCTTGTCCCGTCATACTTACTTGGTACTTTGGTTCTGATTCTGATTCTGAACTTTGCCGCCACTCAGAGATCTTCTAAAAAAAGTGCTTGTCATAATGCAGCAATGAATTTTTCATGCGGGCATAGCGCAATGGGTAGTAGAAATCATGCAATGTCAACAACGTAAATAAAATCTCGATGGCACTCTCAGAACTTGCCGAAGGCCTTGGCTGATGCCTTGCTCTTCGACACCCGCAGGACGTTGAATCGTACCGTTTTCGATAGTGGCCGACATTGCCCTACATAATATGCGATCAATTCTCGAGTAGCACCGACTGAGAGGAACACTAACCGACAGTGACAATATCACCGATCTCTACACGGAAAGCGGGTGACACATGTACGGCCAAGTTTTTGTGTCTCTTCTCGTAACGGTCTGTCAAATAAAGATAAGGGTGAATGGACGATATGTCTGTCTTCTGACGTACTGTATTTAGGAATGTAGTGGAGGTAATCCCTGCGGATCACAATTGTCCGGGTCATCTTGGTTGAAACGACCTTGCCAGTCAAGATACGGCCACGAATGGAGACGTTACCAGTGAAGGGGCACTTCTTGTCTGAAAACAGACATAACAATGAACCACCTAAACCACATGTAACAAGTATAGTGACGCACCGATGTAAGTGCCTTGGATAGCCTCCGCAGGGGTCTTGAATCCAAGACCAACATCCTTGTACCACCGCTTTTCCTTGGTCGCAACCTTCTTGCCACCTTTACCACAGCGATCGCAATCACATAAGTTCCTGCTCCGATTTCACGGGTTAAAAGTCTCATACCGCGGGCTTTGGCGTTTTGGAATAAATGCTGCTTCTGGTACGCCTTCTCGATCTAAAAATGATGATAAGTCAAGCAAGAAGGGTAGATTCGGCAAAGTAGCAGGTCATACCTGGTCAGCCATAGTGAATGATTAGGACGATGAGGAGCTCAGCCTGGTCTGTGCTTGCTTGCGTGGGAAAGAAGCCACTAAATTAAAACTGTACAGATTCCGGCATTTGCCATTGATAATTCCCATCACTGTACAATTCACTTTGGTTCAATTCATTCCAATCGTTTACTTATGAAGTATAGAGCCAAAATAACTTGGTCATGGCAAAGGGGACGCACGTGTATGAAGAAACGTTTTCGACTGGTCCTATTTCAATTTAACCAATAGCAATTCGAGCTGTCATTGACTCCGCGTAATAGGGGTCAATAAACAAGTTCACACGGGTTGACGTCTATGTTTGTCACGCGCTCATTCTATCGCGTCGCGACTCACACAAGATTTATGGGAAGACAACAAACACTCGGTACGTAACTTGGTCTTTCTGACCACCTATCATACCACCACTTTTCCAGGTAAATTCTTTGAAATGCCAAAGAGCAGTAAAGCCGCGCCGCCACAACAGTCGAACCTGTCAGAAATGTGGGGAGGGAAGAAGCGGAAGCCCAACACGAATGAGGAGAGTGTGCAGGAAGAAGTCATCGTTAACGGGAAGGCGGATGAACTGAAGACGGGCGCGTCACTGAAGTCTGAAATTAGTGAGAATCTTGGACCACCATCCAAACTGTGGAGTTTAACCCTCGTGGACTCTTAGTATTACCTGTCTCAAATGGTAGACAACCAACAGAAGAGAGAGATGGAATGGACGTCGACCAACCACCAGCATGTGAGTGCTCCTCCGCTCTGCGCAGCTGACAGGTTATAATGACGGATAGCACCGGCCAAGTCCAAGACAAAACGGAAGGATGCCATGTCGCCAAAACTCGCTGGTGAGTGCCACCTAGCCTTGAAAGTCGAAGCTAGACTCAACTATGCTCTAGCATCACCTGGGCCTTCAAAGTCAAAACGGAGACGTGTGGTCGAGTCAGATGACGAGGACTCCACGACCACCCCACCAACTCTCATCGGTCTAAATGGGCACTCCTCACCACAGCCTTCCTCCAAAAGTAGAGAAAAAGCCAAAGCAGTCTCCCAACCTGAGCCTTCCTCCAAAAGTAAAGGGAAAGCCAAAGCAGTCCCCCAACCCGAGCCTGCAGAAAAGCAACTAGCCGAGTCCCCAGCAAGTGCCGACGAGGCCGAGGATGAGAATCCTGACGAAAGTGAGCCAGAGGATGATGACGAGGATGCGGCCACACAAACGTACGTATGACTCCTTTAGCCAGTATTCAGAAGGATCAAGTTGATCTGCATACACAGTGCCGAGGAAGCACTATCCCGAGTCGCAGAGGTAGACATTAAGGGCGGGTGGAAAATCGGAGATTCGTACGTCGTGTTACAATCTCTGACGTTTCACTCACACAGTGAGTTGGTAGAGTGCCCTACGCTGCATTAACGAAGACATTCTCACTCATCGAAGCCACCACCAAGAGGCTCGAAAAGACCGCCCTTCTTACTTCGTTCTTCCTTCTCGTCATCCAGCGCAGCAAGAATGACGATTCAAACTCCCTCCTGCAGTGCGTATACCTGTGCATAAACCGCGTAAGTTTTTTTCTATTCAATTACTCTGTTCTCGTGTACTAAGCGACGTAGCTAAGCCCAGATTATGTCGGTGTTGAACTGGGTATCGGCGAGAGCCTGCTCATCAAAGCTATCAGCGAGTCCACAGGACGCAGTCTTGCAACAGTCAAAGCAGACCTCAAGAAAGAAGGCGATCTCGGGCTTGTAGCAATGGTGCTCTGTTGTTACTTGCCTCAACCTCAACCACACGAGCTTACTTCATTGGTAGAACTCTAAAAACAGTCAGAAGACGCTCTTTAAACCCAAGCCCCTTACAGTTCCTTTCGTCTTCTCGAACTTGCGGGAGATCGCATTGTCATCTGGACATTCGGTTTGTTCCTCATGCTTATACAAGTTTTCAGAGACTCAGCACTCCCTCACTGCAGTCCCAGGCAAAGAAGGTATCGATCATCACAAAGCTCCTCGCCGCATGCCAGGACTTCGAGGCGAAGTACATTGTGCGCAGTCTGGAAGGCAAGCTCCGGATCGGTAATGCTGAGCGGACGGTTCTCGTGGCTCTTGCACACGCTGTCGTTCTGGCTAAAGAACATGGTGTGTTTCTTTCAAAGCTCTCTAATGAAGCTGATTCATCATCTGTCAAAGCTGGAAAGCGATGGAGCAAAGAGAAACTGGCATCTCGCCTCGAAGAGGGTGCTAGTATTATCAAATCTGTGTATAGGTCGGTCCCCCTCGCCTCGCCACCTGCGCTCATTGACACATCTTCCAGCGAGCTCCCCACGTACGAACTTGTGATCCCTGCGTTATTCACGCATGGCCTATCGGGCTTGCGCACTCATTGCAAGCTTACGCCCGGGGTTCCGCTCAAGCCAATGCTCGCCAAGCCGACAAAAGCGATTGGCGAAGTACTTGACCGGTTTGAGGGACGGCGATTCACGTGTGAGTACAAGTACGATGGGGAGCGCGCCCAGGTGCACAGGCTGGAGGATGGCAGCGTCAGCGTCTTTAGTAGAAATTCAGAGGATATGAAGGCTAAGTATCCAGATCTGGTGGAGCAGCTGCCGAGGGTGGGTGTTGATCTTTATAGACTTGGCTGTGCGGATTGAGCTGATGGAAAGATAGTGCATCATGGAGAAGACCACGTCATTTGTGCTGGATGCCGAAGCCGTTGCGATTGACAAGACCTCGGGCAGGCTCATGCCCTTCCAAGAGCTGAGCAAGCGAAAACGCAAGGACGTAAAAGTCGAAGACATACAGGTCAAAGTCTGCCTTTTCGCATTCGACCTTATCTACCTCAATGGCGAGGTTCGTTACCTGTCTCTAATGACATCAGGGAGTTGTACTGATTGGTGTGCGCGTAGCCACTTCTCCAAAAATCACTCAGCGAGCGGCGAGAGTTGTTGAGGGAGCACTTCCAGATCGTACCTGGAGAGTTCGATTTTGCCAAATCTTCAGATGGATCGACAACAGATGAGATCCAGGCGTTCCTTGAAGAGAGCGTGAAAGACGGCTGCGAAGGACTCATGGTTAAGATGCTTGAGTCAGACGCAAGTTACTATGAACCCAGCCGGCGGAGCGTCAACTGGCTCAAGGTGCCTTCAACTTTTACCCCATCGAAATTTGACTAATGTTGATTAACCATACACAGCTCAAGAAAGACTATCTCGCTGGCGTTGGTGATTCTTTGGACCTCGTTGTCGTCGGCGGGTACTACGGCAAAGGCAAGCGAACGAACGTTTATGGAGCTTTCCTCCTAGCTTGCTTTGACACCGATGCCGAAGAGTATCAGACGATCTGCAAGATCGGTACCGGGTTCAGCGAAGAGATGCTGCAGACGCACTGGGACACTCTACGACCGCTCGAGATCACAAAACCACGCGGAGACATCAAACCTGGTGGAGCAAAGCCTGATGTGTGGTTTGAGCCAAAGATCGTATGGGAGGTGCTTGCGGCAGATCTGAGCTTGAGCCCGATATACACAGCAGCACAAGGCTTGGCAGAGGAACGCGGGATCTCGTTACGCTTTCCGAGATTCATCCGAATACGGGATGATAAATCGGCAGATGATGCTACCGGACCTGAGCAAGTGAGTGTTTCGCCATGTTGAGATTCGATGAGATAGCAGTTACTCATAATTATATGGCAGATCTCTGAGATGTATGAACGACAGGTGCTTGCGCAGAGTAAGGGCGGGAAGAAAAGCAAAGGTGATGGAGATGATGGATTTTGGTGAAATTTACGTATCAGTATCTAGATGGAGGGATATTGTTATTTTGCATCCACAACCTTCTTTGCTTCTGCTTGTGAAGCCTCGATGGCTTGAGTGACTGGACCTTTGTCAAGACCAAACTTCTTCTCACGACCACCATAATACCAGTAGTTCACGAAGCGAGCTTCTTGGATTGACTGTGCTGTCGCGTTTGTCAAGTGACAGGCAAAGAGCAGGTAATTCCGCGGTTGTACTCTCCATGCTATAACGAAAAGTCAGCCACGCGCTTTATGATATCGCCATAGAACGCACCGAAACGCATGAAAACCATTCTAGTTGCGTGGGTTTAGCAGGCAGCTTGCGTGAGAGTGAAATGGGGCATACGAATAGGCAGCAAGTGCAGTGGTCATGGATCCTGAGATGACCTCTTCATCTTTACTCAGGTCGGCGAGGGCAGCAAGGGGAAGACCCCAGTTTGCGACCTAAAATGAGTGAGTTATGCGACTCGTAAAGGTTGAAATGACTGACCGGTCCCCAGAAGTGTGTACCTGTGAAGAATATGATGAGATACGTTTCAAGCAAATAATTTATGGGAGACATACTGAAGAAGTACTCGCGAGCAGCAGGAGACCTGAGCCATGTAAAGAATGTTGATGCCATCGCTGCTCTGATATAGTGTGACTACTAGTATGGAGAGTTCGGAAGCAAGGAAATTCAGGATATAAAACTACTCACGTGATCTATAGGGCCGAAAGCGGACCGAGGTCATGAACTAGACCTAGAGGCCTAGAATAGAAATCCTCATGTCTGCCGTCTTCAATTAAACACGAGGCCATTTTTATGATAACTTGACCTAGTGTACGACCATCTTTCCTATCTCTTTCCCTGACCACCAAATGCATTCAGCTTACCCGCAGCCTAACTTCCCTTACTATGGTCAGCCATACCATACATATTATCCTCCTGGCTATCCGCACCAACAGCAGCGACAACCTTTTCCTACATCTGATCCATACAGTTCTCCACCATGGCCTCGAGAAAATTATCAGGCCACTCAATATTCACAAGGTCACCTCGAGCCAAACGCACCATTCATCCCGCCAAGTTCTGAGCCGACTCCACATGCACCACGAGTCAAGCGCGCTAGTACAACACGTCCAAAGCCCTCATATAACCCCGAGAAGGCCCAGCTCAAGTCCGCGATGAAGAAGAACGGTGGTCTTCGCCGTTCAGAGACCATTAGCGCCGCCCCACCCCCTTTGGAGCGTACTCGAACTTCTTCTAGTGCACGCCAGCGCCTCGTGCCCATGACACGCGCCACGGGGATGAGTTCTAACCCAGTCCTATCTTCCAGGTATGTTAAAAGGTGTACTATGATTGTTACTCCTCCCACGCCATGTCATCATAGAACACTTGTTTGTCTCTTTTCACGGCGCAAACGAGCTCCGCATGGGCAATGTCGCCTTTCAAGATACCATGGAAGAGATAAAGGAGAATATTATTCCTATGTGGCCACACGGTGTATCCTCAGCCATTCCCATTCATCAAGCATTTCGTATTCTGTTTAACAGAAATCCTTGGACTGCGAGTGGAATCGAAAGCGTGATGTAGGTCCAATCACCCAATCGCTGATGGTTTATCACGTGCTGATCGAATATGCAGCGCACAAAAAATGATATGCGAACTCTTTACCTGCCTCGCACACAACGGGTATCAATACCGTACCTCTCTCAATACGGGCTATTCTGTGCGTCCTTTAATTACCTTGAGCGTCGTACAAGCATTATTGACGGTGTGATCAGTATCCTCAGTTGGTATTTCAAGATAGCGGACCTGATGAACACTGCGACTTCTTTGCCGCGCATATCTCGCGTTCAGGACACAGGATGACCCTCGTGCGGCCGCCGCGGCGTGTCGGGGAGCAGATTGGTCCGCGTCTCCGTGCTGCATGGCCATTTAAAATAGCTGGAGATCGAACAAGTGCAGATGAGATCTACACAATTGAGCTTAAAAGGAATGCAATTGGCGGTTTGTCACCTCTGCAGATTAATTTTCCGTTGCTGACATGGTCTGATACCAGCTCCTGATTTAAGCAAAGACGTGTTTGCAGCATCTGCACTAAAGGAAATTAGTACTATGGGGTATAAGCTTGAAGCTACGGTTGCCCTTCCGCGGACAGGGATGCTTGGGTTTGGGAATAAGAAGGAGATATGGATATTTCGTGGGACGAGGATGCGTTCGCGCGCCAATTCCCGTGCTGGTTCCCGTGCTGGGCAGAACATCGATCACTAACAGGATAAACGGGCCAACGAACGACGCATCATCTGTGAGAGAGTCCATCTCAACGACGGGGTGTAACGATAAGAAACGACATGCTCATGATGTATAACTACCGTATGTATTTATAGTTTTTAATTGGATGTGGTTATAGTAAATGGTCCGTGCGCTTGACCAGAAGATATAAAAGGGATCTGTTTACGATTTGGATCCTTACCACTCTGGCCTTTTGGCTTAGATCAAGTGTAGTATCTGTTCTTAATAGTTTAACCACTATTATGAGGGCACCGCCCTCATTCTTTGGTTATCAAATTTTTGTCGCCCTTGTTTCTCCGAGCTCTGCTTGCAACTCGGAGGACATGATGACCTTGCTACTGCACTACTGGCTCGCGTCGTCGGGGGTTTTATTTCTTTGCTCAGTAACTACTTCATAGTCTCTTGACTATGTATGGTGCTTGGCAAACAATACAAATTTGATCATACCATCTTAACAACCTTTGAACCATCAGCAACACCAGGTTAAAGTCTTGGCATAGACGCGTCCATCAAAGCCCTGGCGCTGAACAAGCGTATCCCACCATCCAAACAAAAAGTCGCGAGCGATCAGCTTGAACCAAGGTGTGAAAGAATTCGCTGTGGGCACCGAGTGAGCCCGCATCCAACACACAACAATCAACATACGCACATGAGTCATTGAACATCGCCTGTAGTTCAGCCTTGTCCACATATTTGTAGTCCTGGATCTCGTTCTTATTTGGCGTCACCGTAACATCCGCCGTCAAAAACAAGATGTAATCGACTGTGAGGGGGAGGGGTGAAGACGTGTGCCCGTATTTTCATGCTATCAACGCACCTTCATGCTCGCCCCACATACCATTCGATGGTGCGAGGTAATGAATTTTAGTCAGGTACTGGAACTCCTCGACTGGTGTTTGGCTTTGCGGAATACCGAGCTCATGCTCGAGTTTTCTCGAAGCTGCGATCCGTACTCCGAGCTGGCCCTCCTCGATCTTTTCCTCCTCGAAATCGTCGAGTGGGTGCGAACAGCACGTATTCGTCCACATGTCCGGGAAGGTAATCTTCTCCGAAGCACGCTGCTGTAGGAGCAGCTTGCCATCAGAGGGACGGAAGACGAATGCAGAGAAGGCTCGGTGAAGGAGACCCTTGTTGATATTTTCCATGAGGTGACCTTGTTGAAAACCGGCTATCAAAAACCCCATGTAATGTAGAGCGAATAGACTCACAAGTCTTCTTATCCATCGCGCCGATGGCGTTATCCTGCTCATCGACCAAGATGCATTTTTCATCCATCAGTCTTGATTGTTCAGGGTCATAGCTAGTGAGATCTATGCTAGCAAGGGCAGTGCGTGCGGCAAGAACTGCTGGTGAGGACATGGTGCGTTGAGAAAAATATGATCTAAAGCTGCGAGTAAGGTGAGAGGACAGGTTAGCACGTAGTGTATACATACCAAAGTGTGAACCTTTAACGTTATTACCGTGTGCTTAAGGTGGAAGTGGCACGATTAAGATTTTGTATAGATGGCCTGATCATGGTTTCACTTTCGGAACGAAAAATGCAGGAGCCGATTATGACAAGCATAGCACTATTTACAAGTAATGCATATAATTTACGTCTCGGCCGACAAGAATATCACTTGATACGGATCTCAATGGTTCCGTATGCCTCTTCTTGACGAAGTCGGATCAGGTCTTTCGTGCCTAACACTGGTCAAATCGGCGTCAGTACATACTCGGGTATGATCCGGCATGCGGCCGTGAAGCACGCACCAAGGCAGTGGTAAAGTGCTGCTGCCGCGACGTGTGCGGTACTGGTGGTCTGTGGTACGACATCGTCGAAAGCGAGAAATCGAGCAGACCCAGACAGCGATTTATATTGCATCTTAGCGTATCTTTCAACACGACATGTGAATACACCAAGTTTGAATAACAGATAGTGAAAATGTTGACTCAAGGAAGTTGAAGGAATTTCTCTCGAGGGTGGCCATATTGACCTCGGACAATTGGGATTCGGCCACAGAATTGCCTGCAGGGACTTATCGATTCCATGAGCTAGATTGCCTGGCAAGTTGTAGAATGTATCGGCGTACCGTTGAATACAAAATCGTCATCGATTATTTGAGGGCTCGCAGAGAAACCTCCGGCACCACCAAATACGTCGCCTTGCTGACTTGGAATAGAACTTCCTCGTCGGCTCAACGAGCTGCCCCTCAGGCGAGTCTCGGCGTGGTCAACACTGATTTTGTCACTGCTATGGCGACCTAGGAGTACCGCACCAGATACCGAGGAACTTCCACCCGCATTGTCCCAAGGGAAGAGTGCACTGCGCTGAGAAACGGAGTTCTGCACGATATCTAGGCCAAATTCGTCTCCCAGTATGGACGTAGGGCGTGAGGCGTGACGTGCTTGTCCCGGTTCCTAAAACTTTGTCAATGAGAGTATAGAAAGCGTTGCTAGCTGATTTACCTCGGACGAGCGAAGATGATTCAATTCTGGTCCTGCGTCGTCTGCGCCACCCCACCCATCTGAAAAGGACATTAGGTGATACCCATCTACGGTGATCAATACAACTTACCACCCATGTCGAAATTCATTTCAAAATTCATGTCAATATCCGCTCTACCCGCATCAAAATCCATGTGATCTGGGCTTGCCTGGCCTACACCAAATGCAGGACTTCTAGTGCGATCTTGGACATACTCGGCTCCGCCAGAGACTTCAGCATTGGTCTTAGTCTTCTTCCTCCGTTTTGGCGCAGGAGAGTCGTCTGAACATCATGTACATTTAATAAAGCTCACGCAGGTGTTGTAATACTGACCATGGGGTTCAATCATAAATGGAGATCGAGCGTCCAATTGTGCTTTGAAATGATCCAACCAAAAGTCTACTAATTCTTTGGCTTGCACTTCAAAATATAAGCTCATGATGAGCACAAGTAAAAAAAATGGAAGCTCACTGTATTCTGGAATAGCCCAAAGCAAACCGTCAATGAGCCTGCTTTGATCCTTCTCAAAATTCTTCCGCGCGAGTTGTCGATGAATGCCATTCTGTTCTTCCAGATAATACAGACGTGAAGCCTATACAGAAAAGCAGGTTGTAGCTGCGGGCTACGAGCGGCGTTACCACACACCTTCAATTCGTCATCTGTCAACTCCGTTCGCACATCTAAAAGAATCCTGGCGCGTTTGATCTTCCTAGATGGTGCGGGTTCCGCTGGATTATCATCAGGTACAACGGAGTCGATCTCTTCGACCTGCGGGGCAATTACAGCCAAAGGACCAGAAGGAGATTCGAGAGAGTATCCAATGGAGGACGAAGAGGGTGGAAGGGCAGCTTTAAATTTCCATACATTAAGATAGTCAATGTAGAGTAATGTGTCGTACCTGCTGAACCTCGTTGTGTGCCTTGAGGTGTAGCAAAGGCCGACGGAGGAAGCGGCAAGACATTCTGTTCTAATGCACCAGTATTGTCAACGGGGACATCCTGCTCGAAATACAGGTTATCCGCATCATTGAACCCGAAGTCATTCGGTTCATCCACTTGCATATCATGACTAAAACATTTCAGTAAAACTTCAGCCGGCCCAAAGGGATACACACTCGACTTGATTCTCCAAGGCGGCTCCTCCCCAGCCTTCACCAAGTTCCCTTACGAGGTCATCCCCAACGCCCTCCCCAATATCGAGGCCATCAAAAGCGCCGAAGAAGCTATCGTCGAAGCCGAAAGTATCATTCTGGGAAGATAGAATTATGTTGGCGCCACTGCCGCCAAATGAGGCATCAAAAGAATTGGCGAGGAAGAGGTCGTGATTTTCGTTGAGTGTATGCGCGCTGGCGCGGGTATTTTCCGCGGTGGATGCTGGTGCAACTGCAGACTGCTTACCCTTTCCTTTCGATCTCTTGGCTTTTGGGTTGTACTCATCATCGGATGAACCCTCTTCCGCTCCTTCCTTGTTGTCTACAAATGGGCATGAATATAAGCCACTTGAAGTACTGTAAACTAACGTACTTCCAATGTTCAAGTATTCGTCCCAGTCCTAGTCACACCGTTGGCTTTGAGATGAACAAGAAGAAAGACAGAAACGTACAGCGACCATTGCGTCAAAATCTATGGCAAATGCAGCGCCAGGATCGGTAGCAAGGGTAACAGCCGATGGCCTTGGCAGGAGGTGTCAGAGGTGGCTCGCATTGTGTGAGCCAACTCACCTCACGCTTGGCTGAGCCATTTGAAGATGGGCTTCTGACGCAGCCATCGAACGGAACTCTTGCACGACTCGCTTTAGGGAGTTGAAGCAAGTCGTGACATCAGAAAGAAACAGTTCTTGCTTGACTAGAAGCAACGTTAAATGTAGTTATACAGCCATAAATTATAAAACCTTTATATACACTGTGGAACTGAATGAGCATCAAGGGCCCCAACAAAGTTGATCTGCCTACCGTGCAGCCCCGACCATCAGGTTACTTGAGAGGCGAAGAGCCAGAGGTTCCGAAGGGGAAGCAATCAGATCACACAATTGAGAGATATCTGCAGTCAACACGGAGCGCTTGGGTAATTTCTTAAAAGCCGATTTCGAGCCAAGGGTTGCAGCTAGCCTAGCATTCGTGATACCAAGCAATGAGATATTATTCCATCGTCAATGAAGCATAAAAGAAAGGCACCAAAGAAGGCCAAATCCGCTGTCCCTCTTGGACAACAGTTCGGTAGAGAAGAACATTCTGCAGTTCACTGTCCTTGGTAATGAGCAAACGGTGGCAGATAAATGACAAAATTGGGTTAGCAAATAGGTTACGGTGATAGCAAGATATCGATGAGCAGAATGCATACAACAAACGTACGAAAGATGGGTAAAGGCAAAGAGACCGAATAAATTGTGAGGGAGGGGGGGAAGCGTATGTCGCTCGTTCTTTGCGCGGAGTTCTCTGAGTTTTAATTCAGCCACCGACGCGTTGAGCCTTCAGATTCGCATCCATCGGGCACCATCTGGACCAAGAAGGCGAGCGAAAAGCTCATCTCGATTGCCGACCCAGTGGAACTTCTCTTCTAATTCTTTTCCGTGACCTTCTTCGCTGTCAACCCAGGAAATCAAAAGCCCTTTCATCAAACCGGTTTTCTTCACGCCGCAGAGGTTCTCGCGAGGTATGATTAATTTTGCTTGTTGTGATGCGAGTGTTGTGAAGTATACTGTAGTAGCGGTCAGTGTGATTAGACCAGGCGCTGAAGTGTGGTGCGCAGGATATGCTGAGAGTGATTCAGTCTTTGTATCATAGCCTGGTGTATTACAGGCGTACTATGTGTTTCTTCGTCTCGTAAAGTTGCGGATGTCAAACCAACCGTATTGACTTGTCCAGAAGCAAAGCGTTGTTTGCCCTCATTAAGCAGCGACTTGCCGTGCGCGATACGTGATCCCCACTTCTTCCAATCAACGCCATCATTGATTTGCATCTGGCTTCGAGATGATGTGTCAGGTGACAGGATCGCCGAAAGATCGGCTTCGTTTGTGCTATTAGCACGAGCGCTCGGAGGATTAGGCTTGCGCGGAGGCTTGATGTCCTCGCCCCGAGCAATCCTCTGTGTAATTATTTCTATAGCATAGTCAGCATCGGTGGGGGCATCAGCCAACGGTCCGGGCAGTCTATATCGTCACTCATCAAAATACGATGCAAATATACATTGAACACGGACCTGGCTCGAGCGCCTGGTGGGAGAGCAGCTAACACAGGAACGACATGCCAGAACAATATGCCGCAGCTGCCATATATAATTTTTGCCAAGTAATGCGCGGGAATGATCAGGGTGCAGCAGCTTATAACAGCCAAAATCTTGCTAGGAGTCAAGCACATGCCGAAGCAACGCCCAGAACTTACTCACGATTGCATATCTTCGGGAGACTGCTGGTCGTCTCCAGATGAAAATGCTAGCGACGGCATATACTCATTTAGTTGACAGCCCATCACGATTCACGGGGTACGTACTTTTTGATACGTTCGTGAATATTAGCGACAGTATTGAGAACATGCAAGAGTTCTCGTTTGATGTCTTGCTCTTCTTGGGAATCGCCATCAAGCACAGTAGCCGCTTCATCCTCGCCACCATCACCAGTTAAACTCGTTTGAAGTGCCCCTGTATCCTTCGGAAGGGTTTTTGTTTTACTTTTTCCTGTTGATCTGTGCGATATGAGGAGCTGAAAGATATCCTTAGGTCCAATTGAAGATGCTGATAGGCGTTCTTGAACTTCATCTCCGAACTCCCTGGCTCGTTCGGAATCTTTTCTCCGCATCTGTAAAGATTCTAAAGTGGGATACGGGAGAAGTCTCCGGCTGAGCATCTCCCACAAGATTCGAAACATTAGTGCTGGAAGAAGGAGATCATACAGCCATAGTCCCCAGAACGCCTGGATGTTGATGAGTAAATTGATTTTGAAAAGTGACGGCCACCTACCATGCAACGTAGTCTGCTACGTTGCGGGTCCTTCCATAGCGCTAAGTTTGCCATGGAAAGAAAGAAATTCTGGTAAGGAGGAACTACTGCGAGGAAAAAACGCTGGCTAGTAAGTTTCATGCGCTTTAAAGAGAAGGGTGGCGGCGGATGAGGCATCGGTGGAAGAGCTGGTAGTACATATTTCTGGATATTTTAGATTTAATCACTATGATAACAGTAATGCTCACAATGGCGATCTGTTCGGACCAGGAGGAATCCACTGGTCTTGGAGGAACGACGGGTGGAAGAAGTGTAGGTGGCTCTGTTTGTTCGGAAGTATTACGAGCAAATGGTCGTGGAGGGAGTGGTGGTGGTTTTGGTGACCGGGGAAGGTGGAGGGAGCTACTTGATGGCTTGGGCTTGATGGTACGCAAAGCACCTGGTAGTCTCACTTCCGTCACATACTTATTGGACCTCAGGATAGACCACCCATCGAGTACGGCAAGGACTTACGTCAGAAAAAAGGCGGAGATAACGTTCGATTTCTTCCTCGTCATACAGTTGACGAAGACGGGCCTCAGAAATGTTTTGTTCTAAAGAACCTGACAGGTCTGTTTGGGAACCCATAGGGCTAGAAGTCACGGTGGTGTCCAAATCTCCCATGACAGTAAAGTTAAATGAGTCATCATCACCAGACGCTTCATAGACTCCTCGTTCACGAAGAGATGATGGGTCCGAAGTGGATACCGAGGACGAGGACGCATCACTAGAATGAGCGTTGGAATTGCTTGGAGATGACATGACCTTGAAAAGTGAATTGAAATTGAACGAGGGTTGTCAGATTGATCTTATGACAGTGATTGTTCGGGACAATACTCGGTATACATGTACAGTGACCAACTGCGCTGAACTTGATGGGAGACACTGCTGTTACACTCACAGAGAGCACACAGCCACAAAAATACTGCGCAGGTACTTATATAAGTACTAACCGGGGGCCAAACAGACGGTCACGTGACTCAAGCTACACGCCTCACCGCCCCGTTAAACCGTAAACGGAAGAATGTCGATGCCTTGCTGCACCTTTTCCTCCTTAAACGAACGGCGGACGTATAGCGAATTTACTAGTCAAGGCATTCGAGTTCAATCATGATTATCTCCCAAGGCTGGATGCACATTTGTCATTGCGCACTACGTATGCATCATTCAGAATATTCAGCGCTCACTGGCAGCCACGGTTGAAATCGGATGGTATTTTGCGGGGATACGGCCAAGTTACGCATGACATCGACGTCTTTTAATTTACAGCCATCATAAATTGGGTTCTTCTGTCAGGCCACACATCATGCCAATAGCATAGAGGCCACACCAGAGGTTACCACCTGCCACGACGCGAAGAAGGTATTTCATCCAGCCTTATTCACAAAGTTTAACTTATGTAACAACGAGTGTCAATGAGATGGAAGTCAGACGCCAAGTAGCGCTTGCTGAGGATAAGGAGACGAAGCAGCCTGAAGCGAAAAGGCTTGAGGCTCCTTCTATTGAAGTTGGAAGTCTGTAACAAAGTTCCCGCATCTTCCTTGGTCTGTAACCTATAGTGCTGCAAAATGCGGCTCATTATCAGCTACATAACACATGAAGTTTCCAGCGAGATTCTTGAACTGTTGTTTCATCCTCTCAGTACGGTCGCCAGAGCATCCCACTACTTGAACATGTTCTCGTACTGACGTTTTCAGAGGTCCCATAGTGGCTTGCGCAGATCCCCTGCGGTAACCTTATTTTCATTTAACAAGCCGTGATAGAATAAAAATGATCCTTGCAATTTCTGAGAGTACTTTTCTTAAATTTAGTGTCGATCACGTGTATACCTCTCAGAGTGCCACTTCAGTTATTGCTACTACAACGTTCTACGCTTTGCCCACAAATTATTATATTTCTACCTCCTGCTGCCAGTGCCTGCCTACACTAAATTGGCACCTGAACGACAAGTAGGAGACACTGACAGGTTCTTCCCTCGTCGTCGATGGGCATACTCTGTGCGCATATTACATCCTCTATAACCCACGTCGCTGCAGCACCTACTTCGCTCTTTACCAACACAAATTTAAATCAAGACATACCCATACCGTTGGGGATTTTTATTGGGCTGCTCGCATCTTTCGTCCAAAGCCTTGGTCTTGCGGTCCAGCGTCGTAGCCATGTCCATAACTCACAGCTCCCAGAACAAGACCAGAAAGTAGAACACCGCCGACCGTGAGTACATATGTATTCTATAGCTCAGTCTCCCCTTACCTTTGTTAGATTATGGTTGATAGGATTCGGTGAGCGCACTCGACCTTTATTCGTTCCACCGACCAACACAACGTCTATCAGCTATCTTCTTGATATCTAATGTGTTTGGATCTTTCATACAAATAGCATCCCTTCCGGTCGTCATATTGGCACCCCTGGGCGCCGTTTCTCTCCTTTGGAATGCGCTCTTCGCTCGTCTCCTTCTTCGCCCACGAATGCTCCTGGGAACAGCTCTCATCGCTGGTGGCGCCGCCTTGATTGCTATCTATGGGATCGTTCCTGAAACTACACGCAGCCTCGACGAATTGATGGCACTTTTCGCGCGTCCTGCATTTATAGGCTGGTTTTGTGCCGAGGGTTTCATCCTACTTGTATGCCTTATCGTGGTGCGTGCCAGTCGCGATATAAATGGTTTCATTGTATATATAGCATTCCTGCAGACGCACGGTATTGAATATTCTTACAAGAAACAACTAGAAGCTGCAGCCTATTCATTGTTGCAGGCCAACCATGACTCACCCCTGTCGTCTTGCACCTCCGCACATAATTCTCCTCTAAACTCTCCTACACCGCTGCCTCCCACACGCACACAACAACCACCTACTTTATCTACTGGTCCCACTGAGGATCAAATAAACGGCAGCTTCGCATCTGAGGTAACACCACTGCTCGATCCAAAATGTGGTCGCCTTCCATCTACCAAATCTACTTCACACAATCTAAAGTCCTCATCACCGTTACGCGTACCACTTCCTGGGAGAACCCCGCTTCTTCTTGCCTTAGCATATGCTGCGGCTTCAGGGACGTTGTCTGGGCTTTGTCTGATCTTCGCAAAGTCTGGTGTTGAACTTCTTGTGCTCACATTCGGCGGCGTCAATCAATTTTTCAGATGGGAGGCGTGGATCCTTGTTGGTGGACTCATCATTTTTGCTCTTGGACAACTTTGGTACCTTAATCGTGGTCTAAGGCTTGCAGATCCTGCGTTTGTCTGCCCATGTGTGTCCTCCTTTGTATTTTTCCTGATAGTGGAGTTAACATGGAAACTGCCTAGCTGCCTTTTGCTTTTATAACTTTTCATCGATTATCAATGGTCTGGTTTACTTCGATCAGCTCGGACAACTCCCAGGGTGGTACCTCGTCCTAGTCATAGTCGGCATGTTTATTCTTCTTGCTGGGGTTTGGGCAGTCAGTGCCCAAGCCAACGTTGATGAAAGTGATACAGCAACTGAATCTGATGTCGAAGACCAAGCAGTATCCAACAATGGAAGCGCCACTCCCGAAACAAACCCCCCGCCACATTACCCTTCATATGCAAGTACTGCCGTTGGTCCCCAGGGTTCATCTCTCTCTGGGTCAATTGCGCCTCCTATGGACCGCCGGGTGCGGTCGGAGGGCGCTGTTTTCCCCCAGAGTCCCGTCTCCTTGCACACCCTTAGTGCATCTTCTTCACAGTTTTCACCTCACTTCACAACCCACCAGACGGATATCTCCCCACCCTTACCAGGCACCTCTTCCTCATCACGCCAGCACCCTACCACCACCGATCCATCTGCATCTATGCGTAGTATGGCCTCGTCTTTACATCAGCAGCAATCGTCGAACATATTGTCTCCCACAGGTTTGACGATAGGTCTCTCACCAGTCAGCCCTGGATTCGGGCTTCTCCCTTCGCCAACAAGAACTTCCAGGCGTGTCAGTGGAGGACTCGGCTTTGCAGTTGTAGTCAATGAGACCATGTCTTTGGCTGGTACTGCAGGTGGTCGGAGGTGGTCTGTGAGTGAAGGACATGGGAGACGTTCGGGAGAAGCTCGGGAAAGGAGAGTGTTGAGCGGTCCTCGCTCTGAACTCTCGCAGCAGGATGTGGAAGAGGGCGGTGGTGGTGCTCGTGAAACACACAGAACGGGAAGGCGATGGATGTGGGTAAGAGACATTTTTCTGGGACAGAACGCTAGACCTAGATAATTTATACCACACGGACTAAATCTCTGTGATCATCGTTATCCCCATTCTCTGTAGACATTCGGTTGCCAGTATTACTGAGTACACGATAAGTCCATGGGATGTTATTAAGCTGCTACCTATATTACAGTTTGTAGGCATAGTGTCCCGGACTGGAATCAGGGGCCTCTCAAATAACTTCCTCCTTAACGGTGACTACCGCCTGCTGGACACGTCGTCTATCTCTGATCAAATCTATTCCGATCTGGAAAGATGTTAACAATTGTGAAAGATTGGCTTTGACCTACTTACCCTTCCTTTGATCTGAACAAACCTTAAGCCAAGGTCTGTAAAATGATCCTCGTAATGCTTAGACACCATTTCAAAGAAACATTTTTTAGCTCTCTCATCTTCTCGAATACTCCGCCACTTCCTCTCCATTAGATAGAAGACGGTGGTTGCTGAGAGGGATTTTATATCATCTCGTGTGAGACGTTGCAAATCAACCATGTGCCCGCAACCTGGCACAGGACACCACCAGCGGTTATCAGGGCCTGGCAACTCCGGGACTTGAGACAATTGGCGTGGGATGAGCTCTCCGAACTCGAGCAGGCGCTCGTCCACGGATTCATCCGAAGAATCAGAAGCAACACTAGATGAATCACGAGAGAAGTCCGACATATACGCATGTGCCATAGCAGGATCAAGTTCATCTGAGGATGACGACGACAAACCGGACCCGTTGTCACGCTGAGCAAACGGCAAAGTTCGTCTGGTCTTAGCTTTGTCGATTTTACGGCGCACGATCTCGTTTGTCTTTCCAATGACGGGATTCCGCTCCACCATATTTCTTGTGTCCTCGCCATCTTCATCATCCTCGTCATCTCCCTCTTCGCCGTCTGGTTCTGAGGCCAGGTCCGGCTGATTCTGACAACCTATCGGCCAGCCCCAGATGACATTGTTGCGTGCAGCTTGCCATCTTGCTTTTCTGACTTCCTTTCTAAATGCGTTCCATGGTTTGAAAGGAAATATACGCTTGCGCTTTACTTCGTTGTCAGTGACGAACCATTCCGACTGGGCGGCAAATAATCCTAGAATGTCGCGCCTGTGTATTCGCCTTGGGTGACGGGGCAAGCGAGTCCTGCCTTCGTCGACATCAATAATATCGGAATCGGTAGAATCGTAGATAAGTCGCTCGTATTCATCACTGGCGGGATGAGCGAACCGTTCGAGGTATTGGGACACAAACCACTCAGGGGTCCGCTTTTCGAGCGGCGTTCGTCCCTCTCCAACGATCTTTGTCATGAGAGCAAGAAGACGGTAGCGCCAGAAGAAGTTCTCGGAGAGCTGGAAGGTGTAGACGTCCATTGTTGCAACTTCGTAGGTGCGGTTACTAAAGGAGAGTGAAGACGTGTCTAGAATCACGCATGTCATGATACCCACCAGTCTTTGGAATGCCATAACAATCCATCCGGAACTAGCTTGGCTAGATATTTTCGACCTTAATCCTTCAGAATTGTACTGTAGGCGCATCCGAACTCACATGTCATATATAGAGCTGGGAAGTTCCTGAAACCCTGGATTTGCAATCTGAGCTCGAGCTCGTCATCGTCACCTGGTGCGGGTGGGCGCCCAAGATATCCTGTTTTCCTATTAAATAGTTCTTCGAGCGTTATTGTAGCAGGAGGGCGCTGCCCTGCACACATACTACGCGTGTTGGCACGCAGGTTGAGCTCTGCCTCCACTCGTTTGACACCGACTTGAGATAGCCAGCCGGGCGAACGTATACTAAGATTTCCACGAAAACGGAACTGTCGAGTGTCTACTTCTCCAGTACCTAGAGGTTGCTCGGATTCATCGAGCCTTGTCAAAGAAGACTTAGCGAGATGCGCGGAGTACAAAGGGGCAGGAACAATACCCAATAATTTCGTCGTTAAAAGCCAGCTGAAATGACTTCAGCACCAGTGTCTTTCCTGACTTGCTCTGGCATTCTGCACTAAGCACTTCTTCGTCGCGATATGGACCAAAAGGAGGTCGGAGCAGCTCCTCGACTATTTTGCGCTGCGGCAGCGGCATGAGGGAACGCTTAGTGTATTTGAGTTGGGCAAGATAAACGCCTGCTACTGATGAATTAGCTGAGACCAAGCTGGGACATGCAACTAGTGAAGTTTTGAAGTGTTGAATTCAGTTTGCGACCGGACTACTAGTAGTGGAAGAAGTGCCAAACGTATTGGACTGCTACCACAAAAGGCTAAGTCCGCGCAGTCCCCTTACTTGAAACCTTTTTCGTCCCAAGACATTCACCACTACATTCGAGCAAAGATGACAGACTTTCTCCAGGCTCTTGACCCAGCGAAGCTGTTACTCGCAGAGACAGTAAGTAGACCAGTCATCCTGGCGAGAAGGATCGCTCATTATGCATTGCGCAGGCGCTGGCTTTCATAATTAGTCCTTTTACTGTCCCAGCATACAATTTGCCCATCTTCCTCTTTGGTTCGTATGTGCAGGAGAGTAGCGACGCGGCACAGTCACTGAGCTTGGTACGCATCATCACTCTCATCCACCTTTGTGATCTCAACACAGAGCCAGTTTACGGGCTTGTTATCGTTTTCGATATTCTATGACGTACTGTGGATGATCAAGAATGAACAAGGTGGATTCCTTAGGTTCCTTACTGTCATCCTTTTACTTTTGAAGGTGAGTAAGAAATACCATCATCGACGTTTGAAACTGACTCCCATCGAGATACCAACCACTGGTGCCTTTTTGCTTGTCGTGAGTCAACGCGGGGGACAGTTCCCTGGCCTCGGAACTGATATCCATGGTCCTACGGGTAAGTTCACCTTACAAAGCAATTGCCCTCAATTCGATCATGCTGTCATAGTTTGGTCTATGCCTGGAGGTTTCACCTCCGGAGGTCGCGATGGATACCAGACGGTGGATGACGACACCCCGCGTGCACCCTCGAAAGTTAGCTCTGTTCCAGCACCACAGCCTGTCAACCAATCTGGCGCATATCAGTCTGTTTGAGGATTAGTTGGCAACTTGGTACTGAGGTGATTTTGGTGCTGTGGGTCATGTGTTGTGTGATGTTCGAAAATAGACATCTGATTTAGAATGTTTTCGTTGTCGGAATCATAATAAGCAAGGGTCTTGGCTGTGAGGTAATGTGCCCTGTTCGTCTGAGGTCAGTGCGTTCCTTGACAACGCAATTTAGGAATTTCCATCAGGAGTTTTCGTAAATTAGGAAGATGAGTGTGTGAATGCATTGTGTCGATCTTCCCGTTCATTTGAAGTTGACTCCAGGTTGACTTTGTGTACTAGCATCATTCAGGTGCAGCTTGCTCGATTTCAAATTTACCAGCGTCGACGCCTAACATTAGGTTAAGTTGAGCAGAAAGACAAGATGTTTCGCACTTTATAAAACCAACTTTAAAGTGGGCCGCCAATCACCAGACGTAAGTAACGTCCACTCGAGGCGAAGTTGGTCTAGTCCCTGCTTCATCCTCATTTTTGACCTGTACTTCCATCTAAAACTTTGCACTTGGTGTGCATCCATTCGTTTTTTTTTCACTATTCATTTCTCTCTCCGTTCTTTACACCTCGCTGTATTCTCGTAAAATGTCTTTACTTCCGCCTCGCCGACCAAGCGTCCAGGCACCTGCTGTAGCAGCGAGTCCTGTCGCCGTCTTGCCAATTGGTATCGGTGAAAAGATGCACAAGCCGCGTTGTTCTGATATTTCTTTTGATCCGTGCAAAACGTCGATCAAGCCAAGTTCAAAGTGCATTAACGCGGCTCAGAGCAACACAATCGTAAACATTTCGAATACGAACCATTCTGGTAATAAGTTACAACCAACTCATATTAGACCAATATTCTAATATTTCTCTTTCCTTCATCTCCTTTTTCTTCTTCCCCAGACGTCGCTCTCGCCAACGAGCTCGACTATATTACTGTATCACCTCCACTCGATTCTCATTCTCAACCTCTTTGTTTTCCCCGTCCAGCGGACAAGGCTTCTCGTATCCTAGGGATTGCTCATCGCAAGTCCATGGAGCCCATTCCTGCCTCCGCCCGCACCTCTATTGTATCAACTCGTTCAGCACCATCATCCCCAACACAACATGCCCCAACCCTTCCTCTCACTTCTCTTTATGTCGTATCAGGGCTTCCAAAGAGTCCTCATACATGGACTCTTGCCGACCCCGATGCCGTCCTAGGTTTATCTCACTCAGAGGGTGCAGTCGCCCGTTGGTGGAGGCCTGAGGTTCTCGGCAGCACCGTGAGCCCTGGTGCTGGCGGGGGTAAGAAAAAGAAGAAGGCAAATAAGGGGGAGAGTAATGAGATCCTCAAGGGAGCAGGTGCTCTGTCGAAAGCTGAAGTCGGAAAAATGTTATCAAAAGCGCTTAAGGCACGTTCTCATCGCGTGCTTCCTATCGCTACTGATCCTTCTCTCCTATAGCTCTCATTCACGCGTGAAGTTGAAATAATTGCGTCGACGCTTCAGCCGGCGAGCACAATTCATACTTTTACGTTTACCCTTCCTGCGCCCTCTACTCCTCTGGCGCCTGCGCCTTCTGAAGTAGGTTTACTTCGCGCATCGGTCCTCACTGGAACGGATCGTTCCTCTGCAACCCCCACATTCTCATTCCCTTACACTGACGACCCATTCCTCAATGCTCGTCCTTCATCAGCGTACCTCGGTCCGCCCAGCGTCCTCCCACCTCCTCCAGCATCTCCGGCATCTCCCATGTTCGAAAAACAAGCGTCAGGCGGAAATGGTGCAACGGTCACTTACCATGGTGTCTGTCTGACCGTATGGAGTCACGCCGATGCTGAGAGAAGTTCGGCAATTCGCCGCACTCTCGAGGCAGGTCGTGCGCGCAAGGAGAGTGCGCAGTCATTAGTGGCTACGCGGCTGAGAGCGTTGCGCTCTTCAAACCCTCCAGGGTCTTCTCAGTCCCCTGGAGATCCAGCCAGGAGAGCGCATAAAAAGGGTCTCAAAGGGCCTTGGTCGGGTACCGATGGTGAGACCGACGGCGAGGGTGCTGAAACTGACGCTGGTGCCATCAGCGAGAGCGATTATGACGTGGCAAGTACCGTAGGTGGCCACGGCCCTGGTGAGAGTACCCTGTTCTTGCCTGGTGATACCGTATTTTGGCTCCCCTATGCCCTCAGTACGTATTGCTTTCGAGCTTCACGTGAAAGATTTTGATGAATTTATCTAGCGCTGGTGTCTCGTCACCCGATCTACGATCTAATGCGTGACTACCTAACCCTTTCTTGGGCTCGTTTCTCTAAAGATGTGCAGTCGCACACTCTGCAGATCTCCAAAATTCTGGCCCATCCCGCTCCACGCGCCGGTGATCTCATCAAGCTCGATGCTTCCTCCACGCCCATCCCCTTGACGCACTCTGCTTCCTCACAGACCGATGACACAAACCTTGAGGTTATCGCGCGCTTCCCTGGTGGCTTGGACTTTGGCCGCGGTCTCGTAGACATCAATTTTACAATGTGGCCTTTGTTCAAGTGCCTGAACATTGATAACATTCTCACTATATGCGAGGTCCGTCACGCTGGTGGGCATCTCATAACTTTTCCCTGCTGACGCGATTTCAGATTGCCCTGGCACCGACCGGTCGTATTCTATTTTACTCTAGGCATCCTGCCATGCTCGGAGTGCGTTCTTGATGTCGGAGAACGGTCTATTGTGAAGCTGACAAATCTCCAACGTAGATCGCGGTATGCACGATCAAGTACCTTGTCGAGTTGCGGGGTTGGTCTGGGATTGCCCTGCCGTCTGTCCATGCCCGAGACGCTAAGATCTATATCGACGACCCCGGACCATGGATCCTCGGTCTTGCTACGGAAGCGAGGTACAGCGTGCGTCCGGGTCCTGAGGTCTGCGTGGTTGACCTGTAAGTTATCTCATCGACTGCCAATTACCAGAGGGCTCATCAGGGTAAACAGAGACATCAACTACCTGAGCTGTCCATCTCCTCCTCCCGGTGTAGTGTCTACCAAGCAGCAGCGGGACAAATATAGACAGCGTCTACTTATTGCATTCGAGCCGCACTATCATCCCGATCATAGCGTGCCTTCGTGAGTTCTGTTGCTTCTTTGGTTCTGAATGTGAAGACCGAGGATATGCGCTATTTTTAGCGAATTCAAAGAAGCTTTCCCTGCTGGTCGGTTCCGCCCTGTCTGCAAGATTCAGGCGAAACGCGGTGGTGAAACTGCTGCTGTCGCAGACACCATCAAGGCACCTGAGTGGTGGCATTCCACGCGGATTATCCAAGCATTTGACAGTGTGCTGCAGGACAAGGTCGGCTTTCTTGCATCTAGTTTTTTTATGACTGACTGTATGCTTATAACGTTGGTCCAGTTCAAGAAGCCTTCGTTTCTCAAGCGCATCTCCTCTTTCGGCGCAGCTCGCCGTATCCCCAAGCTCACTCCTGCCGAGCAGCACATTCAGCTATCCATTCGCAAGCGTGCGACTGCGTTTGTTGATGCTCGTGATGACCTTGAGACGAAGATCGGACGTCTTTCTCGCCGTCTTAACTTCCTCATGACGGAAGCGGATTTATGGCGGGATAAATTTGTCACGTTCGAGCAATACGCGGAGCGCTTAAGTGCTGAGGCTGGCCAGCTGCGTAGCAAAATTGGAAAGGAACAAAGAGAGACAAAGCGCCTGAGTGGTTTGGTCCACCTCACAGCTGCTGAGAAGGCGAAATTGCAGACACGTAAGCATCAAATGAGAATTACCCACAGCGATACTCACAAAGCTTTGTAGAGTTACACGATACGGAGGTTGCGCACAAGGAAGCACTTGTTGAACTGGAGCGCATGCGCGAGACCATGGAAAGGATGGAGGAGGAACGCGCGGAGATGGTTGCTGAGGTCGAGGCCCAGATCGAACGTGCACTTGCTTCTATGGCTGTCGACGTCGACGAGTCTGACTATGAAGGGGACCTGGCATCCCGTCCGGGGTCACGCTTGTCAGTAGCGAGGTCTACCGCCAGTGGTTCACGTTCGCGGAGAGCCAGTGACTCGATGAAGGACGGTTCGGTCACTAGTGGTTCAAGATTGCGCAGCTTCGGGACAGAATCCACTCTTGCGGAACAATACGAGAACGGCGATGAGACTCTTGTGCATGGCAAAAGTGATCGTGAGACTGACACGATTGCGGAAGAAGACGAAACACCAGCGTCACCAAAGACAAAACGCTTTTCCGCAACTCAGGCTGAATTGGTGCAAGATGGTATGATGGCTGTCGACGAGGGTATCAGCGAAAGGAGCGACAGAATTGCACAGAAAGTGTTGCAGATCCAGCAGAAGGTGAACTTTCCCGAGTTATTTTCCGCGACGCTAAAGCTAACCGAGATTTTAGCTTGAGACTGCACTAGCCTCGGAACGGGTTCAAGAATGGAAGAATAGGTCTATTGCGGCCCATAGTTCTACGGAGGATGAACGAAGCAATGACTCTGATGCCGTTCCTCTTCGTGCACGTCTAGCCAAAGGAACAAGGCTAGTAAACAACCCTCCTGGTAAAGCAAGGAAGAGAACTCGTAGCAACACCGCATCCTCAACGCAAACCAGTACCATCGCCCGTCGCTCAGTGGATACCATATCTTCCTCGGCCACCCCTCGCCGGGCAGCTTCTCCCCGGGCGGACCAGAGAATCCCGCAGGTGGAATCCCAGGTAGATAGTAGTGCTGATGAGGGCACTGTTGCTGGTTCCAGTCAAACACTGCGTAAGATTGCCTCTGGGGCATCTCTATCTGCTCTTTCTCCTTCTGAGCCAGGAACACCCTCCATTCCTGCTCTTACGCCTACTATCGGCTCCATCACAGATGACTCGGACACTGAGTTCCAGAGTGCTTATTCTACGAGTCCTCGGGATAGCTACGTCAGCTTTGATGGCCGCCAAACTCCTCTCTATCACGATTCCGACGATTCCATTGAATTCACCGATCAAAGCCGCAATTACGGGAAACATGTCGCTTCTCAGCTCATCAAAACGCCTGTTAGAGAGCGAGTCACTAGTACAGGGACGGCAATTCTTCAAACTCGGATAGCCTCTTAGGGAAGATACAGTCGCGTCAAAAGGGCAGGTCCTTGCGCACGCTTGACTGCAGTCTAATTTTATATACCTATGGTCGATACCCACCTTTGCATATCATCATTATCATTATGGGTTGCCCATTCTCCCCACCACGCTCGTTGCTTTCTTATCATCATCTGTCGTATTTGTTCCATCGGATTTCATGCGTTCCAGTTTCATTGCATATATACAGAGATCTACTTGTGCATAGTACAGAATACAGTCTTTATCTTTACATTAAGTCCAGAAATCTTTACTATCTAATCATGAGTCCATTCTGCGACGATTGTTGAAGGCTTTGACTACAGAAGCGATCTGACCAAAGAACCAGGCTTGAGATGTTTTATCCGGTATGAATACGAATTTGTCATGTTCTTTTCCAGATTTGTGAGTGAAACGGATGCCAGTGTCTTCCACTGCAACACCCTGCACCATGGCCAGGGGGAGATCCCAATCAAGGCGGAGCTTTTTCGACCAAAAGGAAAGAACTCGTGTCGAAGTCAACAATATGACGTTATCACTACCAGGAGAATCTATCACACGATCAGCCGTGTTCAATAAACAAATTACCAACATACCAATGTGCGCAACGTAGGCCTCTTTGCGATATGCACCATTGTCAAGATCCTTCATCCAATACTGACCCAAGGCTTCACGAGCAGAGAACGGCTGGTGAACGTAGCTTAGTGTATGAGACACAATACTCAAGAAGGTTACTTGCCACCAAAATGCCATCCGATGGGACATGTCTTGGCTGTAAACAGTGGTATAAAGGGTAAATCGCGTGGAAGACGCAATTACTTACTAGACGAACACGATCTCGCTCTGGTTTGTCAAACACAGTTGTTGTATTTCGGATCCCTGAGAGGCGCACGGTCAGTGATAAGTTATCCCTGTGTGACAAACATGACCGACCTTCCGATAAGTTGGACGCGAGGTCAAAGACTCCAACGGCTGGTTTGGTAACAACACTATACGCGAACAAGATAAATAAAACATACTACGTAGTCTTCTTGACTTACCCCACAAGGCCCTTTCCAACGCCCTTGAAGAACCCGAGTGCTCCTTCTGTTTCAGCACCCTGTATAGGTTTTGTCTGGCAAGGCTCGGTTAGGCGCAGCAACAAAAGGATCGAATGAGAAAGACCTACAACAATCCCTTCCATTGCGCTAACAACGCTACTGGCAAAGGCTTCGCCCCCTGCCGCAACACCGTAGCTAGCATTCAGGGTCAGTCGCTTACGCTTACTCAACAAAATTTGCTCTTACATAGCATGACGCGGGCGATTGCGCCGCTGGTTCATTCTACGTTGAGCCTGATACTCAGAATCAAAAGTTGCTGCAGATAGTCCTGGAAGATATCATAAGTGACGATTCATATAGTTTTATTCAAATTTGGACCTTTGCCAACACTGCTGGTGAACTTGGTCATACTATCCGATAAGCCAAACACTGTTTTCTTCACAAAGCTAGCGGCACCCTGGTAGAGGATTAGTCGAAATACCCCGCGAGTATTCTTGGTCTCGTACTTTGGCAATTCCAATCCCCAGCTCCTTGTTGCCGTGCATAACAACCCCGTTGTATGGGGCATAGAAAATATCTGACACGCCAGAGCTGACATTCGTGAATAGCCCAACAGGATTTCCAATGAAATCGGCTGATCCGAGGATGCGGTATAGCTGACGAAGAACATCTTGACGGTAATGGTAAGTGATTCTAGCCTGCAGTTCAGGTATTGTCAGTCGCATGTCTTTGATGACCAGTGCATTCAACTCCAACGGCGCGTCATTGATGTTACCCAAGGTCATTGTCAATGCATTTACGACGACAGCTAGAGGGTTGCGAATGCTGAGCCTGAAGGTAAATAATTAGTGCATATATAAAAGTCGAAGCGCAATTCGTACTTTTCCTCGCTACTAATTCTTTCAGTACGCATGAATGAGAGAGACAGTTGTATTGGTTGAAGTTCCAAAACTTCAAAGTAGACAACTTGTCCAGCAGCAGAGAGGTGAGGTTCTGGTATTTCTTCTGGATATTGTATCAAAACACTGATCCCACATGTAAGCCGGAAAAAAGGCTGTGGGATAAACTTCTATACTCACTCCTCAGTGTTCTCCTCCCATGAGAGGCCCTGGATTTGTGTAAGATCGTATATGGCGAAAAGCAGGTCCTCGTCTCCTTCAATGGTCAATGCCTGGAGGAGGATAGAGCAATACTTGACGAATAGGACACCGTGTTCTGAATTTACAGTCTGCGGGCAGTTTTGGAACTAGAAAGATATTTTACTGACCTTGGTCTTTGAGCCAAATCACTGAACCCTGTATTGTCGGGAGAACTGCAACACCACTGGCTTCCTTGGCTATTGGGCTTGGCTGGATAATGACCGGGTACAGCGCATCATGCAGCTGGTTGTCTATCTGTAGTGAGCCACATGATAGGTTCAAAGACTGTGCAACAGGGCTGTTGCTATACTCGAACTTCAATGATTCGATGGATGTATAAACAACTTCGACCATCCTGCGGTTAACCAACGATATCGCTATTCCCGCGAACTCCATGTTGAATGACAATGTCGGAGAGACGACTTCCATGATCGCCTCAAAACCTTCTGTGCTGCTGGTCATGGTGTCGGACCGTGACAGGGAGCTCGAACTGTGGAATTTCGGCTTGTAGAGGCTGTGCTCAGCTACATATGGTGTGATGCGTAATATTTGTTGGTGTCCATCTGCTCTTACGTCCAACGAAACAGCACGAGTCCTTTTGCGATCCTGAGCTGCACGTCAGTGACTAACCGGACTTGAGGAGAAGTGAAGGTACATGGAACTTGAATGGCACGAGAACACCAATTTCCATGATGTCTACATTGCGGGAAGCATCGTTTATCGTGAGTGTGATCTTCTTTTCCCTGGCAGCAGGCTGGTCCCAGGCATATGGCATGTTTGAGTGAGGCGCTAACTTGTATCGTGGTGTAGACGATTTCACCACGTCAGCATCACCACGTTTGGGATCCTGCTAAGTCAACATTAAGGACTGATTTTCAGGTGCAAGGGAGTTGGGAGACCCATACGCATTGTGACATGGAGACAGAGAAATCGCTGTCGTTCTCGATAACGAAGGGCCATTTTTCCGTAGCAGACAGTATTACGAATATCGTGGATCCATCAATCACGACGTCAGCCTTCACTGCATGCACGCCGCCGTCTGAGAGTCCGACGCGAAGGTAAACAGAGCCTATATCTTCAATGTTTATGGGTGCAGACCTGAAGCATTATCAGAAAAGTACCCGAGACAACATGGCTAGGATATTACCACTGAGAATTGAGTCCAGGGTACGCAATAGTAAGCATTTTTTCCCGGCTCGCACGCATGATCTGCATTGGACAACGTTCGCCTGGATCGAGTATTGCGCGGCCTCTGGGCGGTGCGCCATGCTCGCGGAAGCATATGGGATCAGGCAGATTATTCTTGATGAGGAACCTTGGGGCGAAGGTTATGACCTTGATGAGTTTGTATTTCCCCAACCCTTCAGTCCACGACAATCCAATGTGGAACTCCTCTGCTTTTTGCCTTGAGGACGGTATAACCATCTCAGTTTCCGCAGAAGGGGCCTCTAGACTAAAGACCTAGAGGGCAATGTTTGAATCTAACAAACATAACTTCCCGTCGTTCGACCGTACCTTCGACCAACCAGATTCACCGATTTTAAACACAAATGCTTGACCATTGTCATTGGGGTGTGACAATACTGGTGAGGTAGTGAGGCCATCGTAAGAAGAAAGGTATGTAAACACCCACAGAATGGAACTGGTTTGGAAATAACATCTAGCGAACACAATTAGTAAGCCATGGTAAATTGCCGACTGGAATTTACCGAGTCTAGTATCAGCGGCAATCTCGACAGGGGAGATCGCTCGATGAGAACGTGCAGCTTTCACAGCAAAGGGCAACCCGGTCTTGTTAATAACGAGATACGGGCAATATATCTGGACTTTGAAGGCACCACCGGACTCAGGATAGCGTCTAGGGATATATGAGTTGCAAAAGTGAAAATGTACGGGCTTAAGACGAACACGTAGTTCAGACGTAGATCAAGTTTGCGATTACTCTGGTCCCGCAGACTTAAACGAGACTCTACATCAAAGTCCGAATTCCGGTCAGTGTTAATAATGGCGAAATCGCTGGGCTTAAAGACTAGTTTCTGCGTGAGTGAACGTACTCGGATGAGCTATCGGACTCACTCGTATCCTGGACTTCGGCATTCAAGAGGATCAAATGACTTAATTCCACAGAATGCACAGGCATGACGCCACCCTTTCTAAGATAGCTCTTCCAGTTTTGATTAGCATCCTTGTCATATATTCGATACTGGATGTTGTAAGGCAGTAGGTTCTCAAGCTCGATTGGCGCACGAAGTTTGAGTTTAATTTTCGGTGGTTTCCTGAATCGCAAAAAGGAACGTCGTTAGTGGTGGGGATGTAAAGGAACGTAAATATATTTTTACCGTGTTCCAGGCTCATTCGAGTCACTTTGTGCCCACGCTTGAAATCGAAAAGGAGCTTCTTGCTGGTCATTGTGAGGGCAACTTATCGTAAGACTCTTCTTGGTAATGAGATCCTCAAAGCGTATGGAGGAGCACCATCTGTACCCGAACCCCTCTTTGAAAGCCTAATGAGTATGCTGCACAATTTTCGAATGAATGGATACGCACGATCTGGCTGCAGTCGGATCCTGTTCTGGGTTACTGCTTCTATGGGCAGAGCGTAATCCTTGCCGGGGGCTGAGAACGATTAACCACTGAATCACAAGAGCTTTTCAGTACCGACCTATCTTTTCTAACGAGTAAACCGGATGTCCTGTATGATCTACCAGCGTAAGTTCCAGTGGATAAAAGGTCTGATTTTCGACCAGATATGTGGAACGGAGTGTGACGATTTTTACGTTGTCTTCAACCGATACAGCGCATAACAAGCGATCAGCGTATGTCTCCATTCGAGGGCGAAGGGAGAACGTATATTCTCCTTCTCTGTCCACTGGTATACCTCTCAGCGCTTCCCATGGCTTGCCGACAATCTGTATGCCAATGTTGTGTTGTTCAGAGATTGAGACATGCTACAAGGGCAAAGTAAACACAGCACCACTGAAACGCATAAGTTTACTTGCCTCGCGCATTGTCTTCCAATCATCAAACCTCCAGTCCACAGTTTGATCATTTGTAATCTTGACTGCACCGGCATCCTTTGAGTCACGACTGGCATCATCGTCAGACCACACGAAGAGAGTGGATCCGGTGCGATTCCTGATACGGTATGGTGCGAAGCTTCCACGGGCCTTCTGTAGCAAGACTTGTCCTTCCTTACCCCACATATTGGCAGACGTGACAGCAAGCTCCACAAAAGCAGTACTGACGTTGAGATCTAAACGTTCTTGCGCTGATACCGATACCTTGAATTCACTCGAGCGTTGATCTCGGCCAACCTAAAATAGATAAATATTATCCTAATTCCTGATTTAATAGACTCACCGAAAGAGTGAAGGTCCATGGATCAATTACTGCATGTTTTACTCAGCATAGAGACATTTGAAAATGATGCCACTTACGAGGTTCCCAATGTGAATTTGACAAGTTCCAGTAACTGATTTGGGTTGCAAGGGTAGCAGTAGCGCGAAGCTGGTAGTGGATAATTAAATTATGAGACCAGTACGGGACTGTTCTTTACGCACATCTGCAGACCAATCACGAGCACCAATGATAAATGGTTTAATCTTCAAGTGAAGCATAGGCTGCTCATGCATGTCGCCTATGAGGATCAGACGGAATCCATCAAACGATGCTTTTAGCTGAGAAGATGTGTGAATAACCAAGCCAGTGAATCTTATCTCGACACACCTGTTCCGTCGATACCAAAACACGGGCCTCTCCGATAGTATGTCTATGGCTTCTCGTGGCATTAGACCGTGATGCTTGGCTGGGCCCCTCGTATGGCTGTGCGGACTTCGTACTAGTAGTGCTGGTCACGGAAGAACTATCTTGAGATTTGCCATAAAGGTCCACCGCTTTGCTAGCGATGGTGGTGATCAGCATGATATCTCGGTAGGAGGCTCGGAACACAATAGGTTTGGCAGCGAGTTCCATGCTCGTCATCTGTTCTCGTGTTGATGATTGACTATCCATAGAAAAGGTCAAATCAACATCATCCAAGAAGCGTACAGTATCGGCATCGGCGCCCATGCGGATAAGCGACATCCCTAGTCGATTGACAGTCAACGTAAGAATCCTCTGTGCCACCATTCTTAGCACTGTGGTGATACAAAGAAAAAAGGACGCACTTGTTGTGACAACAAAATTTGGTCAATGTACAATCTGAGAGCCTGGGAGTTCGCGTCTTCATCGTTCTCTAGGACACTAACAGAAACATCGTGCATATCAAATCGGAAATCAACTCGAGACTGCGGTGACTCGCGTTGAGACTCAGTCGTGGATGTGTTATCAATGTCGACCGGAGCGTCCTGCTGAAATGCGCTCATGAAGAACTCCAACAATGCGATGACGGGCTCAATAGCCAGAATAACGTGCGGTGAATCCACAGTCAGAATGACCATTGAAGAGCTACCAGACGTCGTGTAGAGAACCATGAATTGGTTACGATCATGATCCGCTGCAGGTATAATTTCACGGAACTTGGATCCTCCTGGGCGGGTATTGCTCATTGTGAATGACTTCAGCACAACTTGAGCCTCCGCAGCGCCATCAGATATCGACTTGTAGCGCAAGCTGCTACCATTGAGTGCAAAACGCACTATGCTATGGTCTTCGAGATTTTCTTCGTGGGTTGCCAAACTATCGTACAAATGTAACTTCACCATCTTGACAGAAGCAACCAGATCCACGGTCGTCCACGCGCGGATACCGTCAACTATGTGGAGTTCGGGCTCGAGGTTTACTAGATGATCGCTCGTAGTACCGCCGCTGTCACTGCTGCTCACAGGAGGCGATGCTAACTCCAGAGCCTGGACATTTCCTTCCGGTGAAGCGACCAAAACCTTGGGTATGGACTGCGCGAACTTCATAAGAAGAATGTATTGAGTTTGTGTCAAGTACAACTTGACGTCAGATATCTTCACTGCAATCTGATGTTTTCTTGCTGTTAGAAAAGCCATTACGACAACAAAAAGGTGTTACCTGAGTGTCTGGAAGTTCACTCTCCTGCGATCGGTCGATTCCGCTAGTTTGAATCACATTCGCAATGATATCAATGTCGTCAACGATCTTGAGCATAGAGGATGCTCCATCATGATAGATGTCGGACATCAGCTGAATACCACGTAAACTGGCGGTGATTTTACTAGCATGAGCCTCGTGTGAATTACGGGCACTAATCTCCCCCAGTCGCATGACCAAGACGTCTTGCAAACGGCTAGGATCCGAAGGGAAAACGATGATTGGTGTCTTGACAGAGACGTTAAATTGCATTCTCTCAATCTCCGAAGCTCTCTGGACTGCAGCGTCACGTGCAGCATCATAAAGAACCTTGAGTTTTGCTAACTTGGTGACGAAGAGATAAATGTCGTGCAGAGGCTGCTCCAAAAAGTGGACTTTCAAAGACCCGACATCGAGATAAAATGTCGAGTTAAAGCCCAAGGTCGAGGTTTCTGCGATATCAAGAGTCTGATAACGGAATTCCGCAAAGTTTTTGCCTTCGATCGACAAGATCTGTTTGAATTGCGGCTGTGTAAGTTCCCGTGAGCGATCGTCACTTAAGGCAAGGCTTCCTAAGCGTCCTGTAATCCCCATCGTGTTCGTTCGGAGAAGTAACTGGACGTCTGCTGTAGATAAAGAAAGAGTGGCTAAACTATCGAGGTCGTTGAGGAGCAGAACTATGCGTGGCTGTGAGGGCGCTGTTGGTAGATCTGAATAAAAGACCGACCTTGCACACTATCAAGTCTGACAGATACTCTGATGGTTCCCGTGTCACTAGCAGGCGGAGATAATTCCCCTTCATCTGAGATAACGATCGTACTTGATGTTGTGTTCGCAGGTTGCTCTGGGCTTTGAGGAACAAACGTCGTCATGATGAAATCGTAAAGCGACACGACTGGTTCTGGTGCAGCGTGGAATATAAACGTGGATAGTTGGACATCAACACTTTGGTCGATGCTTTCGTAGACGGTTGCAAATTCGGGTGAATTTTTCTGAACCCGTTTGTACGATATCTTCATGAGATCTTTAATGACGGAACCCGTGCTTTCAGAAGACATCAGTTGAATGGAATCTCCAGCAGCTTGCACGACGTTCATTGCAAGGGATCTGAATACGTGTTATTGACACGAGCTCAGAAAGGTTGTACAGCGTACCTCAAATTAATATCCACATTCATATTGAATTTGAGAAGCGAGAACGCGAGTCGAAACTGCTGGAAAATGACTTCCCCGAGTGGTTTCTCATTGCCATCGCCACTAGACTTTGAGATAGCCCCACGAAGAGTGTCAACTTCGAAATCAAGCTCAAATATGTGTTGTCGGATTTCAGGATGCTGCCAAACAGGTAAAAATACGGGAGATGGAGGATGAACGTGATCTACCTCGAGCGAGCCATCGCTTGCTTCAAAGAACAGATCGTCTCTGTGTGTCGATGCAGATTCGCTGTCGACCTCATCATGATCATCTACATTATATTCTGTGTCGACAGGTCCAAACAAACCAGCTGACAAAGGCAGCACAAGTGATGCACTATCGATGTGCATCTGGGGAGGTTTCTGCTCGCCGCCTTCATCAAAGTTTGGGATCGCAACATCTATAATGCGCATTAAAGACTTGTACTTGGCGTCGGAGATGTTCACTTGAAGACTGGGCAATTTCCCGGAAATCTTGAATCGAGCGAGATTGACAGCAGACGGTACAATGGAGTTCTGTACCAACAAGTTGATGTTTATACGTTCCAGTAGATGGAGAGTGTCGCTCTTCTCAGAAGTGAGAGCATCACGGCAAGCTTGGAGATCGTTGCCTAAGACAAACTGATCGATAGCATTAGACTTGTTTATGCTATCCAGGTGTGAACTAACCTGAGCTGCCTGGAGCTTGAGCAACATCTTATCATACATTAGTGACTCTAATCTCTTGTAGTCATCCTCGCCGTATGGCTGGTTTCGTTTTGCGTGTATCTCTCGCAGAGCATCTTTATCGGCCAAATCGCTTTCGACAGCTATGTGGCCAGCATCGATAACAAGATGACTGCATTGGTGCGTAGTGACGCTAAATTAACAAGTTAGTCTGGTAACTTCGATAATTACGCATGCGGGGAACGCACTCTTCTGGAATGATGATGATGGGTGAGTTCATATCCAGTTGAAGATCAATAGTTTTATGAGTTTGCAGAGCATACTCTAAACCAGCTCGAGTTTCCTTTCGTAAGCCCTCCAGTGTCTGGCTTGCTACATTCTTGAAATTAAAGCATGAGACCTTTTGCTTAAGTGATTCCGGAGAGCACCTACTAATAGAGCTTCGACTGATTCCAACTGGCTCTCGGGTGGGCGAAAGAATTTGAAAATGGCTTCGACATACCCCCTGTGATAAATTATTTCCATGTGGCGCATGCGGGCTGTGAGCGCGGTGTCGGCGCGTTCATCGAGAGGATTGCTCTCAAATTTCACGAAGAAAAATGGATCTTCAGCTTCCCCGTGCTCAATAGCCTCAGCATCTTCTGCTATCGGGGTCTTGACTCGGACTATCTGTCGATGCAGTGTATTCTTGGTCGTCCCATCAAAAACACTAAATCCTCTTAAGGATACAGCTGCCTCAAAATTGTCCGGTCTTTGGATGACTTCGGCACGAAAGGAGTCGAAAACCGTGGAGATGACTTCGGTAGCTTTCCCACTCGGATCAACCTTCAGTGCAAATGACCCCTTCTTGAGTTCCGCAACCACTCGAGCCTTGAGAGCATCTCGAGGTGCCTCGAACGAATCGACAATGGCCGATTTCTCGTCGTAATCAAGTACATCATAGAGCTGCCTGCGTTGCTCCTCTGTCATTTCACCTCCAAAAACGAGGTCGTCTTTCGGCTGATCTGCCTGGGACCCCCAGAGCCAGGATAGCCAACCACCAGAATGTTGTTGCTGTTGTGTAGCGCGGTCTTCCTCAAGCCTTTTCTTCAGCTCCATGTCCTTTCGTAGACGGGAACGTGCAATCGACCTGTAGAAGCGAATGTCCTCATATGACAACTTACATTCCAATGCATTGAGCAACGCAGTGTCCTGAAAAAACATAATCGTATGTCTCATAGCGTGGAACAAAACAAAACGTACGGATTCACGCAATATATTCACCGTCTTCTTCTCGAATAACTCGACATATTTGTTGCGATCGTCTCGACGTTCCGCGAAGTACGCCCAAGTCCATTTACGACGTCGGTCGTGCACACCATCCAAAATCGCCTGGGCAGCAAAGCGTAGCAATGCCCTTGCTCGGTTCGCTTTGAACTCCTCGTCGCTTGGACGAAATTTTCTGTACTGGATGGAGAACATAAATTCGAGATCAACATCGCCTAGTTCAAAATGCTTTACCTGACGTTGACGGAGGTAGACGTGATACATATCAGCCAAAGATATGGCATCTCGATATTGGTTGTCATCAAAGGCGATACCGATTTGATCAAACAGCAGCTGTACGTCGAAGTGTGGTGTGTTCTTGTCAAGTTTGTGGTTCATAACAATCTGATGGATGGTCATATATTGAACGCGCTTGATAGCTGTTGGCAGCTTACTCTACCCTCACCCGATACCGGGCTGAGAATGAATTGATGGGATGACTGGTGATCCTTTTGTGATATCTGGACTAGGAGGTCAAACCTGATGGTGTGCGAGAGCATCAAACTTACCATGGCAATGAACTTCTCTTTGGCTGCAGAGAGGGGCAGCCCTGCCATACTTTGCGAATCTGTATCAAAGTATACCGCTAGTGATTCCAACCTAGCCAACTGAAGAATTCAAGTTCAGTGGTGCCCCTCTTCACTTCGTCTAGCTGCTCACCTTGTGTATTGCACCGGCGGTGCTTTCTATGAAAGCCGGTTGCCATTCCTCGTTAACCGACACCGCTGTGAAACCTGCCAACGTGATGCCCGCGGCGAAAGGATGCTAATATTGTATGTCATATAATGAATCCCAAGATGCGTGTGTCCTACATACACCAGGAACGCTCATATTGTCTTCATACCGTATGTGAATGTTCTTTACGGTCACCTGCAGATTGTTGATTATCTTAGCCGTTAATGAAGCCCAGAGACCCTGTGACTGCGGAGATTCTTCTGTAACAGGGAATGTCATCTGAAGCTTACGCGCTATCAATAACACAGTGGCAAACCTGAGGGTAGTCCTACTTGACCACGCATATGCAAAAGTTCTGCATTTTCCAACCGCTCAAGTTTGGCGGCCAGTGCTCGCCGTGTTTCCTCCTCCGGATCAATGTTTGTTTGCGGAGAGGGTACGACGAGCATATACACATCTTCGATCAATATCTCGACAGGCTGGTTGCCGAGGTTCATCCAATGGAGAGACAGCGTGAATGTCCCGAGGTGGCCTGAAGAGAGGGAACCTGGGTGAGCTTAGGCAACGCCATTGACGTATAATAGTACCTTCGAGAACATCTACTGGGAGTCTGAACTTATCCAAAGCGCCCTTCTTGAGGCGCAAGTTGCGTAGCGTTAATTGACCTGAATTTGGATCAAAATTGCCATATGGACGAGCGACAAGTCAACACTACCTTGCCCAATGCCATAGTTTACTTGATTCATATCAAGGTTCTCGACATACGGGGCGAGTATCCTATTGAACAACTAGACGAGACGCGGTTATATTCAAGGATATGTGGAGTTGAAATTTCTTGATGACGCACCACATTCAATACTTCTTTCCCGGGGTCCAACCACCACATTGTGGGATTTTTGATAGTATCGACTTATCCTGATATCTATACGTGACTCTTGCTGTAAGTTGGACGTGAGGTACTAGTGAGAGATTGTTAGACTGCACCGCAGTGGAACGAAGAGGGTAGGGGGCACACTTACTAAATTGGGAAAATATTACATCAACTCATTAAACGCGGCCGGAGTTAAACCGGGACGGCCGGTCATAGGATATATGTATGTATATATACCTCCTGGATGGTGCACCTCGAGGCTGAAGTTGTTCCTTTCGAGGACAATTTATCGGATCATTCCAGTTATCTTCTCACATTTAGTGATAGTGCATTTATGCCGTTGGTTCCGTTCAATCCCGCTAGTCCGGGTCTATCCGCGTGACCTCAGAATACTACTTAGTATATTTGCCAGTGAGAGTCGTGTGAGCACTTGTTCCTCATCTTCCTTTCAACACCCAACCCTCTCTGCAAGCATATAAAGAGTATCATGGTGTCTGTGGCTCCCAGATCCTTCTCTATGCCTTCTCCGACTGCCAAGCAGGAGCTGCAGCTGAATGAGGTCAGTCATTGTCACTTTCAAGGTCCTTCCGCGGTACTTATTAGGCGCACTTTGTGTTAAGTTGGGGAGCCTTGCCGATGCCGTGGAGCCATTCGCAAGGTATTATTCGTTGATATTATCATGTTTTGGCTGCTCATGCAAATAATCGATGTGATCCTGGTTAGGCTCCTGAGCCAAACTGGTCGTTCCGTAAGGTTGCATTGCTCTGTGCCCATGTGGTCATCTCTTTCTGATACATGTATGTGATTTTCATGTGGTATAAATCCAAATATATTTACACAATTCGAAAAAATAGGCCTTGATTTACACGACCTTCACGACTTACGCTCACGAATTCTTCTCTTCGTTCATGATCTCTTGGAGTCTTTGCATTCAGCGGGGGTTGGTCACCACACTTGACCTGCATCACCTCTCTAACAGACGTTCCAGATTTCCGCATCTTATCGACTTGCTCCCTCAAACTCTTCGCTCTGTTTCATCTGTGCATTGCCGACTGAGCTCAGTGCACCGAAGGTGAGGTCAGCTGCAGTCGAAATTCTGCAGAATGCGAACATACATGCAAGGTAATGCAAATTGGAATATTTAAAGTTGTATCTCACCACAGTGCAGGGAGAAGGTTTTATTGGCTGACCTGGAGTGCGGCCCCGCGTTAATCATTTCCTAATTTCTTTGTAACTTCTGAGACATCGAAGCATCGTATAATATACATCTACACACCTTTTGCATTGCTATCTGTACCAATAGATAAGTAAAACAATCCACTGTATAAATCTTGAATGTTGGGCTCTACCTACCCTCCAAGGATGGAACGTTCTAGGTTTGTTCTAGGTGTGTAAACGTGTCCACCTACTACCAGGTTTGTCTCCCATGATGAAGTTCGCTCTGCCATGGCAATCTGAGAATTTAAGGAAATGTGAGTTGTGACAGATAGGTCACACCTCGGCATTGTTGTATGTAAACACCTATTACTTTTCACGCTTGAATTTTTCAACTTTAGTTCTTGACTTTGTTTCCACGTCTCCCATGACTTTTCTCGCCGACTTCCTCCTCACTGTCGTCCCAAAGGACTCCATTCCTATATATCTTAAAAGCTACATCCAAGGCGAGACGCCCTTGTCGACATGGCCCGTCGTCACTACGGCCCTTGCGTCGTACCTCGCTGTAATATTTGGTATTCGTGAAATCATGAAGGATCGATCTCCACAGCGGCTCAACACCCTCTTTCGCATACACAACGCTTTCCTCAGTGTTGGAAGTCTCATCCTTCTTGTCCTTATGATGGAAGAAGTTGGCTCGATATGGCTCACAAATACGACCTACGGCACAATGTGTGATGAGACCTCATGGACCGAGGTACGTTTGGACACGTTGATCCAATATCTATCTTTTGAGACTCATCCATCACCCCAGAGGCTGGAATTTTATTACATGGTCAACTATTACTTCAAGTACATCGAACTTTTTGACACGGTGTTCCTCGCTCTCAAAAAGAAACCTCTTGGTACGCGTGGCCGTATCGTTCGTAGGATTCACGCGCTGACCGGTCATTTTAGCTTTCCTTCATGTATTCCATCATTCTGCGACTGCTCTGTTATGCTTTGTGCAACTTAACGGCAAAACAAGTGTGGTATGTCTACGTGGCCATCTCTGCCAGCGGTTGCTTGACGTCTCCGAATTTAGTCATGGGTTGTGATTTCTTTGAATCTGGCAGTCCACGTCATCATGTGTAAGGTCTCTTTTTGCTGTGGTATGCGTGCGCTTATCGGACCATGAAGATTATTACTACTTTGCGACTGCTGGTGGTGCCAAAATATGGGTGCGTACGCGGTCTACAATGTTGACGTATATTTCACTGAGATATTCCCGCAATTAGTGGAAGAAATATCTTACATCTATGCAGATCATTCAGTTCATCATCGACATTGTTATTGTTTACTTCGGCAGTGAGTTTATCAATTTATAGCCTGATATAAATGCTAAATCCAACCTAAGCCTACCAACATTACGCAGCTACTCATTACCATCACCTCCCTCACTGGTCGAATTGTGCTGGCACCGAAACTGCTGCTCTCTTCGGATGTGGCCTTCTCACCACCTACCTTGGTTTGTTCATCAACTTTTACATTCAAACGTACAAGAAATCCTCCAAGGGAAAGAAGCCTACAGCCAACGGTATCTCCAATGGTCATGCTTACAATGGAAACAGGTGTGTAAACCCTCCCTCTTATATCGCACGTTGATGTTGAAACTTTTGATAGCCACAAAAAGGACTGAGGGCGCAATCCACAACTTCATGACGATATGGCTATGCAAGTGGCCAAGCGATTACCTATACTCATCTAGCACCACGCAAGACACTAATATACAGAATGCATCAACGAGTTCACCACCAGTTCACCTGTCCAATCTTTTCATACAGCCTGTCGTTCTTGTCAATTTAGCTGCTCTCCATCGCCTTATTTTTTTATGGTTGAGTATTTCTTTTGCATATTTGTTTCCTTTCGGATATTGCTTTCGTTGTGGGCATGCATGTTAGCATACGGGTGTGCTTGGAAGCTGTTTTAGAGCGCAAAAGACATTTCACGAACAAGAGTACCGTAGTAATACCCAGATGAAATGCCACTACTCCTCCATGATACTATCCTAGAGTGATTTTTCTTGTCGTGCGAAGCGAAGTCCCCCGATTTGTGTGTGCTGCATAATCATCATTTGCTGTGCCGTAAGGATTGGCTGCGGCAATTCCTCGCCAGTGATCATCATCTATGCATCATCCGACGCTTATTCTCACTGTGTCACTGCACTGTATATCATTGATTGGCTTTTCTTGCCTCCAAGCTTGTACCAAAGACTACAATTAATTGATCATCAGCGGTTAAGTTGCATTTTGCAGCTCCGAAAAATTGGCCTCAGGTTACTCGCCACTGGCAGTGAAGCCGAATTCCTGAGAACTGACTATCACTCGTTGACTAGCTCTGATACACACGAATATCTTCGTTTCTTCCCATCATCATCGCTATCCCTACATTAACTCATACACTACGAGGAGTGTACACGCATTGCGGTGCAGCAAAATATTCATACCGTAAAGCGCAGCAAGTCAATTTGCAACGGCTGTCTTGAATGATTCAAAGTTGACGATAGGGACTGCCTTACCAACGAAACTCAGTCAATCGTGCTCCAATGTCTGAATTATCAGACTCAACGCAGTCTACTGGGACCTCCGGTTGCCCTCGGGAGTTCTTGGTATCCGTAGAATTGTATGTCCCCACTGTGGCAAGTTTTGGGCTTCGGAAGGTGAGTCTCACGTACATGTCGTACTTAGATATATCTAACCGCTCGCAGCCAGTGGTCACTCGCCGTAAAGCTGACACTAGCAAGTCGGAAGAAACCCCTAGGTCACTCAAAGGTGAGAATACTTCTGTTCTGCCACATCACTATTTATGCGTCTCCAGAAAAGTCTAGCTGGATATCGGTAGCTCGGACTCCACCAGGCGCTGGACAGTGGCGACCTGCAACATGTAAACTGACGGACGAGGACGAAGGCTGTTCGCTTAACATTTATGTCGACGTGGGTCTCAGGAAACAGGCGTCCTACAATCTTCTGAATGCCTCCACAGGAGACTATTCTGTACCAGACCATATACATACATAGGCTCAACCACTTTGATATCCGACATGCTGACTCCTCCTTATTTCTTCGCAAGAATTGTCTGGCGCTTGCATCTGCTGGGCAAGTTATTTTTTATCCTGTTTGCGGCACTGCTGATGAGACTACTCTCAAAGAGGGCAGCGGTGGGGCTCCCCAGCTAACACAGAGTCTATCTATTTTCAATTTGAAGACGCCGATACGTGCAACACTTGGCTGGTCCTGTTACGATCATATTCTAAACCGGAGATATATGGGCAAACCTTCGTCTCACGGGATGGCGGGCTCTACCGTATGTGGCGGCAGGTAGAGCTGTCAATTTTGCAAGGACGCAACCTAGGGAATCACTTCAAGGCCCAATTAGACGCAAATGCTAGCTCTGCTACGCTTAGCGAAGGCGACCCGCGAGAGGCAGACCCCGTCGATTTGGATGCCTTTTGCGAAATTAATCTTAACAACAACATATGTGCTCGCACGACGGTCAAGAAGGGGATAGGGTCTCCCGACTGGCTTGAGAATTTCTCATTTTCAGATTTGCCCCCTTTTGAGACCCTCGAGGTCACAGTCTGGAGAGAGAAGAGGCTTCTGAAACCCATCTTGCTTGGCTCGGTCCGCATTGCACTGACGAACTTTCGTCGAAATGAAGTGGTAGAAGGATGGTTTCCGGTGATACAAGCTGGCGGAGTGAGCAACAGTATTCAAGTTGGGGAGATACGAATGAAACTCACCGTCGACGAGTAAGTATTCCGTACATTCGCAGACTAGCGCAGACTGAAATTTGTTCAAGGGAGATAATATTGCCCCATAATAGCTATTCGGGCCTTTTGACTGTAAGTCGTCCCAAACACCACTTCTGCTGACATATAGTTGTATTTGGTTGCCAGGTACTCCGCGACAGAAATGTCCTAGAATGGATGAGTGACTTCGAGCGCAGGCTCCACTTGCGGACTACTTCTTATCAGTTGATGTGCATCGCGATTGCCAAGAACATTCTTGTTGAGCATATCACGGAATATGCCGATCGTGAAGTTGATGGTACACCTAGCTGTCAGTGATCCATCATCATGTGCCATGAGTTACCTTACTGACCACTTTTGCAGCTCACAATACGATTTTCCGCGGGAATACCACTTTCACAAAGACGATGGAGCTTGCAATGGCATTTTATGGGAAAGCATTTCTCGAGTCCAGCATCGGATGTACCATTCGGCGCATTTGCTCCGAAAAAATTGCTATCGAGGTTGATCCTGTGAGGAGCGGCAAAGGTGCAAAAGAGGTCGAACGTGGCGTGGATCAACTAATACATTGGAGCCAAGAGGTGTGGAACCAGATATATGCTGTAAGGGGCCAGTGTCCGAAGTGAGTACTACGTCATTCTGATTTGACTCAGACTGAGTCAAATTTAGCGAGTTGCGACGTCTGTTCGAACACGTGAGAAAGCTCGTTGAGAAACATTATCACACGAAGGATTCTCAAGACCCTCATAACCGCGAACTCCCCTGGCAGAGCGTTTCCGCCTTTTGCTTCTTAAGATTTATTGTCCCTGGCATCTTGAACCCTCATCTATTTGGGTTATACCCAGGTATTGAATATTCCCATCGCGCCTTTCGTAAATCTGATCAACCCCAGGTCTTCCCAGTGCTCGCATTCAACGCAGTCTCACACTCATCGCAAAGGTCATACAAAGTCTTGCGAATCTTAATCCCGTGAGATCCCTTGCTTTCTTGTTTTCACTGTCGCTCATTAATTACCTCTCGAGCAGAATGTACAGAAGGAGGAGTTCATGCGCGGGATCAAGGACTTCCTCAAACAGAATCTGCCTACAATGGTAGATTACATTATGGTCGTCTCGACTCCTGTCCCGCTAGATCCATGTAGTCCACATTCTGTTCACCCAGCTCACAGCCACCAACGGCTCGATGTGGTCAGTTCATTGCACGAGAGAAGTACTACGATGCCTGTCCTAGAAAGAGAGTCGATTCCGTTGCTACCCCATGTGCTTGATATTCCAAGGCATTTAGCTCGTATCACTTCCTCGGTTCTCCGAAGTGCACGGTCCGCTGACCCAAAGGGCAAATCCTTCGAAGGAGACAATGAGCATCTGTCAGGTCTTTGTGCTCAATGCCTCGACCTGGAGGACCAGAGTCTGGCTCGCGTCAGCCAACTAGCCAGTGTGGAATCATGTCCTATTGCCGTTAAATGGGATGCACCTCGAATAACATCCACGGTCTCTTCCGCCGCTCTTTCATCCACAGCCTCGCCTCCGAAAATTGTTGAGTCGCAGAAGGTGTCAAGGCCGTGTGTCGCACCATCACTATCTGATTTGTCAGAAGCAGAGTACCAAAAAGCGTCATCCAGCAACATGACACCTTCAAGTCCTGTCCTCCATGACCTGTCCGGTCTACGTAGAGGCTCTGTGTCCGATATTCCTTCAAGCCCAAAGGTCACCTCATCTCCCGAAGAGCGATTTACACGAGCAACGCATCGTCCGCGCTTTCTGCGACCTAAATCAATATCAGCTGACTCGATCTCGTCACTTGCATTCCCTGCAAGTGCACAGTCTCTACGTAGTCCACCTGAGTTTCAAGATCTTGAAGCTAGCAGGAAGAGAAAGAATGTGCTGCAGGGTATACTTGCGAAACGATAATTGACCATCATATTTATTGTCTTTTTTGTTTCTTCCTATTATATTACGTTTTGCGTACTGTATGAAGTATCAGATATACAATCCTTGAATCCTCGAAGGAAATCGAGCCACATAAATGTCCACCGATGCATGTGTAATCAAGAAGAATCTAATCTTAGCAATTTTTCAATCAGCCTAAGCACTTCTGCGGCGACATCCTCAGAAGTGCTGCGGACTGTTAGTCGGCACAACTAATTCACGTCAATCTATAGAATCATAAGGAGACGGTAAGAACTCACCTTTGCCTCACGATTTGGTTCTAAGCGAAGCAAGCATCCGACCTTCCCATCAACCGATGTATGCAAAACTCCAGCTGTCACTAGGTTGTTTGGGTTGGGATCAACATCTCCCAGTATCTCCAGATGGTTTCCTGAAACCACTTGACGGTATCGTACGAGATCAAGCTGACCAGTACCATCAAGTGTAATAGGGAAAACTGCCTGTGCCTCGCGTGGAGGACCACCGATGACCTTCCAGCGCTCGAAGAAGTCAGCTTGCCCCAGCTTGACACCTTCAATGAACTTCGTAACGCTGATTGGCAGTCGAATTGATATGGACTGATGCGCGCCGGCTAAAAAGGACACTGTGAGGATGGGGAAGGAGCTAAACGCCTTTTTACATTCAACATGCAGAAGTTGTTGGCTTTGTGTGCGAGGAACAAGAATATTTGGTGGAATTTTAGCAAATGTAGCCGACAAAGCCTCCGAGTCATTGACGTGGATGGTGGAAGTGAATGACGTCAATGGTACTGATGTTTTATTGCCAAAATAGATGGCTAGCTGGCCGAGATGCCCCTGGTACCTTGATTTGATTCCAATTTGGATCTGCACATCCTCGTAGAGGACGCCATCCGCGTTGTAGATGAGCTTGTTAAACCACTTTTCAACGCTGGGTCCGACCGCGACCCGAGGGGCAACCACGGAGCTGTCCACGCGGGACATGTCTGGCTGTTCACCTGGGCTAGATAAATTCAATCCTGCCAAAGAGCTCATGACGTCTTGTGTATCTGCAGTGCCAGTAACATTAGCTGTCCCAGAGGCAGATGAGCCTGTTCCTATTGACGCTTTCCGTGGAATTGCGTGTCGCTCGAGGTTCATTTCCTTTCCTCCATGTATCCAGGTGCGCTTGTCCTCTGTATCTCCGAGTTTACGGTTGAGTCTACCAATCAGAGCGCTGACGCGAGGAGGGAATGGTGGCATCTCTTCGCAAACGTTCTGCAACACTTCATCGTCATCAGGCCTAGATGCGAGCGAGTAGAATTCACAGGCCCGCTGCTGCAGCTCTGCATCCAGAACATGTCTATATCGTTCAAAGATGTTGATAAGCTGAGGCTTTATTTCGGGAAAGACATTAACCCATTTGATGTACGTCGATAAGAGAAGGGAACGAGTGGAAGCGACACAAAATTGAGATTTGGAGTGAAGGACCTGGAATTGTTCAAGAGGACTGTAGCCGGTGTCATTCGCGATGAGATGTCCATATTCTCCCAGGATGTATCCTGTAAGGTCACATGTCACTAAATTGAATTCGAACAGGAGTTTATCTTACCTCCAACTTTGACAAGGCTTTCATGTGTGGATGGGGACTTCAGGTGCTCGAAGACGACTTTTGCAGCATATTCCTGCAGATCATCCGTATTTGTAACTATCTGCACGACACGGTACCAGACTTCATCCCCGACATGATCACCAGCAGCGCTGATTAGCTGCAGGATCGTATCGACATACCACTTGTATGAGTTTGCGTACTTCTCTGTCAAGATAGCAATTTTTAGGACCATCTCCTCCCGCAGAGCATAATCTGCAACTTTGAGGTAGCGTAGCAACTCCCCGACAATTAGCTCTGAATTATCTGTATCGCACATGCTGTATAGCAAGTCAAGAGCACGCCTTCGGACGGAGATATCCTTGTCGCGAAGAGATAGGATGATGGTTCCTTGGTGCTTCTTAAGGGGCTCCAGAGAATCTGCACGAGCAGCAAGATGAGCCATGGTGTCCAGACCAAGATATCGTACGTTTGTCTCTTTTGAGGATATGAACCGAGCCAACAGAACTGCAGAGGTTCCCACAAGGGGCGAGCTTGCATCTAAATGAATCGCCAGGCTGATTGCTTCAAAGAGCACGGCATGTTGCGCATTGTTATGTTGAACGTTCCTCGAGGGCTCTGCGCTATTGTTCATGATTGTCTGTAGCACTTCATAGAGTACAGACCGCACAGTCGCGTCCTCTAAGAGCAATAATGTGAGGGATAATATGGCTCGCTTGATCACGCACATACCAGAGGGGGCATAGTACTGCAACAATCGGAGCAATTTGACTTGTAGCCATGGCGAAGGGACTTTATAATATGCATATGTGGCAGAATACTCGCCCTCTATGACTAACTGGGGATACTCAGCCACAATGGATCCCAACTTTGACGCCATATACTTACTCGATGTAAGCGATCTACAGCTTTAGTGTAGCAAACAACGTAAGCATCAAGGTGGTCCTGGGCAAGAGCCATGATTAGGCTGGTAACGCATATTACGACACCCTACAAAGTGTTTCAACACCGAACGCCAGTGTAAATGATAACCTACTAGATCTTGGTCATCCATGATAGATACTAGACGCAAAGCCCATTCAGCGGCAGGTATCACAGTGGGATGTTTGCGGTAGAGTCGCAGTAGCGTCAAAGCAGCTTTCTTCTTCACAAAAGTTTGCGAGGTTCTCCGAGTACGAATGAATTTTTTTGTACTTGAATTGTAGACAGTAAGTGGATCACTCACGGGGATATCAGAAGCCTATGCACATCTTCTGACAGCGCCTCTGCCATTTCGCTGCTACCCACATTTGCTATGGCATGCAAGGCAAGGCAATTGTTGACCTCGTTATTCTCATCTAGATCTTTCCGAATGGAGTTGACAACCAGTCGAAGGAAATCCGAGTTTTCGTGCATCAGCAGAGTAACAGCAAGGTAACCCTACGCGTGCATTATCAATGGTACATCCGATGAACTTGTTCATCAACCTCACTATCTGTTTCTCACTGTACTTGGAACTCGATATGAGGTTGACGGCTTCCATGTGCCCCACATCGACCTTGTACCCAAGTATATACGTGAAGATAATCTTCGCGACATATCTGTTCATTGTTGAAGACGTGCACGACTTCGACAGTGAGATACTCACTTCTTCTTTTGATATCCGTCCAGATTTCCGTCTGCAGTGACATGAGCACCAAACTATACGAGTGATTAGGATGCATTGGACCTTTGAATTTCTTTCGGATATTCGCCATCTCCTTGTTGATACGCTTCTCCTCCAGTTCACGCACCCTCGCACCTCGAATATCCGCGATAAACTACAGAGAATATGATTAATGGGTCGACATAACTTTGTAGGGACGTACCTGGGTTAGCCCCCGCATATTGGCAGCCATCTTTGGTAGATGCTCCTGGAAAGTAACTAGTAGAAGAAATTAATGAGTAGAACAAACTGAGCTCTTTTGAATGGCTGTACGGCGAGAAAATAGAGGCACGTCCGCGTACTCGACTCGACAATGTGCGCTGACCAGTTACGGTGCTTACGCTACATGGGAAACATCTCGATTGAGTTTCTATTACTTACGTTATCTTGTCCTCTTAGACTTATGACTCCTGCGGATATTACTATGCAATGCGAAGATACGTTATATTAGTGATATTTAAGTGTACAGAAAATGTCTAAATGAGGAGGGATAGACCTGGAAGTGCAATCAGACAATGACATGATGATGATATATAGTAGTGGCGTCTAAAATCTGCGTGAACTGGTAGACGAACGATAGATAGATGTATCGGGCCGCCTTGAGTTGTAGGCTGACCCGACACCATATGGAGTGGAGAACTCAGACCAGGGGACAAACTGTGTGGAGGGTCTGGAAGAAGCCATGGAAGTCGCGGTGCGAGGTTTGGACCAAGATTGATATGCAATGCGCTCGTCGCTGAAGCGATTGAGGATCCGTACTATATCTGCCGTCATGAAATCTAGTTCTTTGATCTCTGTGGTAGAGAGGGTGTAGTCCTTGTTGAGTATGCCTTCATCCTCACATTCGCTCTCGCTCTCCTCTGAAGCCGAAATCTGGGTAGTCAGTGCTTGACGTCGCTTCCGTCGAGCCATCACAATACCCTCGAACACTCGAAGCATACAAGACTCCATGACGGTCTTCAAACGTTGGATATCATCCAATACATCGACATTCCCAACGATTGGCAACCAGCCATCACATTCCAGTCCTCGTTCAGTGACTTGGATCTCGTAGGCGCCAAAGAGCATGTAAGTCATTGGGTCCAGGCGGGTCGTGGTAATCAAATATGTTTGAGGACTGGAGCCGACCACCGACAAATTCTGTCGTTTTTCAGAAAATGCATAAAGCTGTTTTTCCACGGCCTGGTCATTCCCATCGGTGTGCTTGCGATGATTTACGCTGCCTGGATGTATAAAGGTCACCTGCATATAATTAGTCTATGAAACGAGAGGTCAATGACTGTATGAAGCTCACCTTGTCCCTCTGAGTACGATAAGTCATCTCGCCGGTCCGAACAGCATACTTTGGCTGCGAAGCTATTGCTATCAGAGCAGCCAGGAGAGGAAGGGATTTGCCATTAACGTTCAGATCAGGTGGTACGGTCGACTCCCGACTTCTAGACTCAATTGAGGTGACGTTCCCACCCGCAGAAACATCAATGACTCCTGCTTGGTACAGAGACTGCATCAAGTGCCCGCGGATCTTGGTAATCAAGAGTAGCGTTGGCTTTGAGAGGAAGTTGTCGTTACAGAAACGATTGGCTGCCGTATACTCGCCGCGACGCTGTATCTCGTTCCACGCGTTATAAGCGTTCAATATGGTAAGCGGATCTGACCTGAACCCGCTGGGCGACCATTTGTTCTTAATAGCAGCAGCCTTAGCCTTCAGGTGCATAGGGGAGAAAAATGGATCCCGATTGGTCAGAATGGCGGCGAGAGTAAGAGCCTGGTCGAGACACCGGAAAAAGCTTCCGTAAAGGACGAGCCTTCCCACTTGGACCTCCACAGGTAGTTGTAGTAGAACCTTTCCCAGTGACGTAAGGTTCTTGCCTTGATCCAGCGCACCTACCATTTGTAGGTTCTTCATAGCAGCGGCGACACGGTCAGGCTCAGGGGGTTCGATAGCGGCAGCGAGAACTTCTTCGACGTCCATCCCGGGGAAACTGAGAGCCTTGACGTGCATAACAACATTGCTTAGGTCGACGCGTTTCATTTCCACGGTTGGATGAGGATGAAGATTGGCTGCACGAGCCTTGCTGAGAATGCCGAAATACTCGCCGGGCCGGTGTCTACCCGCCCGCCCTGCTCTTTGGTTCAAGTTGGAGGACCCAACCCAGGCGGAGATGAGGGACGACATGTGACGGTCAGGATCGTATCGCTGTTCCTTGGTCCTCGCAGCGTCAACAACATAGACAACGTCAGGAATTGTTATGGAGGTCTCCGCAATATTAGTAGCCAGAATGATTCTACGAACACCCACTGGCGGGGGCTCAAAAATGACTTGCTGTTCGGACAGAGGAATGGTAGAGTGGAGAAGGTGAATGCTGTACTTTGAGGAGTCGTTGAAGTTGATATCCAAACTTCCACCAAGGAGAATCTTCTGAACTGCAGATATCTCGTCCCACCCAGGTAGGAAGACTAAAACATGTCCCGAGTTAGACCGCTGCAAGACATAGGATATGCTAGCTGCGACCAAGGGACACGGTAGTTCCAGTTCTTCATCTCTACCGCTCGGCACGCGGGTGTCTTCCTCTGTCATTGAGCGCCCACAAGACCGCGCATAAGCTTCCTCACGAGCGAGGTATTTAGAGACTAAGTCATCTTGGAACACCCAATTTAACGCGCGATGGTTTCTCAGTTCAGGGATGAAATCATCCATGAAGTGTTTCGTGACGGGATACGTGCGACCTGGGATCTCGATTACTTTTGCCGGTTCACCTCGCTCGTCAGGGAAGTACTCTTGGAACAGGGTAGGATCGATAGTGGCACTCATGAGGATGATCTTTAGTGGAATATTTCGAGCCTTGCGGTCATTCATAAGGCGCTTGAGAACAACAAGGAGGAGGTCGGTATCAACATCCCGCTCGTGGACTTCATCGACAACGATGTGCGTCACCTCGTCCATCCTGGCAGCCGATAGCCCGCCTTCAGCCATTGCTGACTGAAGTTTTTTGAGTAACACTCCCGTGGTGCAAAAAGTAACAGAACCATGCTCTTCTGGCAATTTGGACTCGAAACGAACGCTGTAGCCAATTGATCCTTTACCGACAACCTCCCCTCTCTCCTGAGCGACACGGTTAGCTACACTGAGTGCAGCAAGCCGACGTGGCTGAGTGCAAATGAGGTTGCAACGAGCACCCTCACCTCTGTCAATGTGGTCGTCCAGGAGTAGTTGTGGTATCTGCGTGGTTTTGCCTGAACCCGTCGCAGCCATGCAAATCGTGACATCATTCTCACGTATATGCGACACAAGCTCCTCCGATCGAGTATAGACGGGCAACGCAGCTCGTGTGTTCCGCATCTTTTCCATCGCTGGATCTGTGAGGTAGTTTTTTCTCCGTTCCCTGAGTTCTTCCGATCTTTGGGCCAAGAAACCCTGAGGAAACCTGCGGGCATAGGATGGTCGTGGGGTAGGAACAGGGATAGGTTGAGATCTCGGAGTGTCTGAGCCGCACTCAATAACGGGTCTGTTCCTGTATAAAGTGCTCTTTTTGATATCGTTGCTTAGCCTGTGTATCTCATCCTCGAGTTTTGTGCTAATCTGGAAGTAAACCTTCGGGGCTAGACCAAGGTCCTTCCCAGTTTTGGACGCTTCCACAAAAGTCTTCCACAGGTCAGGGTCACATTGCTGCAAATACTGCACAACATCCAAGTAGCACTGTATTTGAGCTGCTTTCTTGTTGGCGCCGGAGCCCATGCCGATCTTTTTGTCACCCACAGTCATAACGGCTTCCCAAGTTGATTTCATGCGCCCCTGACGCTGTTCTTCCAGCCCGATGTCAGGCTTTCCAAACGCATATCTGCGACAATAGTAGTCCATAAAGCTTCGCGCGCGCTCGTAGTCAATAACTGAACCATCGCTCAGCTCGATGACTTGTGGAGCAGAAATCGAGGGTGTTGAAGGCTTGGATTTGTCAAGCTGACCGCATTTATTAAAACCAGTTAAGTGATTTGCAATTTGTGACACATACCTGACCTGTATCATGAAGTTGATAGAGAGCTGAAAGCGCTGCAAGCCTCTCAGCATCTCTCCTTGCTCTATGATCGCCAATACCAAGCACTGGAAGAGTCGTATCGAGAGTAACGGTTGCCCTTTATAATGCTATAAGCACAAGCCAAATAATATCGCTAACAGATTCATTACCGACCTGTATACCCTCTCTGATGTACCAGAAACAATGCCCTCGACTGAATCATAAGCTGGTTGCTTGTCCAGGTGAGCGAGAGAAAAATTGGCGACCGGAGATTTTGGGTTGTCTACAAACACGGGCTTTATGTCAGGACGGGAGCCAAGATTCTTCCTGTGCTCCTGTTCAATAAATGCCGCGTCACGAATAGGGCCGTCAAGGTCTAGAAGTCTCGCTTTCGAGGGCTGTTCTTTGATCTTGCCCCTACTCCTCTCCACTCTACGCTTCGATGATTTTTTCTGAGACGACAAATCAGATACACGCACAAGCGTGCTACTGGATTTGGGTGAAGATGGCATCTCGAATGGAGGTGATACAGTAGCGTTGCGTTGCGTGCCTTGTGAGGATGCGGATTTTGTAGGAATATTTGTGAAAGCTCCCGCTAACTTTGGAGCTTTATTCGGCCATTGCTCTGAAGTGTGGGGCAAGCTACGTGACCGAGAATGATCGACACTTGCAGTATGGTTCTTCTGCACGCTTGCTGTCGCGTAACTGGCGAAGGGTCTTTTGAAAGAGGCTACGAAAAAAGAACGTTTCAATGTATCCAATGGCAGGAGGTGACGCCCGAATTGTCGAATAGCAAAGGCATGGATTATCATGATGACTTGAGATGATGAAAAGCCAATGGACCAATGGTGGACCAATGACGGGTAGTCTGGTCGGCCACGATTGCAGGAAGTGCCAACTAAAATCAAAATTGAACTCAAGTTGCTTTGTCATCATCAATGTCAGTGTGACATGTGTGACGGTGGATAATAAGCTGTTGTTGGTGTATAGTCTATTTACATGTTGTCTAATCGCTGCTTGAGAGCGTCCGCAATTCCATTCAGATATTTCAGTCGCACTGCTGCAACTTTAGTTTCCTCCCAGTTCTTTTCGGCTACAGATTTTGTGACTGCGCTCACAACTTCATTAATTTTGTCTGTGACCACAAGTGTCAGTACCTGCCAAACGTTCGCAAATGACAAAAACTCGCTATCATTGTCCTCTTCTATGGCGCGAATTCGCTCTATGTCGCCAGTTTCAATCTCCTCTCGGACTTCCATGATTTCGCTGATCAGTTCGGGATCCTCTAACGAATCTGCTTCTTCGATCATGAGGCCATTCCGCTGCAAAATATATTCTATGCGGTGCAAGGGTGACGACAGTGCTTTGTACGCAGTGTTCACCGTATTTGACATGTGAAGTGCGATAACTCGTTGGAACTGCTGAATAAATCTCCGCTAGTACTGTGAGTAGAATCACTCACTTCATTCTTCGTTGCCCACGCGTCTGGGTGCGATACCCTCTGTGCTTCAATGAAACGGCGTTTAAGAAGCGCAGCATCCACCACAAACGGGTTCGGCTCGTAAGGAAGACCCAGTATATCGTGGTATGATATTGAATCGTGGATCCTTGCAATATAATTGCAGTTCGGACAGGCAGGCAACGCAGTTGGAAGAATAGTCCCACATGATGGACACGTCTTAGTTAATGAAGTGACCACAGAGTGCCTTTGAGAAGATGAGCTAGCTTTGTCGGTGAATGCTCTTGCATGATATCTGTTCGACAGCGCCAACGGTCGATGAGTTGCTTGAGCAGCAGCGACCACACGGACAAGGATAGGACGGAACATTCGGATGAGGGGTACTTGTTGACTAAGCTAGAAGATGGAAATGAAAAGCATGGAAATTTCCTTTTTAGAACAATTTCGTCATGTGTGATATATTATTATTTTGTAGGACTTATATATAAGTACCGTACATAGAAGCTGACCATCACAGTAGCCACTGAGTACATGCTAGGCGAGCCTTTGGACAACATCATCATTCGTCCTCGCAATGTCGAGCAGTACTAGTGGTACCGGTGAGCTCCAAATCCAGGACTTGTGCTCGCTGGCCGGGCCTCAGTGGCTTGCTCCTCCCCAGGCAATATTAACGCTCGACGATCCTTCAGCCGCAGAGCCAGCACGTCGTCGTTTGGCTCCAAAGACTCGTCTGAGTATATTTTCTTTCCCTCCAAACCTTTTCTCCTGTTGCCGCTTTAGGCATCATGAACCACGACCAGCGGATGCAGAATCCGAGGCAGACAGCTCAAACAAGCCCATAGAGCAACTAGTACCACCTCTTGAACAAACCAACGATAATACCACCATAATTACTTTGGATATCTCAGGCATCTCAGATATCCCTGGCATAAATAAGGACGATTATCGTTGGGCTGTTGTATATGAGAATCAGAGAGGGTACGTACACCATTTACTCACTTATGTGTGGCAGATGCTAAGTATCATCCCAAGCCTCACCATACTCTCTTCCCCGTATTATTCACACCTATCACTGCTTCCCGTCGATCCTCCACAATTCACTATCCCGTCCGATTCTTTGAAACGATCTCAGCAACCGAACATATCTCTTTCCAATTACCCACTGCCCGATGGCACTTGGCGTTGGGTCTCCAGATCATGGATGATTGACATGCGCACAGACTCAGGAGAAGTTCAATATGACGGTTTTGAGTACAACTGGTTTTTTCGGGAGAAACACTGGCGCGCAGAGATCGGCAAATTAAGCACCGGTGCCTGGGTACGGAGAAGGCGATGGGTAAGACTGATGATGCGTCCGGCACAACATACAACAGCGCATTCGGGGGGTCCATCTCCATCCTCCAGCAAGAGCAGGCAGTCTGACCGGCCTTTGGACACAAGTATTGTCTCTCTCGTTCACCCTCAATCAGAGATCTCGCTTGACGAGGTTGCTTGTTCGGCCGACTTGGAATGGGAAGGAAGTGAACAAGATTGGGAGCGCTGTCACCGCCTGATGCGAAACCTCAGTCGAGATGGTCGCAAACTTGAGCTTTGGCGCATGTGGCTTTCGCCGTACCTCTCTGGTGTTTCTAATACCGACCCGGTGGACAAAGGGAAGCTTCCTGAATCTGATTCCTCTCCACCACTGAGGTTGGAAAATGATGCCTCGGACATCCAAACTCCACCTCTACGATACTTAGGAGCACTTCTTCAGAACCACGTATGCATCTCCATTGACAATTATATCGTCATTTGATATCACTTTCGTAGGGAGATGCAGTACTCCGATCGTTTGTCTTCCCAGATTCAAGAGCACAGTTCATCAGTCTCGTCAAACGCGCCGGTCTAGCTCGTGAATTAGGACAAAGTCTCGGAGATGGGTTCTTTTCTACTGAGGTTGACTTCTGGAGTTATTGGAAGGGCTTAGGCAAAGTACTTGACAAAGATGATTAAGCAGAGCGGGGTTGGGGTCGGAGCCAAGGACCGGAAGGAGAAGAGCTCTCTGATGAAGATGTCATGGCAAATTATTTTGGAACTAAATAGCAAGTCACAGAGTCACCGCGAGAGCGGTCAAAATTTTACGTGTGACTTCCATGGAGATCACCATACGGATCATATCGATATCATTATGCTAATCGTAATATGTGTAAATACTGTACAGCAGTACTTAAGGGTCGTGCAACACCAGTGTATATCGTTTTCGAACCGCTGAGCCCAGCGCCGTCTCCTCGGGTCATGGACTCGGAGCACATTGAACCAGATTCGGATCATAGCAAGACATCGTGGAGAAATAGCGCCAATATTAATACGAAGAATCTCTGGCTGGCAGATGACCCAGGTCATCTGGTGAAGGTCGCCCTTCGCACATATTCTCTCAGCCTATCTTCCTCTCTTGGTCCTGCACTACTTCCAGTTGTTCTTACCCTCGTCAATCCTTCATCCAGTCTGAAAACTCGCTTGGATTCATTCAGACGCGTGTTGAAACGCGAAGTGGGCCTTACAGGATTTCCATTCGCCATCACGATAGCCGTTTGTGGCGGAATTGCATTGAAGCACTTCCTGGAAGCACTAGGTGTCCACCATGTCGATAAACAAGACAATCCAGAAGTTCGACAACAGCCAGTGGTAAACTCCACATTCCAACGACGTGCAACAGTCCTCTCGCTCGTGACTCAGGCATGCTCAGGCATATCTAACTCCACCCCCTCCCAGAAAGCGTTCCTGTCAAATGTTTTGTCCTCAACAATCGCATTGTTCTTGCTCCAAAGGACTCGTCAACCATTCGCAACCTTGGGATTGACGCTCTTGTTTTTCTGTCGTGCAACCGATGCATTCATGCAACATTTCTTGTTCATGGATTCAGCACGGAAATCTATCCTATTCAACATTTCCGCAAATCGATCGAAGCCAACTGGATCATCTGTTGATTTACAATCACCTGCTGAAGGCGATGGAAAAACTAAGAAGTGGCATCAAAATAGAGCTGTATGGCTGGACGCTGTTGTATTTTGGGCCTGCAGTGCTAGGTACGTGATATCTAGCATGCTTGATGTCAATATATTCATGCAATATCAGAATCATGTGGTGTTTCTTCTACCAGCCGCATAGGTGCTTACCATGAAAATAAATCGGATTAGTGTCTAAATCCACTCTTTTACAGACTTCCCCCTTCTTATGTAAAATGGTTAGTAGATCAACATACCGGGAAGCTCTCGCTCATCGTTTTATGATCATTCACTTATCAGGATATCATCCATAGCCAACGTAGACAAACGGCTGCTGGACGCCTTGCGTGCTATGCGTTCTAAAGAATGGGTTTATGGCCACAGTTCCATCCATTCTCACCTCCTGATGTCATATGCCAAGGATCGCGGATACCCTTCATCTTGGGGCGATCCACATGTCTTGCCTGCATGTGGTGGTACAGATGCGGACGTGGTCTGGAAGGCGCTTGGAGTACCTGGCCGGAGTGGTGTAGGTGGATTGCCCTGTGAACTACTGCATTCCCGCGTTACAACGCGGTGGGGTCTCGACAACAGCTGTTTTACAAATGTTGGCGTGAGATTTTTTCAAACTTTCATCGAGGCTATGGCTCTATACCTGCCTGTAAGTGTATGGCCTGGAGCGCACTGCAATACACCGCTAATCATGTTTGAAGGTCCACTTTCTTCCTCTCCTTTTTACTCGCCCTAGCTCTATCCTCCAGCGTCATCGCGCCATTCGCGCTCTGCTAGGTGCAATCCGCAGTGCAACATTCCTCTCCACCTTCCTGTCGTCATATTTCTTCACTGCTTGTCTTATACGTACCTTGGTGCTGGCAAAACTGTTCCCGTGGATCCCTCATGACGTGTGGGATGGGCCATACGGCAGTATTCTTGTGGGATCGCTCACGTGTGGTTGGAGTATACTTATCGAGAACACGCGGAGACGGGGAGAGATGGCCTTGTATGTGTTGCCCAGGGCCGTCAAAGCATCTTTACCGGCCAAGTGGACTACAGGTAATCATGCCGGTGCGAGGCTGGTTGAGCGGTTAGTATTCTTAAAGAATATTTTCCTTGCGGTGCTGACGGGATGCAATAGAATCGTGTTTGTTCTGTCGCTGGCTTCACTGCTCACCTTTGCAGTCCATGAACCAGCATCTTTGAGAGGTCTGTCACGATGGACCCTCGCTTTTGTCATGAGGGGGCCAAATGTTGGGTGGTGGAAAAAACGCAAAGAACAGATTGAGAATTGTCCTCAGATGCCTATTTCTCCATCCTCCAACTCAATCTCCACACAAAGCGTCCATCATTTGTAGGACGCTCTATAATGCCAACTTAACCCGCGGCAATCCAGCTCCGAGATTGGAGGATTTAGGAGGATTCGCGCACATCGCGAGCAGTGCTCCGATTTATTGTTTCCGCATACTTTGCAGTCGCCCAGATATATCACTGAATATACCATAAAATCATTTCCAGTGGATATCCTTACGTATCTCACTTACATTTTATTAACTAGCCGCTCCAAAGGTGTAACATGTGGTCGTAGAATGAGCAACTCCCGATCAGTGTCTCCCCATCTACACCTGGAGGAGCGAATGACCAGTCTGCGCCGTATGCTAGCGACTTGTGGTCATCAAACCGCTTCACAATTTCCCACATTACATCTTCTCCGTGGTGGGCCTTCGCCACTTTGAAACCGTCGTGCATGCTTGCAATGAGAAGATCCTCTTTACGACTAGGTGACGGATGCCACTTGACACGCCACGCACCCCCTCCAACATCTCCTTGGACAAGCGGTACCAGCGGCTTCCGAGTGTCAAAAATGCAAACGCTATTATCGTAACTGTGCGCGAATTTAAAAGCCATGATATCGATAGCAAAGCAAGACCTACTACCTTCCGACGGCTATGATATATTCGACGTGTGGATGGCTCTGGATAGTTGTGACACCTGCATTAAATCTTCGAGGGTATGAGAAATAAACAGACATGTGGAGATAGTTACATGCCGCTTATTTGTAAAGATGGGCTGGCTAAAACTTTGTCGAACATCCCAGCCCTTCATAGTTAAGTCGTCTCCACCCGAATAAATGATGGACGTATCCCAATAGTTCCAAGCAGCAATCCAAGGTTCGTAATCGTGTGCGTGCCACCGGTTGACGATAGTCAAATTGCCGGTCGAATCAGGATTCAGAACGCATAGCGAGCCGTTTGACAAGGAAACCACCAGAGAACCGTGATTGCTATCTCAGAATCCTGAGTCAGAATTACCTGCAGTCTCTCGAGCTAGCGTACTTCGTAGGGTATCTTCGGGTAGACCAATCTAAGGAAAGGCACAGAACATCTGATGGTGCGCAGGATACACTCTGAAGTGCCTTGAGCTGGCGCTAAAATCTCTGGGTCACGATTTATGCAATTAAAATACATCAGAAGTCACCTCTTCTTTGTGCCATTCATGAAGGGTAACGTTCCCTTCTGAGTCTGCAATTCCGAGTACTGGAGAGGCCGTTTGAGATGTATGACACCTATGGTTGTCCAGATATTGATATTGACATTTAATACGTCTCGAGCGGATCTCACCATTTCTGGTCGAGGACAGCTGGAAGACTGATTTCCTGAATTTGGGATCTTGATGATGGATGTTAAACCAGTGATTAGCAGAAGTCGATTTGTTTGCTTACACTCCTCTGTCCTCTGTTACCTGCAATACAAGACACCTGCCACGACGGACTTGACTTTGTTTTTTTGCCGTAGGTTCGTGATCTGATTTAGTGGGGGACTGTTCTAATCGATAGGTCCCGCAAACAAAGATATCAGAAGCACTCTCGTGAGGGCAGAACTCGATCGAATCTGCGGGCCAGACGGTGTCCAATGCGACCATTGGAGAAGAGGAAATGCTACCGTAGTGCCCGTAGCCTAAGGTCCTAGTAAGACTGTTCGCTGTCACGTGCTTAGGCGCCCGGGTGATATACTGGAGTCCAGGTCTGCCCAGGTCTTTGCACTGCCACGTGTAATGATATCATCACCAGCAAATTCTAGAATGCATTCGATAAAGGAGTCACTTGCTCCCTGCTTCTGGATCATACTACTGCTAACCAAAGTTGATAAAAAGCTCAGTCAAGAAGTCGTTGTTACCAATTTTATCTTCTGCAAGTTCACTTTCCCCCTTCACCATGAACTTTGATTTCACCGATAAAACTCAACAATCTCTCTCGGCTGCTATTCAACTAGCAAAGGATTACTCCAATGCTCAACGTATGTGTTCATACTCTCCTGATAATTAACTGCTATTCACTCGTTCTCCAAAGTTCACCCTGCCCATATAGCTGCAGCTCTTTTGAATGAGGGTGCGGGTGATGATTCACCAGGCAGTCTGTCCAACACTGGTGCAAGCTCCCTATTCTCTTCTGTTCTACAAAAGGCTGGTGGAGATCCAGTACGTATTCACTATGTATGCTAGCATGGTATGCAATGCTCACCCGCCTCATGACAGGTCATTGTAAAGCGTGGACTTCAGAAGATCATTGTCAGACTACCCTCGCAATCACCAACTCCTGAGGAGGTCTCCATGAGCGCCGGTGCATTGAAAGTTTTGCGCGAGGCCCAATCGTTACAGAAAACCATGCATGATTCCTACATTGCGCAGGACCATATAATTATCGCGCTCTTGAAGGACCCGTCGATATCATCTATCATCAAGGAAGCAGGTCTCACCGAGGCCGCCTTGAAGACAGCTATCGAACAGACTAGAGGAAACCGCCGAGTGGAAAGTAAGAACGCAGAAGCGGGATTTGATGCCCTGCAGAAATATGCGGTCGACTTGACTGCTCTTGCTGAGGAAGGGAAGATCGACCCCGTTATTGGCAGAGATAATGAGATCCGTAGAATCATTCGTATTCTTTGCAGAAGGTAAAATTCATTTTTTTCTGTTATTAGTATAACCCAAGCTCACCTTCTCCAGAACAAAGAATAATCCTGTGCTTATTGGCGAGCCTGGCGTTGGGAAGACATCCATAGCAGAGGGTCTTGCTCAGCGCATTGTCAACCGGGATGTGCCAGCCAGCCTAATTGGGCGCTTGTTTTCGCTTGATATGGGCGCGTTAATGGCTGGTGCGAAGTACAAAGGCGAGTATGAGGAACGCATCAAGTCAGTTTTGAGTGAAGTGGAGAAATCATCCGAGGACGGCCAAACTATCATTCTCTTTGTGGATGAGCTTCACCTCATTATGGCTGGTCGAGGTTCCGAAGGCGGTGGCATGGATGCAGGCAACCTCTTTAAACCGCTTCTGGCTAGAGGCAAGCTGCGTTGTATTGGGGCTACCACACTAAACGAGTACCGGAAGTATATCGAGACAGATGCTGCTCTAGAAAGAAGATTTGCACAAGTTTTGGTGAACGAACCCACTGTTCCCGAGACAATCAGCATTCTTAGAGGTATTCGGGAGAAGTACGAGGTTCATCATGGTGTTCGAATTTTGGACGGTGCCCTGATCTCTGCTGCAACTCTGGCCCATCGTTATCTGACTTCGAGACGTCTTCCTGATGCCGCCATTGACCTCGTCGACGAAGCTTGTGCAAGGTATGTTTTATTAATATCTCTCACGGAACCATCTTACGATTTGTGTTAGTGTCCGTGTTACTCGAGAGACGGCACCCGAAGCCATTGATAAGCTTCAACGTCGTAAGCTCGAACTGGAGGTTGAAATTCATGCTTTGGAACGCGAGAAAGATCAGGCCAGTCAGGAGCGTCTAGGCGCAGCTCGCAAAGCCATTGCTGATGTTGACGACGAATTACAACCGCTCCGGGCTGCCTATGAGGCTGAAAAGCGCAAAGGCGACGAAATTAACGAAGTTCGGAGGAAGATAGACAATCTACGCGCCAAGGCGGATGAGGCGGAGAGAAGGTACGCCTGCCCTTCTGCATTAATCCAGCATTTTTTTAACCACATCACATATTAGATATGACCTTGCAACTGCATCTGACCTTCGCTATTATGCCCTGCCAGACCTTCAGAATCGCCTGGAAGCTCTTCAAGCCAAAAAGTTTGAAGAGGACGCCAAGCTCGGTGGAGGTACAGATACCGTCACTCCTGAACAGATAGCAGAAATTGTCGGACGGTGGACGGCTATTCCAGTCACACGTTTGATGTCAACCGAAAAGGAGAAACTCCTTCGCATGGAACGTATCCTTGCCGATCATGTTGTCGGACAGCCGGAACCTGTGAAAGCTGTCGCTAACGCTATCCGGCTCTCGAGGAGTGGATTGGCTAATGCTCAGCGGCCCATTGCCAGCTTCCTGATGGCCGGTCCTTCCGGAACAGGAAAGACGTTGCTCAGCAAAACCGTAAGATGGTGTAACTTCGTCGTAACTAAAGTCACTAACCGAAACCTTGGCAGCTCGCCACTATTCTCTTTGACACCCCTGATGCTATGATTCGCATCGATGGTTCTGAATATTCTGAGAAGCATTCTATCGCACGTCTTATCGGCGCCCCGCCTGGTTATGTTGGTCATGATGCTGGAGGACAACTTACTGAATATGTTAGGCGCAAACCCTATTCCATTGTCCTCATCGACGAGATTGAGAAGGCTTCGCGAGAATTCGTCACGCTCTTCCTTCAGGTTCTCGACGATGGCCGACTCACTGATGGACAGGGTCGCGTTGTTGACTTCCGAAACACTGTTATCATCATGACGTCAAATCTAGGTGCTGCATTCTTGAACGACGTAGCTCAGGGTCCAGTAACTCCGCAGACCAAGCAGCTAGTCATGGGGGCAATAACGGCCCACTTTCCACCCGAGTTCATTAACCGTATAGATGAGATCGTCGTCTTCGTAAGTCACCGCATGCATCTTAGGTTCTAAATTTCTTACACTATGGATCAGCGTGCGCTTTCCAGAAACAGCATGCTCAAGATCGTGGACTTGAGGCTCAAGGAAATCCAAGACCGCCTAGCCGATAAGAAAATAGTTCTTGACATTGATAACGAGTCGAAAAGATACTTGGTGTCCATCGGGTACTCGACGACATACGGAGCAAGACCGTTAAACCGCGCTATCCAAAGCGAACTCCTGAATCCTTTGTCGGTGATGCTGCTTTCTGACCGCATTCGCGACGGGGAGACCGTGTCTATTCGGTTCGACGCCCCCCGCAACAAACTTGTTGTCATGCCCAATCATGAAGGTCAGGCCGATATTGATGCAATGGATGAAGATTGGGATGAAGATAATGACATTGAGATAGAGGAGATGGACTAAGGGACGTGTGCGCTTCTACATTATGGTACCCAAACACTGTATCACATAGCATTCTACATTATGACATAGCACTGCAGTCTTTGCAATTGTAGGGACAAATCTCTGTGACATTAATCGACTTTCCTTTCTTGGCAAATTTGCGACATCTCTCGCTTTTCGGGTTCGGCCGTAGTCTCGATGTCCGCAACCATGCTTGGCCGTCGTCTGGCGCATCGCGCCTCTCAGCTGAAGGTGCTGAGTCGTTCTTCTTCTTCTTCTGCTGCAAACACTATAACACCTATTTCCGCTTCTTCATCACCCGTCACGAACCAAGCACCAAATCATCCAACGACATGGACAACCAGCCAGAGACCGCGCGCGGTCGCCATGTCAGGTCCACGTTTTGAGCAAACTGTTCTCGAACTCCAGCCCAACCCATTGAGCGCGATGGAGATGGTTAACAATGAGCCTATCCGTGTTGTGCATGGGCGGAAAGCTGTTTGTGATGGTGGTCAGTGATACTTTTTCTTCCCAGCTTGAGCGTCGGCGTGACGATTTGTTACAGGAGGAGGACCTCTTGGTCATCCCAAGATATTTATCAACCTGGTTTGTATTGGTACTTTTGGACGCTACGTGCCATAATTGACATTCTCTTTCAGGACAAACCTGGTGCTCGGCCATGCGGGTAAGTATTGTCATGGCTTGGCTTGATTGTCGTTACTAACCAATCTGTTGTTTGTAATTTACCTTCAGTTACTGGTATGTGACTTTTTTCCCCAGCTGGACTTCGAGCTCACACGTATGTCTTCCAGCGGTCTCCGCTTTGAACAAGTTCCACATGACCACTAGGATGTCAAACTATAATTAGTAGCTGGTCTGACATATGACTAAATCAAATATTTTTCATCCCGTGTCAAACAATATTTATTTTGCATGTTTCTAATTGCCGCCTACTATTGCAAATGTGGGTAAAAGTACAGCGGCGCTCTACAACGCCCAACCAGACTAAATATGCTACTAGAATGGGGTAAGTATGGTAAGATAAACCAGGAGGAAATACTAGAGTCACAGTGAATCCGGGCGATATGCCTGATCAACCTCCTGGGTTCGGTGAGATACGGTTTAGAGGCCCACATGGGCGATAAGAACGAATTGATGCAGCAATGAATGGTTTGTATGTCCACCGGTTGAACGTTCCTAACCTCACAAGGCCTAATAAATAAAACCAAAAGGAGAGTGGTGATGCCACCAGCATCAGTCATCTTCCGGCGAATGGAAGGACATGGGCGATAGTGGAGGGTATTCCCCTTCTGCAACCGCCTCCAGTTGAGAAAAAGGGGGGAGAGAGTGTGGTGATGATAAATGATCACTGGGCGATGTTGGTAATGGAGTCTAACATGGAAGTCAGCTCTACTTGAGGTGTAGAGCTGGAGCTTGACTTACCACTTTGAATATCGGATTTATGACAGATTGAGGGTCTATCCCTGGACTTGGAGGGTGACCATACAACTGCCCGTTACATTCATATGACTTATGAGAAGACGAAGGATATCGTATCATTGGAGGACCCATGTATGATGAGTGTTGTGGACTGGAAGAATCGGTACGAATCCACGGCCGTGGTGATGGCGATAAGGAAAGGAGATTGAGAGGTGGAGGTGAGGATGCTCCCGATGCAGAAGATGTTGTATCAACAGAGGCACGAATGCAGAAGTCATTGAATTGATGATCCAGAGAGATGGAATTTGACGACCGAGCAGAAGTAGGGAAATCATCAAAGGATGTTGTCCCCGTGCGTAGTGAGGAAGCGGATGTCATTCGGTTAATTCCATACAGCGTTGGTCTTCGCGTCCGTGACGGGCCAGGGTCGCTATCGACTGTAGCGAACGAGATGGCGGACATTCGGCTTAAGCTGTGGACGTCTGATGAAGACATGGAATGATCGTCATCAAAGCCTCTTCGTCGGACTTTCGTCAAACGCTCATCCCGTAACCCCCACCGATCGTTGGGAGCCAGCGTCCCGTCGATAGGATGGATATATCGACCCGAAGCAGCATTAAGAGTCGGCGACGACACTTTCGCACTTCCTTGGGTCTCCTTCTGTCGAATAGGACCAGAAGCGGAAACCTTGCTCTTCTCCATCTCGTCGTAGGGCGTTCCTCGCTGGTGGGAATTTAGCAAACTGGCATGTGTCTGCCACCTCCACTCCAACTCGTTCCGCGAAGTAGTTTGCATGTACATCTGGCTGCGTTTCTGCATGACCGCACGAGCCTGCTCCCTCTGTGTCCGTTCTGCCATTACGCGACGCTGCTTTTCCGCTTCGCGCAATTGTCGCTCGGCTTCCTTCTTGATAGCTTTGGCATTTTTACGAGCTGAGCCGTTCATGGGCTGTAACTCTGCCATTGATGGACTATCCGAGCTAGTAGATTGTGTACGCTTGAGCGACGGTGTTGAGTTGGAAGATGCACCCGGTACTTCGTCGACGGGAGGAAGTTGCTGATGGACTTTCTCTCCGTGTCCAAACATGGAAAGACCCCATTTGGAGGGCTTCTTCCCAAGACTGAAGTGAAGCTTGCTGCTGAGTTTGACGCTTGGCGATTGGGTAGCATCATGGGGAGGCATCGGATGGTCGGGTTCGACGCGGGGACGAGTCGGGTACTCCGGTACCATCGGCGAAGATTGTACTTCCATCGGGTAGCCCGCATGGTAAGCATCGAGAAGGGGCTCTGCCTGTGGAGAAGATACCTCCATCTGATCGGAGTCACTACGTGTGTGACTAGCCCATGAGGAGGAAGCGCCTCCTTGAGCGCGTACTTCTTCTGGAATGTCCGAGTAATGCGAATGCGAATGTATGCGTGGATCGACGACATATTCGGATGTTTTATGTGAGGTAGGTGTGTGGATAGTCGAGGTAACAAAGGAGGGGACAAATGCGGAGCGATGGGAGGAGGAAGCATCGGGTATATGTGACGGGTGCAGGCTTGGGGGTTGATGGTAGGGTGATCTCGGGGCGGAGTGATGTGAATGTGACGGAGGAATGCTGCGTGGTGAAGCAGAAGGGGTGATGTGATATATGCCGTTCGAGACGGATCTCAATGACGTTTGTGGCAGAGTTTGTGTGTGAAGAGCAGGAGGCATCGGAGGACCATTCCCTGGTAGAGCCTCAATAAGGTAGGGGTGTTCGAGACACTGTCGACTCGTAAGACGACTATCAGGATCATACTTCAGTAAGTCTGATATACAATCAATAAGTTTGCGAGGGACACTGCGGTCAAAATACGAAGAGAAGTCTCGAGGAGTGCTCTGACATGTCATGTCAGCAATATTCACCAAGTACATAATATTGCAGCAACCGACCTTTGGAAAAGCGAAATTAAATTGTTTCGCCATCTTGAGTCCTCTGCTCCATTTGCCACCACCAAGGGATCTACCGCGGAGATCTGTTCCATGGTCTGCAGGATCCCCGAGAACCTCACATATGCGATGTATTTGGTCTATTTGACCAGATCCTGGAAATAATGGTCGAAGGTTGACTAACTCAGCCATGATAGTACCAAGAGCCCACATATCCACTGGGTTCGAATAATCTCGACTGAGAAGTAACACCTCTGGGGCTCGATACCAACGGGTTGAGACATATTCGGTGTATGGCGGTGAACTGAGTGTCTCTCTCGCAAGCCCAAAATCGGCCAGCTTGATGATCGCGACGACATCCTTCTCCGTAGGTGCATTTGGAGGGGCTACCGGAGATAGTGAACGATATTCGAAGAGACCCGTTGTCGTAACGAGGACATTCTCGGGCTTCATATCACGATGGAAATAACCTGAAGAATGTATATGGTGTAAACCCGAAACGATTTGGCGAAAAATAGAAGCGACGAGGCCGCCAGCAAGGGTACGGCCTTTTCTCGCCTTAATCAGATGATATAAATTCCCTTCCATGGACTCGAAGACGAAATAGAGCTCCTTAGTATCTGGAAGCAGAAAAAAATCATAGAGTGGAATGATGCAAGGGTGAAATGGTATTGCGCGTAATGACTGAAAGAGTTTGTGAGAATGGGAGGCGATGACTAAATGTTCATTGACATACTTCAAGTTCCTTTAGCTTTTTACATTCGTCCCAACCCCCTTCCCACTTCTTTTTCATCCTCTTGACGGCGACAAGACGCTTTCCAGCCCATTCTGGTCTAGCGCCGCCGCCGCATTGCATAGGAGAGAGTGGTGTATTGGGCGGTAGCGTCCCATGCCAATCACACAACAAGACTGTTCCAAAAGAACCGTCGCCCAGGGTCTTGATTGGTGTATAAGAGCGATGTGAACCTTGAGGTTAAATTGTGAATATGAGAAACAAGATTAAGATATTCAAGAGGACTGACTGGAACGAGAGTCTCCGACTTGGAGTTTTCCATTCTGTATAGAAACAGAAGGTATACCAATGACAGAAACTGTCTCCTTTGGCTGAGATGAAGCTGCCGATTTGTGGGATTGGGAAGGTGGTGGTGGTGGGTGAAAGCTACCATTTGTCTGGTGGATAGTATGTCCATTTGTCTGGTGATTGTTGTGGGAGTCGTAGTGTGTATTTGAGTGACCATTGCTCTGGTGGGCATGATTCGAGGATGTGAACATGATACGCAGAGCATTGCCTGGCGATGGAAAGTGGGAAGGAGAATTTAACGAAAGGGCCAGCACGGATGCTGAGGCTAAGGGAACATACGACGAAGAAGACAATAAGTGATGATAAGAAATGTACCGAATGCTCGCAATTAGCTAGACGAGGACTGCGACTAGGACGAACTCGAAAAAACAGACAAGTGTTAGAGACAAGAGAGTGGAAAAGGCGAAGCGAGGAGGTTTAGTCGAAAGAAGCATCTTCATCGCCAGACTAGGGAACACTACTAAAGCTGTGCTACAACCGAAATCAATGGCTCTCCCCCTCCCTCCCCTCCCTTCCCTCTCGACCTCGATACGATGAGTACATTTCATTCCGTGGGCTACATATCACACAACTGGTACGTTCAATAACTTCATACACACGCTAAAAACTAGTTATATAGCCCGTAGGAATTTTTTGGTGAGTCTCAGTTCGTCTCACTGGTTCCTCCCTAACACATGTCTTTCCCAGCTTTTTGCCGGATTCAACCGGACCTCACTGTGTTGCCCAAATATTCGGTCCCGTTCTCCTCCATCCTGCGTACCACCGAGGCTTGTCTGGCTGGCTACCCTTAAACCCTACGCAATCATCTTCTCGTTATGTAGTCCAGAGCTTCTCAGAACCACACCGTGGCAATTTTTTCATGACACCCCAACGGCACTTTAATTATCTCTCAGCAACCGCTTGGCCTCTCCTTCTCCAACCTGCCCATGATCGATGATGCATACAGCCACATCTAGATGATGTACCAGCTATTGGCAGCCACTGCCTTGTGGACGGCTTAATCTCCATTCCGACGACGCCCCTTAGAAGAATGGTCCTTCCGCTTCAACCCTTGTAAGCGACCCGCGATACGATCTCACACTTTTCACCTCTTAATTTGGAATCCAATTCTTCTGTCATATCGTCATAAACTCTCCTGCTAACCGTGGGCGTGATTGATTGAGTTTGGTTTGAAAACTTTGTCTCACGAATTTGATCTTACAGCAAGGTCACCTACCTATAATTGGCTGGATGCTTGATAATTGACATGCTTTTGATCCGAGCACCATGGCCAGGTCTAGACAACAAGGCTATCCCTCTGCATATGTACATATCCTTCTCGTAGATCGGCTAGTAGCATGATCAGTCGTGTGTAAATAAATACACTCCTACAATAATATTCTCCCGTTGACGCCTTCTAGTACGGAACCTCATGGAAGAGCTTCGACACGCTCTCCCCATAATGGCTTCGCCGGATGACCTCCCCGAGGACGGGTCCGATGTCGATAACTTCGATCTTGGAGCACTTCGCCTGATTCTCCTTCTGAGGTAACGTATTTGTCACGATCAGTTTCTCCAGTGCGCTCTTCTCTATATTTTCTAGAGCGTTGCCGCTCAATATTCCATGTGTCACGATTGCGTAAACCTTGCCTACACCCGCCTCGGTGAGATGATGCGCCGCAAGACATAACGTTCCGGAAGTGTCGGCCATATCATCAATGAGTATGGCAACTTTGTCCTTGACATGTCCAACGAGAACCATGCGTGATACGGAGTTGGCCTTTTTGCGCTCCTTGTGAAAAAGAGCAAAGTCGACGCCTAAGCGATCTGCAATGGACGTAGCCCTGAGACACAATGATGAGAATTATCATAAACCTCCTATCAGTAAGCTGTCACCTCTTGGCGCCGCCCGCATCGGGGGAAACGATTACGACATTTTGAAGATCAAAATGGGTGCGTATGTACAGGATTGATGATGGCTCGGCGAAAAGCTGAAACGGGCACACGTGTCAAATTATTGCCCAATCTATGAGATGCCACAGCAACTTACGCTGCGCACGGCGAAAATAAATGAATGAGTGACCACACTTGGAACCAGGGTCAAACGTCAGACTTACTTATCTACTGGCACATCAAAGAATCCTTGAATTTGTGATGCGTGAAGGTCCATGGTCTATATCCAAGCTGTCAGCACATCGTTGAATTAGGTTGACAGAAGGCTCAAGTCAAAACAGCGCAAACACCGGAGCGGTGCCCCGTTGTTCCTTGAAGCGGGACAGACACTTACAATGACGTGATCGCAACCTGCTTTTTGTATCATGTTTGCTACGAGTTTCGCCGTGATTGGGGCGCGGCTCTTGTCCTTCTTATCTTGTCGTGCGTATGGGAAAAGAGGGACGACGGCCGTTATGCGTTTAGCACTTGCAATCTTGCAGGCATGGATCATGATACAAAGCTCCATGAGTGCTGTGTTAACTGCTCCGCAGCCAGTATTGATAATGTACACGTCGTTCTCGCGAACGCTCTCTGCGATGCGGACGCTTGTCTCGCCAATGCCGCTCTTGGTCACATCAGCTTTTGCAAGAGGTAGACCAAGGCTAGAGAGTGCATGGGTGAACAGCGCGCTCGCGAGTTCATTTGTATTTACCGTCGAGCAATGATCTCCGCCAGCTCGGGATGGCTGGTGCCTGTCAGGGTAAATGTCACTCCGTAAGAGAAGGTCACAAAAGTCAGAACCTCAAGACGAACCGGTGAAGATTTTGACTCCAGTTCCGTTCAGCATGATATTAATTTAAGTACAAGAGAGAGATATCCATAGATTGCAAGGGAAAAAATAAGAAAAGGAAAAAACCGCGGGGAAAACTAATGGTTATCACGTGTCACATATAATCGATCCTGTGACCGCGTGACGATAAGGTGAAACAAGGCAGGCAGTACGATGAAGCACAGGCGGCTGAGAGAATTATAAGTTACAGGCTTTCTTGTATAATTACATCATATATTACAACTTTGATTGAGGTTCAATTGACATAGGAGACGGGCCAATTACATGCACGCTGTTTGAACCATAAAGGTACAACTTCACAAGAATACATTTACCTCGTACAAATGGGAGGGCTGGTTAACAAATCTCCTCAAAATGCCATGAGACGCAAAACTATCAAGGGTATGTGACTCGTAGTTTACGCACGCTTTTTGCAGAATTTTTTGTGGCGAACACGCCAATCCTTCGCCTAAGTAGCGTTATAGTTAGTTGTCAAGCAGGCGACTTTCGTAGCTCACCTGACAGGCTCTTCCACAGTAGAAGGTGGACTGTTGAACAAAGTCAGTCGCAGCCTGAAGTTGACTGAAAATATGTACCTTGCATCCAGAACAAGCCATAAGCTGGCTCCGATCAAACGTCTCACCAGGACACTGACAGTGCGATTAGCAAGTGTTTTGAAGATGTCATGAGATCACCTTACGTCATAGTTTCCACAGACCATGATGTTTGCGGGATGGGACAGTCTAACTCTCCTCGCTTCCTCAAGGTCACCCTTCACTTCATACACTTGGCCAAGGTTCTCGACAGAGACTGCTGCATCATATGCAGAACCATTATTCATGCGGAAAGAAACGGCCTTCTTGAGCTGCTCTTCAGCATCCGTGATCTTGCCCATCTTGAGGTAGAGTTCTCCGAGTGCATTACGAGTGATGGCAGTAGAAAGGTTATTCTCACCAACTGAACTGAGTTTAAGATGGAGTGCTTGCAGGTGGAGATCCTCTGCACCGGCATAATCGCCCTGTCTAGAGAAGCTAAGGGCTTGGTTGTTTATTTCAGCCGCGCGTTGAACAGCCATCCCAGAGGCCTGGTCAGAATGCAAGTGCATTGTGAAGCCAGACATTTGAAGGATATACGGTGAGTACGATGAGATGGTAAAGGTACTGAGATGAGGTTTTTGTCTATTGTTCAGTTTGCTTTGTTGGGAAGTGCCGACATCCGAATCTCGCCCCTATCTGATGCAAACGATCCACGTGCGGCTTAAAGAAACGGCTTCGATTGTCGGGGAACAAGAACCTTGCAAGCAGCACATATAAGAACCTAAGCCATTAACTTTAGCAATATTAGCTTGGATCGAGGTGAATAACACGTTATATTGGGCCTAGTTAACCGGGCCACAACGAGACTTTATGCTTTTCTGACTGGTTTACGTGCCTGCCGTGACAGGGCAGAAACATATTTTGCCTCATACAGACAGGATTGGAGCCATGAACGTCTCAAAGTTCCACGAGACGTGAAATGTTCAATCTTGAGGAAGATCACTGATTGGGTATGTTTTGCAGAGTCCTTCGCCTAATAGTAGGTATCAAGGTAGGCGACATTAATTTCATTCAAAAGCTCACCTGACAGGCTTGACGAGTTCAAAAGTACTCGATGATCCGTTTATATATTTGGCATGAAGTTGAGTGCCTTGCATCCATAACAAAGGCTCTGATCAAACATCCTACCAGGACACTACTAGCAGACCATTAAGCGGGTGAGACCGGCACCATAAGGGTATCCTGAGGTAGTACACACCAGGTCATATTTTCAGCAGAACATAACGTTTCGAGGGTAGAACTGCCTTACCTTCCCCGCTTCCTCCAGGTTAAAGTTGCCCTGCTCCGTGCACCTGATCGAAATAAGCATCATGTGCACTGGTTTCTACCCTCGTGCAGATAGAGGTAACCTGCTCTTCAGCATCCGCGACCTGCCCATCTTGACGTATAGTTCCCCAAGGTCATTCTCACCAACTGACCTAAGTGCACACGGTTGAAGACGCTTTGACTCGGAGTCGGCATAATTGCCATCTTGGACGCACAGCGGTGGTATGTGTTGTGTTGTGTTGTGTTTGTTCCGTGGCTAGAGTGAAATCATACGCTACTATCACTCACCGCTAACAACAAGTGCATCAATCGTCTTTCCATCCAACTGTGTATACAACGATCAATTCCAAGACTGGCTTCCTGAACTCTCTTTACTTATTTCTTTTCTCTCTTCCTCTCAATTAAACATGACTTCTTCCTCGTCCTCATCACCAGAAATGCACCCTGCTCCCCCGGTAGACTCAGCTGAACGCTTTTCCTACAAACTTGCAACACATGAAGAGGTCCTTGAAGATCTATCTAGGTATATTCACTTCACCTATGTTCGATTTTCTTCTTACGTCACAAAGTCGCTTTCTTTTAAATCTCCCAGAGGAAGAACTATCGTCTCTTGAGCGGATATGTTTCCAGGTGGAGCAAGCGTAAGCCGCCCGCAGTGCTCGCGATTTTTTTCCGGCTCACATTTTTAATATAGGCATTGGTTCTACGAAGACTTTATTCGGGAACAAAATCCCAAATTTCCATCGCTACCGCTGAAGAAATTCTCCGCAATGCTTTTCCAGGCTTGTCCTCTGTTACATCAGTGGAGTCACGATCATGAACAAGCCTTCAATACCTTCATGCAATACAAGACTAGAGTCCCTGTATGTGGTGCAATTATGTTAAACGACACATGGGAAAAGGTATGGTGCTCTGGGTACTCAGGCACGAACACAACTTACTCGGATCTCTCTAGTGTATCCTTGTCAAGGGCTGGAAGTCATCCTCTGGATGGGGCTTTCCAAAGGGTAAGATAAACGAGAGCGAGCCTACCCATGAGTGTGCCATTCGAGAAGTGCGTTGTGTTGTCCACATTTCTGTCCGGCGACCTGAGATTATTCGCTAGGTGCTTGAGGAGACCGGTTATAATCTGGCGGGTCAGCTGGACCCTGCAGACGTAATTGAAATGTCGATCAAGGAGCAATGGATCTCTCTCTTTGTGGTACCTGGAGTCCCGGAAGACTTTCCTTTTAAAACTCGGACACGCAAAGAGATAAGTGTACGTTCATCTGGTTGCGCCTCTCCTTTCTTGTCGTAATTTTCCTTGCAGCGGATCGAGTGGTTCAAGTTAACTGATCTCCCAACCTGGAGGCGGAACAAAGCCGCACCAGGAAAATTTTATTTAATTTCCCCTTTCATCGCGTGAGCCTCCTTTTATTATGTGTCTATCAGTTGTCGTCAACTTCGAGTAGATCGTTGAAGGCATTCGTCACTGCAAACAAGCCTCGAGCGATGGAGGGGCGAGCTCGGAAGATTGGGGGGTACACAAGTACGGATAATTGCACACATGAGTCTAGTTCATCCTCGGCAGATAATGGCGAACCCCAGACGCCTTCTCCTCAGTATAGTGAGGCACTTCCTGCGACCAGCCGTCGTGTAGCTACCCACGAATCCTATGACGAGCAAGCTGTCGATCCTGAACAGATGGACCCACATTTTGCTCGTCTACTCAGTTCTCTGACACTTTCGGCTGTCAAGCAAGACGATTCAAAGCCTCAGCTCGTTCTTCCGCCAGTTAAATCCCCTCTCTCGGTCCTCCCTCACAATGTGACACCACTAGCCAAGCAGAATATTGTTGATTGGTCTTCTCGTGTTTCTGCCCAGTCAGGAACACCTGGTATGATGTCTTCTCCGCCTCCGAAACAACGGTCCTCAAACATGTCATCGCCTTCCGCACATTCCCTTCGAGTTCCCCAATCTTTGAGCATGCAGGCTTCCTTTGTCGAATCATCCACACTACCAACTTCACCTTCTCATGATCCTGGAACTCCTTCATCAGCAGCCCTTTCGACCGCCTCTTTATCCGCTGCATCTGCCACGTCATCTACTTCATCCTTAGCTTCTTCTCGAAAGGTTTCATTGTCGTCAAGACGTACGTCGAGCACTGCCGACATATCGCCCTACCTTCCGCGTCTTACCGAGGTTCCTGCCTCAGGCAAGATGTTGAGGCAGCTAGCCCTACTGGAATCAGTGGCTGATGAATCTTCACGCATGACCCCTACTCTACCCAGTAGGGAGCTGCCCTCTGGCAATACATCCGGCGCCCGTCGTCCAGGACCGTCGGCTTCCGTTCCACCACCTACGTACTATCCGCAGGCTGACTTTCGTCCATTGTTTGGACATATGCCATCAACGCCAGCTGAATATCATCTCCCACCTACTTCTCAGTACCCCAGCACCGGACATCCTCAGCCGCCGCTTGTTGACGACATTTTTCAAGTGCGACCACGCTCCAGTCAGTTTGTTGCACACGACTATTCCCCTCGGAATACTCAGCAAAGTCAGTTGTTGTCACTGCTGACGGGCCCCCCACCCCTTTCTGTCGAAATGCCGCACGCTTCTCATCCACATTCCTCCTACTTGCAAGGCTACCCTACAGTTCATAATTATCAAGCAAATCCTTCCGCACACTTCGCCCCTGCATATCAGGCCGCAGGTCCTCATATGGTAACCGGTTTTCCTACTGCGATGCCCCCAGTCAATGCTCAAATCGCACCTGCTCGATTCTCTGCCATCACACCATCAGCCCATACTTTACAACAAACTTTTGCCCCACCGCCAATCACTTCGCGGACCCCTGTTACCAACAGCGCCCAGCTACTTTCACTCCTAAATGGTAATAAATACGCACCTGCTGGCCATAGATGATTACAACACTATATCTCTGCTATAACCCCACCTTGCATCATATATTTTGCTTGTCATCAACGCCATAGTGTATATGCTACGCTCACTCTCCTCTTTTGGCACGCCTTTGCCTTTTCTCCTGCACTTATTCCTTGCCTTCAGTCCTTTACTTTTGAGACATCTTTTCTGTCTGTCTTTTTTGACTGCGGATTTCAATGAGTTTGACGTGAACCACTGTCATTCTCGTCGTTCATTACGTTTTGCTGTTGCAGTACAGTAATTGTTACCATCCGTTTGCCCACTCTCGACATCTTTTTCTGTCATCCTCGAATCTACAGTACTAGTTCCGGTGTCATCCTTGGTCTCGTCGCAATACCCCTTGTAGTTTTGTAGCTCCATCTTCATCCTAACCAGATATATCGCTGGCCTAGTCCGTGCTCATTCATTGTACTTGTCCCTTGACCGCCGAATTCAAGCCAAGTTTCGTGATACTCGTTTTGCTACCGAAGCAAGAAAATAAATATGCTGCACGAAACCGAGAATGTGTGGTATACATGCATGTTAAAAAGAAGAGACAGTAATCCGGGTCAGGATGTATGTTTGGTAAATCCCATGCGACGGGCATACTCTCGTTCCTCTTCAACCGTCAGTCGGTCTGAACCCGACCAATTCGCTGAACTTGTTCGTGCTCTAAACCGGCTCTGCCTCGTCCTGAACAACTCCTCCATTCGCAGCGGCCGGATCGCTCCGAATATGTCATCCGGGTCAACTGTGCTCTGCGTTTGCAGTGCCTGTCGGAGCTCTGGGGACTGAGCCCAATCAGGAGGATCAAACGTCCGCGGCCGATCTTCATCTTCCGAGTCAGAGTATTCGCTGTTGATGTCAGGAAGTTCAATACTCTCGCTCGGAACTTCAGGTGGCTGTTGCTTAGCTGCACGTATCTGGGCCATTGCACGCGCTGCCATCTGATTTTGCACCATGGCGGAGGGAAGCTTATCTTCGTTCTCCTGTGGTGCAGCCTTAGCCTTTCCCTTGGGAGGACCAACTTTAGTGGATTTCACTTCGGTAGCTGCGGGTTTAACTGCAGATGACCCGGCGGCATTCTGTGATGCATTATAAGTGGCAGAAGATACAAGCGCAGATGATGCGGGGACTTTTGTGTTCTTGGAAGCAGACGCAACTTTTGCTGCAGGAGTAACCAAACTGGATTTCGCCAACTTGGAAGGAAGGGTATCTTTCTTGTCTTTTGAAGGCGGCTTTTTCACGTCGGGTTTCTTATCGTCGATGGTGATCTTCCGCTTCTTCGTCGCGTCTTCTTCTGTCTTCTTAAGCACAGCAGGGGTCTTGAGAGGCCGCTTTTCCGTAGTCTCGTCGCGCTCACGTTTGCGCTTCTCGGATTCCTCCTTGATCTTCTTTTCCTCCTCAACAGCGCGTAACTTTTCTTCATCTGCCTTGCGAGCAAGCGCTGCCTGACGCCTCGCTTCCATCTCCTTGAGACGGGTGGCCTTTTTGTTAGCTTCTTCTTCTTGCTATATAATATCTTGAGTCCCACGAAACACTTGAAGGGAAGGTCAACAAAATACCTTCTTCGCAGCGACAGCTGCAAGCTGGAGGCTCTTGACCTCTGGCTTGGCCTTTTTGCCCGTACCAAGCATACTATTGACGAGTTTTGTGGCTTGACTGAAGAATCCAGCCTGTGACTGCTGGGAAGAGGAAGATGTCGAAGCTATGGATAATTGGCTCTCGCTCCGCGGAATGACACCGGACTTCAATTATTTCGGTGAGTATTGAAAATACTGACAAATGAATTGTACATGCCTCAATGTGAGTAACAGTAAGCTGGCCAGCCTTGAGGACATCACCCAGATCGCTCGTATACATAATTGACTCGTGGTCGGCTTCTGGTTCAGAGACATTGGATTCATTGTCCTGAAGTTGAGCAACGTCACGATCTATATCCATGGGGAAGGTACTGGGGATTACGGGTCCTTCATCTTGCTGCACCGCATTCTTCACTGAATTACCAGTCAGGTCACTTCTGGTTCTGGTGAGTCCCTGAGATTCAGTAGGAAGTGTACTCCATGTCATGCTGTCCTCCTTGTTATTGAAATTAAAAGGAGTCCATCCCTGCTCGCTTGCAGCCAACTTCTCCTCAAGGGGCCAACTATCGTCATCGTCATCTTCAGGTGTAGCGAATTTTGTCCGATGAATCTGGGACTCTGAACCGTCTGTGTATTCAGTGTCTTGGGTAGAGGGCATCCAGGCTGGAATATCTTCCACTTGATCAAAGACAGCATCTGACAATGTGCTTGCTTGTGAAAGTTGATGCGTACCGCCGACTTGTGGAGCAGGACGTGAGGAAGGAGACGATGTAAGTTTTGCTGCTAGACTCAGTGATATTGGCGGAGGAAGCGTAAAGGTTGATGTCGGCAAATTGAAAGAGAATTCTTTGGCGAGAGGAGCAACATGCTTCAAGATAGGAGGAGGCATGAACACGGGAGGAGGTTGCCTGTTAAACACTGGACCAGGAGGAGGAACGAAGCCGGAGCCAGAAGTACGAGTGGGTGGTGGGGAGTTGGGCGGGGTTGTTGAGACGCTCTCATCCGCTGCAGATGTAGAATGGAGGGCTACTGGGCTCTCATTGGTAGAGACAATGTCAGAGATACTGAGTCTGCGTTCTGATTCTCTTGGGTTAACGTTCTCAGTCGCCAGCTGGGGTTCTTTAGCCTCTAGTGCGGAAGAGTCCTCTGACTCTGTGAGCTGTTCTTCATTAAGTTTGTTCCTCTCCGCTACTCTTGCTTCCGCAGCAGCACGAGCTTCGGCAAGTGCAGCGGCTGCCACACCACCACCAAAGGACTTCCCCATGCTTTTGCCCGCGCGGGCACCAAGACCTTCAACTGTACGTTTAAACACCCCAATGAAACTAGCATCTTCCTCTTTATCGTTCAGTGGTTCCCAGTGCTCCTCAGGAAGATGCACAGCTCCAGTCGGCGCCAGAATGGATGAAGGAGCCTGAGTTGGCATAGCTGTCCCCTGGTTCAGAGGTGGGTCCTTCAAATTTTGCGGAGCAGAATCGGACTTGGAGGCCTTGGCTACTTTGGCTCTACGCCCCTCGTCGGTCATATCTGGAGCCAAAGGTGCAGCAGCCATGTCGCTACTTTTCCGCTTCAAAGGAGCGACAGTATTGCCAGAGGGACCCATTGTGCCAGAGGGACCCATTGTGCCAGTACCAGGGCCGAGAATGCTTGTCTTGTTATGGACAATGCCTTCCATGGCTTTCACCTCTCTGGCCTTCATTAGCCACGACGTACGTTTACCCAGTGCGGAAGGTTGCGCTTGTACTGGAGCAGCTGACGCGAGAACCCCAGCACCTGTAGATGGTTCTACTACGACACGCATTGACTTACGTAGCGGAGATGGAGCGCGAAGTGTTGGAAATTGCGTTGCGCTGCTCTTATGCGCAAGATTCCGAGATGGCGAGTCGTTAAGTGGAACTACCATAACGGTTGACTCAGGAGCAGAGCTGGACGCAGGTAAAATGGGCAGCGGAGCAGTCAATGCATCCCTAACATGCGTGATCGGAGAGCTGGCTGCTGTTATCTGTGGAAGTGGTTGGGTGTGATTGCCAGTGCGTGGCTCTCGAGCGTGGGTCGGTAAATCAAGGGGAATAGAATGTAAGGCGTCGAGGGGTGGTACCATCATGTCCTCTTGATTCAGATCATGACTGTCATGCTCGCCCACAATCGAGCCCGCGGGCTTGGGGTGCGGGAAAACTTGTTCGGCACAGTTGCTGTCTGCATGAGAACGCATGGATTCCGCATTCTGCTTGGCGTGAAGGAGGGCTTTATGAAAGCTGTTGACAGGTGGCTGATTCTCCTGGCTCATGTCCTCCTCCTACGGAACAAATATGATTCTCAATACCTCAGTCTTCAAAGAGATAAAATACCTCGAGAGACGAAAGGGTAGAATTTTGCACCTTTGCGACTGCTGAAGTGGCTTTGGTTCGCTTAGGCGCGGTTCTCTTTCGAGCGGGTGTCTTGACGAGATTGATGATTGCTCTATAAATGCTCAGACTAGATAAAATGATGCATCAGTTCACGCACTCTTGCTTTGGACCAGCTAAGATATTCTCGAGGTAATCGTCTAAGAAGATAAAGCCGTGTGTTTGGATCTGGTCTTCGAATAATTGCCGACATGGATCCTTTGCCATAGACATGCGAATAGAGGTTGTCCATGCTACGATTCCGGGCGCTGGGTGCGCCATACTTACCTTCGCGTTTGCCGCTAAACTAGGAGTTGAATTGAAGGTTGCTTACCCGTTTCGCAGTCTAGCTTACACCAAACAATGTATCAACAACGCGCACGTCACATGACCGCAACAAATTCGCGCCACTAAAAGTCCATCTTACAATAATGCATGGATCGACATATATAATGTATGAATAAATTTATTGAACGTGTTGTAGCATGAATTCTCAACTATCTTGGTCTAGTATACCATCACAGTGATCTTCTAACATTTCAAGGTCTTCCATGATTCCCTGTAACCCCTCGAGAAACTCCGTCCTTCTTTCTGCCTTTTTTCGATCAAACAACCACGGACAGTCAATGTTAATGCACTCGATTGGCTCGGCATTTGCGGACGACGCACACGACGCGCATACCTGTTGTGCGTCCAGGAGCCGGGCCTCTCCTTTTCGTATTTGATCGAGGAGGATGGGCATTGTTTCCCGGGGTATTCTCCGACACTTTTCGCAGATTCCTGTCATGAATTCATGAGCTCTTAAGAGAGGCCAAGGATGCGGGTATCTACCGTCTGAAGACAAGTCACCGCATGCAAGACACTGGGAACTCTGAAAATGTTCATCTATCTTCAACCGGTTTGCTGTGGTCCTCTGTTTCTTTGGAGACATTGCAAGAGGATTTGGATGATTGATTCGGATAGCCTTCGGCATATCGTCAAACCAAGTTCTAACGTCAGCACCTATCAAGTTGAAAACACGTTCAAGTGGTGGGATCAGAACACGGGATATGTAATAGGAAGCATCTAATTGCATGTGCCTAGATCATGGGTAGTAGTGGTTCAGATCCACGGCAAGAGCAAAGTTAAAAGCGCACTTCTTTTGCAATAATTCTTCCGGGGACACCGCCCTGTCCACAAGCCGTGTGTGGGGATCACCTCTTATGATCACGTATGGAATTCGGTCGCCATATTGAACCTCGTCGTTCTCGTCCTCTATCATTCTTCGAGCGGCAACAGCTACCCCAGGTGGAGGTGGTGCCTTTTCACTGATGTAATCTCGTTTCAGTACATATAACGCATCAATAGACTTTCACGCACGAATATGTTCCCATCTTAACTTCCTTTGCAAATATGAAATCTTGCATTGACGCTTGGTTTTGAAGAATTTTAGTCCATGACTGGTAACAATAGTCCTTTACTTGACTAAGATCCTGGGTGCGGAATAAAATTCTCGCCGCGAATTTAGGCAGAGATTCGTGTCATGAGGATACAAAAACTACTCACTTCAAACACTTTTCTGTCATTTTTGACTGAGCAGGTACCCCATCACGACGGACAGTTTCGATTCCCTTCGCATCGAATGTGGCGACAGTCTCGTCTGGATTTTCAAATTTGAATCCAACATATCTTTTCTTCGCCATCAACAGACATGGCAAATACACCTGGTCCAAACATTAGTAGTCCATTCACTCATTCATCTCGGAATGTATAGACCTTTTCAAATTTTAATTTGATAGGTGATGGATTCATCGCAGTAATCGTATCCGCCATATCATAGCCGATGTGGAAAGCCTGCTCCTTTGTCTTTCCTTGAAGGTATATGAAAAGGGAGTCTGTGTCCCCGTAAACAACTCTAGCTCCCCATTTAGCATTGCTATCGATGATTTCTATAGCCTGACAACACTGTCAGGCTCATGAGAAACTAGACGGCTAAAATACCGACCTTTTCCAAGGTTTCTCTGCCACTTTGTACAATACTGTCTGCAATTTCGACAGCAGGCATGCGGCCAGAGTATGTTGCGCTTGTATATCCATAAGTAACATTAGCGATGTATTTCAAACTGAGCTGGCGGGCATTCAGAACTCGACTAAGCGCCTGTGTGACCGTGGTTATTTTGAAGTCAGATTTGACGACATACACGTTACCTTGTCAGTTTTCGAACCCTTCATCGCCTGTTTGACCATTACTCGGGTGTCCAACAACTCCGTAAGCATGCGCGCAAGTAAACCCTTCCTCACTTCAGGCTTCACGTACATGATGCCATTCGGCGCGACTATGGTTGAGAGCTCAAGACGAGCATGAACCACAAAATAGATGACCAACCTGTTATGTGGTCTTGCAAATTTTCCAAGAGTCCACGTGGTCTTTGGAGATCCACGACACCAAACTTGTTACGACCCTGGAAGTCGACTATTCTCCCAAGGCAGGTCGAGTAGCAATAGTTGTAAGCAATCATAATCGACGGATAAAGTGATTGGAAGTCAAGCACGACGACGGGTCCATTGTAAAAGGCAGAGAGGGGTTCCATGATGAGAGGCATGCATTCTGCAGCATTTTGTTTTCCAACCTTGGCGAGGATGTCAACTGATTTCAAAGAATGGCATAATTCGAGCTCACATCCTGTTTGCTAGGAGACAGGAGAACAAAACTCTCTGGCTTCGCGATGCGGAACATGAATGACTCCACCTTGAACTGCGAGCCTCGACTGATTATGGAGTAAAAATCGACTCCAAAGACGCGCGCAAACTCTCTGTCGGCGCCGTATATGAGGACTTGGATTGGATCTGATTGAGGACTCACGCATTTTTTGTGGTTGTTTCAGCTTCTTGGAGGATCTCCAGTGTCATGATCGTCCGTTCAAGGAAGTAGCGAAGGACACGGGATGTGTGCACTGGATCTGTGCTATTATACCAAGACGTTAGGATCTCTGGGGTATAACGAGGGACCCTGTGCAGATGAGTAGACAAACAGTGGCGATATACTGGTCAGCGTACCTTCTACGCAGTAACTGGAAGGCTACATTCTCAAAAGAATACATGGAAAGTGTCTGCTCGGCTCGCATGATTCTCCAGACGTTGAACACATGCCGACCAGTGACCTTGAACGTGGTGGTTGTCCTCTGACTCCATTGATTGTTTCCTGCAGTATCATTCTTGTTAGGGGCTCGAGATATAAGCTCACCAATGTCAAAACCTTCACATATATTAACTACAAAAAAACTGGAAAAGACCTTGCACGAACCATAGTGATTTCCTCGAGCACCGAGATAGCCCCAAGATGTTGACTGAACATTCCAGCCGGCGATGATATCTGGATCAAACTCAACTACTATGTCAACCATCCGATTGAGTAACTCCAGTTCGTCAGCGACAATCTCCAATGGGAAATCACGTATTCGACGAGGATCCAGTTGCGTATTCTTGATTGCCAGGATGCCTCGTTCGTGAAACACTGAATGAATATTATCATCCCCGAGAGCAAAGAAAATTGCAACAATCTCGTCGATATTTGCGTCAGGTACTTTATTACCACGTGAAGGAACTAGCAACGAAATTGAGAACATGGCAAATATCCATTTCGAGGCTCACCAAATACTTCCAGGGACAACAAGGACATGTGCTGGGCTGCTCTGGTGGTAGAGTCAGATTGAACATGTGGCGTTGACTTCACGCCATAGGGATTCATTTGGGTACTGCCTTCGATCTATATACTCTTTCATGAGATGTTGCTTAGAGTAGTAAACTCCACTTACCTGAGAGTACATCTTGGCTTTTGGGGTCAGCTGAACTGGGTTTTCTTTCAGCCACCTTTTCACTTGAGTTTTACTCGGAGGTAGGGCTGCATACTCCCATCCCCACGACAGAGATATGCCTTTCAAACGACACGCATTTCTTCCCGTATGGGTCTGGCTTCCATGAGACTTCCAATTATCCAGGGTGTCCAGTCCGTCCCCGCCTTTAAGATGATACAGGAGACCTGCATATTCTCTTGGGTGCTCTGGAGCATCTGCGCGCTTGGAGTAATAAGGATTACGATAAATCCTTCGAGGGAGACCATAGGTCTCGATGGTCCTCACAAGTTCAGAGGAGGATGGTGGTGGTACAGCGAATACGAATGCTGTGGTTGGGCTCGAGGTAGGTGGTCTATGTCTGGAAAATGAAGCTCTTGGTAAGGTCAGCTGCGAAATATTTTCATTCCGTTCAACACAGCCATCTTGGCGTTCTTCTCTTGTTTCTATTGGCGTTGAGCGAACTGTAGAGCCCTGTGAATTCCTCGGCGTTCCTGATACATCGATCAACTGTTTACCTCGAAATAAGAATGGATCATCTTCGATAGCGTAGCCACTATGATCAGCTGAATTAGATGAATCAGGGGATAGTCCCCGCTGTGTGAAGGGCTCTGTAGGAACCATCGATAATAGCGCATGTCTACTTGCAACCATTCAATACCGATCAATGTGTGGTAGCTTCAACTTACGTTATGGGTGTGGTCGCATCGTAGGCGGCCTCGCTACTGATATACCTCATTCTCCTAAATATACGCAAGTGAATATCCTTTCTGTGAAAGAAAGTGTGCTCACTTGGCAGGAGTTGCTGGAAGCTCTGAAGATGATGAAAGACTCCTCGCTCGTTTGCGGCTGTGCCTACTTCAATGATAGCTTTTAAAAGAAGGGGTTGCCTACATGTCCAAATTGTTCCATGATTGTCGGAATGACTTTGTTGGGGGAAGGTCTCGCGTAGGAGAGCCAAATCTGCGGAGGCAGCATGAGGGCAAGAGCCAAGGAAAATAAGTGATCGAACCTTTCGTTCTCATCAATGGCAGCTTCAGCCTCGCCAGAGGGACTGGGCATGTCCATTTCAGAGTCTGGAGGGGGCCCTTCATCGACCAACTGATCAGCAGCAGCAGCAGCGTCAGGCTCTGCAATCGTGTCCCCCGCCTGCAAGTCCGCCCACTCTTGGTCTTCGCGGTCCATTATCTGACTCATCTCCTGTGTAGAAAGCAACATCTCGTCAACATCGATATCCGTACTTTGCGGTGGTCCTTTCCGATTCATCGAAGATCCATCCTGTGTCGCTTGTGCAAAAGGATTTTCCTTATCCTCAGCTTCCGAGATATGAGTGCTCTGTCCATTATGACCAGTAGCCTCCTTGCGAGCCGGCTTCCAAGTTCTCCACTCAGCCTCCCAGAGGGCTTCCACGCTCTCAAAAGTGGTCATGATCCATCTCTCCCAAAGTTCCCCACTGTCTATGGAAGTAGACTCGGAGTCTCGTTCTTTTTCAATGCGTTTTCTGACTTCCTCCCACCACCTCGCTTCCGCAACCCACTCGCTTCTATGGCCTCTCGATGAATCAATGGGAAGCGCAGGGGTTGGAGGAAGGCCCTTGGCAAGCCTTCGACGTCTTTCATCATCCCACAGTTCACGGACACTCAGAACAAATGGTTCAGAAGGTAAAGGCGGTGAGGGTATTGCCAGTTTGTGGTGAATGTTGCGTGCGGACAAGAGACGGCGGTTTAGAATTTGATGAGCAGCGACATCAACTTCAAGCGGCATGCGGGATTGACGAAAGTATGGTGATACCTGGAACGTTGCTGGCTCCATCATTTCAGTATCGTTTTCTTCATGTCCTCTCTGCCAGACCTCCGCGAGATTCATCCAGCCACATCCATAGAGCCCAAAATCGCACATGAACTGTAGGATGTAGCTCAAATGACTTTCGTAAACACGAAAGCGTGTTCGCATAACAGTTCCGGACTGCAATATAGTGACAGCACGATTGAAAAATGCGGGGTCTGCGATAAGAATCTTCAAGAACGGCGTATATGACGAGTGAAATCCATAGAAGTGGATGCCTTTCACGAGAAGTACACTTCGAACAAACTGTGAGTTGCGCGAATGGGGATTGCGCTTCATCGAGATGGCTATAGCATGGTTCAAAGAACGAGATAACTTTGCGATGTACTGATTCACTGACTGGAGTCAGTACGAAAACATCCTCGATTAATTGAATTCACATACCATTTTCGGGACTCAATTTGCCCCCATACTCGACAAAAAAATAAGGATATACCTGATGCACATGTACACATGCTTTCTTTCCTGTGGACGACGCGCCATAAATACGGATCACAGGCACTCGAGGGAGAGATGTGTTATCGAGAGGGCCAGGGGAGGCCACAGTATAGTCAATTTGGTTGATGAGTACTCGAAGTGTAGCCTCCTGCTCCATAAAAACTAATTGTTGTACAGTATGAACAGCGTGAAAGAATGTCGCTCAGTGCATGCACTGAATGCAGAGGGGCTCTACAATTGATGACTTGAGCCGGACGTGGACGCGTTTGTCACATGGAAACGTTGAAATCGAGTCACGTGTTTATGGAAAGCCGTGGCGCACAAACTTGTCAGAGTCAACGTCAACGTTACTCGAACTACAAAATCTACTAAAAATGCTTTCACTGGTCTAACGGTATTAAATAAGTGTGCAATTCACAAGGACTAATCACAACTGATTGATCCTCCTTTCGTGGTGAATGACAGATATAACTTGTTGCCCAATCCACGTCTTGCCTGGTTCTATCTTCGCAAATCCCCTCACATAACCTGGCTCAACACAAACATACCTTTCCCTAAGGAGTGTTAGCATCGAAGTACATGACCCAGTATAAATGCTCACCATCCTCCATCTTCCATGTCTCCCATTTTCGCACCCGCAGCCTGCTGAGGGTTCCAAACAACAACGTCCTTTAGCTCCCGAACCTTGATCTCCACGCCACCTCCTGGCCATGTGACTTCATATTTCCCCCCTGCATCTGGGTACACAGAATCGGTGAATTGACGGACATCAACTCCTGCCCTAGTCTCAACTTTCGGTTTGTTTCTGGCTTCTTCGGATGCCTCTGTTTTGTCAAAATAACTTTTGTTTTGCAAGGGGAAAACAAGGACGTCGTTCGCAGGGGCCCTGATATAGTTATGGAACAAAGCCTGGAATTCGAGGTTGTCAGGTGGGTAAGCCATAGAGGTTGACGTGTTCGTGACGTGCAGATCAGTACTGATCTGATGCTCAGCCAAGGTAACGACATAAGCCAGATGGAATGGTCTGTCATATTTTTCTGTGATACCCGCGGTTGGCTCAAGCGCTGGGAGAATATATCAACATATATCAAGCGATACAAATCCAGTGAGATGGCACTTACTGAGTCTCACAGATACGCCCTCGTCATTGTCCATCACAATGCTATCGAATTTCCACACTTCATTTCTGGCAAAACCATGCTGGGCAAGTTTCATGTGCTCTGGGTGGCTGGGAGGTCCAAAGCAAGGAAATATGACTGGAATACCTCCCCGCACAGGCTTTGAACCATCGACAGCGGCTTTGGATGAAACAAATAGCCGCTCAATTGGCTGAGGTTCGGTGATGGTTCCAGCCTTCCATGAAATGACTGTTGCACCGTACAGAAGTAGTTCCGCAGAGGAACCCTGTTCCAGGAATCAGGATGAGTGGCTGTCTGCTTTTGGTCTAGTCTATCACGTACCTTTGCATGTGTCAAAGTGACTCGCCCAGAAACCTGTTTGACTGGCATCTTCGGAGTAGATGGTAAGCTTGAGGTATTGAGTTGGCAACTATGAGATATAAGTACCCCCTGGAATTACCCTGAGAGGAGGCTAGCGGCCCGGCCCCCGGCCTGAGTAAAAACCTGCCCTTAGGTGGAATCGGGTACGAGCTTAAGTACTTAGTCTTCCCATTTTGTTCTCACTTTGCTAACTCTGTCACTCATGGCATACACCTATCCCACTGCTGACACTTCTCTCACACTTCCTGACTCCCAGATGGCAGATTGCGTTTATGGTCGACCTGCAGTCGAAAGTAGTACGAGGGAGCGGCAGAAAAGCTCTCTCATTGGCTTCCTCTGCGATCCTTTCGCAGCGCAGCAGTGATCCAAATAGGCAGATGCATACGCCGTTCCATTCACCGCAGGCCAAAGTTGTCCTGAATCGCTGCTGACTTCTCGTTTGTTCAGCGTCCCCAGACGATATATTCGATGCTTCACTGCTATGGCTACTTTGCCATACCTACAGGTAATGACGTCAAGGCTGCTGATTGCTACTATCACGACACACGTGATATCAAAAGTCAAGCTTTCAAGACGCCTTGTCTTATTGCACACAAAGACTCATCGCTTTGACACCTCTGGTGTGATTGAAGTTAAAATGTTGTTACATTGGGAGTACCATGGAACTGATTGAAATTCAATTCATTTATATAGCTCATTTTGTGAGTTGTTACATATGATTCTCTGACTCCAATTCTAACAATGAGATTTCACAAGGACTTACAACCTGGACGATGGTACCCCGTCATCGCGAGATAGACCTCATGGCTTTCGCCAGGGTCTGTCAGCTTCGAGTGAGCCATTGGGCATACTGTTGATAATTATCGCATGATTTTTTTTTGCCGTTTCTCTTCTTCGTGAAGAAGTGTCCACGGTGGTCCAATATTTATTGGTCAGAGGTTACTTGCTTTACCCTCTATATGTACATCACATTATTCATCGTAGCGACATCGCTCATGGCGTCATATTTGAGTGTCGCGAAGCTCAGAATTCGTGATGAAAGTTTCTCTCGGAGACTAATTGGTTTGTCTATTATCTCTGTGACCGCCTTTGGCGCTGGGTTCGTTGGAGACTAAATGATCTACTGATCACTGGGGGAAAGAATCAGTATCTAAACTACTACTTGGTAAGTTCCGATTCGGTCAGATATCTCACGAGTACCAGCTCTCGAAGCGCTTCAGTACTAGGGACGGTGTGCACTGGTGCCATGGTGTAGGCGCGATCATTGTATTCTGTAGTAATAGTTGCAAACTTGAACGATAATATTGGCCTGGTAGTTGAATCTTATGCTAAACAAAGATATTTACCCTTGCAATCTTAATCGAGCTTAATCAAGAACAGATCACTTGCCCTCAACGTTTAATCGCTAGACTCATCACACCTTCCAGTACAATCATCTTCAGCCTTGCAACCCTTGTAGAGGTATAGCAGGCTAATATCTGACTTGTTAAACAGTAAGAAGTCCCCGCGTGATTTCTCAACTGGGACTGAACGTCTTTTGATACAGCGCCACTGCGATGGAACCCGGATACACCATGGAGGACGTGAGTCTCATCATCAAAATCCCGTGGTGAATGATATGAAATTAACACAATGCTGTTGTAGATTGCACCTATTGCCGTTCTAATGGACGAGCTACGCTCGGAAGACGTTCAACTACGCCTCAATGCCATTCACAGCATACCCACGATTGCACTTGCTTTAGGGCCAGATCGCGCCCGTGACGAGCTTGTTCCATTCTTGCAAGATTCTGTCGATGATGAAGATGAGGTACTACTGGCTTTGGCCAAAGAGCTTGGAAGGAATTTCGAGGAGTACATTGGTGGAAAGCAATTCGCCCATGTGTTGCTGGGCCCTCTGGAGAATCTATCTGCAGTAGAGGAGACCCTAGTACGGGACAAGGTGCGCGTCCTTAAAAATATGTTCCTGGATTGATTGATTGATAACCAATGATTTTGCTACCAGGCTGCAGAATCTATCGCCAAAATAGCTGAAGTTCTATCTACTCCGCAAATCGAAGAGTTTTACATTCCACTCCTGAAGCGGCTCTCACAGGGCGAATGGTTTACATCACGCACATCTTCTGCAGCCCTGTATCCTCCGGTTTATAACAAAGTATCGTGGTCAATTCAGGAGGATCTCCGGAAGGGCTTCGCAGCTTTGGGTGCAGATGATACACCTATGGTCAGACGTGCTGCGGCAAAGTGGCTCGGGGTGCGTAATATACATTCTATCTCTGCGACGATTGATACGTCAACTTTTTTGGCAGCCATTCGTTCAAAATCTGTCAAAGCAACATGTCTTGTCGGATGGGCTACCCATCTACCGCAGACTCCAATCCGATGATCAGGATTCTGTGCGCTTACTCACAGTAGAAGACCTTATTGTTATCGCGAAGCAACTCACGCCATCCGAGGTGAAGGAGCAACTGTTGAAACAAATCAGACACAGCATTGCTGATAAGAGCTGGCGAGTGCGATATATGGCCGCAACACATTTCAATGAGGTGCGTCTCCGAGGCCGGATTCTACCTTTATCTAGGTGCCATAATTCATATTGGCATTTAGCTCGCAGAAGCCGTCGGCATAGAACTGGTTAGGGAGGAGTTAATAGGGCAATATGTGCAGCTTCTAAAAGATAACGAGGCAGAAGTACGCACAGCGGCTGCAGGCCAAATCCCAGGTATGATCGATACTGCCATAGAGTACTACTTGATTCCACCCTTAACTTTCAGGGTTTTCGAAACTACTTGAGAAGGAAGTCATCCTTGCACGCATCGTGCCTTGCGTGCGTGACCTCTCTCATGACGCATCTCAGCACGTGCGAGCCGCTCTTGCAAACCATATCAGCGGCCTTGCACCGCTCTTGGGCAGAGATGCTACTATTGAGCATCTCTTACCTTTGTTCCTTCATCTACTGAAAGACGAATTTCCCGAAGTTCGGCTCAATGTCATCAGTAAGCTCGAGACTGTAAATGGCGGTAAGCTCCATGCACGTCTACATGCAAATAGCTCCCTGAAATTGCTATTGTCAGTCATTGATATCGAACTCCTGTCTGATAGTCTTCTCCCCGCCATCATCGAGCTTGCAGAGGATAAGTCATGGCGTGTCAGACAGGCTATTATAGAATATATCCCCCTGCTTGCAACCCAACTCGGCAAACCTTTCTTCGATGAACAACTCGGGAACCTCTGCATGTCCTGGTTGGGTGACACGGTTTTCAGTATACGTGAATCTGCAACCACCAACCTCAAGAAACTGACAGAAGTCTTCGGCGTCGATTGGGCGAAGGTTCAGATTGTCCCCAAGGTCATGGGTATGGGGCAACATCCAAATTACCTCTACAGGATGACCACTGTACAAGCGATCACAGTACGTGTTCATCTTTACTAGGCTGCAGTGATTTGAGCGGAATCTTTAAATTGTAGACTATCGCACCTTCCCTGAATCTTGCAATCGTTCAAGCTGAAATTATCGGGCCGCTCTTGCAGCTTGCTGAAGACCCCATCCCGAACATCCGCTTCAACGTTGCAAAGTCTCTAGAAATTCTTGCTACCACATATGGAAATACTACGGAGGGTCGCGAATTTGTCCGTAAAAGTATCGTTCCGGTACTAGAGCAACAGAAAGCAGATTCCGACGCAGATGTGCGTTACTTCGCTGCACGGGCCCTTCAAAAAGCGTCAGCGGATATGTTAGGCAAGTGTTGAAAGTACGAACAAATCATCCGTGACGTTGACCTGTGTAGTTCAGGTTGATTAGGCGGTCTATGCAGTATGCACATACCCCACCTTTGAGTCTTTTTCTCGCATTCACGAACATTCCAAGAGAATAAATAGTACCGTACCTTCTTTTGTGCTCAATGAATCATGAAGTGCAGACAAAATACTGCCTATTATGCTCCCCCTACCAACGTGCAGCGTATCTAATCACATTGGCCAAGGCTTTCTTTCTTTGGCTGGCAGATTCTGTCTTTGGTTTACCGTACACGACGCATGCTAAGTCTGCCTTAAACCATATAGAAATTGTGATGGGTTTCCGGTAAGAAAATATCACGTTGTGCGTCTTTGAAAAGCTTTCTCACCATTCTGCAGATCAAATGGAACTGTGTAGATCAATAATGGCTGTGAGGCGTTATAAGATTCCTCAATGCCATGACCCGCGATGCGAAGGGTCCAACAACTTTCAACTTGGGCTTGGATTGCTTTTCATCACGTGATATGGCGGGAGCCAATCAGAAAGAATCTTGATTAAGGTTTGGCGAACTAAATAATAGGGTATAAGAATGCATCTCACTAGATGAGTTGCACTTTTGCCTTCTACCACAACTATCGCAAGTCTGGGAACTTGTTGGCTATATCGTTCCTCTAGTCTATATCTCTTATAACTTCAGCGCGAGTCGCTTGTCTTAATATCTACAACCCGTCTTCACGCTCCTTTCAATCCCACTCCTTCAATATGCCGGTCATGCGCTCTCTTCTTGTCTTCCTGCCCGCCGCTGCCATGACATTGATGCTGAGTACGCCCTTCACGGTGCAGCATGCCTTGGCTAAACCAATCGCAATACCGTCGTCGCCAAGGGCCTTTGGCGGGTTCACGAATATCGCTGCCAGAACGGACAGGTCGTCCACACCTAAGCATCCAGCATCTCATACTACAGCCATACAAGCTAAGTCCCCGAATGCGCCGTCGCGGGTAATGGCGGGGCACACGGAACGTAAAGCCGCCAGGAGTGTTCCACACGTACCGCGTGAACCGTCCGCTGTTAGTGCTCATGGTGGAAGCTCGAACGCCAAGCTTGCTCGTCTACGCAGATATCACCGCCAGGCTTTGCAGCACGCCGCAAACTATCGTATGTCGGTAAGATGAGGGTTGTTTGTGACCTTTACTTATCGTTCTTGTATAGACAACCTGGCCTCAAATGCAACGTCTGCATCCGCTTCTAACCCCGCATTCCAACAGCAGGCATCAACAGAGCTCTCTGGATTCAACACAAACTTTGCGGGCTTCACTTCTGTTCTGGCAGAGCTTGGCGGTGACAAGGGCGTCGCGAATCTAGATCCCACCAACAACCTAGAGACCTTGCTAGAGAGTATTGTCAACGCCAACAAGGACATCCTCACAGTCACTTACAACCTTGTTGTCTCATTGCCCATTGTCGGTCCGATCTTGGGTCCCAGTAAGTCTCAGTCATTTCTTGCATACAAAACGGTAATGAACTGTATTTGCAGTCGTGTACGATCTCAAATGTACTCTGGACGACCTACTGGACATCGTCGAGAATCTGACCGATGCCATCATCAATGCGATACAACCCCTCCTTCAGGCTGTTCTCGGCAAAGCTGTTACTGCGACGTGTGCATCTGGCGTTCAGGTTGTAGGTCTTTGCATATAACATCGGGTTAGACTCGATTTCTTCTTATAATCACAAACTATACATCTATAGAACCCACGCGTTGGAATTCTATTAGAGCGCGCGTACGAATTTGTTTTGTACTTACCTTGCCACTGTATTATAACGGACTTTTTCATGCTATCTATGCTGTTCGCTCGACTACCTCCTTGAAAGAACGAAGCAGTACATTATTGTGGACTTCAATTAGAGTATACAGGGATATCTTACATAAATCCGTATGATGCTATGAGTTGGTGCTAAAAAGCACCCAACTAAAAATCTGCATATAGTATATGGCCATTGCGTCCACCACGTATGATTTTACGCATTCGTTGCTACCTAGATAGAGGGTGCAATCCAGGTGCACAATGATATCGGATGACGTCATGGAGGAGAGCAGCTCATTCCTCGAACACCCATTTCTCAGCGAGCGGCCCAATGATTGGGAGATGATAACGTGCGAGACCCTCGCGTGAAGCTCCAAAATACGCTCGTATACTGAAATATGTGAACTCGGGACTCATGTCGACTTAACGGAATACTCACGCCATGAAAAGTGCGGAAAGTGCCAATGAAATAGTGAGGAATGACCGTATCCATGAAGGAAAACCAAGTAGTGATGCAAATATGCGCACTAATAGCAGAGGTGTCATTGACAAGGCAGATTGGTAGGCTGTTGACAATGAACTTAGTGGTAAGTCAGTAAGGAAGCGGGGAATGTTACCGTGAAACCGAACATAATCGTTATGAGTTTCCAGCACAAGTAATATCAAAGCTGAAGCAAATCATGACACGACGGAATAAGCACTCATATTTGTATGACTTACCTGAAATCGGACCCAGTATATATGCGAAGGCTGATAGAACGTCCACACGCATCCCATAACTCGTTTCCCACTGATTCTGCTGGACATCTTCCTGGATATCCTCATGCCCGCTTATCGAATTGTTAAATGTTGGGAGACCGCCAGATTGATAAGATATCTCTGTTCCTCGTGAGGATGAGTGAACAGGAAACCATGGCCGTGCTTTGGAGCTTGAAGACGGCGGTGACCGGTAGGAAGAGTCATCTGGTGGAGGAGTCTGCACACATTAGTATAATTTATACGTAAATGCATATGGGGAAGACTTACATAGGGCGCGAACGAAGATGCAAAGCTGGACGACATAGCTCTATGATATCACAAGCCTCAGGGAGGAATTCAAGGCTAAGCGCTAAGGAGCAATTACGGGTGGCTGTGTACGGACTCTGCCGAACGGACTTCAATCTCCTTACGCCTACACACACCATCTCGTCAAGACCCCGGGAAGAAAAGGTCGCAAAACGTCAAGGACGACAAAATCATGGTGAGAGTTCCCGTCGAATGCTGCAGGTTGCTGTACCATGTCGAATCGTCGAAACCGAGTGAGATCTGCGGTCGGGAGGCGATGGATGGTACCAATGCAGGTTAGATGTACTAAGCTTACGGTCTATGACTTTAGGCCGACAACACAGCACCTATTACCCTCCGCGCCCGTAAATTCATCACCAACCGCCTTTTGGCGCGTCGTCAGTTCGTACTCGATGTTCTCCACCCATCGCGGCCGAACGTACCAAAAACCGAGCTCGCAGAGAAGTTGGCTACCATGTACAAGACGGATAAAGCACGCGTAGTCTGCTTCGGTTTCCGAACACAGTTCGGTGGTGGACGTAGCACTGGATTTGCGCTGATTTACGATGATGAGACATCACAGAAGAGGTTCGAGCCTAAGCACAGACTGGTCCGGGTAAGTTTATCCTCTCCTTACCACACGACTACTGTCTCATCTTCTATTCAACTAGTCTGGCCTTGAGACCAAGGTTGACAAGCCTTCACGTAAACTGCGACACGAGAGAAAGAACCGCGCGAAGAAGGTATGACAATTTCTTCAATTACTGTCGTGCGATGCACTGATGCACTTCATCTGCAGTTCCGTGGTACCAAGAAGACCAAGGCTGCTGAGCCTGCTAAGAAGGGCAAGTAGACACTGCCCTCTTGCATTAGTCTATATTCCTTTCTTGCTCGAGTGCTCCCCCTCTTATTATCGAGAACCAGTCGAGCGAGCTGTACCTATGGCGTATGTCACACTCACAACCACATTCATGAATCATATGCACATGCGGCTCACGAGCATTTTCATTGGAATATGCGCATTTTTCTAAGAGTATTACAAAACCAGTTGATGATGTTGGGTATCGATGCAGTGGTAATATAGTCGAGCATAGAGATCTACAAAGAGAGGATAAAACACAATAAAGCTTTAGAAACCGAGCTTCTTGTGTATGATATCCGGATCTTCTTGGTATTCTTCTGCTGATACCCACATCTGCGAATATGTTTCAGAACCGCCCATATAGAACAGGTTGAGACCAACCTTCTTGAAAGTCCCCAGACCTGCAAGAATAGAACCACCTATCCACGTCGAGTATTTGCGCTCCGGAGGGGCGTAAATTTTGATCTTAACATCTTTCAAAGCCAACTTCTTGATTTCGTTGAGAAGACGGTCGCCAAAACCTTCAAGACGATGCTATCAATGCAAGTGACTTGTCTACTAAAGCTTACGTACCTTTGCATAACGTGCTGCCTCCACTGAGCACAATATTCGAAAAGAGACTCTTCCGCAGATCCAGATCAACTCGATTGATGGAATCTACAACAACCTGATGAACACCAGCGTATTCCTGTCCAATAAGCTCTGGATTAAACAAGATTTCGGGAGCGCGGAACCGCTCGGGTCCCAACTGCAAGAAAGATGTGATTAGCATCTCCAGACTAGAATGTGGGAACTCACCTGAACTAGGTTTCCGTCCGGGAGACGGAACTCCTCAGTCCGACCCACCGTGTCCTTCTCCTCTTTGGAAGGGTTTAGTGCGATATAACAGCACTTTTCCTTTATTATCCGAACAACTTCTCTTTCCGCAGTAGTGTGCAGATGATGACCAGATTTTCTTAGCAGAAGCTGTAAATGGTCAGTTACATCTCTGTAATGTGGCATGTGAGGCTTTCATTCGAGCGGAAGATGGACATCATACCTTCCAGCGACATCCACTCTTCTAATTGCATGAGGCATGGAGAAACCCTCAAATACAGGGACAGCGTGTGTAACACCATCCCCAGAGTCGAGTACTATGCCAGTCGTCCGCCCTGAGGAATATCTATGGATGGTTCGAGGGAGCTAAAATAAATATGACGAGTGTACAACTTACAGCGAAAGAACAGCCTGTACGGACAGGAAGAGAGCTGGAACATTGAATGTGTCAAAGAATATCTGAGCGGCCACATCACGATTACTCCTTGGATTGAGTGGCGCTTCGGTCAAGAGAACTGGGTGCTTTCATGCATTCTGATCGGAACATCCTGGCACCTATATTAGATAAAGCAACATACCTCTTCACTGAGGGTTCCAAGTTCTTCAGCATATATCCAACTCCATATTCTTTCCATGTCATCCCAATCAGTTACAATGCCATGTTCCATAGGGTATTTGATCTTGAGAAGACCGCGGAATTCTTGTGCACGACGACCGATGAAGACATCACCTTCGAGAGCACCGGCCATGACGCGCACATGCTTTGGTCTCCCAACGCTAGAAAATCAAATGATTAGGCCTACACGTTGACCGGTATTGCGCTGTAAAAACGTACAATGATGGGAAAAAGCATTTCGGATGATCTTGACCCGCGAAACCTGCTTTGATAGTCCCTGAACCCTGTCGAAACCTGGATGAGCCTACACGCGCCGTAGCTGGAAGATGAGCGTTACATTGTCTATCACGACAGGTTGATTTGTTAGGACATCCTCAAATTCTGCCGACATCCCTGCAGTGATAATGAACAGAAAAAGTTATTAAAGAAGGCTAAAGATTCGTTTGACGATCAAAAATGTGAAAGCAGACGCGTTTGACCGTTTGAGCGTGTTTCTCACATAATGTCACATTTACCAGCTGGCTCCTGGCCACAGCGCTCATCATGATACAACATGGTTCCACACGGCTTATTAGCTTTCTCTTTATTACGCTCATATTCAGCATCGTACGTCGAGTCAATCTTCATCTAACCGGGACCCTTCAATTAAACAATCTTGGCAGGCGTCAGTCGAAGCTGCCATGAATAAGTGGGAGGTGACAAACTTCTGCAAATGTGAGTCCCTTGAACTTGATCATCATGCTGCTGGAACTAATCACGATTTAGGTATCTGCTTCTCTGCCAACTATACGATTCTGTCCCTGAACACGCCCGACAACCCCTCCAAACCTTGTCTATCGTGCACTAAGCAGTGGTGCTTGAATCAGAACCTACCTATTTGCGCCGGTGCATCTCTTGGCGACACAGATCCAGACACTGCGACTGGTCTGGAGGGCGATGTTGAAGCGCGATGTTTTCGTGCGTCTTCAATTTCCTTGTGTCTACTAACGTTAATTTGTCCCTACCAGAACGAGATTCTCCTAGGGACCAGCTTGTGGTCACCCTGTTTTTATTGACTATCCTCGGACTGTTACTTGGTGTCAGCATTAAAAACCGCATGCTCAAGGCAGGTTTGGATTCTAGTACGGCATGGTCTGCCAGCAGGCGCTGGTGGGAGGTTCATATGGTTTCTTTTTCGCTTTGTATGATACTCAGTCACAATTGCAGGAATGGTTACCGCGTAGGTACCATGAAGACTTCAACCTGACTGAGCGTCCCACTGGCAATAATAGTCGGGGAAATTACAGAGAGATATCAAATACGCTTCCAATGTAGTTCTTTGATATGTACGATTTGCACTAGTTCCGTGGGGATGCCTTGCCTACACATGTTTCCCTTATAGAGCACGTTCAGGCGCCACGCTAGACTGCGCTTCTTGAATTCAGACCACAACGTCTTAATAACCGCTCTCCAGTCTCTTTGGCACTTAAGGGAGTTCCAGGGACAACGCATTTGTGTAACTAAGTTATACCAAACCGAAGTCACCTGCTAGTGCTTCATGGGCTCATTGTGCTCCAAGGCCCGTGCGCACTCTGAGGAACATCAGGTGTTGGGAAGCACTGCCGCCCAATCAAACGATGGCACCACTGTGGTACCCCCTTCCGATCCTCGCGCCGCAGCTGCAGAGGCAGCTGAGAGAAGGTTGAAAACGGTAAGGCGAATCCGAATTAGTATCCATTTTACAGGATTCACCAGGCAGCATAGGCACATGCACGAGGTACTAATGCCTCGAATCCGAATCGGGGACGACTTGCCGAGCAGGTCGAGACTGCGAAAGCGGTGAAATTAGCACCTACGCCAAGAGATGAAGAACGGCTAGTGGTAATGTCAAGCTCTATGACCGATTGTTTACCGTTCCTCACTGTGACTACTTCTAGTGGGATTGAATAATACTTTGTGCGTGTGTATCGCCTTACCATCAGTATAACATGTGGGACATCCATCCTCCGGACTTCTTATTCTGACCTCCAGGTTTTCTCGTGCTCTTTAATGCATGATCGCCGATCCCTCCCATAATTTTCAATTTACCTCGGACCCGCTCAATCATGAAGTGATCTTTGAAGGCCTCATGGGCATTGTATACTATTATCTTACACGTCGTGAAACTCAGCGGACCAGCATCACGATTCGGATGTTCGGACACGTTGTTTTCATTGTAGAGCATGCTATAAACGAAATCTCTTCTGTTCCCATGATCGAGGAAAGTGACGCCGTCTTGTATTGTCTTGGTCCATCATCTACTCCCTGAGATGCAAATGGGTAAATGATGATTGTTGGAGTTGTGTGAATCCCCCATTGCACATGTCGATGGCCACGTGGTAGTGATCGCCACACCGTCGACCAAATACATAAGTTGAACTGTTTCTACGATGTCATCTGAAGCCGAAGGGTGGAACAAAGTGTTGTGGGAAAGGCAGCCTTTTCCTGACAATTACATTCATCCTCACTCCTTCCTCTCTTCCTTGAGGCGAAACCGTTGGTATGCATAATTTATCTTCAAAACGTGGTACTTAATATTCTCTAAAGCTAATTTCAAGCCGTACACCTATTGGCCACTAGTACTCTTATGCTGTGCGATCACACAGCACTTAGCGACAATCTTCACATTCCTCGCAGTTTTTGTGAGGCTTAAGGAACGCTGGCTTGATGCTCGTGTCCTGCTGTGGCTCTCGATAGTTAGTTTCTTTGGAGGATATGCTTTGTACGAGATCTTGAGTTGTTCTAATCCTGTTCGTGGTACCTTCACTCGTACGTCCTCCACATCCACCCCCTGAACCCTTCATTGATCAGTTGCATCAACCAGGCTCGAATGCGATCAAATCTTCCCTTCTTGTTTTCCTCGCTTTGATGGGTTTGTCACCGGTTTTGCGAACTTTGACCGCAGCAACGTCCTCGGACTCCATTTGGGCACTATCAGCATGTCTCTTCCTTCTTAACGCGTTGCTCGCCGATTATAGTTCCATGAAACCAGTTCAACAGGAAAGGTGGATTAGTGCCACGTTGACCCTGTTGTCAATTCTCATCTTCCGTTGTAGACTCTCATCTGTACTATCCATGAATGCCGCGATCTCGTCATCGGTTGTTTTGGCCTCGCGACTGCCTGACGATTTGGCCGTCTTCGCTCTTGTCCTGTTTGCTGTGCAATTGTTTGCTCTTTTCCCGATCCTGCGTCATCAGCTTCAGGTGGGGTTCGGTAATTTTACCTGGTTACATTATCGTGTAAACTTTGATTATAGGTCACTCCACAAGTCGCACAGATCCTCTTCACACTGACCCTTTGTGTGCTATCGTTTACTCTAACGGCGCCTTTATCCGTTTCGGTCGCCTACATTTATGCAGGCATCTCGATCACGGTGACGTTCGTTGCCCCGGGAGTCTTAGTCTGGGCACAGAAATACAAAAAGCACGTCACTCCGTCAAGCTTTTTCCTTTCTCGTTTAACATATCTTTCCGCAGTGAGATAAGAGGACCGTGGGATGTTGCAGTTCCGAGACTTAATTGATAATTGGTTCACACTGTTTAAAACGTGGAACACACAATGTAGAATCTTACTTTTCAATCCTCCGCCGAGCATAAATGACTTCTGTCGGCCCGCAGGCGAATGCCACGAGCCAGTAGATTCGGAGAAGTTTAACGATAGCACATTAGCCAGTGATCCGTTGGCGAGTTACCGAGTTCCGCGAATGACACGCGCTGCGCATGTGCAGCCATCGGATACAGTGTTTTAATGATAAATGTATTGTGCAACAGAGGAGGTACATAACATATTACATGAGACACTACGCAGCTGACCTTTATGGAGTAAGCGCAATACAGTAAGTAAACTGGGATCTTAAGTCGCTGTACAAATAATTGTGGTTACATAGTCCACTGGTGAGGAGAGAAAAAATAATACAATCCCTAAGGATCAAATGAGTGAACTGGTAATCGTTGAGTAGTACATTGATATTTGCATCATGTTTGCATGTCGGAATCGTCATGGTGAAGGCGGGGACGTTTCGAGCCAGCCGCTACGCCCATTCCGATGCCCCTGGCCTCGAGAACTTCCATAGCAACCTTAGCCGCCCCTTCAGAAGATTTTTTGGTCCTGGTACGAGTTCGACGGAGTGCTCCGAAAGCCTGAGCTTTAATGACCGCCAGCGTACCCGAGATTGGAGGTGCACCAGGGGAGGGTGACCTCGACTCCCGAGAACGTCCTCTACGTTGTCGGAGTTTCGAATAGGGGGTAGCCTCGCCTTCGCTAGCTCCCCCGCTCGTGATGAGAGCCGTTCTCGCTTCCAGAGAACTGAGGGAGGGAGGGTAGTAGCGGACTTGGACCGGAATTCGCGCGACGAGGCCCAAGTCTGTAACGGACGCCGTCGCCACCCGCGCTTGGAAGCGAAATATCTGCAGTGCCACCGTGTAAGGTTAAATCAGCACCGTGGGTATTGGAGTGCCTGCGATAATCAAATTCTGCACGATCTTGAGTGATCGGGCCATCAGCAGGGAACGTGAATTGGAATGGTGACGTCAAGGAGGTGCTAGACGAGGACGGGGGAGTGGATGACGTAGGAGAGATGGAACGGCTACCGGGAAAGATATACGGGGTTGTTTCTAAGTGATTGAGCTGATTCTTCTGCTCTTCAAAAGGGCGGTTTGCATATACATCAGGTGATGTCAAGGTAGGAGAGCCTACAAGTTCTATCAGAAGTCGTAAGATTAGTAGCGGAAGTATTGACTAACCATTTGCAGACGTAGTTTGCGCCACATTGTGAGTCCATTGTCCGTCCCGGTTGATGGGTTGCATTGGATACGGGTATGAACTATATCTTGATACTCGGGCGTTCATATGGTGGCCAGATCCACCGGAGGGTATCTGCTCGGTCTCCACGGCGGTGTAAGAAAGTGCAGGAGACTGAGTCGCGTATGAGTGATTTGGCGCGCTGGTATACGAGCTGCTGCAGAGGGAATTGGACGTGTCGTCGCCTGTCTGGTATCCCATGCTATCATCACTATAATGACCATGCGACGAGGGGGTACGATTGTTGATGTTGGTTTGTTGAGAATGAGGAGTGAAAGATGAAGGGAGCGGGGGCAAGTCGTCGGATTCAGGAGCCTGTCCTGTCTTCCTCGTCTGCCAAAGGGCTCTCCAGAACTTCTCACGTTCGCGCAATTCATGTCTAAGGCGGGCATTGTCTTGTCGTAAATCCCCGGATTCAGATCGCGCTTCGCGACATGAATCTTGAAGCTGGAGGACGACAGACTCGAGACTGGTGACTGGCAAAGGATGAGCTATGAAAGTAGAATAAATTTGAGATCACTTTACCTGTTTCTTCTAGAGTTGCTATATAGTTTGCTCGCCTCAAAAAACATAAGATTTGGCAGGGGGTTGGAGACGTATGGCTCACCTCTGACGAAAGGCAGCTTGAGCATCGGCATTTTTCTTTTTTCGGAGAGCAATATCAGACATGGGGGCTGTAGGATCGTCGTCAAGGTCAGCTTTGAAGTCTGATTTATCGTCTGAGGGAGAATGGCCGGGGTCGGCTCTATTAGGCATGTGAATACAAAGGTTGAGGGACAAGAGGGACTTTGAGACGATCCACAGAAGAGAGAACGGTTTAAAATGGGATGGAAAAAAAGAATTCGAATCAAGGACACGAGGAGAGGGCCGCGGTGTGATCACGTTAAGCGAAACTGTTTACAATTTCAGACTGTCCGTGGGGCCCTCACGGGGAAGCTATTGCAATTCGGAATCATAATATGGGCCTGGCAGACGTTTGGCCTTCATGTGATGCGTTGACCTTGATCTGCATTCATTCCCGAGCACCCGGTTGTCCTCACCACACTGATATTTTGGCGCATACCGGGTCGATGGCTTCATTTCACTCTGAAAAAGCCGCGTTTTGACGGCTCACTCCAACTCACCGCAGTGACCGCGATCAACGCACTAATGGAGATTCACGACCCTAAAGGACATAGTCATCCGGCTTAGACACGCCGTGTCCCCAACGGACCGAATCTCGTTACATCTCGGATTCATCCTCAGCTTCCACATCTTCATCTCCTTCCATATCAAGTATGTCCATCGTCGTCCCTTCACCGTCAAGTATACAAACAACTCTCCTTCCAACTCTTCCGTTGACTGCCAAACATACTGATCCGTCTTTGCACCCGCTCAATTCGCGACATCTTTTGATCGGCATAGGTCTCTGTATCATGCCGTTAGTAAAACCACCGGTCACAACTGCACGATACTTGCATGCTCCCCATTCAACCTTTCAAGCACGTTGGCTATCATATCTTTTCGGCCGGTCCCGTTTACGTATCCTTCTGATTGTGTTTGATACTCTAGGGCGCTGTACTGAACCGTACCTGCGAATATCGGACCTTTGTCCGTCATTCAATCCAAAGCCAAATGGACATAAATCAATCAGGGCTCACCGTCCGTTCCTCTCACTTTGTACACAATAACAACTATCTCATCGTCAAAAAACTCAGCATTACAAAGCTGAATGTTCGTAACATCCCCGGGCTCATGACCAGTTATGGAACACTCCATAACAATCACATCAATATGCAGCGGAACCCCAGCGGCACATTTTGCGTAAGGCATCCGGGTCAGGCAGACTAATTTGTACACATTGAATTACAAAAAAGGCGAAGGAGCCAAAGGCGCAACTCACAAAGGGGCCGCATTTCCGAGGCCAAATAGATCGCGAGATACTGCAGGTGGTTGCCAGGCTAAGAGATCCGAATTTGGTTCAATGCACCGCACCGTAAAGAACATGACTCACCTCATTTTGTCGAATAATTCTTTCCCGGACAAATTGACAAGCACCGCCTGAAACCGTTTCACTCGCCTCCACCTGAAATGGCGTAGCACTAACACTACCTGACACGATGGCTGATCGAGCGGTAGCTTTCGAGACATGCGCGAATACCCGCTGACACCGGACAGCCAAATCATGAACCAGTACCCACAGATTCCGGTCCAGATGTGACTTATCGGCCGTGGAGACTTTCTAAAACACACACAAACTAATATCGTAGAGTACACATTACAATTAAGTGAGAAACCTACCGGCTGCCATGCTGTTTGGGAAGGATCCTGCAACGCGGTGTGGGCTTGTTCCAGTGCTTCTTCAAGAACTTTGTTAGTATCTGTGTTGTGTCGAGGCAGGCCAAGATCTCCGGGATCAAATTGGGGAGCTGGTCCTGTGAACCACCGGTCTATTTGACTTGTCTTCAGCCCGGACATTAAATAGTGATTGACTTCAAGGATATCATGTTCAGGGGGTGAGCGAGTCTCGGGGGAGTTACCTGCCAAGGCGATTTCTAACACGGGAGATAGGCTACAGCCATAATGCAGCTCAGTAACTCACTCACCATACCGAAGAAAACTCAGGAAGTGTTTGAATGATCCAAGTTCCCCTCGTGCTTGAAATGCCAACAAATTTGCAATGAAGATGCCTTGCTTTAGCGAAGACAGACAATGGTTAATGTCGTCAGTGTTGAATCCAAACAAGACGAATTGAGGACTGGAAACGTGTCAGCACAAAGATGGGCAATCCAAAGTAAAATCCTGCTTGACATAAGTGACCATCCTAGAACTTCTTCAAAAATGATATGTAGCCGTTGAAGCGCAGGAACAAGTCGCAACGTAGAGAAGTCGCGCAGTTTGATGAGTGCATCGGTCACCGTAGACTCCCATTTCTGGAGAGCCTGAACACAAAATTAGTTTTGAACAACAAATTGTTGGATAAATCAACCCTTTCACTCATTTGTTCGCTGGACGATAAGAAATCCGAAAGTCCCTCAGAACACAAACCAGCGACTAGGAGGCCAGTGAGCTCCAGAATGGCACTAGGTTCCTTCTCTGTTGAGGAAACTTGAGAATGGTAGAGATCCACCAAGGGACAACATCACTAACGGCCAAATTGATCACGAAGTCTGGTCTCTAGCAGCTGAATCCATTTCGGACCAGCATCTCGTGCCCCAGTAAGTGAATCAGAACCAAACCAGACTTCACGCAGGTCTCCAATGATCCGCATGACATACCACATCAACTCCCGTGCGGCCGAGGAAAGCCTGGCGAAATCTCTAATTCTATGGGAGGCAAGCAACGGTAAGTCAATCGACAGAGGTGCAAGCGTGGCAGACAAGAAGTTGGACGCTGATGCCTGAGGATGAAGAAAAAATAGCGGTTGCTTCGGATCTTTGAATACTGCCGTTGGCACGGTCGATGGAAGTGTACTGATCGGCCCTAGATAATAGCTGCCGTCCAAGAAACAGTGAAGCTTGCCATCATTATCCCCTACCACAAGGAGACTGTTCTCGTCTTCCTCAGAAGTAAAAATCTGTGAATCTTTTGCCGTTTTGCCTTGTTCATCGATCAAGATCGGAGGGCATAGAGAAGCGAGAGATGGGTCTGGTAGCAACGATGGCCAATCACTGATGACTTCAGGTATGGATGGCTTAAGCGCGGCTCCTGTCTGCGTTCCTTGGAAAGCAAAGAGGTCGGTGGCACTGAACAGGTATTAACGAGTGCAAAAAAAAATTATGGCCTCGGAAGACTGACGTTAGCTTGTTATCTTCTTCTCGAAGGGGATCAAGGAGTGGAAGAAGTTTCAATATGGAGAGAGCAGACCCTGTCTTCAGTATGATAAGAGTGGAGGAAGTGTCAGCATAAACCAATCCACAGACATTAATTTCATTTCTCTTGAAGATATCTGGTATCGTGCTTCTCGGTAGATCGCGGTGGCCCGGGAACCACCAAGCTCCAGTTATTCGATGTTGTCGTTCAGAATTATGCGACGATGGCGGGATAGTGAGAGAACGCTCAATGTGACCATCTTGCACAGAATGAAGGGTGACGCGGGAGAACCCATGAGAGACAGCGATTGTCTGGCCTGCAGTGACTAATGTTAGATATCATGGCGCATAAATTGTGGCGTATAACCGTACCACAAGGACTCCACGCTAAAGCTGATACGCTTTCAATGGAGCTTTCATCGCACTCTACCTCGATGTCCCACTTTTTGGTTCCTTGCATCTTCCATAAAGTCAACCTATCCCTTCCACCAAGGCGAGACACCAGGACGACAAGGTCCTTGTCAGGACAACAAGCCAGTGGCAGTAGACGGCATGGAGATGAGAGCTGTAGGACAGCCAGTGACGCGAACGCGTCCTGCTCCATTTATTTTGTCTCTGATGGTGCAAAAGCGCAGTCCCCGACTCTATGAAGTTAAAGCTTAAAGCCTCTAAATGTCGTGTGCGTGAAAGAGTTGCCTTTTCTGTCAAAGTTCAGGTCTAGCGCCTCATTGGCCCCGGACCTTTTATAGATGAAGCCCGTGATGCGTGTTTTCTCCATAGCGCGCGAGGCCGCTCACGGCAGAGTCACATCTGGGATGGAACTCGAATTTTAATGGATGGATTATGGAGGCTACAAATGCACCGCTATCTATGTATGCCTTGTCACAGCAGGCTGCAATGCATTCCTGGGGAACTTCAGTCTCACTTTTGTGTCATTCTGAAGAAAACTTTGCTACTTGCTCTCAAAGCAGAGCACGAAATACCTGTGCTGAAGCGACAACACGAACGCCATCATGATCTCGTTACTTACCTTACAGTATGTAGACATTTGACCATAACGATATGATAGTATCGAAGGTTTCAACGTCGACCATTACAGTCGCATTTTGTGCGATTAAACAAATTGCTATTTGTCCCTTCGTTTTCCCCCTTTGCGCTTGCCCATCCCGCCGATTGCGTCTCCCTTCTTGGCACGCACCCCTTCACCCCTTGCTGCCTTCGATGATAAATCCCTGTCAAATGTATTACCACCAGTTCTCGATACCCCCTTTCTTCTTTTTGAAACAGGTACATTTCGGTGGTCTGGAATCCCAATCTTGGCGGGACGAGCAGCCTTCTTTGCGGAACGAATGGCAGCGTTCACAGCACCTGTCTCACCTGCTTCCTTGTCGGCTTCTAATGCCATCTTCCGTCGCTTTGCCTTCCTGGTCAGACCAGCAAACTTATCTCTTTTTGGCTGAAGGGACAGTTCAAAGAGGAATCGCCAATGATGCAACAAACCTACCTTGGGCTCATCAATAGCCTTGCACTTCCCCTTCGGCGTGAGTGCCATTCCACTCTCATGCTGCTGTTTGCTCGTGGCTAGAAAAACGGCGTGAAGCTCCTGGTCTTAAACCTTATAAATCTTCACCCACCAACTGCTTTTGCCTTCTCCTTTTCGTTCTGAAACCAAGTTCGAGCAGGCCGAGAGAAAATCTCATCTTGATGCTCGATCATATTTTGTCCCTTCCTGAGTTCCATTTCCGCCTGCCGGATCTAGTATGATGTATGAATAAAGGCGGTTGGACATTCAACAACCCAAGTTACCTGCTTCTCCTCCTTCTCTTCTTTAAGAATCGTCGCGACCTCGTCTTTTAGAGCCTCTACCCTCTTGACCCATTTGGGAAAGATATCAGCAGGGACAAGCCGATGGCGAACATTATCTTCGCCCGCACTGTGCTTGATCGCTGCTTTGAGCATTTTTCGGTCTCCTTCTCCTACTAGAGTAACCGAGCTGCAATGATGATTAGAATACGAATAACGGAATGGGTCAAAAATTGAAGCTTACCGACCAGACTTGCCTGCGCGGGCCGTCCGACCTACTCGGTGAAGGTATTGCGACAACGTGTTAGGCATGTCGTAATTAATAACGGTCTCGATGCCCTTGATATCTAAGCCACGAGAGGCAAGATCAGTTGCCATTAGATAATCTACTTGTGAATCGCGGAATAACTGCAAAGCTCTGAGACGCTGTCCCAGAATCAATGTATAACATGTAGGAGAGTGGACAAGTGCTATCTAACCTGTTCTTGAGTGAGATCGCCATGCAATTCCTCGGCCTTCATATCAAGAAGACCGAAAACAATGCGCATCTGGTGCGCTAGCTTCTTGCTCTTGTAGAATATGATAACGCGCTGTCTGAATGTTCTCTTGCATAAAGATACAAGCAGGGCAGTCCGATCGGCCTCCTTCTCCGTTCGCACACGAACGAATTCTTGGGTAAGGCCTCGAGCCGTGGTTCGTTTTGGGTCCACGAACAGGCGTACAGGCTTGTTCAAAGACATCTTCACCAGTTCATCGACAGTATCAGTCATTGTCGCAGAAAACAGCATTGTCTGACGGGAAACAGGACATGCTTTGATGATTTCGGCCAACTCGTCTGCAAATCCATCAGAAAGCATACGGTCCGCTTCGTCAAGAACAAGAACATCCAAAGCGTCAAGCGCGAAGGAAGGGGAATTACGCAAGTGGTCGATAAGCCGTCCAGGAGTTGCAATGATGACGTCTGGGCGAGTCCTTAAAGTTGCTTCTTGCGATTTAAGGGAAAGTCCACCTAGATATTTTGCATGAGAACTGGCCGCCGTGGAAATTTGCAGAAAACAAACCAACGACGAGGCAAAAGCGAATGTCAGTGTGTGCTGCAAGTTTAGAACCAACCTCATAACACTGCACCGCTAATTCTCTGGTCGGGACTAGCACCAGACACCGAGTAGCCGCTGCATGCTTCCCCTTTTCTCGATATAGCAGCCGTTCCAGCATAGGGATAGTAAATGCAGCAGTCTTTCCAGAACCTGTGACAGCATTTCCGACAACATCTTTGCCCAACAAAGCAACAGGGATGGTAGCAGCTTGAATGGGTGTCGGCGAAGTAAATCCGAGATTAGTCAACGCCTTGTGAATTGGGCGGGAAAGGTTCATGGTCATAAAAGATGCATGATGCTCCGTAGGTGCACCCTCCGAATCAAAGAATGCTTCTTTGCGATCCTTTTCGACTTGAGTCTCTTCTTCTGATTCATCTGAAGAATTTGATTCCGCATCAACATTATCACCCTGCTCCTCGTCCTCCTCAGATACGGACTCTGCGCTTTCGTCATTTTCCTCGCCGGAACTGGCAAGGGGGTCATCTTCGTCGCCAGAACCATCCGTTTCAGGGAAGTCCTCTGCACCGCTAGCATCACTTTCCTCCATACCGTCCTCAGCTTCATCCTCACTTTCTGGCTCGCGTTTTCTTTTTGAGAGAGTCTTTAGTTTTCGTCTTTCGATGATTTCATCTACCGAGACGGGATCCTATGTGCCGATTCAGTGACCGACTACCGTGTGCAGCAGTGATGCTCACTGGCTTAGAAACCCTCTTCACAATATCCTCCTGTTGCATTCCAAACTCAAAAGAATCGGTATAGTGATCGCCAGCAACTTCAAACTGAAAATCGGGGTCGAGGTGGGCGGCATCATCCACTTGTTGCTTCTTGCTGCTTCTGCGCTGAGGTGGTGATTCATCGTCAGATTCGATTGTCATTACGAAGTCCATGACTGCATATAGTGTAGTGCGACCAACCGACAGAGTTCAAAAAGAATTTTGACAGGCTATGGAGTTCCTCAGGGAGTGATACTCTACGGGCAGTTGTGTTATGAAAATCTGGCTTACCGAAGCTAATGCAACTTTCAAAACGTACACAAAAATGTCACGTGCTCGATCTTGACACTGAAGTTTGACTAAGAGCATTACACATCAATCGGTCATTCTTCGACTGGTTCAATGGATGCTAAGATTTACTACTGCGCCTATGGGATGAGTGTGAAGTAGCGACGTAACTTGAACATGGGAGGGTACATTTGCCGAATAACAACAAATATAATACGTACAGGATGGGGTATCAAACAAATGGGATTTCTGAGAGCGACAGATGAATAGAAACAAACTGCAGATACATAAAGGAAATCCTGATACATGCTGGAAGCTGTCTTCACCGTTGCAGTATTCTGCGAAGAATTGTTGCGTCTTTCTGGGAAGATGTTGAATGTTCGCGTGACATCGTTCGAGGCAGCGTGGAGCGGAAGGGTTCCTCAACTAAATCTGAGTCTGGGATAGGCGCCATTCGAGATGTTTGCATCTGTGTAGAGTCAATTAAGGGAGGGTAAGAGTTCTCGAACCAAGACGCACATCTTCCGACATGACATATTCGTTAAATATGACCTTCAGTATTCGATCTCGTGACGGTAAGCAATAATCCGGATTTGTTTGGCACTGTATCTGGCAGTGGGTGGTTGTTTGAATAAACCGACCAAACATATTAAATTTTCCCCAATGGATTTTTGTAGGATCATCCAGATTGACATTGGGGTTTCCCTCATGGGCACGGATCAGGTCGGACATATGGACCTCCCTAATAAAAGGTAAAGATCAAGCTATTTATAATAAAAGTCAGCGCACTTACAGCGCTGGTATACAGGCGCCTTTGGTGTTTTTGAGCGCCATGCGATAAGCCTGGTGAGCTCCGCGATGTTGAAGAAGAACATCCCAAGACAACAGATTCTTGTAGTGATCCGGAGTCTTGTTCTTGAAAATTTCCATGGTTTCATCGCCTTGGAAAGTGGAGTTATTGATTCCAGCAACGAAAGCACGGAGCGCTGAGTAATTGTTTAACGCGCGGAGCTCGTGCGCGATATCTACGAATCGCTCTATCTGCTTTGCGCGGTTCCTCGGTTTATCGTGACATAGTATGAGGGATACCACCCTGAAGAAACCATTAACCATCTTTGTCATTGATACCCACCCACGGCGACTTACCAATCGGCAAGGTGATTGGAGATAGCATTGAATCGAGATATTGAGTCCAACTCAGGGTCTTTGCGTCCGGGCATGAGGGTATATTGCAACCAGTGCCGTGGCTACAAAGAGGCCGTCATGATTGCGGCAATCGCAGTAAGAAACAATGCTAACCTCGATATCCATGAATAACTTCGCTTCCACTCGCGTGATCTCCTCCGCAATCGCGGAGCAATCAAAGGAAGCCAAAGTCTGGGCATTAGCCCTTAGTTTGCTCAGGAGGTCCTTCGGAGACATATCTTGTGCGTCTCCTTGGCTGTGACTCGAATTCCCTGGTATAAATATATTTGCGCTCAGCGGCAAGCTTGACTTGCGTTCCCTGACGCTCGCTGCACTAGGGAGGTTGTCGTTCGAGCGAACCACTGACGAACGGCTCGTAGAAGGTGATTCGGTCTCAACAACCAGTGTTTCCTCCTCCCCGTCTGATATGCTGTATGGGTCCTCGCTCTCGTCCACAGGATTTTCGGATTTTAGCGCCCAGGCCGCATCCGTGTCTACGATGTTGGGAAGATGTGAAAGGAAAGGGAGAAAATCGGAACCGTAATGCAGAAGGTATGTCTTCCCGACGATCGACCTGACCAGGGCGTGTAAGGCACCAGAGGCCCCCGGAACAGCGAAGTCCTGTGGATACGTCTGGATCCAAGTTTCAAGTAGGTGGCATATTCTTCAGGATCAACCGGCAAGTTAGGACAATAACTTTTCAAGTTGCAAAATTATGATACCTCATCTGGGCGTAGCTCGCAAACATAGGATCACCAGTTGAATTGTCGAGTTGCCGCATTCGCTTCTGCATAGCCAACAGAATACTGCGAGGACTTGCAAATCTTCGATATGTAAGAAGGAAATGCGAGATAAACGTTGGATCTACAATCGACATTGTGAATCCTGTAGTGCCAACAGGTCAAAAAGGAAAAGCTTACCATCACCGCTGACAGCAAGGAATAGTAATTTATCGAGTAACTCCTCCAAGGTTGCGTACTGTCCCGAGCGACTAAGTAAATAAGGAAGTTAGCAGCACTAAGTCGAATGATTGCAGACGACCCACGGTTCCTTCTCCTTGCTCACAGGGTGATCAAAATGGCCGTTTTCAGCAACATTTAAGGAAACATCTCTCCCAGAAATAAATGAGCCGAGCGACGAGGAATTTACGCTTGACAACCCAACAAAGCTTGTGACACTGCGAGCATTCGATAACTTTCGCTCAGACAACTCTCGTGATTTCGACATTTCATGGGCCGAGAGGAGATCTGGAGTTGACCGGGCACGCGTTGGAGAGATGGCGACTGGTGGCGGAGATGATGGGAGTATAGAGGTGGGCGAGTGTCGCAACGAGCTACCCTGGTCTTGGGACATCGTCTGCGTAGAAGCTGTGGAAGTAGAGACGGTAGATGTAGCTGATAGTGCTGATGCTCGGGCTTCCCAAGTGATCGGTGAGTGGCAAGCATCTGGTGATGCGGGATTTCGGAGATCAGCATCTGAAATGTCAACGATAGGGTTTAGCACCACACTCATGTACCACTCTGTGGACTCACGAGGACCTGGCAAGATAGATAACGTCAACCAATTGAATACTTTTTTTATCCTATTCCTCCCTGCTTTTTCCAAGTGATCAACCTGCACTAGACCAACATCATAAATTTCCAACAGCTTTGAAGACTCCTGCGGATCGACAACAACATCCAAGTCTGTCTTCAAGGCCACCGCCATGGTTGGAAGCATCAACGGTCGAATCCGCCCTTTCCAAGATGATTGATAAAAGATCACGAAAACGACAAATGCAACATACGGAGGAACCCTTCCACAGGAGAAAATGAAGCCTTGTTGGCAGCATCATAACACACAACAACCCCACTGACGGGTGGGAGGTTTTCGTGCAGGACCTTTGTGATGTCTAACTCATAGATTGCCATTGGAAAATCGCGTGCTATCGCCCGGTCAAAGCGGCGCGTGTCTTGAAAGATTGCAGTCAGATAGAACAAGATGAGTATTGTGTTGAATATAAACGTACAACGGAAAGGAGTGGAAGAAGGAGTTCCACCTGGCGACGCAAATAGTGCCTCAACGTCCGACGCCCCATGTGCTTTAGCATCCTCCGAGATAAATGACGACTTGCCACAACCGGATGAACCGACCACCGCGATGGCTATTTCTTTGGACAAAAGCTGGGCACGCAAACATCAGAAATTGGGTTCAATGGGCGTAACAAGTGCTCACAGAGGACTGAAGGGTATCAATCGATAGATTTCTACCTGAAGCGGTAGTAGTTGGCAAGCCAAGGCTGTCGCTCCTTGCGCGCCCTGACGTAAGATTCACCAGCGCAGGATTACATGCCGACAGTGAAATGAGCGATGTTGTTGAATGCAAGCGGCGGGTATCTCCAATAACCTGAACGGGCATGCGTGGAGGGAGATTGAGATCGCCTGGACGAGGAGGCGTTCGAATATGATCTTTGCCCTTCACAGAGCCCCGTCTGCCTCCACTTGGTCGCTTCAGCTGCTGGAAAAGCTCGGCCTCCCGCTCATGCTCTATTCCAGGAACACGATTCTGACTCATCGCACTCACACTCGCACCGCGACTGCGAATAGACGGTTGAGAAAGAGTGGGCTCGCTGTGCAACAAACCGTCCTGTTTATATGTCCTAGATGCCTCGAAAGTGGAGTAAGTGTTGCTCCCATTTGCCCGTGAACCGCTTGGTCTCTGTGACGTTTCCCTATCGTAACCAACAAATGAGTCAATAGAGACTGATTTACGCAAGGATTGGGACGACGGGTCGGTTGAAGTCGAGGATGAGAATCCGGAACAACCTGTATCGAAAGGAGTGCCACGAGAAACAACAAGAGTAGATGAAGTAGAGGAGAAAGAAGCCTTGGGGGGTGTGGACGATGCATACTCAGGTGCAATTGGATCATCAAGGTAAGTATTTTTATCGGTGTCGCCGGGCATCTGAATTGGTGGGAGGGATGGTATGGCAGGTAAACAATGGCTTGTGTTGGTCATTGGCGTAGTCATCCTGATAGTCGTCGAGAGGTGCGGAATCACCAGTGAACTAGTGAATCATGAACACGGCGGCTCGAAGGAAGCCTTAGTAGAGTACTTGAACGTCTAAGAAATAACAATAGCTCAGCCTAGCCTTGAGCCTAGGCCTCAAGGAATTAGCCCCGATTAAAGGTGTCGCCTGGTATCGCTGTGGCCGACGTCGAAGAATGGCTAGCAGAAAACAGAAGCGAAAACGACGAGACAGAAGAAGTTTAAATTGTGTGGTTCAAGATGGTGGACAGTTTTTTAATTATGGGAATCGATGATCTTACACACAGGCGCTCATCACCATCGCCGTCGCTGGTGACAACAAGGGTCATTTCATTATTATTCCCCTGATATACTAGCTCATGCCCAGAGTTTTACTCGTCGCAAGTGCTCATTCTTCCTTCTCAAGATCTTTCGCTGACTATAACCCATGTCAATCTAAAGAATGATGACGGCCCTCCAGGTCCCCAATCTCCATACCTTTATGGCCTTTATCGCCATCTCACTACAAGTCTCAGTAAGTTTTCAGTGAACCCCCATGCATGAAGACTCTTATGTCTAACATGTAACCAGGATGGGATGTGAAAGTAGTTGTGCCAAGCTCTCAGAAATCATGGATTGGCGAGTCTAAACAATCCTGTTCAAGCTCTCGTGCTGATGCACCTCCTGCAGGGAAAGCGTTTCACATTAAGGAAATCACGAAAGGAAGATATTACTACCCGAAGGAACCTGGTGAGTGTGTGATGAGAAATACACCGTACTTGATTGAAAGGCTGTTGAAGATGGAATGGGAGAGGTGTCATCAATTTCGCGTCCTTTAAATGAGGGCGAAGTTGCAGAATGGGTACTGCTGGACGGTGTATGTAGTATCTCTATTCCTGACGCGAGCTCATCGCGCATACTCCATAGACCCCCGCGACTTGCACCAACATTGCGCTTCATAACCTATATCCCGGAACAATCGACTTTGTGGTCAGTGCTTTCAGTTGCTCCTTGTAATAACTCTTGAAGTCTAATCTCAATTGGTATGTAAGATCTCGGGACCAAACCTTGGCAGAAATTCCTCTAGTCTGTGCTTTCTCTTCTGTATGTTTGGACGTTCCATGAACAAATCACGATTATCCAGCCGCTTTGGCCATGTCGTCTGGAACCATTGGTGCCGCAATGTCGTCGGCGCTATCTCAGATCCGTTCCGTCGCAATTTCATACAGCACTGTTCTCCATCCCACCCCAAACGAACTTTTTGAACCCGCAAATATCCTTTCCGGGAGGATCGTCCAGTACCTATGGAACAACTGGGGTAAAGACATTGGTGGGATGCGCAACGGAGAAATCGACATGTATAACGTGAATGTTCCCATGATAATGGAACTCCTTAACCCCGAGGGCATAGATGTCCATTGGACGCACATGTGGCGTAACTCATACGGGCGACTTTTTAAAGAAGTATCGACTCCTGACCCTACGGCCACAACGAGGGACGTGCCAAACAGCGGCCCGGACTTGGCGAGACAGTATCTTGCACAACAAAGTGAACCTGGAGGCGATGTATCGAAAGATGAACCTGCAACGCTAGTGTTCAAATTCTCCCCTGATATCCAACCCCTCATCACACCTTCACTCGATTCCCTCCCACTTGGCTCGGATGGTTGGGCCATCGCTAAAGGCCACGCGAGCATTACTCCACTACGGGCATGTTTTGCACATGTAGATCATGACCCTGCGGCAATAGGAACAGAATCTCCCAGGATCTTGAAACTTTAGAGTACTCCGGTTCTTTGATATCACTCATGTAACCGATGCAAGCGAATTATAAGGCAAATGTTAGGGGTGCAAGATCTATTGACATGTCCTCGTGGTATCAAGTACTGATGCGTGTTCCTCTGATCGTCCATAGTAGCTCGTCGTATAATAGCTTGTCATGTCTCTGCTTGAACAGCCAGCATCTCAAAGCGAGACGAGCACGATGTGTAAGAATACTATTGTAGAGATAATCCAACCAGTCATCTCCAAGTTCATGATAGGATGTCTTCGGGTTGCGCCCGACGTGCCGCCAATTACCAACAAAGTCTGCTTGTAGACACTGAGCGAATTGATGATCCAAGAGGCATTCTATAGGACCAGTTGAGACAAATCAATGCAAGAAATCAATAGAATCTCACAACAAAATTAGCCGGATCCATCAACGTGTTCTGGCAAGTGCCAGTACAACCTGATGTATTGTACGAGTTGCCGGCCCAGTCACCTAGTTAGTCTTGATAAATTGCTTCAAAATGCACCTTATAATGAAGTCTCACCACAAAACGTGATGTCTGCATTGTTGGTGAGCAACGAGGATCTGAATTTCATTAAAATACTCACCAAATATAATCGAGTGATTTGCGAAGTAGTTAGTAATATTACACGACTGAGCGGACAGTGCAGCAACAGGTTCACCCCAATTGGACGGATTTGGTTCTCCCTGTGTAATGTCCAGCGGAATAGTTGCGCGGTAAAATGACCCTGTGGGGTGAAACGGTCTAGAGTCTCACGCTACTGTGAGGTTCACGAACGTACAAACTGCGATGCCGTTTTCATCCCAATTCATGGCAAAGACGCCGCCATCAGCTTCATCAAATAATGGGCCATATGATGCTCGACTCCATTCTGTCACACCACACCCTGCGTTCCCATTGATGAATGCATCGCATTGGAGGTTATCCACGTAATTCGTTTGCTTCAACAATTAGCCCATTACCTCCCATTCATGGTAAGACAGGACACACCACAATTGACCCAGTGAAGTTGGTACTCTGGGTTAAGTTGCAACCTGAGAGTTACATGAGTTACGAAGCAAGTAGCTAACGAATATTCGCTCACCAGGAGCGGTATGCCAGGTGACTTGGTTGTGTTCGTTGTCGTGTACACCCTCAATGATGTCTATTTCACCATTCTTAAATAGAGATCATTAAGTGAGAATGCAAAGATATTTCAAACTTACAAATGGCCATGTCCCATTCCCAAGCGTCCTGGCCACATCGTCAGACTCATCATCCAACCTTTGCGTAGTATTACTTGCCAGAATGCGGGCCAAACACCTTGATTAACATAATTAAATAACATCAGTGAACTGAAAGCAAGCTGTCTCACCACAACCCCATGGAGCCATATCCAGGTCCAGTATGAAGAGACCCATATTGTACTGAGCCTGACTTGTTATGCGGACGCTAAGAGATCACATTAGTCCCGGCACACTCAGCAAACTAGAATTTTTTACCTGTTTCTGTTGACCCCATATGCTAGCTGAGTTGTATTATCGCCCCGCATGATGACCTTGTTATCGGAGGTTACACGTGCTAAGCCGTCGTTGAATGCCGTCTGTTCGTCAACAAAACTATTTCAAATTCCATGAAAGAATCTCGTGCAACAGATAGACACGCACTTCACCAAACCACTGAACAATTATCACTAAGTATTGAGTACCCCATTTTAAAATCGGATGGAAAACTAAACATTACTTCGTAGGATCCGCACCGGTGTAGAAGTTAAACGTACTGCAGCCCGTCAGTTGCCAGCAGTGATGGAGTGATCTAGACGAGACACTTACTCAAAAAAAGTACTGCCTTCATAGGTATCTTGAATAACCCACAGGATAGTAGATCCATTGGGCGTGGTTTCTCTCTTCGTCGGTGATGTGGTCTTTGGCCATTCAAAGTTGTCCAGCAACTCAACTCCGGCCTTCCAATTGATGTTACTGAGAATGCTTGGGAAGGCCACGGTCTCCGAAAGATGTCTGCATAATAGGCAAACAATTGCATGTCGAACTTTCAGCATGGTAAGAAGGAGGAATATAATTCAAAGAGAGATGAGCTGGGATTTAAGGTGCGATGACTAGACCGTCCGAACACAACAACATTGGAATTTGCCACTAGCGTAGCTCCAATAATTTGTAGATGGGCCAGCCAAATGAATTACCGCAGTTGTACAATAAAGGCTCTCACAGTAATCCGTGCATGTTGGGCACGAGGCAAATGTATTGTCATCACTAAAAAAAATTGTTCCGTGGAATGATGAACGCTTAGATGACCCGGACCGTACGCCTTATTTGGGTACAATCCGTGAGAATCGCTGAGATCCGGTGCTGATAGTTATGCAGAGCTCCAAAAGTTCTTTTACTGGATGTAGGAGCACATGATATCTTTTTAGCGGAGCTTCATGGTCATACAAAGCATAGCGAGCATGAAGGAACATGATGGAAGAACAGAAAATATGCAAGTAAATCATCGGTAACGACGAAGAGACAGTGTGTTGTGCTTCTTCCAGGTTGAGCGAGCAGGAGCATGGTTGTGACGATGGCCCTTGCCCAATCCCCTGTTCTGCAACGAACATCAGAAAAAGTCCTGAGAAAAATAGGTAATGAACAAACCTGTTTCCCAACGCTGGTGAGACCACGGGCTTCGCGGCGTTTGTGCACTGGCTTTGAAATCCAGTTGATACGGGGATCCCGGCGAATCTACACCATAATTCGACCTCGTAAACATAACAAGCAGAAGGAATCTCAAGCTTACAGCTTTGTGGTTAGGATCCACAAGAATGACTTCGAAATACTTGTAAACACCGTCCTGGTTTACCCAGTACGAATTCAGGACTCGCAGGTTTCCGCAACGCCTTCCAACGCGTTCCTCGGCAGTACTCCTGAGACTGCGCTGGGGCTTCAAGTGGTTGACACCCTGACGGACAGGCTTGCCATTGGTGGCACCTGAAAGATGAGTTAAATTTATATCGAAAGGCCGTATCGATTAGTAGCTTACCCTTTGGAACTGGCTTTTTGCGGTTACCGCGACGGACGCGGATACGGTAGATAACGTAGCCCTGCTTGGCCTTGTATCCCAAACGACGAGCCTTGTCAGGGCGGGAAGGGCGAGATGCACGGTGAACGACTTTCAATTGGCGGTACTCCCAGCATCTAGTGCGATTTCAGCAACTTTCGTATGTATCACAAGCACAAGGACTCACCGGACACGGAGAAGAAAACGCAGTACGTCGGACTGCTTTTTTCTGTACAACTCACTGATGTATTTGTATGCGCCCATGTTGCAGGCTGTAATGCAAGATGGTTAGTGACTCGGCAGATCAACATACATCCAGTCAAGGTGAAAGCATCCATCGATTTCCATTCGGATTTCTCCAAACTAAAGTTTCTGGCAGCAACGCAGATCCCTTCTGGCATAGCTTCATATAACAACGATACAGAAACATACCTCTTGAAGGTCTTGACTCGGGGACGACTGCAACGTCTTGTTTGACGACTGGATGAGGGTTTTCGGGTATTGCCGTTGTACACCGGATTATGCTAGCAGCCTGCCTCATTTAGGCATCGTAGCGACCCCCTTGTTTCCTCATGCGCTTCTTGTTGTTGTTCATCGACGGAATCATCGTTGTATTACTCCAGTCTGTATCGAGGTTGTTGTAACCTGTGGATATATAATGTTTGCTATCCTCAAGGGGTACTGCCAACATTCCCCTCACGTATATTCGCTGCGAGGTCGATATGGCTTACAGAGCTACAGACGACTTGCAAGGCTACCTTAAGGACGCTGTTCTACCCCGGCTGAAGCTCATGCACAGACGAGAGTTGATGTCTCACAAGAGCCGCAAAACCATACTCACTGTTCGCCGACGACATCGTAACCTTGCTAACATAGTTTACCTAGATTCCGCATTTGATGAACTCGTTAATGATTGTAGGCTTGTTGTTAACATTAAGCTTTGCCAGCTAAATTGCTATCTGCAGGGATCGAGGAGCATGTGCCAGATCGCTCGCTCTGTCTGCACGATGAGGACCGGAAAACAGGCGAGCGATTTACAGTACGCTCCTCGCATAGATTCAATATTCCGGAACTATTGCTTCCTGTAGCATCGGATATCAATCGGTATGTAGACAATTACCTGTAACACGATGTTTATTTAACCTTATTATCATCAGAGTGTGTGATTGGCTGGATAATTTTCCCCTCCAAACAGTTCAACGAGTCTTTCATATCATGTATCCTGCAACGAAAGATTGGGGATTTGTGATGCTTGACAATCACGGCTGCAATGATGAAAATTTCAAGACATTTCACTGGACAGATGCCAACCAAGATCATCCCGACATACATGATTTATCTGTAGTTGTCGCCTGCCAACCTCCTTGGATAATGTCCGACGAATTCATGTGGCAATTCACTCAGCTAAAGTCGGTACGTGCTTAGATTACTTGTGCCCTGAATGCGGAACATATTTGGTAGCTTCCCGAAGGTACGAAGCGCCCATTGCGTGGAAAGGAACGCCTTTGGGGGAAGGTAAGTGCACGTAATGCACATTTCCCAGACTCTTAAGAGATCCTTTAGTTATGGGACACCTGCGTTCATAATCAAACCCCCTTCTTCATTCTGACTTCATACCAGCAGTGGACTTTTGGTATGTTTTCACGAGGTAAGATCTGTCCCTAGGCGAGATCAAAGAAGGAAAATTAAATTTTCATGGCTTGACAGGCTGGACGACAGCCTTTGTTTCTCCCGTTATAGGCGCCCAATCACGTTCTCCGACTGTCATGCATGCGTTGCTATATTGGCTTGGCTCAGCTCTCCGTGCCCCTGGTGGTTTTGTACAACCGGTGGAGGTTGGCATTGGAATATCTTCATTAGGAATGACTGAGCTAACCCATTCAACAGGTCGCGGAACCTGTTCACAATGTCTTCTCAGACGATGAATCCGAGCTCACAATAGCTGAACCGGAAAAAGTACTAGAAACCACTCCTTCCTTATCGAACTGGAGCGGCACGAGTGATGGTGAAATATATGATGTATTGTGTTTTCATCGGTTGAACTGACATGTTGAACAGAACCGGCGTCCTCGGCTGGAGTTGCAGGCGCGGTAGCGCTTGATGTTTCGGATAGGGGAGTGGACGACCCATACGGACCAGGTGTTCTCTATAAAAAGTCCAGGGATCCGGCCCTCACCTGGGAAATGATAGAGTCATGGAGGAAACAATTACCTGCCAAGCGTACCGAAAACGAGAGTTTTCCATCTCCAAACTTCGCAACGTCCGTCGCACTACTCCCTAATTTTCTCGATGACTCTGCAACATCAGACACCTCGGACGAAACCGTCGGGGTGCCTTGTGGACACTGGTTAATGAGTGCACGTAGATAGCGGCCCATAACGCTGGGAAAATGTTACTCCTCATAACAAGTATCTAAACACTAGCCACGTGAACTAATGTGAATCTCTTTGCTGTCCCGACCGGAGCCTCAGCCACGCAGTGCTCAAAAACAATACCCAAGCACTGCTAATAAGCATGGCGCAAAGGCACACAAAAATACGACCCCTCCTTATCTCTGGGTGTCCACGAACTCCTTGGGGAGGACAAGAAGAAGGGAGACAACTGGCGCCAGAATCTGCCCTGGGCCGGCGACCAAGTAGAGGTTTTCTTGGGTCTTGAGAAGACAACGGTCCGATTTCTGAAGCCAGGATATCTCCTTCGCCCCCGGTGAAGGTCGACTCTTCTTCTGATTCACGTTCGACACCCCCTTCATCTCTGATTGTGTTCTCAAGAGTCTCTGCTGCCTGCCTCCGTCGACTATCGAGATGCGATAGACCGATGATACCTAATAGCTGCAAAACATTAAAAGCGAGAAACACGTTCAACAACTGCTGTGTCGTGTCCTGGTCGCCTTTTTTGACTCGTTGATCACCGTCTAAAACAAGGCCAGCTATGGTTTGGAAAATTGTCGCGCCCGTTTGTTCCATCTGAAACGTCAAGCTCATAATCAGACAGGGACAGTAGACTGAGTAAACGATTTACGCTTTTGTGCACACCCAGAGTAGTTGATACAAACTTAAACGGAACCAGCTGAGGGACCAAGACCACGAGGAGTACTAGAACATGTAGAATGAATGATGTTTGAATAGTGTGATACTGACTCACAAGGGGAAAAGCCAATGCCAGTCGCAAAGGCAGCAACTGCAGGGAAGGGTGTTCCCGTCCACGCTGGTGGAAGAACAAGCCAAGCGTATCCAAACAACATCAATACAGATGACAGCGTGAACATGCGAAGTGCAGCTTGTGGATGCTTCATCCGGTCTACCGTGAATCCGGTCTAACTCGGCGTTGGTCAAGATTATGGAACAACATAAAACACTCTTACAGCAGGATACAAGAGTATGCTCCCAACCAGAAGGTAGGAAGCTTGTGTACTGGCAGCGTGCTCCGTCAATCCATATCTCTTTTCAAATAAGTTGCTAAAAGTCGCACAAAGAACGTCATGAGTCACGAAAGACATCCTGATATGCAGACTCACGCTGCCAAATGGGTGAAAGGGGCCCATATAGTGCCACATAGGATGTTTAGCCCTATGTAACTGCGAAAGGTCAGCACATGTCGCGAGTTCTGGTCTTGTCACGTACGCCCAGAAAATATCCCCAAGCTTTGGAATATCTTTGAACCTGATGTGACGTTTTTTTGCAACACTCTCCAGCGTCTGAGCCTCGGAGAGATCGTACAGGGAGCGGCGCCTCGCCTCACTTCGTATCTCGGAAGCCTCTAGCAAGACAGTGCCAGAACCCCGTATAAGCCACTTTGAGGATGCCATATAGACCAGGTTGATGAGAAGGGAAAGAGCAGCTAAGAATGTGGACACATAGAATGGTGCGTGGCGCCCAAAACGTTCCGCAAGAGGGAGAGAAGTTCGCGCTGAAATAAATGAAGCCAATTTGCCAGCTACAAGTCCCAGTGCCATTGAGACACCGAGTCCGTGCGATTTGAAGAATCGAATTATGATGGACTCCTGCACAACGGCAAGAGGACTAACTCCAAATCCGAACACAAACAGCCCAAATACCATCAATCGAATGTCTCCTTTTATGTCACCGACCAATAGTAAAACCTGGCCTAGAAAGGGATCAAAAAATGCGTAGTATCTGAACAATTATTGCTTACCAACAAATATGACACTAGTAGCAATGATACTAGTGAGCGTCGTACCAAGTTTACTTGCCATAAAGCCCCCGACTAGAGGTGTCCATGTACTGTTTAAACTGAATGCAGAAATCAGCAGACTAAATTCCGTGTTGGACGTGTTGATCTCCCGCGCAAGTCGAGATTTCAAGGGCCCTAGCGTGTATGACGCGCTGTGAGACATAGAACAGTAGATGTTAGGAAAATATGGGAGGAATGGAAGAAAAACGCACTAGTGGCTACCGACACTGAGAGAACATGCACATAGTAGAGCCAACGCCCGAACAATGGATGCCCTTGTTGAAGGAATTATATCCACCCTCTCTACTTCCTCATCATGTCTGGTGGTGGTAGAATTTGTATGTGGTTCTGTGTAGCTTGGGATCGAAGTGTTGCGTTGGAGACGTTGGCCGGTCATTTCGTGAAAATTGGACGTTAGATTACTGATGCTCTTATCTGATAATTTTGGATGACGTAACATTGACTCTGACTCCACAACCGTATTCCTGTTTTGAGTTTCTGATTTGCTCGGTCTCGAAAAGTTAGCACACATGGATCAGACGCAAGTGCTGTTGTCTGTTGTCTATGAGCTCCATAGCCAATGTATAGTTTAGCATATATACGCACATCTGTACGTTGCACTGACAGCGAAACTAAGCCCATGCTTCAGCAGAGCGCCATCAGGTTTGAACACCTCTTTAATAAATTAGCACCGTAGGGATCCGTCTCCTATTAATCGGGGCTAGTAGAGTAGGAGGGGGGGATTGTAACGCCTTTGAGCCGCGAAAGCTCTGACTACTATTACTACTCAGCTTATGTGAATAGTGGGAGTAAAAGGTTCGTGCGACGTTTCAACCTAGGGCTAGCTAGACGCATCAGTACTCATGATCCATAAGGGTAGGATACGGTGGGGCAGACATAGGGTTGCGGGTGGGATAGAGCTTTATCGCGAGGTCGGCTTTTATCCAACCACGAGGCCCGCATACCCTAATGAAACTATCTCGGTAACACCAGGATGATTCGGATCCATGCGAGTAGATGATGCTGTATAGTTTGACACGCCATTTGTAACCGTAGATCTTATCAATCGCTTCGACGGACTCGATAATAACTTATGAGCGTACCAGACGCATCAGTCGCCATCACGAGCGTAAATCCAATTAAAACCACACCGCACACTACGTCGAGCTACCTCCGAAATCCACTTCCTGCTTTACAGCCAATCTCCTAGACATAAAAGCTCGAGTTCTGGTAAGGGCGACACCGATTATCAACCTGTCACATCCCCGGCTTATACTCTGCACTCACATATCCTCGCTTACTCGTCCGTACCCACATGCATGTTGCAAGAAGCGTGAGGACGCAGAGTAAAAATAGTACCCAGCCGACAGCTTCGACTGTTAGCGTTTCTCGACAGCTGGATACACTCAACTCCTGTGGCGGATCGCATGGCAAGACCCCGTTATCGGATGGGGAGCTATTAAGGATCCAATTACAGTTGCCCCCAGTCCGCGTGTTATGCATCATGCCAGCTGCAGCGCCCTGTCCACCCGGGTTAAATTGCTGGTGTTTTATTCCGTAAGATGTCTTACCCAAAGTGTCGAAGTGATAGCAAGCCAAATAATGGAACTTGCGATGCTGGCAAGAAAGTGCACAGCACCATCAACAATCCACAGCATATAAGCTGCCCCGAATAACGTGGTCCACACAGCGTTGAACTCGAAGAGTATTAAGCTGAATGCATCCTGTGTTAGTCGAACCTCCTTTAGAGGTAGAAAACGGACTTACAGCGAATGATAACGAGCGCTAGGCCAATTACGACTCTCATTTCCAACGCTGATAAGGTATGCAGTGAGGCCCAGCTCAGCCATAGCACACATAGTGATGAGGATGAAAAGGAAAGGGTGGTAATGGGCTTTGATGTAAGGCATCGTTCAACGGTGTCAAAAGAAATGAAACAGAGCCAAAGCTTCCAAATAGCAAGATACGGGTTAGAAGTGAGAAGGGCAGACCAAACTAATAGTTACCATCCTGGACCTTTGCGCGCGTTCGATTCGTGGCCCCCATGCAGCTGCGAGACATGCGAAGAACACGAGGGCGAGTATTGCCGGATGTGTTCAAATACCACACATCTTATTCGGGTAGGTTGTGGATCAAAACGTGTCTGCAGCAAGTTAACTTTAACATGGAGAGAAATACTCACCAGTACGCCGACGGCAACTCTAATTACGTAGATCGGACACTGTATAGAATACCAAATGGTCTCCGCTCTTTTCACCAAAGAACATTTCATCTGGTCTACATATCAGCTACCTTGTATAACGGCAATTTAAACTCGCGGGGCATATAAAAATGGGCTACCGAGATCATGGGGATTCCTTGAAAGCGAGATCTCGATTACATCTTAAGTGCCAATTTTGCTAGGTTCAAAGCGCCTTCTTTCGTCTTGTTCCCTGAAACAAATACCACAGATCAGCTCCGATGCAGCTGCACCACTGATGGTTCACCTACCTCCAATAAACCCTGATGCATGCACGAATATACATCCGTCGACACCGCTTACTTTTGACAACTCATCATCACGCACGCCTCTCCACTTCTCCGGAAGCGCCTTTCGACTGTCAAAGCTCTCAGGAGAGACAGGGACTGCCTGAATACGCCAGTTACCCCCAGTCTCGTCAGGGTATATCACATAAAATGGAAGTTCATCTTCGGAGACACCCTGCTCAGCCTCAAGTTCAAATAAATGCTCCTGTCAGATGTTTCAGAATCCAGTGAAAGGTCGTGATCGATAACAATATAACCTTCCATGGAGCAAATTGTTCAAACAATATGATCTTTCCGCTGGCATCGATATTCTGGCGCGATGAGAGCCCAGCCAATACCAAATCTCGCGCAGGCAACCATGCATTGGCATAGTAGTCAAGCCTACCAAGGAACTCATCCCCGGTCAGTTGCGATGCTTTCAAGAACAGGGCCTAGACAGTTCAGTGAGTTGTGTCATAAGTAAAGACGCATACACCCACATCCACTTTCTGAGACTCCGTAGACTCGTTCCAGCGAGGATTAAGCCATCCGACTCTACTCGACAGATCGGTCCGATTGCGATATTTCGGTTGTTCTTGGGAGGAGTATTGCGAGATCCCATTGTCAATTGCATCCAGAGCCTCGATAAACTCCTGCAGATGGTTGGAAAGATGCAAGCCACCTTGAGCGAGTGCATACCTTGTACATTTTTAACCACAATATGTCAACCTTCTTATCACTCGGTTCTAGCCCTATCGCACTGGCAACAACCTCCTTTCCAAAATGCCTTTATGGAGCTGTTAGTTACCTCGAGAAGAATGCAAAGAATCCATACTTGTAGACAAGACCTGCAGATGACAGTTTGGTGCTAAAGCCATGACCGAACACCTCAGTAAAACCACGTTGATGATGATCGAATCGGCGTTTGCTTTCATCGTATATAGCTCCTACATCAACTACTATGTCGCAATCATCGAGGGCAGCTGGGTCCCTGGTGCGTTTTAGGCCTTGATAATCGCTTGTGAAGGTGAGCACCGATGAAAAACTTGACATACTCACTTGCATCTTTATAGGTGTCTGTCTGATGCAGAAGAAAAACTGCCAGTGCTTCATCGCAATGGAAGGTGCCATTATGAGTGCCTATGGTCTATCCAGGCGGAAGAGATAAAGATACATCCTGCGAGTGATCAGACGAACCTTGACATCCATTCTCTGCTTTTTGGTAGCGGGTCCTGTGTGTGACATAAATGTCCTGCTGCTCAGCTTGCAATCCAGGCGAAATAGGTGAGCCAAAGTAATTGTCGACGAACGTACGCTAGAGATGACCTTGTTTACCAAGATCATAAAAAATGTCTCTGAGATGGCGAGTCCAAACACTGACGTGCTTACGCAAAATTAAGCGCTTAATCTTCGTTTCCATTTGATTATCAAAGTATATACATCAGCAGTGGTTATCGAAGCAGCACGCGACCAAGCCAGTTTCAGTAAGAAGTATGCATACGTACATGATTATAGCTTGTTCGTCCTGGCGCAGCTCGTAATATTGAAATCAAGCGAGCAGAAGAGTTACAGTACACTAATACGTAACTCGATTTCAGCACCATATAATCATCCCGTATAGAATTAGTCAAAAGACCAGGTCTCATCACAGTACGCTAGTACTGTACTCGGTCTAGATATAATAAAGTGTCAATGAACGGTAGGCATGCGAGGATATATGCGAAATATGCAAAAGTACAGTTCCATTAGCAAACCCTAAAAGCAAACTGGTTTGTCCATGTCCAATAAAGAGAGCTTGATGAGAGCTAGACGGAATATGCTAAGTAAGTATGCTTGACAGTGTGCTGGCGTCACATGCGGATTTATAAACATACGAACAGTGTACAGGTTTGAAACCGTTTTATCCTCTAAAACAAAACCAATGCTCCTCCAACGAAAAGACCGACAGCTCCGAGAATTTTTGCACCGCGCAAGGCTTGTGCGCCTGCAATATAGCCATCTGGAGGGCCGTATATTCCACCTGACGCTGATGCTCCTGGACTGGGGGCACCGTTGGGACCGCCATCCGCTCCAGCGATGGTAGACGCTGCAGTAGGTAGATTGCTAGAGGCGATTGATGTGGTGGTTCCGTTGTTGCTACCGCTAGTTATTGCTGAAGAAGAGTTGCCAGAGACAGAGACTGAGGCGGACGCTGTGGGAGCGGGGGTGATTGTGAACACCGTGATTTGTGTTATTGTGCTAGTTTGTCGATTCGAGCCGAGGGTCTCTTCCACAATGGTAGAAGTTGAGAGCTGAACACTTGATGACTGATGCTAGGGTGTGAATTTGACAGAAAAACAAGAAGTAAGTAAGTACGAACCTGAGCAAGTGAGAGCAGAGGTAAAGCCAGAAGAAAAGAAAGTAGATACATCGCTGAAGGGCGAGAGCGACGATGGTTGCAAAGCGGTGAGAGAAAGAGTCTGAGAGTCTGTCTAACAGGCCGCAGTACCTACTAGGTGAGAAGGGGGGGTTGAGAGGGGTCGGTTTTCATGTTCTTTGTTATAATGAGACCAAAAACGAAAAATCGCGATTTCCATCTTAGAATCGACCATCATCGATTCATCGATTGACCATTGATCATGTTCCCAATTCAATCGCATACCGTACATCTTGTCTTGCAATATATATCACCCCCCTCTGAGTTATCTCAACCCCTGCCACCTCATATATTGTCTAGATCACTGCTTCAGCGACACCATTTCCTTCAGGTCTTACCTGATAATCCTCTAGAATATCTATGTTGGCCTGGTCCTCAAAGTGCCCGTGCTATTGAGCTCCTCAATATCTATTCATCTCCCGGAGATCAGCCGGGCCAATATTACGTTCGGTACACCTCAGATTCAGAGCACACTTATGCTCATGTTCAGGTCGTCACTCATGAGCAGGGTGTCCGCCTCCTTTTTGAGTGGGATGACGAAGACGGATGGAAGTATCATGACACCCAGTTGATGCCTTTTCCACCTAATTCGCGCTCTGCGTTACATCCACCAGCAACTGCAGCGGAACAGGCGCGCGAACGTTTCCCGTCCGTGGCCCGTGGTATTCTGGATGAAGAAGATCGCTACTGGAACGCATACAATGCCCCGCTCCATGAATCATTCTCCGCTTTAGCACCTCGCAGTATATTTAAAGAGGCTTTGTCAGATGGAGCAGAAGATGCTTATTGGGCACGGTATTCATCAGTACAAGGTGGTTTTTCTCTTTATCCGAGCTTGGTATCTTTACCTTGCCTAACCTCTTTTCTATCCTAGGATCCGCTGATTCCACGGTGCCTTCTCCTCTACCGAACCACCGGAAACTAGAAGCTGCACTTCCGGCGTATTATACACAGCCAGAAGAGGCTATACCCATACCAGCTGATACTATACATTCTTTGCCGCTGCCAGACAGTAAGTTTAGGCCGCCATCGCCTACTGTATTGGCACATCTCCTTAATATAATCTCTCCACGCAAAGAAATACACGCACCCACGTCAAACGAATCAACTTTTGATCGTGATACCCCGTCACCACCCTCAACTTCGGATAATTCGGACCTTGAGACCCCTGCGTCCGGGAATCCGGGTCAATATGCCCACGTTACTCAACCCGTGAAAGTCACGTTACATGACATGTCATATTCTAACGGGCGGCATGCAGGGAACGGACACGCAGACGAAGAGGATGAATTTGCTGTGGAAGAGGACAAGGCAGTGACCGAAAGTATAAAGGGTATATACTACCTGTGGAAGGCGAGGAAGTCGAACCAACCAGACGAAGAGAGCAGTGACGCATTCCTACGAATAGTCCGAGCGGCCGTAATTCAGCCATGTGCATGATTGGTGGTTTAGTATTCTGGAGCTACATGCATTATTGACGGGGTACATGATGTACATCATTGCACTACCTCTAGAAAATTTATACAAGAACGTGGTGCGTATTTAAAACGAGTGTTTCAAGAAAGGGCATAGATGTCTATGACTCCAAAGACAATGACGCACAAGCTTGGAGAAGTGAACCAAGCTCGATCAATCCAAGATTCATTTGCGTGAGGAGTTGAGGGTTGTCGGGGCTAAAAGTAGGGAGGGAAGTTGCAGTGGATGAGGTTGTAGTTGGTAGGGGATTTGAGTTCATAGGTGTAGTTGTGGCTACGAGGGTACTGGTAGTTGTGAGGGTAGATATGGAAATACTTGACGAGGTGATAGTAGGTGGCATCCAGGTACTAGTGGAAGATTGCGTGGTCGTCGTAGATGGGGGAGGTGTGGACGAGGATGAAGTACTAGGAGTGCCATAAGTCCACGATCCAGATAATTCGCCAACGCTGGTTGGGGCGAAGAACTCAAAAAGACCTTGACTGAAGTCCAGTCCCCCGCAAGGACATCCAAGGCACTGTAAAATTATGTGTCAACTACACGCCCCGCAAAATAGTAATTGGCAAAAATACCTCATCCGTGATCTGGGCCTGCGTTGACTTGCCATTCACTATAATAGTTATCATTTGGAAGCAATGGCTACCTCCATTAAAATCCTTCGTTGGATGTAAGGTTTGGGTTATGCAGTCACAGGACGGTAGAGCTTACACACGAGCTCTGCGCAACGATCTGACTGGATGTCAAGCAATGATCAACAGTAACTAGAGGATAGAGGACATACAAAGTCGTTAGGACCATTGAAACCTCCACAGGCACCACTGGTTTTGCAATGAGCAAGGGTCTTCAATGGATTACAAGTCCTACTCACTTGCCATCCACAAAATAAGTAAATGTGTCTCTCTTCAAAATTTTCGTGTCCCTCGACTGATTGACAGAGATATCGAGGGCCCGAGGCTGGTCGTTACCACCTGGGGCGCGTATGTGCGACAACTTGCGTGAGCGTTGATGTGCGGACGACTGGACCCCACTAAAACCGAATACTTGGGAGGATAAAAACGAAAGGGCACACAAAGCGACAGACAGGTAATGAAAAGAGTGCATTTGATCAATGAATGTTTAGTTTATAACCGCAAAACACGAAAACATGAAGGTGGAAGAAAGTTAAGAGACGGCCTTGAAATTTACAAAGTCCCAGTGTTGACTAATTATTTGATCAAAGTCACACACTAAACTTAAAGCTTGTTGCAAATTTCAGGGACTTTAAAGCTTTATATTTTATCGATTTACATCAGAAGATGCTTGACATGCAGGATGTAACAGTAGCAAATCGACGAGATGAGGTAGTAAATACAATATAGTTTATCTGCATCAGGGGGTATGATACTTGTGAAGAGGTCATTAGATGGTTGGGTATATTCATTCATCAGATTCATCATCACCGCCGTCGTTCACAGGGATAGCTTCTTGGTTTGCCATTCGCTGGTGTGAACTGCTATCAGTTGTGGACTGATAAATGGAACTACAGAAGACATACCATGAACGCAAACTTGCATACGAGGAAACCTCCCTTGTTGAGCCCCTTTTCAATCCACGCCTACGAAATTAGTGACAGAAAACAATGGCTATTGAGCAAGGGACGCACCTTTTTGACAAGGTATAGGCCATCATAGCGGTACCTATGAACAGAGTTGGAATTAATAGAGAAGTTGGCGAAATATAAACGAAACAGACCCCTCTGACGGCGCGTACTTTGACCTGGCCTTCCCTTTGAAGCCCCGGATCACACGGACAGGTTTCTGGGTGTCAACAGATCTCTGTAAAGTATGCGTCAAAAAAAAATAATCGAAATCCATCTTCCCCATTTACCTGGAGAGCTGCGTTGTTTTTATCCTCAAAGCTCTGATCACTGCTTTGGGGAGCCGTTCGAAGCTTCTCGAAGATTAGCCTGATCACCGATCACACTAATTGGTGACTATACCTACATTCTTGGGTGCTTTCTTGGTTCCCTTCAAATCCCTACCGCCTGATACCGATGAGGACATCTCCGTTGCTCTGCCACAATACACGTACCAGAACCGGTGAATGTACTGGATTATTATGAGTTGCTATTCCTTGCACGCTTACATCACGACTCACAATGCATATCCGTCATCTACATCATCATCATATCCTCCTGAAAGTGCGATCGAGTATGCACCATGTGGACCTGGTGCAATACCCGAAACCCAAGGGCTATAAGATTGATTAGCTCGAGGGTGACTGGTCGAAAACAAGGGGGGAGTCTTACGCATGGACAGATGCGTTTGAACAATCTTCCCTGATACACCAAGTAAGTGAGCCAATATCGGTGGCAAAAATTCCCATGTCATCCTTACCTTGTTGCCCACCATGTCCCCACCTCTACGTCAGGTATGTGACCATACATATGACTACGCAAATTACATGGCTAGCTTTAAGAAAAGGAACAGCGCTACTGACGGATCATATGTTCTCTTTGATTTAAGCTGGCCGACTTTGAGCTTTTGAGACCGGTTGATTGAGACCGGTTCCGGGACCCCGCGGTCTTGTTCTTGCTTGTAGTCGACTGTCTTACCAGCAAGACGAGTGCTTCTTCGCGTGCTCCCTGGTTCATTACTAACATGTGCTATACGAGGAGCTTTCTTGGGTGGCTCTTCGAGCTCGTCGCTTTCGGGCAAGGGGGACTTCCGTTTCTTGGCTGCCACTTTGTTCCTCAACTTCTCTTTCGGCTCGCATTCGGGCCTGAGGGGACCGATTCCCAATTCTCTAAGGAGAGCTTGGTTGCGCGCAATATTCTGTTCTCGCTCTTCTGCGTAGGACATAGTGGTTGGCCGAACAGCGAAAGTGGGCGGAAGCAAATACGCTCATTGCAACTAGAATAAAATCGTGTCACCCACGTGACCGTGTTTCGTGTCAATACAGCTAAGCCACATGTAATAACATTAGATTTATAGACATACTACAATTCAGCGTAGTGGGATCTAGTAATCTACATATGAATTACCTAGTACCTTGTGGCACAAAGGAAGATATGCCGACGAAATTGCTGAGGTCGACTGGGCTCATCGGGGGAGTCGGTGTTCCATCTGTCTGCCCGCTGATATTGCTGCTCTGGGCCCTAGATGGAGGTCGTCCACTTATGCCTATGCGGTCATTCAGCGGAATATGCATCTCTCCTGCATATCATACATTAGGTCAATAGTGTAAGCGGTGAATGACATAGAAAGCTCACTCCCGATGAATTTGCATTTGCCTTGTTTCCTGTAGCTACATTTAGACCCTCTGGGGCAGTAGTGTCCAGAAGGGCAACTTTCGCCGAAGGGACAAGGTTGGTCTAAATATACAGAGCATTGAGTTGCCATCCGTGAAGAACAACCGCACGTGACGCACTCTTATTCAAGACGGGGCAAGGAGATTTCTTCGCATTGGCACGAAGCTCGGCGTAGTTGTCTGCTGTAAGAAAGTAGTCGTGGCCATAGGTGCATTTATCACCTTGCTTGCACACGGACAGATAGAAAAATGTACAGGGTCGTGGAGTTTCTGTGAAAAAAAAATCGACATCATACTCGATGGCCAATGATGAGCGACCTACGCTTGTTGAGTGGCTGGTCACAGCAAATAATCGTTATCAACATTGAATGGTATAAGCAACAAGGCCATACCAGAGAAGGATCGAGATATCTGCAGAATTGTGTGTTTGTAGAGATGACCGGACTTTGCGTTCCAACGAGGAAGGTTTTGGGATTTATCCTCTGTCTGTCATGTTCTTGAGGAGCGACACCTGTTGGAGGCGTCGACCTCCTGTGTGTATAAGACGAGGGAAGTTTCTTTGTCATGAAGACACCTCCAATATCGAGGTGGGGCAAATCGAAGTGTTGAAGCTCAGCGGCGAGAGTCTTGTATCCACGGAGTAGCACAATTTTTTCCAGGAAGCCCTCGTTTTCAAGGGTACTTAATGTGGAAGTGTATCCATTGTCGTGCCCACCTTGGATTGTATCAGCATCAGCCGAATAAAAATCGCCTTGAAAATTCACCTCCGAAGAATACACGTGAAGTCTGGGGAAAGCGGGTGAAAACACGAAGACATTCTACCGGAAAGTTAGAGGAAATTTCACAAAACTAAAGATTATCGCATCACCTTTAATCTTCGCATCTGCTGCTTCTTTTCCACCACCCACATCCACGATAGAGAATAACGGTGAAGCTGAGTTGAAACCCAGCACAAATGCCTCAAATTCTGAAGCACTGCATATACCGTTGTTCACCAGGGTGTCCATCAAGCCGGTTTTATTGCAGTACACAGTCAGCCAAACTTGTCCACGCCCGGAAGATCCGGCGTCAACATCGACCATATAGTCTGTTAACCCTTTAGTTAACAGCATGGCTGCTTGCCGGCCTCCTGTATGGCCTGACGCAAGTAAGTCTTGGGAGAAGATGTTGCCATCACCGTCAATGAGGCAGAGGAGAAGCGGGTTATCATCCTGCATACGACATCATTTTGTACCAAGTATTGAGGAATACATATGGAATGACCAACCTTTAATGAGCCAATGTTTTTCTCCAGCTTGAGCATTTGTTTTTGTAGATTGCATTTTTCATCTTCGGCAGCCTTGAAAGCCAGCTTCCACACCGATAGTTCTCGTTCCAGTTCGTCGACCCGAAGGCGTAGCGTTTGATTGTCAGTGAGTGTAAGACGAAAGAGGCCTTATGAGGGGTTAGTCTTCTCAGCCATGGGATGAAATACCACGGACTTGACTGTTCTTCAACCAGGCGCTCCCTTGGCATGAAATTAGTATAAATAGGTCTCTGTGACAGTAGAAGTCAAAGGATGTAGCCTCTTACCATCTCTGAAGGTCATTTAAGGTCGCGCATTCTTCCATAGCGTTGGCTCTGGGAGTGCTAACTACCTTTTTTTTGTCAATTGTCCTAAGAAGTGCAATGCAAGATGCTGCGCAGCATGAGAGATGTGCAGAGCAAGTTCCGAATATTATGCCAAGGAACAGGCCTGCAGGTAGGACGACGTAAAAGTCGGAGCATCAAAATCACTCATGGGGCTTTATGTAAATGTCAACTTGGTGGCGCCTCAATATATAATGTGTACAAGGTATAGGTCCGCTACAGCATTTACGAAAAATGTCCATGAATTAAATACAGAGGAACAGTGAGAGACAGCATCTTATTGCCAACATAAAGCACCATCTCTATTTGATGCGTTTGAGCTATTGTTCGAAGATCAGAAAAATGATATTGTGACGTGCAAAACATGACAACGCACCCTTTCAGTGTTCCTGAACACGTTGTTGTCCAAGGTAGTCGTCTTTTGTTCGATAGTAACAAGCCTCGAGTTTTGTTGATCGAGCTCCTGTCCCATAGCAGTACCCAGTGCTTTCAAGTTTTTGGTGATAGCCGAGATCTCGTTCAAGTTGTCGTCCAACTCATCTTCCATCTCGTCATCAGAAGCACCCGCCTCAAACTGATATCTCTTTCGCTGCTCCTTGCGCGCGGTCAGCTGTTCCTCAGTACGGAATCTACCCGACCCTCCAGATGTTAGACTTTCTTCATCTTGACGACCATATGTAGTGGCACGTCCCAAGCGGTTCTGGGTATCTCTGATGTCTTGCATAGCCTTTTCGCGATCTAGCCTTTCGTCTTCATACCGCTGCTGAATTTTCTCTTCCTGAGCGGCGCGTTTTGCATCCTTGTTCCAAGTAATGACAGGGCGGAAGATTGACCGATTAAGCTGCTTCAATTCACCGATCTGATCCTCTGCGCGCAAGGTGTGACCCTTTGAAACGTCAAGATGACGTTCGGTGTTGGCGAGTTTCTCTATCGTGAAACGATCAATGAAAATAAGACTCCGACTTCAATCGGATCTCACCAGATTGATCCCCGAGTCTTCCGATAGTGTTTCCAGCAGTCTCTTCGGCTTCCCGAGCAAGCCTAAGTGCATTCCTGGTAGAGTTGACGCTCTCCTGCTTCATGAATCTGGTTTGCTGTTTGATGCCCTCTACATCTTCTTCATTCTCCTCCCCAGGAGAGGGCTCTTTGCCTAGCGTAGGGCCATCGAAGTATCGGCCAGAGCCTGTCTTCCCCTGAGGATTAAATCCAGCGAACAATTCATTGCGGTTCCGATCTCCCTCAACATCAGGAGTTTTACCCGCAGTGGCATTATAAGCATCATAGTTGTCGTACGAATTCTGTGACTGAGTCCTGGTGCTCATGACATTATAAGGATCAGGCCCATCGCGGCTGGCAACGTAGGTACTGGCGGTGGACTTATAACTGGGGAGGGAAGACGTGCTTCGAGATGAAACCCGCGAACCATCTAGTGCAGAAATTGCTGGCTGAACAGGAGGAATCAAGTTTTTCTCCTTGCGCTTGAAGAATGACATTCCCTGAAATGTGAGGACAGTATTAATGGGCTCGGATGAAGGGAATCAGAGGCTGAGCGGAGGTGGCTAAATGACTACTGTACCGCCGTAACCAAAACCGTAACCAAATCATGTAAATTGCCGGCGCGGCACGTTCCGCTAGTTTAGGTGCATGCACTGTTTCCAACAGGCATGTTCCTTGCTTTCATCAACGCAGCGCCATAAAATACTGATCTAATTGAACAATCTTTCATTGACTCATCTTTCTACCTGACGAGTTGTTTTTGTAGCACTGTGCAATATAATAATTTTTATTCGTCTCCCGAAAGCAACATAATCCAGTCAAGAAAACACCTCGAATTCCGAAGGAACGACGACTGGGTTCAGGAAAACTAGTCTTGTCTGACTTCAGCTAATGGATATACCGAAAATTATAAAATTAGCTTGATTTTTTGGAGGTTTTTCCTGATTTCCTTTTGGCATACTTATGTACGCTTTTGTCGAGGGCATCTCGCGTTTTCCTCCTTGCCTTTCTTTCCTTTGCACGTAGTGCTCGCTTTTCCGCAGGCGTAAGCTCGCTACGAGCGCGGAGATCAGAAGGTGCTGTTTTAAAAACCTCTTCTGGAGCAAGCATAGAAGACACTGCTTTGCTGGTAGGAAGTGCTGATTCCAAGGTAGCTGCGGAAACATTGGAGACTGTCGATATAGTAGCTTTCGGCTGTCAGAATTTTAGCGTCATAGCTACACGATGATAGATTTCAAAACACGCACCGCTTTTGGAGTGTAATGCGCGTTGCAAAGTGCATCTAGCTTGCCACATATGCCATCCCAAAGTTTTGTAATTTCGTCATGCTCCTTTTTGAGCCGACCATCTCTGTCGTCACCTCCCGTACCACCGTTCTGCGTGGCGACGTACTCATCCTCGTAAATTTGAGCAAGTGACTGGGAAGACTTGGTGTCCTGGAGCTCAAAGAATCGCGACGGAAGGAAAGGCTTATCATCGACAGCGCGAATCCGCACAACATCGTCGAATCGGCCATCCTTTATGCGAGCTTTTATTCGCTCTTCCAGACCTTGAACCACAGTTTCAGTGATAATGGGCACCGCTTTCATTGTTCGTTCAAACTCTAGATCTTCTTGCAGCAAAGAGTCTTGAGGTCGAGATCTCGAGGTAGCTTCCCCCATCAACACCCAGTCCTTCTTAGCAACATTCTCCGCCTCGAGGTCCTTGATCTGTGCTTGCAGTGCTGCCATACGTTTTTCATAAGTGGTCATATCTGTAGCCAGCTTGTGAATGAATGATACCAACAAGAATACGACTGGCCTTACTGGAATCCGGTTCATCTTCCTCCGCAAATAGGTCATCCTTCAGTCTTTCAATGGTAGTGCGAACTTCGTCATCGTCATCGTCGTCTCCGTCTCCGTCTTCATACCCGTCTACAGATGACCCTTCAACCTCGGCGTCCATCATGACCTCGTCTAGATCTTCTGAGTACATGTTCAGTCCGCTCTCATCGTCGGAATCGTCGTCCTCCATTAAGCCAGCCACCGGTAGGCCCTTGCCCTTTGCCTTGATACTTTTCACCCTGACCTGCTCACTAAATCGCACTTTTGGCTTCGAGGAAGAAGCATTCATGATAGCTTTCGAGCGGGAACCCCTGGGAGCATCGAAGAAATCTTTGTAGAGTGGTTCTGCGTATCATTGTCAGTTACGCATGACAAAAAGAATACAATATTGTATACCTGTGCCGTCTTCCAAAGCATCGTCATTAGAGTCATGAACATCATCTATTGGCCTGAAGAGATCAATACTGTCATCCTCGTCGTCATCCTCGTCCGATTCTCGTCCTAGTTGACCACGGGAAACAGCATTTGCTTCAGCCTCTTCTGTTTCACGATTGAATGCGTCCAGACTGAAGAAATCGTCGTCAAGTTGTGAACTGGGTCTCTTTCCGACTGCACGTTTTACAGAGGGTTTTGCTTTGACGACGTCAAGAAGAGATGGATGATGATCTGAATCGTCCTCCTCATCTTCAGACGGTTCCTCACGAAGGTCAGTCATTTCTTCTGTCCCACCAGAGTCTTCTTCAGAATCATCCATGTGCTCTATTTCTTCAGATTCTTCGCTTTCTTCTGATGCCTCGTCGCTTTCCTGATCTTCCTGATCATCGGACATCCCGTCTGGCAATTCCATGTCGTCTTCAGTCTCGCCCTCTAGCAGCAGAAGATTACTGCAAAGAGGTGCAGCCCTAAGATCCAGTTGCTGCCAAATTTGATCTTCATTCATTTCTTCGATAAAAAGTGAGGGCAATGGTGTATTTTTTATAGTGACCTTCTTGGGGGATTCCAGGACAGGACTTGGACTCCTCTTGCGTTTGGCATTGGCACGAGTCTGTGATCTGGTCTGTGGTGCTTGAGATTGTTTGAGTGAAGACAGAAGGTTCTCGATATGAGGCAGAGAGACAGCTTCGGACTGCAAAGCTATAGACTACTCAGCCTAGCTGTATTATGTGCGGAATTGAATTGGGTTTGGTCTGCTCACCAAGATCGAATATGAATTTGGTTGCGCGGAGAGCTATGGCTTGTAGCTCAGCGGTAGCAATTGCCAATGATTCGGGCTTTTCTTGAATGAAAGACGAGAGATCATCAAGCTCTCTTGGTAGAATGACATTTGATTCGATTTCCATCGCATCTACTAGCAAACTGGCCAAGCCTGTCCACCAGAAATTGGTGAAATTTCTTGAATTCTCGTCTATTTGTAATTATTTGTTTATAGACGACTATCGTTGGACCAGAGTTGCAAAACAACTCATAGAATACATCGCAACACATTCGGACCTCCTACTCTTGGATATAAGACCTTTTATCATTGATCTATATAGTACCATATTTTGTTTTTTTTCAAAAATAAAACACGATGAATGCCTTCGGCATCAACTTTACCACCATAAGTCACCTATTTTCATGTAAAACAATCAGGGGAAGTGTAACTCTAAGCAATGAAATGTCTTCTATACTAATCCTCGCCTCCTCCGTATTTTTAAATTGAGAGTAGAGCAGGGTCGCCGTTGTTATCGACGATGCAATCACGATAGTCAGAGAATGTTACTCAAGCGTGACGATGCAATCACGACAGTCAGAGAATGTTACTCAAGCGTGACGATTGTAAGCGGAGTACTAATTCTAATTCCTCAACGCTACCAAGGATTTGAGTGCGCTGAGCGAGACAGTGTTATATGTTGTCGTAAACAATCTTCTAGAACCTCGGTCCGCGGCGGTCTCGACCTGGGTCTGCATTCGTTTCGCTCTGTTTCCGAGTTACACAACAAAAGGCGAATGTCTAGGCAACAATTTATAATTACGTTGCACTGAGCGCGATCTCTTTGTTCTTGCACGTTGTCCTACCGAAGCGACGCATGATACCTGCTACAGTACATAAGGTTGACCTCCAAACGATGGAAAAGTACGCTCCAGTCCTCTCTCTCATAGTCCTAGTTTCTTTCGCGCACGGTCTCGCGACATTCGAGCAGGCTCTCGCTTCATCCATTTTTTGAACCCGATACTTTTACGCAGTTGGTCCAACCATGTTAGCCGATATTTCAAAAGGCACTATCCTATACTTCACCCCTGTGCTCATGCTCACAGCATTCCTACTCTCATTGTTTTCGTACCTTGCCCCGACTGTCATGTTGCATAGCCAAGTCGCGCTGCTTACAGTCACACCTTCCTCTGCCTTGACGCAGCCCGGATCTAGCAAAGCAGTGGATGGTCCCAGCATGTTCCTTGGACCTTTAGGATCGTGCTCTCGACCAAATAATGCAGCTGGTCTGACGTGTATGCCATCTTCCATATCTCCCATCTATAGTAAGTTAAGACTGTCTGATTGCCAGTGTTAGTAATACTCACATGAAATCAAGACACTTCGGTGTTTACATCTAACACCCCCAGCTCCGTCATATCGGCCCCACCGGAAGCTGCACCAGCCTTCATCGCAATTTCCCTTGTATTGTCCGCGATTTTCTTCGTCATGTTTACAGCAATATCATTCCGTCACCTGATGGGCAAAGCTGGTGCTTTTTGGGAAAAACCCATGGTGCAGCGTATCTCCGCATGGATTGGGATGTTTGCGTTCTTGATTGGTATGCATTTACTTTGAAGTACACATTGCTGGGGCTGATCTGGATCTTTAGGTCTCGGATCTACTCTCATCATTTTTATGTGGTTTGGGAAGGCCGCCGATGACTTTAATCAAAGTATCCAGGGTCAAGGAAGCAATGGTCCCCAACTGATCGCCACTATTGGCAACGCATTCACGAGTGAGTGACCCTGCATTCGATTCTCAAGTTCAGTTCTAATAAAGTCTGGCAGTGATTTGGGTGGCATATGCATTCTTTTCCATTCCTGTCGTTGTTTCATTGGCTAAATTCCATGTCCTTGCTACGAAGTGATGATAAACGAGTTTATCCAATCTATACGGACATAGAATTCTTTCTTTCCGCTCTTCATCTAGGATGTATACTTATCCATAGTTGCTCACTATCGTTGTATCCATAATGGAAGTTGTTACCCGTGCCCTTGGTAAATTCATCTAGCTACAGGCGTGAACCAGCGGCTTGCAACCCAGATCAGCGCACGAGGTACATTTACTATTGCACTGTTGATATAGACCGGCCTTGAAATTGAAATTGAATAATCATCCATGAGTGAATGTTCAAGATTTGGTAATTAGGGATTTGTCCACTATATGGCCAAGTACTTCAGCAAGACCGGGACGTCTACGAGTCAAACAATTGTCATACGTTGTAAGTATAGAATCACGTTAGATTTACCACGCGCACGCAGTTTCCATTTACATAACTCAATAGACAGAATGGAGGTATCGTTTCGAACTCTACAGAATCAACCAACTCGGATTTTTCTTGCAGCTTGGTAGTTGTGTCAGATTCAGGCTCATGGTCGCCTCACACACGTTCCTTTTACTATCATTGTTTCGTGTGGTCTGCAGTTACGCTGCGGACTTTCACAAGCTTCACACTCCAGACCGCATCAGCATTGCTGCCGCTCACCACTGTGATAGAGGTCAATATGATGAAGTTCCGAGGTACAGTTGAACCCAAAATATCATGTTTAACTGCCGGATAAGTGTTTAACCATCGTCATGTCCTCTCTTCCAACAGCTCAGTTGCGCCCAGTATTGGCACATCACCTGTATCATCTCCCATACGGGCTGTTGGCACCAACATCACGCAGGACATGAACACCATTCATCAGCGCAGGCTGGTAACAATTGCAGAGGAAATAACTCTAAACCCTGATAATATCACATCCTGGTTAGTCGTTATTTTGTATGCAACACCTGGCTACAATCATATTGCAGGATTGCAGATCTGGGAGCCAATGGCCAGTGGCCTAGTTCTGAAGTGGACTACACTACCGGATGTGATGCACAAAGATCCAATTGGCCTGCTCAAATGCACTGGCAACGCATCAGTGAGGATCTACGTTGAACCAAGAATTGACACATTGACTGTCGCTTGACAGGTACCATGGCCGCTGCTTGGCACGGAGGTCTTAGCGGGGGGCAGCAATACGTCAATGATTCCAAGACCTTGGCCGCCATATCACTTGCTATGGACTATTGGTTCGCTAATGATTTCACCAACCCCGCATGTCTAGATTATGGAGGCACTCCAACCTGCCCTTGTGGCACGCCGGGATTTTGGAACACGAATTGGTTCTCCAATGTAGAGTCGCAGCTATTTTTTTAATCGTATCGTTTTTTTCTGACAGTTGGTTTAGGTTATCTTGATACCCGAATTGGTGTCACAATCCTGCCTCCTGCTGAACGACACATTGTCATATACTCAGCTTGGCAATTGTACTCACATCACCCTCCGCGCATATGGCACGTTCGACCACTATGTCAATGGTATAGGTTATATCACTGGTGCAAATGCATTAGATGTTGCAAAAATTGGGATCGATCAAAGTCTTCTGGTTGTCAACGTCTCCTTGATCATAGATGCGTTCACGAGGATTCATGACACTGTGGTTATTGAACAGCCTGTCCAATCTGATGGGGTAAAGCAATCATTGTTCTGTTGTTAGCGAACTCATAATTAGTTGGCAACCAGATTCGTCCCGACGGATCTTTCGGTCAACACCTTGGGATCATCTATAACGGCAATTATGGAAAAGATTTGTATGTTCTCTCTGCACTTAGGAAGTATTCACCATCTGAGTCACGCCAGTTCAAATGACGTTCTGGATCTGGAAATTGAGGCTGCAGGAACGCAATTTGCTGCTAATGCAACTTCCAAGACTGCACTCGAAACTCTATTTGACGGAAATCGATGGATGATCTTCCGTAATGTCCAGACCAATGTTTGTCAACGATTTACTGCTATGTTATTTATGACTGATTATCTTGCAGGTATCGCATTGGGATTTTGTGAGTCAGCGGTCTTGCGGTTCAATGTTATCTGACACTGCCCAGAGCGTCTTAGGTCGTTTCATTAGTTTCCCTGTAATTGACAATCAGTGAGGTTATTTCGACGCTTTGTTTGCTATATTTTTGTTGATGTCGTTTTGTTTCAGGGCTACAGGTAGCATCAATATGAATATTTCAGAGGTTCAGCAACTCGGAGAGGAATGGAACTCTACTGTTCTCCTCGAATTTTCTTCGACCGTATCTGCCAATGCAGCCGATGCAAATGTGGGCGAGATCCGCGGGAATCTTATGTTCTTTGCCAATGACTACATGGTGAGTTCTTTTTTTCATCCGCTTTGTCCTGTTAACCTACGCCCTTAAGGTAACTCGCGGTCCAGGCTACGTGACCACAGTGAGAATGTATTCCAACAGGACAGTAAACACAGAGTGTCTCAACTCTCAAAACGTAAGGTGTCGCCTCATACGACACGTGAACAGTACTAACAACATATCAGCCTTTCGGCTTCCATCTCTCGGATGGCACTGTTTACACTTACCTTCAAGGCAATGAATACGAAGATGTCGCTGCTGCCTGGGACTGGAACCTTATTCCTGGAACTACCGTGGACTATAATGCTACAGTGCTCGACTGTAACCATACTTCATATACCGGTCAAGAAGCCTTTGTCGGTGGCGTCTCGGACGGTCGAATTGGTGCCGCAGCAATGCGCTATACCAACCCAGAGAGTGGCTCGATATCCTGGCAAAAGACATGGTTTTTCCTGGAGAGCGACGTTCAGCATGTCATGATTGCCAACATTTCGTCTGCCACTGCAGCCCCCGTATTTTCAGTTCTTGATCAACGACGCTTCGCAGGCGGTGTTTGGGTGAATGGAGCAGGAACTTTTGGTGGCAACTACACAAATCCGCAAACCATGTGGCATGGACAAGTTGGCTACGAGTTTCCAGCTGCTAATGGTACATATGGGCTCTCCGTTGAATGGGGTAACCGCACGGGTGCTTGGTCAAGCATTGGATCGTCCACGCAGCCTCCTGAGACGGTCGAACTCTTCGCTGCATGGCTCTATCATAACAACCTATCCGCCCCTGCCTCCTATACATCTTATCCTGCGGTTGATTACGGTACCTTCACGCTCAAGCGAGCGGCCACGCAGCTGCAAGAAATTGAGAATAGCGCAAGTATTAGCGCGTTGCTCGATAAAGTTCATCGAACGGTAACAGCAGTATTTTGGAGCCCTACTGGTGGTTCTTTCACCTTCCAGCTGGATGGCTACGCACGAATTACCGTCACAACCAGTGCAAACGCCGCCTTTCTCTATTGTGTAGAATCTGGCACTGTGACAGTCTCGGATCCATCGCAGACACTTTCTGACCTCAGCGTAAAAATGACTGCTGGAGATGGAGTTAAACCAGAAGGATGGAGTTTCCAAAACACACTCATTATATATTTCACACTACCTAGCAGTGGTTCGGCAGGAAGTAGCGTGACCCACGTATTAGGGCAGTAGCATATCGTTCATCAGACGGGATTTTTACAATACTAGCCATGCAAATGTTAATGTATTGCAACGGTGGAGTACATATTTTTGTGGATGCGGGATAAACAAAGACGAGATCAGAAAGTGGGTTGCTCGCCATATGCCTCCTGTTGGTAAGCTGGCTCCTGTGCATAGGCAGCAGCAGGTTCCTCCGCGGCTGGGGGTGGAGCGGAAACAATGGCAGGCTCTCTTGATTCTGAGGAAGGTTCCGAAACAATCTTGTCGAGAGGCGGCTCGAGAATCTGGACAGAGTCGGGAAGGGGCTTGCGAGGGCCCAATTGGCCTTCAGGGTCATAGCCTTTCATGCTGTCGTATAGTGAGCTATATGTCTTTGAATATATCAATCAGCTTACATTTTAACTTTGATACCGAGGACACCCTGGCGAAGCAGAACGTGTCTCACGGCGTAGTCAACGAAGTCTCGCGAGGGCTGACCGGAGTGGATCATGAAACCATCGGTGAACTTCATTGACTTGGCACGAGCAGCACGAAGTTTGCCAGAAACAACTACCTCGCAACCCTTTGCACCAGATTCCATGACGAAGCGAAGGACACCGTAGCATGCCCTGGAGACATGATCAGAAACGACTCATTGTGATGGGTGGAAACACGGACCTGCGGACAGCAAGACCACCAAGGAGCTTGTATCTCAAACTCTCACATTGAGCAATAGCAGAAAGACCGCGGTATTGTACTTTCTCAGCGTAAAGCTCAAGAGAGTTTTCGGGGAACTTGAAACGCTTCTGGACGAGTGCAGTCAACTCCCTGATGCGGCGGCCCTTCTCACCAAGGACCTCTTGGGTGTGTGTTGCACGGATAATAATCTGAAAGTCATGCATTTGCAAGTTGGCAAGGCTGTTCAGCTCACACTAGCGTACCTCGGTGCGGGCGTGAGTGACACGGACATCACATCCAGAGTAACCCTCCTCGGCGAGTTCGCGAGTGAAGAATTCATTGAGTTCAGCACGGAATACACCGTCAGCTACGAACTTGCGCTTTTTGCTGATTTGAGCGGACATATTTGGAACGGGAGAATGTCTGCAAAGACAGATAGATAAGACATTGTCATCATCCAAATCCCAGAGTTGTCATCCATCTCATCGATGCCATGACCAGCCCCGATCTTCTGCGATACCACGCAAACAGGATCTGGACATACTGACTGCAAGAAATTGGACGAACCTTGATGAAATGTAGCCTTCGGCGCCGTATGCGTTGACGTGCTGCTCGTTGCGGCGGGTATTGCTTGCCGAATAATATTGAATCGCCGCCTAAAACGGATTTGATAAATTGTGCTGAAAATACGACTGCAATTTTTAAACTTTCCTGGGACAGTACAGATAGTGGTGAGTGATTTTTCAACGTCTCGAATTCTTCCCTTTCACATAAAACTTCAATTAAATGACGAGCGTTGTATATCAACCACCACTGGCACCTCTTAGTCGACTTGATGCACGCGAGCCTGTAACACGGCGGACGTGTATCACTGACATCAATGACTTTCTGATTATAATTCCTGTGTTTTGGTTCCATCGATTCGAGCTTTTAACTGATAATTCTCCTGTCAGGCCGGGCCCCCACTATTTGACAGAACCATACACGTATTGATTGATTGTGTCTGTACATAGTCATATGAATGCGCATGACCTCTTTCATCCACACATCTGACCCTAAAGCCAATCATTCTTACCGCTTTAACAGCCTTATCTCGCTGTTAATATTAGCTACGGACTTCCTTTATCCGTCAGCTGTATGTTTTATCTACTGTGAAGTGTTTGAACTTCGTCTCATCCCTGACTTACTATCAATATGCCGCATTGGACTGCTCTAGCCGCAGAGAAGAAACAGAGGCAGCTCAAGTCCATTCCACAAGAGTGGCTTGTGACTCCGCCTTCACCCTCTACTCTGGATGTGACCGGTTTTCCAGAGTCGTGTGGCCTTCTGAATGCCCGAGAAATTGAGATCACCAATACTTTGGTGGACGTTTTATTGAAGAAACTTGCAAGTGCGGAATGGTCAGCTGTAGAAGTGACCACCGCATTCTCCAAGAGGGCCATTGTTGCCCATCAGCTTGTAAGCCGGGTTGTCAGGCATTTGTTCGATGGTGTGGTATTAACTAGCTCGGGAGGTCAATTGTTTGACGGAAATCTTCATCGATCGTGCACTGGCTCGAGCGGCTGAACTCGATGATTACTTGAAGAACACAGGGAAGGTTGTTGGACCCCTTCACGGGCTGCCCATCTCGCTAAAGGACCAACTGTGCATCAAAGGACTAGAAACCACCATGGGTAAGTCTAATCCTGGCCTAGACCTAACGCCTTGTGATTCACTGGGTTTAGGTTATGTCTCGTGGATCGGGCAGTATGCAGACAAAAATGCAGTGTTGGTCGATATTCTGATTGAGTGCGGAGCCGTGCCATTCGTCCGCACCAACATTCCGCAGACACTTATGGTGAGCGCACCCTGAAAACGAATCCTACTTGTGTATGTGCTAAAAGTATCTTCAGTGGACAGAATCCTTCAATAACGTCTTCGGCCGGACAACTAACCCATACAACGTCTCCCTGACCCCAGGTGGGTCATCAGGAGGAGAGGGTGCATTGATTGCCCTAAAAGGAAGCCCATTGGGAGTCGGTTCTGATATCGGAGGGTATGTCAATAATTTGGAAGTGTCATTGGTAGTAGCCTTCTGACGGCCTTCTAATAGCTCTATTCGTATCCCCTCTGCATTCTGCGGGATATACGGCCTGAGGCCGTCATACGGGCGTGTACCGTACTGTGGTGCTCGCAACTCACTCGAGGGCGAAGACTCAATTCTTTCCGTGTTCGGTCCTATGACAAACAGTCCCTGCGGGCTCAAAGTTTTCATGAAAGCTGTCGTTAACTCTAAACCGTGGCTCCAGGACCCTCTTGCGGTTCGGAAGAAATGGGACGAAGATGAATACGAACTCGCGGACCATGGGTCTGGCAAGAATTTGTGCTTTGCGGTCATGTGGGACGATGGCGTTGTTATTCCCCACCCACCTATCAGGAGGTCTCTGGAAATCACCAAAGCGGCTCTCCAGAAGGCTGGTCACAAAGGTTTTTCTTATTCAATCAGTCTGAACTGTACTCATTGAGTGGCAGTTGTTGACTGGAAACCCATCAAACACAGATTGCTTGGGGAGGTGGCGGTAAGCAGACGTGCTTTTCACTCTGCCTAGCTATTGACCTATTAGCTCCGTGCAGCGGGACATCTGGAACGCCGGTTCTGCCGAGGACTACATGATCACGACCTCCAGCACAGGGGAGCCGGTAATCTCCACGATGGAGCTGGACGATGCACATGCTACAGCGGCATCCTTCCGTCCGCAAAATAGTGGTATCACCGCATACCAGCTCTGGCAAGTGCAGAAGCTGCGTCAGAATATACGGAAAGAATACATAGACCACTGGAACGCAACTGCCTCTGAGACTGGGACAGGACGGGCTGTCGATGCTATCATTTGTCCAGCCGCACCGTTTGCTGCAACTCCCCATGGGAAGAACAGGTGAGTGTGTAATTTCAGAGTGTCGAACTCTCAATGAGACGATGCACAGGTATGCCAACTATACTACCGTTTGGAATGCGCTCGACTATCCCGCTGCGATTTTCCCTGTGACTACTGTCGACCCCACTCTTGATGGGAAGAAACCTCCTCATAGTTTCTATGACGACTTCGATAAGGACATTTACGAAATGTGTAAGTAGTGCCAGCACTGAACGACCGTTCAGTTGATCGGCAATTTTCTGACACCAATAATCATTTCAGATGACCCAGAGAAATTCAAGAACGCTCCTGTTTCTTTGCAACTTGTCGGTCGGACTCTGGAGGAGGAGGCGGTTATAAAAATGACAGAAATTGTAGATGCGGCGCTGGCAGCGGCCAAATAAGCTCGAGATATACTTTTTGACTCGCTTATGGAACAGTGTTTCTACCACAACAGTAAGCCGTGTGAAGCCTATGGGCTAGCCCACAGTCAGTGGCAGTGTTCTAGTAATGGTGAAATACCTGAAATAGAAGGTGGCTCCCATCTGCCGTAGATCAGTCTTATTGATACAATAAGTCTTGCAGGGCCACATCCATGGCAGGGCCCGCTACCTCCATGGTTCGATCCTTACCTTTTTCTAATTGATTAATATAATTACTGAGCTTGCAGTGCAAAGCACTGAGACTGTCATTGTCATACTCCACTAAATGAATGTGCAGAAGGTGTTGCAATGGTTTCATGGTCATTTGCGGTCCGACAATTTTGAGCAAGTGGCATTGCAACTCCTGTTTTTCCAATCGCACATCTTTCGGCAAAAACACACTCTCATTGCACACATGAAGACAACCTTTATTAAATACATGACCAGACATACAGCTACCATCAGTCAAATGTGACATCAACTTCTGCTGTATAACATTACATGACAGACCATCATCATCCTCAAACCCATGTGCTGATGAGAAATCAACCAAACGTTCATGAGATAAACTCTCAAAACCGACAAACAAATTTTGAAGAAAATTAGCTCCATCCAAACCTCAACAATATTTTGTTAATGTGCTCAACACTTGACAAGCATGTGAATCAGCATGAACAGACTGTAAGAATCAGAAGTGCACCAAAATTATCCACTTGCACAATGGAAGCCTCACTTCAGGTCGACTGTGCAATATATCATGGCAAAAAGCATACCAATTGCATCCTAAAACAACCATGGCCTGCAATTTGTCACCAAGAACAAATGGAAAATCAGTACAGAACCAAACATCGCCTACATCCAATGTCACGAGTACTTGAAGAGTTGAAACACACCCTCTGAAGCATGAACAAGAAAGAAGTCAAAACAGACGAGGAAAGTGAGCATTTGAAGATAGATCTCATACCACAGAAACATTTACGCCTTCAATCGTCAATGACATACTTGATGTGGCAGATGAGATCCAAAAAAAACATCAGACATAGACATGGCCTCTGACTCTGAGACCAACCCAAAAAATGAGGTGTTGTCTTCTTAGATAGATGATCTATAGATGAACACCTACAAAATCAAATATCTCCATGGTCAGCGATTCAGACAAATACCAATGACTGATAACGTGGTTGTTTGTGGGTGGCCTGTCAGTATATCCAAGCTACGGTCAGACAAAGGTACTCTACGATATCAGTCTAGAAACACTAGTCAACCCAGTGTTATGGTGTTAACTAAAAGAAACAAAGAAACAGAAACAAAACTAATACTAAGCACAATCACTGGTGCTAAACAGAAATGAGAACTAAGACTAAGCATGATCAATGGTGCTATATTCTAAACTTACTATGAAACAATTGTGCGAAGATGTATTGGTCACTCCCACAGTGCAAATAGGTAGGATCAAAGGTCAAGACTTGTCAAAAGCTTCCGTAGAACTCTTAGCCTAATATTGAATCTGCTGCCAAGGAACTCATGATGAGTATTAAACAGAATCAGAAACAGACATTCTTGGATTTCAATACCAAGTCCCCTATTCAATAGCTAAAGCCTATCTGACAAATGACAATCCTGGCTCAGTATACTACTCAGATGTGTGAGGTCAAGCGGACAATAATCAACTCCTGAAGTCTCCCCACTAAGCTACTCTGAGCCTTTAGCAGACGTAGAGACAACACGAAGAATCAGAGATAAGGCTTGAATGTATTCGCTACAATCAATAGTATGTTAGTATCAGCAGCAATAAAAACACTCAGAATATATTTGCTAGAATCTATAATGTGTTAGTGACATGACAATAAATGAGCACTCAGACTGTTAGCCTTCAATGAGTAGAGAGAGTGAAACAGATCCTGAGCTAAAGAAATAGATCCCAAGCCTAGAGAAAAAGAGATAAAGGAAATAGATCCCAAGCCCTAGAGAAACTGAGATAGAGAGATAGAGACAGAGATCTGCGCACACAAACACAAACACTCAGAAAAACAAGAGATTTCTCAAAACAAATAAGCCAGGCCTTGCAGGTTGTTGAGCACAGTGAGCTCAATGGCTTCTACTGTCTCATCAATGTACCTGACAATGTTGAACAACTCTTCGTGGTTGTTGCTGATGCTGATCACACACAAACCTCACTCGCAATTTTATTAAGGTGATTCTGAGGAATCTGATTGATTACATTTCAGGCCAAAACGGAGGTCCTTATATAGACAAATCTACGTGGCTATGCTAATTTACTCCCGCGTACCCAGGTACATCAATTTTCATTCTCTCACGTATCTAGATATACTGCATTATTTGTCATAGATTATAATACCCATGTGAATTGTATGTAGGTGAACATGATTTGTCAGGCTTAGTCATAGATCAGCTGACTGTGGTAAGAGAACATGGTTTACATAATGTGTTGAAACTTGTTTGTATTTGGTGTTATTTAGAGATGTAGCATATGTCATAAAGCAAAACCGGGTAACACATGTATTTAAAGTTTCCTGGAAGTTCCCACAAACAAACATATGTGGGAAATATTTTTCATGGAAACTTCAGATGCGTGAGAATCTAGCCGAGTCATCTTTGAGTCAAATAACACAAAATTCATTCTATGTAAAATTCCCAAAAATATTCACTAACACCGCATGGTCATGCACCGGACCAGTTTGGTGCAGGTCAGCGTGTGAAAAGAGCACCCGATATATCACTGCAATTTGCAAAATACAATATCCCTGTTATTGAGCAAATTCCACATCCACAAATACCCAGCTACCTAAAGGTAGCGGGAATATCAATGTGTGATATCACCTCCATGCAACATCAAGTCATTGAGTTGTGTCCTACCCACTCCCAGCTTTGAGAATGAGCAACAAAAAGCCCAAAGACTGGTGGTGGGGACAATTTGACACCCACCCAGATTTTCAGAAGAGACACCTTGTGGCCTATGTGTCATGAACTCTGCTGACTCTTGATTCAGTTTCCTTTTTGTAGTTTACCAATACTTAAGATACAGCTCATGCACAAACCACCAACATCACATGTTAAAGAGTGACTATAGCATGATTTTGTGGTGCGTGTCTTGCAATGAGAACTGAAAATAGGAGGAGTGCCACTCTCAGCACTTGAGCTTGAGAGTGTTCACTAAGAGGATCAATTGACAAGGCTGAGCAGACCAAGCTGAAAAGCTTGGGAAGCACTAGCGCTAAGGTACAAATTTCCTTTAGTCCATTAGCATTCTATACTCAAATTTGTACCTTAGTGCAGCTTAGTGATGTTTCAGCCTGGCTTGGCTCAAAAGCTGTGGCTTTGGCCTGGTTTCAGATGGCTTGGGCTTGCAAAAATTTCAGGCCGGTCCAAAGCCACCAGTGACAGCTGGCTGACTTTAACTCGGTGTAGAGATTCGCACTATTGCGGGTCTGCAACACGTTATACTTCAGTGCATACCACCTGGGTTCACAGCACCAACTCACAGCATCATTCCCTAGCCTTTTCCCAGCTATTTCCATATCGGGCGACACTTTCCTGTGTGCGCGACCCTCACACATTGCTCGCTTTCCCATGCTTTCATTGCCCTATCATCCAGGAGCATCCACCCACTGTCCAGCAAGTCTCCCTGGTATGTATTTTCGCTTTTATTCAATATGGCACCATGTCAGAAATTTACTAAAGTGGTTGCAATGATGTGATATTGACACACTGTTTGCATGCCATTGAAATCAATTGAAATGCCTCCTGAAATGATAAGGTAATCTAATGGCTGAGTTTCAATATATTGTAAGTCCTTTGTAACGTGCTTGGGCACATAGATCATCACTTGTTATCAGCGCCTGCAGCACACTCTTTGCGTTCTCGCGCATTCCTTGCTCTATACCCCCACCTCAACTATCTTTGTATACAGCTGTACAATACTGTCAACTACATGGGTCCAGAGCACTCAAAGCACTGTAACTTATGTGACCAGGATATCAAGCCACGAGGATGGACCACCCACTGAAAATCTTGTGAGACGAAGGCAGCCAAAAGACAATGGGATCAGGTGATTGTAGATGCGATTTGGAAGGAGAAAGGTGCGTCTGTTATATCTTTGCCTTGATGTATTGTCGAAGCTGATGTTTAATTGTATCAAAATACAGCATCAGATTCATCATCGAGACTCAACAAACCTCAATCAGCCATTTGTATCCCTGTACCAGGTATGTAGTAGCATTTTATTTTTGTTTTGCTATCTACAGCACTCACAAACTCACAGTTGAAACACAAAATCACGCAGAATTCCTCGATGTGGACTTCAATTATGATGATCCAGTGATTGGTCCAGGTGAGTTGTCGACACTTAATTGTTTTCGTTGATCTCACTAACACTTGGGCCGTGTACCCTATTCAATACAGGCCCTTCTACACTCAATGAACCAGAAGTCAAGGCTGCAGTCCCCACCTTCAATCAAGATGACATCAAGATCGAGTATCATCCAAGTAGTGGCATGGAGGCCAAGGTATACAGCTTCGATAACTTTGAGTGTTGTGCCGCAGACTTCCTGGTCCCTCCACCTGACGGCCAACCTTGGAGTCCATTTAACTCTCGGCTCGAGTTTGAAATTGCTGAGATCATGCTCGAGGTTGGGTTCAACAATCAACAAACTGATCGTCTTATCAAGCTATGTCTATGCTTCGCAATCCCTGGCTCTTTCCTCACTTCACATTTGATGCACACCACTGTAGAAAGCTGATTTCCGCTGGGCTCAGCAGAAATCGTACTACCTAGACAACAAATATTTAGGTAGATCTTAGCACAACCTAGTCTGCTATACTTGCAGAGCAAGTGCATTCGATCCTATGGGGGTAGCTGTTTGGTATTAGTTTCGATAGTTAGTTATCAGTAATAGGAAGATAATCTGAAGCTAAGAACTACTTGTCCGAAGGGAAACTGTCGGGTCCGAAAATATCGGAGTCGGGTTGGGCGTCGGACAGTGAAGGAATGTGTCGGAAGTATGTCGGAATGTTTCGGAGGAAAAGAGTGGATAGATATTTCGCAATACAATTAAGTACTACTAATATCCAATGACTTCCATCCTACTACTGAGTAGGGAAAAGTAAGTAATGCAATAGGTAGGAAGTACTAGATATTAAATAGTGACTATGTAGAAATTCGGACTGCTATAGGCGAGAGTAGTAGCAATATTTCGGGTTCGAAATCCTATGTAATAGGACATGTGGTACTGCGGACCATGAGAAAACATGTAATAACACTGTATACAATGCTTAGCAAGTCAAAAGGAGTAAATGTGCACCTAGTGGGGATAGATGCGACTGGACAGGACATAGGGAGGACTGGTCCGATGCATGGGAATGTCGGGTTGGGATCGGACATGCGTCGGACTGTCAGAAAGTGCGTCGGGTCGGGATCGGACTGTTGGACTCGGGTCAGGGTAGTCGGAAGTGCGTCGGACAAATACTGTTTGACATCAGTATCAAAATAGCTGGTTCTGAGCCCAGCACCGCAACCATTGTTACACCGCCTCTCGAAGTTTGATGGTAACACATTTGTTTCTTTTGTTGATGAGCCTTTCACTGCATGAGATATTTGGGATGTCCAAGTATGTGATGATACTTCGTAGTTTCTATTGTGCCCTTATTTTTTTGTATTACTTGTAGTCGCAACTCCCACCAGGTGGGAAGCCTTTGGCATATATACTCTATGCGGATAAGACAAAACTCTCCTCCTTCAGTACCGCAAAAGATTACCCTGTGTATGCTTGTTTAGCAAATTTACCGACTGCAATTCGAAACGGGCGAGGTGAAGGCGGTGGGTATGTGGTAGGATGGCTGCCAATTGTATGATTGTCTTTAGTGACTCGCTGTTAGTGCTGATGCAGTTAAAATAGGTTAAGGACAAAAAATTGCACTCCGGAAAGCCCAGCTGGGTAGACTTCAAAAACACTGTCTGGCACACGTCATTTGCCAGGATTATTTCCTCGTTAGCGTCAAAATCGCAAACGGACCAGTGGGTCAAATGTCTAGACGGTGTCACACACTGGTTCTTTCTCTGCATCCTCATTCTATCAGCGGATTTCGAAGAACGGTGAGTATTTATTTAGTCATTACAGTTGAATTGTTTTTTCTAATTGCTTAATGGTACCATTACAAGATCTGTTGTGTCACTTACTCGAGGGATAATGAGTCTTTGGCCATGCCCCATTTGTCTAGTTCCTCGCAACGACCTGTGGGATACTTCAAAATCATATCGTTGGCGAACATCAAAAGAGTCGCAAGCAGTCATAAATGCTGCACGTGCGAAAGAAACCTTTGAAGAAAGAGAGGAACTCCTGAAAGAACAAGCACTTTGTTTAATTGAGGTGAGCAAATATTTCTGCATGTCAATATCAAAGATGTCAATGATTCATTGTCTTATTAGAATGCATTCTGGGCAGTAGCATTCACCTGCATGCATCGAGCATTGTCACATGACTGTTGTCATTTCAATCACGGCGGACTCTGGTCATGCCATCTCTGGGTTGAACTGCAGAAATATGTTGTAACTCTCGGAAGGGCACAAGTATTGCAAGTTGACAATCGGTTTGTTCTTTTTGACTTGTCCTTTATCTGATGCTCAATATTGATGTGTTAGATTCAAAGATTTTCCACACTGGCGAAATCTCAGGCACCCAAACCAGGTCATTGGTGTCACATTTACAGACAGCTCCATTCACGAGGATATTTCTAAGGTTTGTAAACTCATGTGGTTGCCCTGGCCACTAACTTTTTCTCTTTCAGATGATAATTTATGCCACGCATGATGTCTTGACTGAGACTGATTCTCTGCTCGGTTATTTTCTCTTATGGTGTGTATGCCTTTACCTCGAGATGGATATGTACGCTGCTCTGGAGGTTCACATGGCCAATACAATCGAGGAGGGGAGACATACGGTTCAAGCGTTCACAGCACTCATGAAAGTATGTACATTGTAGTTAGTTGATAACCCCTACCTTGACACATCAGCAGCAATACATGACACAAACCGCCGATGACAATGTGAAGAATTGGAACTTTCCCAAACTGCACATGACAATACATATATTCGATGACATCCAGGCTAAAGGTGCCACATGCAACTACAACACCAAACCGAACAAGCAAATGCACAGGCCCTTGAAGGATTGGTACCTGAACCGGACTAACTTCAAAAATGTTGCGGAGCAGGTAAGCATCAATGACATTTGTGATTCCCTACTAAAATCTTGTGCTATTTTATTTACATAATAATCAGATCCTTTGCATTGACCATTGGTTACTTGTAGCTGATGACATTGGTCGATGTATTTCAGACTTTGACAAATATTTGCAGCAGAAATCAGACTCGGATGGTGAGGAAGATGATGCATTGGATGATAAAAACACTGACATTGGTCCAGGCGCAGATAGTATCAGTACTTTAGCGTCACAACATGTGAGAATGGGATCTCGACAAGCACCACAGACCTTCTGTTCCATCGAGAATGCGCACAAGACCCAAGTTGAATTCACCAACTTCCGCATCAAGTTGAATGCATTCTTAAATACTTTTCTACCCGCCTGCAATATTCTGCTGCCAAATGGAAGAAGAATCCACTTACAATCAGATGATACTGTAGGTGAATTCAATCCAGCCTTGTGTTATTACTATACTGATTTGAAACAGGTTACCGAATATTGATTCTTATGTGTCAACTATGAATCCCTGGTAGACTGGAAACTATATACCGACTATCTTCGGTGTAACCCTCGGTTCTTCAACATGCCGCATTTTGACTGGGTCTTCATCCGGACACAGAACAGCGTCATCCTTGGATGCTTAGTATTCCTTTTTCAATGCGCCATTGGGAATGACATACTTTCCCTTGCTCTCATCCATCCCTTTGACACTCCGACAGGGCCATGACCTCGACAGGACAAGCAACTTAACCTTTTGAGAGTTCATGCACAACTGCACGCAAAGGCCGAGTTCTTCTCGGTACAATCGATCATTTGTGGGGCCCTCCTAGTACAGGATTCAGGTGGAAACCCCCTTAATTACTTTGTTGTTGACACCATTGACACAGACATGTTTCTTCGTGTAAGGGAGATGCATCAGCAGGCAGGTCATCCAGTGCGCATCTGACCAATTCCACTTTCAGGTAAGTCTTTCGTCTCTTTGACCTCAAGGCGCTCTGCTAATACATTCCTCAGTAATAGACTAGTCAAACTTGTTTCTATGTAGTATGCCATGATTTGAACATTTGTTTGCATTTATTTTTGCCAAGCTGTTCAGTCTATCTTCACGTCTTTGCTTCTACCACCTGTCTCTGAATCACCCACCTCTCAAGTGCTTCAATGCCGACATTTGAAAACTAACCATGCACACTTCTCACACCAGATCAAGGTGCAAGTGTGGCAATATTGACAACATCGAGGACGACAGACCACCTCTGCATGTCTCACGGGCTGAAGACACCCAGTCTGAACATGGCCATGTGCCAAGTTGACGAGTGTCTGGCTTGACAGATGGCTTGGCCCGGTTACCTGAGATGGTGCAAGGAGGTCAAAAATCCTGTGTGCACTATTGACTTTGTGTAGTGATCCAAGTTTGATCTTGTTCTGTGAGTCGCGAATCCAAATTATCAGTGGTTGCCTACCTCGCTCTCATCTGCATTCTCAAAAACCCGACTCCTACATCCCTTTCGCATCACCATCACCAACAATAACCACAGCTGCTGTCATAATAACTGAAAGGTTCAACAGCAAGACAATGGTTAGGACCCTCATAGAGGCAACCTCGGATGCAGGATTCTCAAGAGGAGCCACCCAAGGATGAACAGTCTTGGGAACATGGGCCCGGATGGCAAGCATGTGGCGATTGGGATGGAGAAGGAGAGAGATAAGGAGCGGGAGAGAGAGCAGCACTGAAATGACGATGACAATGACTTGAATAAGTGCATTGTGTTTGATATTGTGCTATCTCTCTCATTCTCATATTGTTTTGTTCACAACTGGCAGAGATAGGAGTTCCATCCCTTACCTGCCAACCCTGCCCACACCTCCCTTGTTGAACCGAAAACAGTACCACCCTCCAGATCACCATCACCTGTGGGGACACGATCACACTCTCGCTCTCCTGAATCTTACTACTCTCATATGTCTTTATGAGGTTGTTCACACTTGTCCTTATTCCCAAGATCACAACAACATAGTTATAGTCCTGGCAGTTCACCAACCACAACTTCAATCAATGATATATCACTATCTATATCACAAACCACCATCCAACAACCACGTGGTGGCCCTCTCCCCATAATGAGAGACTCTGAATTGCGGCCTGATGGAAAAATGAGAACAGATGAAAAGCAGGGCAATGTAAGAATACTCAGTACAACCCCAGATAGGCACTGATTAACTTGTAGTAACGTTGACATTTCTCGCCAGCTGCTGAGCAAATGCCTCCTCCAGCTAAGGTTCCGCAAACGTCTACAAAATATCATCTAGTCAATTCTCCCATCAGCTGCCATCCATCATCCGCTGGGCTGCTGCGCCACCCCTACCCCCCCTCCTAGCATTATCGTCACCAAGAATGACACCATGTCCGATTCTTCCTGAAGAGCAGGTATGTCACTTGGCTATTGAGTCACTCTATTAAACTCAACTTAAACTCAAATCTGATCATGCACAGCAGTTACACATGTTCTATTACTCAAGTCTAAGCATCTGTTATGAGTTTTGCACCACATTGGTGCACAATTGACTAATCTCTTGCACTGACATGTAAAACAGCATGTAGCAATTTTATGTCTGACACCGCCAAGGTACTGGGCAGTGCAGGCACTTTATAATGTGTGGTACTAGGTGAGTAATTTCTGTCATCTCCTGCCCTTCGAACAAAATCTCAATTGGTATCCCCAAAACAGCTTCATCAAACCGTCATGTCACATGTTTCGCGGCCCAGCGCAGCAGATTCTTCTGAATCTGATAGCGAATGGGATGGTCAGAACACTGCTGATGCTGATCATATCTCTATCCCAGGTCCTGGTGCATCTAAAGGAGAACTCCTCAAGGTAAGATGTATGCGCAATTCTGAGCATTTCCTGACTCGCATATCCACTCAGACGCTCAAAATGCTGCAAGTTCAAATGCAAAAGCTTCAAGAAGAGAATAGGACAATAAAAGAGGAAAACAAGACTTTGAACGCAGAGAAACCCAAGCGAAAATGGTGCATGAATGCTCATGACGAGCTCAGTGTTCATGAGGAGACCATCTCTATCTATGCTTGCAAGTATGGCATGATGATTGAGATGTTTTCCAGTAGCGACCTCCTCAATAAGCGCCTTCCAGACTCGCCAACTCCATTTGACAGCACTGACCGATATGCGACTGCATCTACTCAAGAGTCAGCATTTCTGGATGAGCTCTATCGTCACTTCCCCGAGTCGTTACACAAAGTGATGGAAAGTTCATACTTTAGCGATCTTGTAAGTGAACTCTCATTCCTGGACTTCTGCATGATATAATATGATTATTGTAGGTGATGAAATCCATCCCGGATGCTCATGCTAACGAGATCAAGAAACTCCAGGGTGTTGCTGGCGACATTTTCGACCTCCCTTCAAAGTACTTCACCAACACTAGCTACGACAGAGCTAATGTCCCTGAGATCCAACGACTCCTTGGGGTCACGTCTTCGACAAACCTGGCATACAAAACATTCCCTCTGGTGCTATTCCCAGAGTTGAAAGAGGACCGATCACTCAAGCTGTCTTCGGAAACTGGCTTCTGTTGGCACAAGTAAGTCTAGTGGTGCTCTCTGATTTGGCTGTCTGTCTCACCAAGAACATCCTCAGATTCTGAAAGCTTTGTTGCGTGGTATCACATCCCTCCATCACACTTCCAGTGGCAGAGGCGCACATACCAACTCCATGAAATGGAGCATTTGGCAAGTCACGCTGGGTTGCATCACTTGGGCCACAGTTCTTGTAAGCTACCCATATCATCTAAGTTCAATTGGCAGTCATGCTCACACACTGCTGCAGGCAATATTCTTACTGTCTCCTGACACTGAATTCTCAAGCATGGGCATTGGCAAGAGGTCAACAATTAGCTACAAGGATTTATTTTTCACATATAAGAAAGTTCTAGTGACCAAGTGGAAGACGAAGCACATTGTACAGATTGTAACTAATATCAACCACTACATCTTCAAAGCTGCATGACCTTCGGCCTTGGATTCTGCTGTACATGAAGATTTCACGAACACCATTGATTGCACACTTGCGGCGCTTGACATGGAAAGTTCGGACGATGGAACGGAAACTGCGGCAGATGTAACAGGTCCAGGAACTCCCACAGCCACTGCCTTGGAGAGACATGTCAATGCTCTGGCATCTGAATCAATCTCGCAGCCTATCCTCTCCACACAGCAGCGGCACACTATAGAAGCTCCCATTTGTTGACAATGTAGCCACCAACAACAGCACTGCCGCAGATTTGGAGGATGCGGCTGCTGCAATACCTCAGGCTGATGAGGTGGGAGCTGCAGTCATCAGCTCATCAGGCGAGGTACTCCAGGAGGCGGCAGATGATCTGAGCAGTACTAGAGGGAGGTCCAAGAAGTCGAAAAGAGGGAGGAAGGTGACCACACCAGCGATGGCTACCAATCGTACCATTTGGCAGGCTCACAAATAGTCTTATGAATGGATCCTGCACCTACTCGTTGTATTAGCCCATCGATTTACTTTGCTGTACTTACTTGGACTCTGAATCATACTGTAACATTAGATTATGCAACTCCTTGGAATTGACAGAGTTATCGGTTCCAGGATTCAGAATCTTACAGTGATATTAGGACATGCACAGTGCTGCTGCGGAATCAGTGGGAGTGCAAAGTATTGCTATTACATAATAACTTGATGTAAACAAGGTCAAATATCATTTCAACATGTGGCTTAGCATTTACATTGACTTTCTTTCTTTTTGAACCTCGTCTTATGCGCTGTATTATTATTAATAAGTCAGCCGCTTTGACATATCTCCCATCTCTCTTTCGTGAGCCCACAACCAGTCAAAATCCTCCTCCGTCCAAATGGATTCAGTCCAGTTGCTGTGCTGTTAGTTCTGGTGCATGCCTTCTCTTTTTTGTTTCCTTAAAGTCCTCCCTTTCCATCACACACTTTTATTTCTGTTTTCATCATTTCGTTTGTAGTTTTTTCATTTCAAAGTGCTATGCTAATTGTTATCTTCCCAGCCGTCTTCTGACACATCGTCTCCTTCCACCCGGCCCTCTAATCCACCCTCACATCACCCCAGCAACCCTCTGTCCCTCATGTCCCTCCTCCCCATCAACCTGGACCAGCAGGCAGTTTACCACGATGGCAGGAACCCCACCCTTTGGTGTTCTATTGGTGTTCTTTACTTCCAAATCAACCAATTCCGTGATGCCCTTGATGCATACTCCCGTGCCATCCACATCAACCCTTATATTTCCGAGGTCTGGTTTGACTTGGGCAGCCTTCACGAGAGCTGCAACAACCAAATCTCAGATGCCATTGATGCTTATGCTCGTGCCAGTGAACTTGACCCTGGAAACCATGTCATTTTGCAGTGTCTCCAGCTGCTCAAGAATGCTCAAGCCACTGGTGGTCAGCTACCTGCTGCACCAGGTCCTCAGGATGTGCACCCAACTGCTTATGCCAGCACCGTGGTTCCTCCTCCAGGACTCACTGGTCCTCCTCCTGCTACAATCGACGTCCACTCGTCTCCCAATCTTCCAGCCTCAGTCAAGCAGCTTGAATATGGCCATACCCTTTCTGACTACAACATTCAGACCGCCCTCGTCTTCCCCCTTGCCAATGGTGTCTCTCATCTTCACTGGCAAGCAGCTCAAACACAGCCATACCCTTTCTGACTACAGCATTCAGACTGCCCTTGTAGTAATGCAGCTGATGCTGACCCCCATGACCTCCAAACCCCAATGCCGGGTAACTATTTCCTGGTCTCCCTCCCTGGTGGTAAGTCATTTTTTTTTAGCTCCTCGATATCCTTCTGGTTCTGATTGTCAGTATAGCCAGAAACATATTGCTATCGATATTATTGCCATGGCCGTATTTACAAGACCTAATTGTTATAGATAAAAATTTGTACCATAGGCTTGCAATCTAATAGAAAATTTTCAATGCTCTGATCATGATTGTTATGTGTTGCAATGCCTGACAATGAGCTTGAAAATGATGCTTGCAACAGCCATTTAAATGGGACAAAATTGGAGGTTTGAAAGATTAATTCCATTTAAATAAAACTACAATTGCATTCCAATTCCATCACAATTCCGTTGCAATTTGGTTGCAGTCACCCTGAAATCATGTTTCTATCATAGCAACCTATTTAAAGACACTCGCTGCATTTGAAAGTTGAAATTGGTTGCAAGCCGTTGAAATACAAATAAGAAAGTTCTGACACATATTAGAGCATGGACCCTGACTTACATACCTTATTACATACATTATCTCACACTTGGCTCACTTAGCGAGACACATATATAGGTCCGCATTTTTCACCCTTTACCAATTATTACACCACTCCTTACCTTAGTGGAGTTCCCTCATGATGTCCATAGCCAGATTTAGAATTTATTAGCAGTCTTTTGTTTTCATTGAGCCCTCGTTTATTGCTCATTGCATTTCACATTTTCACTATTTTGCATTTTGCATTCCTGCGCCTCGCGCGCATGTTGCTCGCTTCACACAGCCGCTGCATGACTGTGGATTTGTCTTCTTTGCTTCCCCTTGGATCGAACACACTTGTACCTGCAAGCATAGCAGACTAGGCATCACACTGATCACTATATCAGCTTCTTGTGTCCCTCCCTTGCATTTACCATTTGACCAACAGCTGAGTTGATTCACCTTCATCGGCTCTGGCCTGAGTACTGTAAATGCAAAATTGCATGTATGGGTCAAAATATAAACTTGAAGTGCTCACCAGCTGGACAGAACTGCCCATCCAGATCCAAGTCTACATGGGTGTGCATCCATCAATCAACTCAGCACTTGAACCAAACAATCTTTGAGCTTGATTTGTATCTTGATCCATGTCTAAGAAAATTGCATCACAATTTCTGGATGGAAATGTATCACTTGGTGGTTCTGCTTGGACAGCTTGGCTGGGCATGATAATTGATGGGTGAAATGTTGAATGCAGTTAGATACAAAACTTGGATTAAACCTTGATGGTGCTGAACATCCAGAAGCATCCTCTGACATCAACTGCATATTGCTGAATGTATTCTGTGACCCTGTGATGAAGATCAGGAAGTCCATAGGTGTGTATCACATAGGCCAGCTGAGATTTGAGTCATTAGGAGAGCAAGTGATGGTAAATGCTGTGTTAGTGCTATTGGAGAGGATGCCCTTGATAAAATGATTATGTATGGGCCTGGGGGCACTAAAATGATTTTGCTTGTTGGGGGCAACACAAGAAACCCATGCCATTGTTGGGTTCATGGCATATAATTCCTCATCTTCATCAATAATGGCATTAATGAGAGCTTGCTTGTGTTGGTGAAGGAGGAGATATAGATTGAACTGCCGCATCCACTCTTCACAATCAAGGATGTGGATGATTAGCTCCCTGAAATCTTTCTGTCTGCTTGTTCTTATGAATGGTGTAGGAAGAATATATTTGCTGGGCTCTGCAAATAGTAGTGCTACCTAAGCAACAATTATTTAGGTAGATCTTCAGCATGACCTAGTCTGCTATACTTGTAGGACAAGTGTGTTCAATCCTATAGGGGTTGCTATATGGTATTAGTTTAGATAGTTAGTTATCAATAATAGAAAGATCATCTGAAGGTGTATGCTACATGTCCAAAGGGAATTTGTTGAATCCAAAAATATTGGAGTCGGGTTGGGCGTCGGACTGTTGGGAATGCGTCAGACAGTAAAGGAATGTGTCGGAAGTGTGTTGGATTGTCAGTCAAATGAGTGTCAGATGTTTTAGAATGTTTTGAAGAAAAAGAGTGGTTAGATATTTCACAATACAATCAAGTACTACTAATATCCAATGACTTCCATCCTACTACTGAGTAGGGAAAAGTAAGTAATGCAATAAGTACTAGATATTATATAGTGACTATATAGAATTTTGGAGTGCTATAGGCAAGAGTAGTAGCAATATTTTGGGTCCAAAATCCTATGTAATAGGACATGTGGTACTGCAGACTATGATAAAACATGTAATAACACTGTCTACAATGTTTAGCAAGTGAAACTGAGTAACTGCACACCTAGTGGATAGATGCAACTGGACAGGACATAGGGAGGACTGATCTGATGTGCACAAATGTCAGGTCGGGAGTTGGATTAGGATCGAATCTGCATTGGACTGTTGGAAAGTGTGTTGGGTTGGGATTGGACATGTGTTGGACTGTCAGACTTGGATCAGGGTAGTCGGAAGTGCATCAGACAAATACTGTCTGACATCAGTATCAAAATAGCTGAACATTCCAATGAAGATGAGGAATCTGAACTGTGGTGTAAGTTGGTGCTAAGCTAAGCAAACACAGCTAGACCTAGGCGTGAGTGAAATCATCTACCCAAGGGCAGCTAACTGAGTAAAGGGAAACCTCTCTTATAAAAAGAGGGACATCAAACAACTAATAGAGTAACAGGACTAATAGATGCGTGAAGCATGAGGTGAGAGTGATGCAATATACGTGGATGGATGCGCGAGTGCGAAGGGCGAGGTGCACAATGCAAAGGTAGCACAAGCGAGCGAAGGCGAAAGACTAGCAAGCAAGAGAGACGAAAGAGAGAGACAAGGCGAGACAAGTGTTAACACCCCAACTAAGGTTGGCTGATGCTAAGGCGAATGTGGACTTCTTATGCACACGACTTTAGATAGTCACTGGCAGACAACAAGTAAAATTCCCTAGTATCTAGAGACACAGAGAAAGTGGGCGGTAAATCGACCCAGTACATAAGTAATAGAGGGGTATAAGTAAAATGGCTAAGTGGCGCTAGGTGCGCAGGTCCGATGTAGCGAGCTGAGTAAGCTAAATATAGTACACAAAGTAGGTAATAGGGTCTTGGCTGCACGCGTAGCACTAGGCTGAGTATTAGTGATGGAAAACAATTGGTCAAAATGGGAATATAGTGAGAAAATGCACCAATGGACATCTAAGGACATGGGGAGGATGGACGGACAAACAGGTATGCGGACGATGCGAAGGTGGACGCATGGTGCGAGTGGTTGCACACAAAATCTGCAAAATAAAATATAGTGCACTACTGTGCAAGATGTTGTAGAAACTCATTCCTGACTAGACTTGTAGATACTGTCTTTACCTTATGTTTGCTATTTTGTAGCTTACATAAGGAAGTTACCTCTTTACCAGTTTTTACCACCAGTCAGAGTCTTAGTAGTTTTCCTCTCTCTCTGAGCTTTGAGCTTAGTACAGAAACCCTTTAGAGTCAAATACTGTCTTCTAGACAACGTAGCTAGGCAGCAAGATCCAACGTTGTTCAGACTAACCATCTGAATTGTTGAACCTTCAATGTATCCTTTGGATTAGAGCTAGAGTGTGTGAGGGAAGTGGAAGAATTTGAGGGAAGTGTCTGTGGAGATGCAAGTCTCTACACTGAGTCCAGTGCCATGACCATCGTTACAACGGGCTTTTGCAATGTGTGATTAGAAGCTGTTTGCTAACATCTGCAGTGAATTGAACAAGTCTTTGAGTTTTGGTATGTAGAAATCCTTCTTGACACTGCTTTTCCCCCGACATGCTTCAGCATCCAGGATTGCCACCTTGCAATCATGGAATTCATTAAGTGATGCTTGAATTGCTTCAATGGTTGATTCTGTATGGATGGGGTTCTGCGCTTGATACATGAAGTTAATGAGAGCATGAATAGGTTGCATGAATTCAGGAGCAGCAGCACCTGAAATCATGGCAATGATGGTGCACTATATATCATGATGCTCTTGTCCAGTCATTTGTGACATGTGCAAGATCCCAGAAGAGAAGTGACACATATCAATACACTTGTGATGACTCTTGTAGCATGCATTGAGCTTGTCACTTCCAACTACTTCTTTATATCACTGCAACAGATGGTCAAAGAAGAATTTGTGCAGGATGTAGAGGATTTCAGGGACCAGGAAAATAAAAACCTGTGTAAGTAGCCAGTTGCGTCAGAATGAAGATAAACACCTAGAAGGAGAAGCTTCTTTCCCTTCTTCTGGAACCGGTCAAGATTCCATGAGTCATTTGACTGGCTGAAACTGTAATAGCCCCAGAGTATGCTCTGCTGTGCGAGGATTGTGATAGTTAGCATCTCCAAATTGCTTGTGAGTGGCCAGTGTGATGGGGGAAGTGTTCTTTGACACAGAGACAATCATCAACTGTTCTGGAAGGTCTGTGATCCAAGCAACAAGAAACATAAAGAAATATTGAAGTTCATCAAAGGGATCAGGCATAAACTCGCCAACTTTTGCTGTGACTTTCAAGCTGGCAAAGACTAAGTCGACACACTTGTGCCAGACACACAACTTCAATGATAATTGGGATGTGTTTCAAACTTTGGGATTGATACATACACCACACATTGCCAAGTATGGGATGTAGCCTTCATACAAACATCAGAGTCGATGTTGCTAATAGTAAGGAAAAGAGGGTGCATTTCTAGACCGTCTGTTTGTTTTGTGACTGGTGTCTTGTCTGATGCAGCTATTATGAGCATGATAGTTGCCCCTTCTGTCAGCTGATTTTAGAATAGTTGATAGTTAAGAATATGACAATACAGAAAAGAAGCACATACCTGGGTCACAAATGATTGATCTGCTGTAAACCACTTTCTGTACTCTTGCTGCACATCCTCCCAGACATGTAGAGGGTCAAAATATATTTTGAGCAAAAATAGGGTTTCTAAAGAGGCTCTTCGCGACTTCAAAACCATCACACCATATTAGATGAATGGAAGTGGCAGTAGTATACCACTGAACTTCAAACTGCATGGTCTGCCATTTTGGCCCAGGAGGTAAAAGGTCCATCCAGGACAATAGTTCTTGAGCACTCGAGAATGAGGGCTTATCATTCACATTGAACTAATAATGTAGAGTTAGCAAGTAGTATATAGATAGATCATGTAAAATACCCAAGACAGTTTGAGAAAATGATTGATCTGTGTCTGTGTCATGGTCTCAACCAGAAATTTACTAAGTGACTACTCTCCACGATTGCGAAAGGGCCAGTACAGATTTTTTTTTTCCCTTTTTGGCTCATGTTCATCATTCTGAATTTGCTGAAATATGTTTCATCCTTCTCCATAGACATAGCTTGATAATAGATGATATTGAGTGGTCTGATTGAATTCATTCTCTGAGGTCTCATCTGTTCCAGACTGCCCATTGCAATGTCTGTGGGCTCCATGTAATGCAGGAAGCTTGGTCATGTGTCCTTTAGATCCTGATGACCAGCATGTCTCAGTTGAGTGATTTGGGTGAGAAAGCAAGTCATAGATAGATGGAAAACATTGTCAGCAGTCTGAGTTAGGGCATGTTACAGCACGATCTCCTGTGTTATCAGAAATGACTTGCTGAGGCCAAGGAATGTTGTCCACTGGAATATCATCAACATCCATGGTGGTTCAAGTGTTTTAGATTTCTCAATATTGGAATGACTGCAAAATTCCTAAGTCTTTGAAACTCCAATATTTAACCATTTGATCTGCCGAATCACATGATTCTGATATGGCTCGAAGAAGTTTTCAAATCATTTTTCACTCCACCAATCATCATGACTAAGACCAAAAAGACTCATTGAGGCATCCGTGGACCAGAAGCTCGTGCAGTTCGGCAAGTGACCTACCTGGCTAAGCAAAATAAAAAGAAGACCAAAAAGGTCAAGGCTGCAGTAGAGCAGGGTATGCATGAATATTGATTCACTGCTGCTTCTCACATTCTACTGAACTTCAACTAAGACACCCACCACATCAATAAATTCCCCATTACTTTCTTTTAGGCCAAACCTAATGGTGCTGCTGTTTGAAAAGCCATGACCACTGATCTAGGCAAACTCACCACCATTTCAACCACTGGCAAGTTGCAGGTATCTTTCCAAGACCTCCCAGATAGTGTCAAAGTCTCTGGGGGCCTGCCACCCCACTTAATTATTTGATTTGATTGATTTATCACTGATGTGGATCAAGAGTGTCTCTGAAAGCGATGTGATGACATCTTGGCTAGCGGCGCAAAGCACCAATCTGGAAAACATGCCAACCGTTCTATAAATGATACCACCTTCCATTTTAGTATCTGGGAGATCACTAACTCTCAGCCCTACTTGATGTCCAAAACCCAGAACCAGACCCCTCAAGCCATTACTGTAATTGATGCCCTCCTAAAGCATATTGGTAACTTCATAGCTGGGAAGATTAGCAGCATCTTTGAGACTCATGCACCAGAGCAATAAGAAGTTATGCAGAGGTAAGTTTATCTCTATCTAATTCTCAATGTAATATTCTGCTGACTGGACTGGCAGGACATACCAGCAGGTTCAAACAATTCTGGCAGCTGAACTGCTTGCTCACCCCAGTTTAGACTTTTGAGGGGCATTTTTGCAGTGGCTATCAAAGAAGGAGGCTCCAGACTGGTTCATATCAAATGGCATGACAACTATGCCATTTGGGCATGCTAAGGATTATGATAACATCCTCAGAGTAAAAAACTAAGCTTCACGACTGAATCAGAATAAAACTCTTATATCTTAGAGTGTCTAGAAAATTAATAGCATATTGGGAGACCTCTCAAAATTGATTGCTAGATCTACAATATATTTTACATACTTGATTCAGCTCAGTCTCACATAGAGAGATATACAGGTCTACATTTTTTACATTTTTACTCACTGGACTTTTACATCATGTTTATAGCTACAGTTAGAAGCTATTAGCAATCTTGTTATTGTCATATTATTCAGTCCTCATCTATTGCTCATCTCATTTCATATTTTTACATTTTATGTCCTTATGCTTTCATGCTTATAGTGTACAACATTTCCACACTTTGCACACACATTGCCCCTTTGCACGGTCGCTGCATGACCTGTGGATTTGTTCACTTGCTTCCCCTTGAATTGAACATACTTATCTCTGCAAGCACAACAGCCTAGACATTGTACTTTAATCACTATATCAGTCTCTTGTGTCTCTTCCATTTATCATCATTTAATCTTGAGCTAAGTTAATTGTTCTTTACTGCAGTACTATATGTCCTATTATGTAGGATTTTGGATCCGAAAAATATTGCTACTACTTTTGCCTATAGCACTCTGAATTTCTACATAGTCACTATATAATTTCACATACCTCCTATCTACACCTTACTATCTCTTAGTAGGATGGAAGTCACTAGATATTAGTAGTACCTCACTGTATTTGCAAAACATCTATCTACTCTTTTTATCTGAAACACTTTGAACAATTCAATATTCATTTGTCTGACAATTCAACACATAATTCAACACATTTCTGACATTCCAACACATTTCCAATGTCCAATCTGACTTGAATATTTTTGGACCTAACAAATTCCCTTTGGATGAGTAGTTTTCACCTTTGGAGTATCTCAATAGCTATTCAAAACAACAAGCATATAATATCAGATGATTATACAAAGCAGCTAGAATTAGAGATTAGGCTTGAGCAAGTAAGGTTGGAATGTTTGGTTATGAAGAGAGATTTGGCTTATCAGAATTACACTGCTGAAAATTGCAACTAATTGTTTGATGTTCCGCTTTCACTTCTCTTTCCTTGCTATTACCATTTTAGCTTATGAATTCTTTACTGTATTCTAGGCTTATTCTTCATTATTGTAGGTTTAAACATTATGATGTATGCTAGAAGAATTCAATGTGTATTGGTTGAAGTCACTCTGGCTATTGTATTTTCCTTAAGTTTAAAGCAATCAGGCTGTTAACATGAAAACCACCACACTTTCCTCACCTCAATCATTCTGGGCTCTTGTATCTACTGCACATTTCTTACACCACTTATTCTAAGTCCTTAAGTAAATTCACTAAAGTATATATCTGTTATGAATCAGTGTAGTGAAATAACTTTGGTTAGGTTTTACAAAAGTATTGTCTAACTAAATATAATTAAATCTATAGCATTACCTAGTCTGCTATACTTGTGAGGTAAGTGTGTTCGATCCTATAGGGGTTGTATTAGTTTAGATAATTAGGTATCAATAAAAGAAAGATAATCTGAAGGTGAATACTATATGTCCAAAGGGAATTTTTTGGATCCGAAACTATTGGAGTTGAGTTGGGTGTTGGAGTGTGTTAAAATGTTGGAAATGTGTTGGACAGCGAAAGAATGTGTTGGAAGTGTGTTGGAATGTCAGGCAAATGAATGTCAGATATTTCAGAATGTTTTGGATTAAAAGAGTAGATAGATATTTCATAGTACAATAAAGTACTACTAATATTTAATGACTTTCATCCTACTAAAAGGTAGTAAGGAAAAGTAAGTAAATAGGTAAGAAGTCCAAGATATTATATAGTAAATATGTAGAAATTCAAAAAGCTATAGGTGAGAGTAGTAGCAATATTTCAGGTCCAAAATCCTATATAATAAGACATGTGGTACTGTGGACTCTAATAAAACATGTAATAACACTGTCTATAATGTTTAGCAAGTGAAAATAAGTAATTGCACACCTAGTAGGGACAGATGCAAATGGAAAGGACATAGGGAGGACTGGATCAATGCAATATAAGAAGTGGATTCCTGCTGGACTCAACACAATGGTGCCACCTATACAACCACATGTAGGTAGATTTTCAGCATGACCTATGCTGCTATACTTGCAAGGCAAGTACATTCAATCCTATAGGGGTAGCTGTTTGGTATTAGTTTAGATAATTAGTTATCAATGAAAGGAAGATAATTCAAAGCTAGGAAAAACTTGTCCAAAGGGAAACTGTTAAGTCTGAAATTTTCAGAGTTGGGTCAGGCGTCGGACTATGCATTGGATGATCAGGAATGTAAAGAAATGTGTTAGAAGTATGTTGGAATGTTAGTTAAATGAATGTCGAATGTTTTAGAGTGTTTTAGAGTAAAAGAGTGGATAGATATTTTACAATACAATGAAGTACTACTAGTATCTGATGGCTTCCATCCTATTACTGAGTAGGGAAAAGTAAGTAAAGTAATTGATAGGAAGTACTAGATATTATATAGTGACTATGTAGAAATTCAGAGTGCTATAGGCGAGAGTAGTAGTGATATTTCAGGTCTGAAATCCTATGTAATAGGACATGAAAATATGTAATAATGCTATATACAATGCTTAGTATCTACTAGAGAATTTCACTTGTTGTTGCAAGTTGAGATCTAAGTCTTACACTTGTTATCTGTACCCTGCTATATCACTAGCTGACCTTAGTTGGAGTGATCTTAGTTGCCTCACTTCACCTTTCCTTATTATCTCACTCTTTCGCATTTTTGCCTTCACTTGCACGCACTACCTTTGTGTCATGTATTTTGCACATTGTCTATCACATCTCATATTGCTTGTGCCTCAGGCCCCAGTAGTCCTTTTACCTTACTAGTGATTTAATGTCCCTCTTTTTACTAAAAAGAGGTTTCCTTTACTCAGACAGCTGCCCTTGGGTCAACACTTTTACTTGCACCCAGGACTCTCTATGTTTTCTTGGCTTAGCACCAGCTTTCCTCGCACTCTAGATTCCTCTTCTTCATCAGCTTTCAGATATACTTGTTTCTGTCTTAATAATTCATTTCATGCATCTTTTCATCTCTGAGCTCGTTTATCTATGTTCCATTGTACTTACTAATATGTTTCCACATGATACATACATAGCCTTGGACTATGCTTACTTATCTTTGGATATGCTACCTAAAGTATATAAACCAGTAGTACAACTTCAGAAGACCTCAGTCTGATCATTGCTATTCTCTTGTTATTTTCTTGTTACTTCCTTCATTATTTATTCATGAATATATAACTCTATTAACATTCTCACACTTGGGCTCTGGCCGACTTCTGTCTTACTTCCTGTACACCTCCAACTCTACCTTCAGGTAGTCCTACTCTGTTTGTTTCTATTCCGGACCTTATCCAGATTAGTCTGTCCTCTCTTTATACTATTTTTGAACCTAATTTGCCCTAGTAGCTCAATACTACCCTCAGGATCCACAGAGCTCTGTTACTATTTTCCTCCATTTGACATGTGCCACTTGCTACGTGTATACTAATTGCCAATTGTCATTTGCCATCTGCCAATCACCAATTGCTAATTAATGATTAGGTGAGTGACCAGCAGCCATTGACCATTGACCATTAGGCTTTATGTGTCAATATACAACATAGGTATGGGGCCTAGACTTCTAACATGGCTTAACAAATCATCATAGTACCAGTCCTGAGAATTGCATACCAATAGTTCACCACTAAATTCCATTGCACTATTTCCAAAACTCTTTAATCCTTCCATCTCTTGGTACAACTCCTTTAATGACTGCATAAGTTCTGCAGAAGTGAGAGAATGAAATTCCTTGAGTCCCTGGGTATGCTTTTTGAGCCATCACATAAAGTGAATACATCGAGGAAGTTGGATAAGGCCAGTAGGTAGGGTGAGCTTGACATGCGGATGGGGAGGCAGTGTGTTCTCATAGTAGAGTGTAGTCACATTGACCACTAAAACATTCTCATAGTGGGCGACTATCTGAGAAATATGTTCAGTGAACTGTCAGTGGCAAGGGGATAAATCTTCCAAGCAGACAATTCTGTTGAAAATGATAGGGGCACAGTGGCCATGGCACATAGCGTCATATGTCCATTCTGATTGAACTGTATCCAAGAATGGACTGGGTTTGGTGTGAATAATAGGAAAATAGTGAAGAGGGTCAGAAAAAGATTTGGTGGGGCAGTGGCGGAAAAGCATTGTTTAAATAGAAAAAAAGAGTGATAAGAGTAGCACTGTGTGTAGCGGCAGCAGGAAACTGAGGAGATGTCCTCAATTGCTAATGTACTTATATATGAAGTACACTCAGGGTCTTCAGGGATCAGCAATTACTACTATATTGAGCAAGTGTGAGAAGTCCAGCAATTGGACGCCTAACAGATATGAATTGAAAGGTGCCAGACCTTATTAATGCTGCTAGAGTTTTAAGGTTTTAAATTTGTCTTTCCCCTTCTTCTAGAATTAAAGTTCAATAACTTAAATTAATTAATGGTTCCACTATCTGCCTTTCTGCATGTAACAACCAATGAAATTGTCATATTCCATATTCCAGACGTACATCCGACAATGTTCCCATGCTTCATCCAGACCTTGGACACTAGATCCGGTCCAGTTTGGTCTGATCCGATATATGATAAGCTTCTTAATTCAATTCCTGTTCATATAATGTTAACACAGCCTATTCGGTATTCCTTGTTCCCAGTGTAAAGAGTAGATCTGAGCTGGGCTCTACTGAATGTGAGTCCCTAGTCCTGAGGGATGCGAGTATGCTTCATCCCAAGAGACAACCTAAGAACTACCTTGATAATGCAAGGAAAGTCTTATACAGTTAGAGAGTAGACAAGATATTGGAAGAAAACCTCTTTAATGCTCGTCCGTAGTTCTGAGACTACTTCCGGAGTACTGAGAAACTTGTCCGATGCGACCGGAGGTCGTCCGAGGCTGCGAAAGTGTTGTCCGAAGTAGTGCGATGCCTTCCGAGGCTTGCGAAGGCTGTCCAAAGGTCTATATATGTTGGTGTGTCGATGTGTCGGTATGTTGGTGTGTTGAATAACAGTATAAGACTTTGCGCAACATCCAAAGTCCAGAACAACACTAATCTATCGGGGCTCAAGAATAAACGAAGTGCGAATTTGGCAGCGGTTTAGTCAGACAATTGTTCCGAATGAACAAGGATCGATTGCGCAGTTTACGATTATACCGAGGTGACTCTACTAATTACTACTCGAAGTACGGAAAGTGAAGTGTCCTATCAGTAGCCAGCAAGCAAGATTATATCCTACTTCCGTGAGAGGCCAGAATCCGTAGGCAAAACTAGTAGCAAGATAAGCAAGTCTGAACCTATGTAATAAGCCGCAATGCGTGCTGCTTATACATATTCCGAGGCTCCCGACAGGATGCCGATGGGATTGTTATCCATGTAGCACTAAGATGTAGTCAACATATAGTTAGAATAAAGGAAAACACACCAGCGAAGTCAAAAGGACGAGGATAGGACATGGTATGGTAACTTGCGAGGTTTGGACGGGTCTCGGAACACAAGAACTGCCTGTGGAAGGTTCGGACAAGTGTGCGCGGCCTTCGGAAGGTCAAGGGAGGTCGGGGAATGGTATGAATGTAGGTATTGGATTGCCTGGTTTTGAGCCCAGCGCCACGGCCATCATTACACCGGTATCTCAGTTATACTTACTACCGGTATGCTTACTGATCTATTAACCTATGCTTCATTTTTGACTTGCATTGGTAAACTTTGCTTATGCTTCATACATAGCCTTCAGACCTTTGCTTATTGATCTTTCTGATAGTCACTTAGTATATAAACTCTTGTATATGTCCTGTAGTTCCTTAGTCTGAATATCATATTAGTCCTCGCACTAGTCTTCACACTAAGTCCTTATACTAGCTTCTTCCTTGTGAAATCTTCCTTAGGCCTAGGGAGGAATTCCCTAGGCTGGAGCTCCGCTCCTACATTCCTCCAAGTTTCCGGAAGTTCGTCTGGATCTTTCCTGTGGTCCTCCGGACCTATTCTGCTCCGGACATTGTCCTTGCAGCCTTACCTCTGTTTGCTTCTACTCAGGACAAATCCTGAGTAGCCATTACACATATCCATATCAGGACAAAACCTCATTGTAATTTCCAGAAGTTCCTCCGGAACTTTCCCACACTCATCTGGAAGTTACTTGCACTCGTCTGGAAGTTACTTGCACTCGTCCAGAAAGCCCTTCCGAAGTTTCCTGTGCCTTCGGACTTCCTAGGATCTTCTCCGGACATCAATCTGAAATTAAAGGCACATACTCGGGTAAGGGGCGCAGTGCACGAGCTGAAGCCAAGCTCCTCAGAATCAGTCCTACCTTTTGTGCATGGCCTTAACAGAAATAATATATAACATGTTGTACAATGTCTCCTTACAAGTTGATGGTATCTCAAATCCCATAGCGCAATTATAGTCAATAAATATCCCGATGAAGATGAGGAATCTAAACTGTGGGGAAAGTTGGTGCTAAGCTAAGCAAACACAGATAGACCCAGGCACAAGTGAAAGTGTCGTCCCAAGGGCAGCTAACTGAGTAAGGAAACCTCTCTTTGTAAAAAAAGAGGGACACCAAACAACTAATGAAGTACTAGGGCTAAGTAAACACGCGAAGTGGAAACGATGCGATGTATGGAAGGCAAATGCACACAATGACGTGCAAGTGTGAAAGGCGAAGGTCGAGGTGCGCAATGTGAAGGTAGCATGCGCAAGCGAAGGCGAGAGACAAGCAAGCAAGAGAAGCAAGAGAAAGATGAGACAAGACGAGTGTTAACACCCCAACTAAGGTTGGGTGATGCTAAGACGGAGACCGAGAACCAAAGTGTGTGACTGTAGATAGTCCCTTGCAAACAATGAGTAAAATTCTTAGTATCTAGAGACACAGAAAGTGGGCAGAAAATCAACCCCGAAAACAGAGTAAAGAGATAGTATATGTAAAGATGGCTAAGTGCCGCTAGGTGCGCAGGTCTGATGTAGCGAGCCGAGTAAGCTAAATATAGTACACGAGATAGGTAATAGGGTCTCGGCTGCGCACGTAGCACTAGGCCGAGATTTGGCGATGGAAACAATTAGTCAAAATGGGAATATAGTGAGAAAACACACCAATGGACATCTAAGGACATGGGGAGGACAGATGGACAGGTATGCGGACGATGCTAATGCAGATGCATGGTGCACGTGAAGTGCGAGTGGCTGCGCGCAGAATCTGCAAAGTAAAATATATGAAGTGCTACTGTGCAAGACGTATCCTTGGGATTAGAGCTGGAGTGTGTAGGGAATGTGGGAGAATTCGAGGGAAGTGCCTGTGGAGACGTGAGGCTCTACAGCGCAAGCGAAGGCAAAATACAAACAAGCGAGAGAGACTAAGGAGAGACGAGGTGAGACTACTAATAGCACCCTAACTAAGGTTGGCTGATGCTAAGGCAAAGGGTGGACAACTAATGCGCGAGACTTAGCTAGTCACTGCAATCAACAAGTAAAATTCCCTTGTATCTAAGGATACAGAGAAAGTGGGCGGAAAATTGACCCAGTACATAAGTAATAGAGGGGTATAAGTAAAATAACTAAGCGCCGCTAGGCATGCAGGTCCGATGCGACGAGCTGAACAGGCTATAAATAGTATGTGAGATATGTAATAGGGTCTCGGTTATGTGTGAAGCGCAGAGCCGAGTATTAGCGATGGAAAACAATTAAGCAAAATGGAAATATGATGGGAAAACACACCAATGGACTTCTGTGGACATGGGATGGACAGGCGGACAAGTGCATGAACAATGCAAGTGTAGATGTGCGAACATGCAAAATCTGCAAAATAAAACAAGTGTGCTAATGTGCTAGATGTATCCTGTGGATTAGAGCTGGAGTTTGTAGGGAAAGTGAAAGAATTCAGAGGGAAGTGTCTGTGGAGATGCGAGTCTCTACATCGGAAAAGCAGAGCATACTTTTATGTCAACCTAACTGGATTTGTCTAATTTGCGCCACCCTAGAACAGTAGGTGTTACAAGAACATCTAGACACTTGGGCCCCTACCATTTTTCTCCTAATCCTCCTCGTATCAGCCCTTGCATCATACCCTTACCCCGACCTTACCCTGGTCATCCTTGTCATCCTCGCATTCCCTTTCGCTCTCTACCTGTCGCTTCAGCAGAGCCAGTACATCTGGCCAGATCCTTTCGCTGACGAAGCATACCCATGCTCCGTTCCACCACCTGACTGATCCTGTGGACAGTCCCCTTGCCCTTACCGTCTGGACGGTAACCTATGATATAATGCACGACGCATCCCCTTTGCCCTGTTTCCTTTCTTGATCTCTGACTCGGTGCGCAGTCGCACATGCCACCTATACTTAGCTCCGCAGCTGCACGATCGTGCCCCTGCGTGTTTCACTTCTTATTCTGATCTTTGACTCACTTTCTTATCCGCACGTTCAGGACTCACCCGTGTCTCACCTTGAACGTGCCTTCCTTTTATGGTCATACCCTTTACCATTTACTTCTCTTGGTAGTACGAGTTATCATCCACTAATACGCTTCCTATCCTCTATATAAACTCGCTACCATGTAACATATTCCCTAACTTGAATCTACTTGGTTCTTGACCTCCTACTCTCACCAGAGTGATCCTTTCTGCCTCGCCAGCAGTCTATATTCTATCTTCTTATCTGCTCTTTGCGGATAAGCCTATAGTCTCGATCTTTACTCATCGACTTTGTCGACGAGCAAAGCCCCTGTTAACTAGTCGGACTTCTGTCCTTCTAAATTAACGACGATCTTATGATTAACCTTCGGGTGTCGTAAGCCTTGGCCGATATAGCTTATTGTCTCGCACCCGCTTGACATAAGCTACTCGATTTGGACATAGGCGTCAAATCTTACTTGCCAAGCCTCGCCAAGTAAGACCCCTAACCTTGGGCTAGCCCAAGGATGTCCTCAACCGTTGACAACACGCGCTCTGTTTGAGCGTCGCCAACAGATACCATCCAAGTCGTAACAGTAGGCCCAGAATGCAGAAGCACACCTTAGAGAAATTGAGCAGGGAGAAGTTCAGTTGTGGGTAATGTTTTTTTAGATTAGAAAACACACATTGTCCAAGCTAATGGAACATCCAGAAGAGCATTTGTTGCATGAAACACAAGCTGCTTGCTTAGTTTTATTTATACAACACATACAGTATTCACATGTAAATACATTTTCGGTGTAGAGCCTCGCGCCTCCACAGGCACTTCCCTCGAATTCTCCCACATTCCCTACACACTCCAGCTCTAATCCCAAGGATACGTCTTGCACAGTAGCACTTCATATATTTTACTTTGCAGATTCTGCGCGCAGCCACTCGCACTTCACGTGCACCATGCATCTGCATTAGCATCGTCCGCATACCTGTCCATCTGTCCTCCCCATGTCCTTAGATGTCCATTGGTGTGTTTTCTCACTATATTCCCATTTTGACTAATTGTTTCCATCGCCAAATCTCGGCCTAGTGCTACGTGCGCAGCCGAGACCCTATTACCTATCTCGTGTACTATATTTAGCTTACTCGGCTCGCTACATCAGACCTGCGCACCTAGCGGCACTTAGCCATCTTTACATATACTATCTCTTTACTCTGTTTTCGGGGTTGATTTTCTGCCCACTTTCTGTGTCTCTAGATACTAAGAATTTTACTCATTGTTTGCAAGTGACTATCTACAGTCACACACTTTGGTTCTCGGTCTCCGTCTTAGGCATCACCCAACCTTAGTTGGGGTGTTAACACTCGTCTTGTCTCATCTTTCTCTTGCTTCTCTTGCTTGCTTGTCTCTCGCCTTCGCTTGCGCATGCTACCTTCACATTGCGCACCTCAACCTTCACCTTTCACACTTGCGTGTTGTAGAAAGCTGATTCCCGCTGGGATCAGCAGAAATTGTACTACCTAGACAACAAATATTTAGGTAGATCTTTAGCACGACCTAGTCTGCTATACTTGCAGAGCAAGTGCGTTCGATCCTATAGGGGTAGCTGTTTGGTATTAGTTTTGATAGTTAGTTATCAATAGTAGGAAGCTAATCCGAAGCTAAGAACTACTTGTCCGAAGGGAAACTGTCGGGTCCAAAAATATCGGGGTCGGGTCGGGCGTCGGACTATGTGTCAGACTGTCGTGAATGCGTTGGATGATAAAGGAATGTGTCGGAAGTGTGTTGGATTGTCGCTCGAATGAATGTCGGATGTGTTGGAATGTTTTGGAGAAAAAGAGCAGATAGATATTTCACAATACAATAAAGTACTACTAATATCCAATGACTTCCATCCTACTACTGAGTAGGGAAAAGTAAGTAAGTCAATAGGTAGGAAGTACTAGATATTAAATAGTGACTATGTAGAAATTTGGACTGCTATAGGCGAGAGTAGTAGCGATATTTTGGGTCCGAAATCCTATGTAATAGGACATGTGGTACTGCGGACCATGAGAAAACATGTAATAACACTGTATACAATGCTTAGCAAGTCAAAAGGAGTAAATGTGCACCTAGTGGGGATAGATGCGACTGGACAGGACATAGGGAGGACTGGTGCGATGCGCGGGAATGTCGGGTTGGGATCGGACATGCGTCGGACTGTCGGAAAGTGCGTTGGGTCGGGGTAGTCGGAAGTGCATCGGACAAATACTGTTTGACATCAGTATCAGAATAGCTGGTTCTGAGCCCAGCGCTGCGACCATCGTTACAGCGTCATTGCATGCATTCGCCTTCCATACATCGCATTGTTTCCACTTCGCGCGTTACTTAGCCCTAGTACTTCATTAGTTGTTTGGTGTCCCTCTTTTACAAAGAGAGGTTTCCTTTACTCAGTTAGCTGCCCTTGGGACGACGATTTCACTCGCACCCATGTCTATCTGTGTTTGCTTAGCTTAGCACCAACTTTCCCCACAGTTTTCCTCATCTTCAGCGCACACTACATTTGCATCACGCACCTCACCCTTCACCTTTCGCACTCGTGCATCCACATATTGTATATCACATCGCTCTCACCTCACACTTTGTGCCTTTATTAGTCCTATTACTCTATCTCTAGTTTGGTGTCCCTTTTTTTATAAGAGAGGTTTTCCTTTACCCAGACAGCTGCCCTTGGGTCAACATTTTCACTCATGCCCAGGTCTATCTGTGTTTGCTTAGCTTAGCACCAACTTTCACCACAGTTTAGATTCCTCATCTTCACCAATCTTGGTGGATTGGAGAGATATGTGTTCCCTGGTTCTAATAGAATATTTTGTTCACTTCTGTCTGGTTGTGTGTGCTTTTCTAATATGTGACCTATCCAATTTGCGGTAATATGGAGTAGGTTTATGTGAACCTTCTGACACCACACTCTCAACTGCTCCAGAGAATAGAATGGTTCCTTGTTGCTACCTAACTGATCTATCAGAGTCATGGACAAAGTTTTCCTCTTCAGCATCCTCATGCCTCTGGGCAAGTCTCTGTAGTTGCCGTGAATTTTTTGATCTATAAGGCAAGAGTCTAAAAGCAGCTATTCCCCTTCTGGATATTGTTCCATCCATTTCACTTAATACATATGACCCTCCCTAAGTTCTCTGTTCTACTCTAAAGGGGCCAAGATAGCAGGGTTTTGTCTTCTGATTTAGTTCTTTCTCAATGCAGGTATTACATACTAGTACCAGATCTCCTGGCTGATAAGCCTCTTTTCTTAACCATAATTGCATATCATCTTTCAAACTGTTCCTTTGACTTGAACCTAGTGTTCTTTAGTGTTTCTGTAGCTTGCTCCAAGTCATCCGGGCATTTTTCTAACTGGTGTATTCAAAGTGCTAGCAAGTCAACTGAAGTCATTCCACTTGTAAATCCATCTATCATAAACATGACTTCTGCTAAAGAAAATGGTAATACTGGGTGCACTCCTTGAACAAGGTAGAATGCAGAGAAGCCTGTTACTCAGCTTGTAGTTACCCAATCTGAAAATAAAGTTTGAGGGATCTTATGGGGCCATTGCATAATGTTATCACCACATGCTTTGACTAATGCTTCTCACAATGTGAAATATCCTCTTTCAACTACTCTGTTAGCTTAGGAATTGTAGGGTGAAATTGTGACATGTGGAATGTTCACCTTCTACATGAGGGCTAAAAATGCACCTTGAACCTCAGGTCCATTATCAGTGGTTACCTGTCCTATGACTCCATATCTACAATAAAGATCTTCCCAAAAGAATTTGCTAAGAGCCCTGGCAGTAGGTGCTTTTAATGGTCTTCCTTCTATGTAGCAAGACAATTCATCTCTAGCTAATACAATATACTGATAGCCTTGGGCTGGAGGCAGATGCATAATATCAATGTAGACTTTCACAAAGATAGTAGAAGAAGTAGAAACTATGATAGGAGTGTGTATCTTCACTGTACTTCATATTTGATAAGGGTGACATGATTGTATGTGATGTCATACATCTGAAAATAAGCAGGACCAGAAGAATCTAAGACAGATAGTCTTCTATGTGGCTGCTTCGCCCCTATGTCCAAGTTTCTCATGTGCCTGATTCAGTATAGTTACATGTCTTTCCAGATCAAATATCACTAATAATGGTGGCCTAGCCTGCATTCTTTTGTACATTCTTCCATTCTGGACAAAGAACTTGACAGCCTTATTTAAGAACTGCTTCTTTGCTGAAGTACTTTCAAATGATGAAGTTTCTAAGGTCATAAGGAATTTGAATATATCTATATCCTTTAGGTTCTTCTCCTGGAAACTTGTTTTCATTAATACTGAGGAGAAAGGCATCTTCTTTTCATCTAAAGATACTGTAGTTTGAAAGCATGCTTGGGAAGTCCTGGTAAACAGTGATAACTCATCTAGCCAAGAGTCATCTTGTAGTTTGATACTTTCTCCCTCTCCTAGACCTTGTCTAGACAATGCACTGTTATGGACTTGGATAGTGTCTGTTGACGATACTCAAACAGAGCATGTGTCATCAATGGTCGAGGATGTCCCTGGGCTAGCCCAAAGTTAGGAGTCTTGCTTGGTGAGGCTTCAGCAAGCAAGGTTTAATGCTGAAGGTAAATCAACTCAGCTGTTGGTCAAGCCCAGAGTCACAAGAAACAGAGTTTAGAGCCATATCCAGAGCAGAGTCCAGAGCCGTGTTTAAAACCAAGTCCAAAAGAGTCATAAGTCTTATGGAAACATGAGTACAAGTCCGAAAATTAATAAAACACATCGTGTTAGAGCCGCAAGGAAAACACAACTAAAGCATAGCATTTTGATTCAGAAGTACAAAAACCCACCACTGATATCTACACTTCTCCCAGCTAAATGCACAAAGAAGAAATCCCTCCCTCCCAGAGGTAAAGGTGGACAGTTCATTAAGAAGATAGACCCAACTACAGAATTATCAAAATTTGCATCAGACAACTCCTCACTATTGGACACCCCAGAACTTAGTGAACGTGCCTTGACAGACAATGAGGCATCAGCATCAGAACACAAGGTCAACAAGCAATTGGAGGAATGCAAAGACAATGAGGAGTCACTGCCAGGAGTACCAGACCCATCTCTCATCATTCACATCCCAGAGCCCATACACTCCATTCCATTCCCATCAACTCAGCATTTCCATCAACTCACCGCCCCTACCATGAGCAAACCAAGACCGTTTCTAAAGAAAAGCACCATCTCATCACTCATACCGGCCCAAGTCCAATATCTGCTGATGGCAACTACACCAACACCAGCATTGTTCAGTGGGAGCAGCAATGAGAACCCACAGAATTTCCTACAAGAAGTAGAAAGATACATCCATGTCAGCAGAATCACTGATGAAGCAATGAAAGTCATTATATTCAGCATGTTTATATCTGCAGGTTCACAAGCAGACATATGGTGGGACACCTTAACAGCTGTAGAGACAGCTTCATGGGCAACGGTCAAGGCAGCATTCCAGGTGCAGTGGCTGCCCATAGTAGCAGCAGCAAAGTCCGCACAGGACTATCAGGAAGAGCTCCTCGCACTGAGACTCAAGGAGGAAGATGTAGGGGAACACATCATAGTAGCAGGTGTCTCAACCTGGTCACACTTACACTATCATGCATGCCTGCAGAAATTAGTCCAAGATGCAGGTGTAGAGAGTGCACCAGTATTTATCCACCAAGTTTGCAAAGCCCTTCCAAGTGTCATATGAGACCTCACCTCACCAGCGCCACCAGACTGGACGACATTCCTAGACAAGATCAAGAACACCAGCATCGATGTCGTCAAGGACAAAGCATGGAGAGAAAAGAAGAAGAAAGAAGTGGAAAAGGCACAGAACTTGAGAATTGCGAAACTCAATAATAGGCAGACAGACTCCGTCCAGAGATCCTATATCTGCAAATGCAATGAGCAACCATAGAGCAAGCAAGCACCCCATTCCTGCCAGTAGTCAACATGCAACCCAAACTTATCTACAACATGAACACAATGCACAATGCCATGCCTAGCCCAATGAACAACACTATAGCTTGCCGCCAAGTATGCTATGTTGCAGCAAATTAGAACATGAGGCAATGTCCAAGAGGCTTACCTCCAACTCAAGAGGAACGAGACACAATGCAAGCTCACATCAATGAGCTCATACACCACCCAGACACACCAGGAGGACAAGCAGCATACATAGAGCAAGTACGACAGTGGGAGACGCAATGGGGAGACAGAACCAGATGTTCAGAGCAGATGCCATACCCTCTAATGCCAGGAACAGTGCAGATCTGTTCAGGAGAGTGTTTTAGATGTGGTTCTACGCACCTAGTGAGGCTAGTTCGGATGGACAGGACACGGGATGGACAAGTGCGCGCGAAGTGCGATCGGCCGATGCGATGTCCGAAGGTCCGATGCGCCAGGATCCGATATGGAGTGGCTCGGACATGTGCGAAAGTGCGTTGGACATGTGCGCATATGTTTCGGGTGTTGACGTGAGTATGGAAATACGTGGTTTTGAGCCCAACGCTGTGACCATCGCTACAGTGTTGTCTGGAGCGCAAAAAATACCTCGATGCAGGGAAGTGTAAGTTGGATGAGAACTATAAACTCATCATGCCTAATGGCAATTGCATCGTCGGATGCAAACAGTTATTAAAGGATCGCGTAGATCGTATGATCGAAAGTGAGAAGAGCACAGATGCTAGCAGTGCTCATGTAGGTTTATGGTACCACACACCAGCCGAGGCGGAATGCATTTTGGATGTTGATCCATCCACATTCATACACACGATCATTGAGTCCAAGTCCAAGAAAGACGAGGATGAGTGTGAACTCGAGCGCGCTATCCAAGCCCTAGCATATGCAGAGGCAAAGGTAGAGCAGAAACGTGGAGTGAAAGCTAACGTGAGGGAAAAGAATGTCTGCTTTGACGGTGTTGCTGTTCCTAGCGAAACACGATCACGACCAGGTCTGGCATCGTGCCAGCTGACAGTCGAGGAGGAAATCATCTCCACGGCTATTCAAGCAACATCCAGTAAAGGCAAGGAGGTAGCCAAAATACCCATAGTAGTACCACCCGCACCGATCATGAGCGTGCAAACATCATTGTCATCTTCCGCGAAAAAGACTGCTAACGTTTTGCCCCCCCCAGTAGTAGCAGCAGCAGCAGTGCCAGCAGCACCCACGTCTTCGGGCACTTATTGTTTAACCTGTCCGCTTGAGGACAAAGGCGCCAAAAAGTGCATAACTGACCAGATCCTAGATGTCGCGATCAGCATTCCTGTATACAATGTCCTAGCTGTTTCGCCCGATGTTTGGAAAAACCTCCGCAACATGTCGACCAATTGATGGGTCACTGTCGCGACAGTCTCAGTCAACAAGCTGTCAAGTCATCCCATTTCGCATCATTGGATGCGCGAGTATGAAGATGTGCATTTGCGCAACTACCATAGGCGGCCGGACACTTACCTGTGTCCTCGATCAGGGCACGGAAGTCATTGTAATGTGAAGGGAAGTTTGGCAATCACTCGGAGTTGGTCTGCGCTCAGATCACCACATGCGCATGGAGTCGGTAAACACTTCACGCAATTCGACGCTTGGTGTCATCAAAAATATCACACTCGATTTCAGAGGAGGTCCTATGTACTTCCAAGTTCAGGTAACGGAGCGCGCAAACTTTGAGGTTCTGCTCAGACGCCCATTTTTCACTCTCACTTCTTGTCGCACGTTCAATCTCCCTAGCGGAGCGCAGGACATTTTATTAATGGATCCAAATATGCACAAAGAAATGCGCATCCTGACCCTCCCTTTGGTCAGAAACTGCCAAGTCACTGGTACACGGCGCGCCCTGCGGCAAAGCTATGCATACGCACTCGCATGTCAACATCGCCGAGATTGAGGGTCAGGATTTTTAAGTATCAATGATCCGCAGCATATGCAGGGAGACACTATAGAGTATTCGTGCTCCTCGCTCCGTCCGTCACACTCGTTTTATTCTTCATATATCGCTAATGTTCCTTCGCTCGCATGACAACAACCACTCTCATTTGCTCTCAAGGAGCAATATCACTACATCACATTCATTAATTCCGTCATCATCTCTCATTCCCATCTCTTTTTTGCACTCTTGTTTCTCTCTTCCGCAGTCCGCACTATACACACATCTAACCTCTTCCAGCTCGGCATTTCACATTGTGAACATAGCTGCGTTCAATGCGTGTTATGAATATGATCCTGTTATACACGCGCTGGTATACAAACCAGTCGCAAAGAAAGTTCGCAGCATGCTCGTGGCTACCCTGCCCAAGTATCACATCGTTTGCGAACTACCACCTGATCCTTTAGTAGGATTAATCCCGTTACCCACTCACCCCCCAGATTTTGTTCCAGGTATCCACCTCACGCAAGTGCACGCAGATAAGTTGAATTTCGATCCCGTGAACTGGCTATGGCCAGAGGAAGCTAGGCTAGTATGCTGGCTAGTCCGCACGCACAAACTCGTGTTTACTTGGGAAGCATCCAAGCGTGGCCACCTTGACGAAAAGTACTTCCTGCCGTATAAGATTCTGACAGTTCTGCACGCACCATGGTCGCAATGCAATATACTGGTTCCGCCGTCGACAATAGACGAAGTCACACGCATCATTAAGGAGAAAATCGTGTTGGGCATATACGAAGCCTTTAATGGCCACATATTGTTCGCGCTGGTTTTGTGTAGTCAAGAAAGACGGCAAATCGCTCCACCTCATTCATGATTTACAGCCGCTCAATGTGGTGACAATTCACAACGCATCAGTACCCCCCTTTGTTGAACACCTCGCTGAATCCTTCGTGGGTTACGTGATATATGGCATGATGGATTTGTACTCCAGGATATGACCAGCGCGCGCTTCATGAAGAGTTGCGCAATCTTACTACATTCAGCACACCTTTAGGCCCGCATAGGCTGACCACCTTACCACAAGGTCATACTAACGCAGCGCAGATTTTCCAAGGCGATGTAGCCTTTATTTTACAGGATGAGATTCCAAAGCACACACTTCCGTTCATAGATGATATCGTGGTCAAGTCCATCAAGACGCAATATGAACTCGCAGGACGGTACTTATGAGACCACACCTGAAAACCCCAGCATGTGTCGCTTCATCTGGGAGCACCTAACCGTCATGCATTGCATCTTGCAGCGGTTAGAAAATGTCAGTGTTATGGTCAGCGCAATGAAGTTCATTCTCACCACGCCAAGCGCAGTCATCGTCGGGCATAAGTGTACTTTCGAGGGTCGCATACCCAAAGACACCAAAGTCCAGAAGATACGAGATTGGCCAGAGCCTACCAACCAGTCACAAGTCCATGGTTTCTTGGGAACCTGCGGTGTTTTACGCATTTTCATCCATGATTTCGCGCACAAGGCGCGCCCACTAACTAATCTCACCAGGAAAGATGTTCCGTTTGTCTTCAGACCTGAAGAACGCGAATCGTATCAGACGCTCAAGGACTCAGTATTAGAGTCTCCCACTCTTCGCCGCCTTGATTACGAGAGTGAACACAAAGTTATTCTCACCATTGACACGTCCAACATCGTGATCGGCTTCATTCTGTTGCAAGTAGGTGCAGATGGCAAGCGATATCCTAATCGTTTTGGCAGCATAGTGCTGAACGAGGTGGAAAGCCGATACTCAGCAAGCAAAGCTAGAGCTCTATGGACTCTTTCGTGCAGTTTGCATATTCATTTTCGGAGTCAAGAATCTCACCATCAAAGTCGACACGAAATATATCAAAGGTATGATCAACAATCCGGATTTGCAGCCTAACACGACCATCAATCGATGGATTGTGGGCATTCTATTATTTTCATTCAAACTTGCTCATGTTTCTGCAACTAAGCACAAAGGTGTTGATGGTCTCTCAAGGAGACTGCTCACTGATGAGGATCCTCTCGAGGAGGACAATGACCATGAAGATTGGATAGATTGCACATACTCATTTGGAGTCGCGATACTAAATGATAGAACGCAACACATCACGAGCAGTTGCACAGAACTCATCCGCCATGCGCACCAGAACGCACACACATCCTTTGACTTGTGCACACCAGTACACCGCATCTTCCTAGACATTGCACTAGAAGAAAAGCCTGAACCAGTCATCCCTCGCTCAGAGGCTGCGCAAGCATTAGACGCGTCAGCTCGTCTTAACCAAAGAGTTTCTTATTTCGCGCGAACGACCTGCTGACCTTTCAGATCACAAATTCACAGTGTTTGTCAACTACGCCACATATTTCTTTGTTCTTGAGGGCAACCTCTGGCAAAGAGAATCCCATGGAAAGCACCAGCTAGTAGCACTGCCGCACAAGTGATATCGCCTTCTTAAGGAAAGCGCATGACGATCTTGGCCATAAAGGCATCTACACCACATGCGTGCGGTTGCTACTATGCTTTTGGTGGCCGCACATCATCGAAGACATTAAGTGGTATGTGTGAATGTGCCACGACTGTCAGGTTCGCCAAATGTGAAAGTTGCATATTCCGCCAACTGTTCCAATACTAGGAGGTTTATTTCACAAAGCGCACATTGACACGATGAAGATGCCCAGAGCAGGTGGATTTGAGTATCTCGTGCAAGTGCGCTGCACATTAATGTCGTACCCTGAATGGCGCATGTTGTGCAAAGAGAATACCAAAATGCTAACCGCTTTTATTTTTGAAGAGCTCCTTTGCAGATGGGGTCCGATCACCAAGATCGTGACCGATAATGGCCCCGTGTATAGACTCGCAGTAGATGAACTCGCGCGAAAGTACGGGATTCACCCGATTTGCATTTCGCTGTATAACTCGCAGGCGAACGGTATAGTCGAAAGACAACACCAAGATGTCTGGGAGGCCATCATCAAAAGTTGTGACAGTGATGACTCGCGATGGTATCAAGTTGTGCATTCTGTTTTCTGGGCTGAGCGTGTTACTATTCATCACGCGATGGGCCTATTGCCCTATTTTATGGTTCACGGCATCAAGCCTATATTTCTGTTTGACTTAGCTGAAGCTACCTTTCTCGCTCCATTGCCGAGCTGAGGTGCATTTACCACCGCTGACCTTATAGCATGGCGCGCACGCCAATTACAGAAATGTGAAGCCAATCTTGATGCAATCAAGGCTCAGGTAGTCAAAGCACAGTTCAAGTCTGTTTGCGATTTTGAGAAACACTTTGACGCTGTCTATCAAGTCGTATGACTTTGAACCCGGTGTGCTAGTTCTTGTCCGCAACTCCAAAGTCGAGTATGAACTCAGCAAGAAAACCAAGCCATGCTATCTCGGACCAATGATGGTCGTGCGGCACATGAAAGGAGGTTCCTATATGCTCGCTGAGCTAGATGGCACAATATCAAAACTTCACTTTGCCGTATTTCACGTGATACCATATTATCCGCACCGCGAAGATCACATATCCGTCACAAAGATGATCGGAACAGACAACAAAAGTATAGACCATTTAGAAGCTAACAAAACTATAGAACCCGATGAAGACAAACCCGAGCACGCACAAGATGAATAGCACGCAGAGGCTCGCTCATCACATACTCTGATATCCACACCCCTGCATTCCCAAATTCTGGACACTCACACTTGTACATATCATACCACAAATAACAAAAACATCGCAAAAATAAAGAAAACACAAAAACACAGTCTCGCTAGAAGTACTCACTCTCAGTTTTACCCCGGGTTTTGTCTGGCGACCTCAGTTTCTCTCTCGCACCTCACATATAACCCATGCATTCACTGATCATAACACAAACACAGACTCTATTATATCGTGCGCATCGCGCATAATACCCAAAACAGCATATACAGATAAGCTCTCCTAATTGACTCGCGCGTGCCACATAGACCTTCTATTTCAAACACATGAAGCCACGCTGTGCACATTTTACGTAGACTATACCTGATCACTATAATCACTCACAGCAGGAATAGACGCAGACAGTCGCACAAAGAAGACAAGTCAAGCACGAAGCTCACGCAATCACACGTATATCGCTAATTATCCTTCCTTTTCATCCTAACTATACCACGTTACTCACAAGTACTATTTCATTTATATCCAGGCCCAATGGACTCTTTGGACATGGACATGGAACCAGACTAGGACTTAGGCAAAGATCACATGGACTCATAATTGGCATGACGTAAAATGACTATATTGTACAGCACATAAGGAAAATGTATAGTAAGTGTGATTTGTGCACAGGCAGATGAACATATAGTACAGCACGAAGGCAGCATGCAGAGAAGAAGAAGAAAAAGGGTATAGTAGTATCTATCTACTTCCATGCCTGCTCCTGCCCCACAACGAAGTCATCCATCTCCTGTCCCATCACCCTCCATTCATCTGAGAAAGAGTAGAGGCGGTTTCTCATTGTGATGAGCTCTTGCTGCTGTTTGTGCGCCTGATAGTTCAGGTTGCGCATGAACCGGTCGTAGTTGTCCTGCAAACCACGCAACTTCTCGACCTCCTCCCACAGACATTCATTGTCAGCATGAAGGCGCTCATTGTCCAAATCATCAGCACGAATCCTCGAAGGCCCTGCGGCGGTGCGCACAGGCAATGGCTTTACCAGCCTGGGCACAGGGTGCACCTTCTTCAGCGCTTCCTGGACCTCCACCTCAGACTTGCCAGAGTTGTCGGCATCATCGGCCATGGTCGGCTCGACCGTCAGAATGTGCTCTTCAGCCATGTGAGGCACCTTGTGTGGCACTGCCGCAGTCTCGGACACTTTGCACTTGGTAGCTATCACAAATGTTAGAGTATTCGAAAACTAAAATAATGAGACCACTCACCAAAGTTGCACACTCAGTGTGAGTGTTCGCAAGGCCTGCAGCGCGCGTTCTTGCCCTGCAAGCACTTGACCCCACACTGCACACAGTTCTCGCAGGGAGGGTCTAGAGTCTTCAGCGCAGTCGACATACGCCCGCCAGCCTTCTGTCAACGCAGATCAGAAGTTAGCCAAACACAAGAAAAAGAACAAAAAAGCACTTACAGGTTTGCCCATGTCTGGGTTCTCCTCCCTCTCCTTTCCCTTCCCCTTCTCCTTCGCTGTGTGAGCCGCACGCGCCTCCGCCATGATCTTCTCCGCCACCTCCTTCCACCCGCTCACCATTTTCCTCGCCACTCCAACCCACTTGTTAAGGTCCTGCAGTATCTCCTTCTCCTCATCACCGATCAGAAGGAGCACCTCAGCTTCCAGCGCATCATGCGTGCAGACGCACACATTAGCCTATAAAGATGAGTATGGTCAATCAGTAAATAAGAATAAGACGCAAAAAGACACGTGCCACTCACCTCGAAGTGCGCCCACTCATGGAGCCATGACTCAATATCCTCCAGACACTCTTGGAGGAGCTCTGGATGCGAGCCCGACAACATGCCCACTGACGGAAGGAGTGCATTTCAAACACAGAGGATGTGGTTGCCAGCAGACTCAACAACAGGCGCAGGCTCAGGAATTTTCTGAGCCGGCTCCTCAGCCACCGGCGCAGCATTGATAGGTGCCTCAGCCTCAGGTGAAGGCGAGCAAGGCAGTTCAAGCAAAGATAAATCAAAGTTGGTCATGGTAAAATAATGAAAAGGGTAGTCATGGTTAATGTGAAAGATGAGAGAACAATGTGTTGCCACATAGTGCTCTTTTAAACACGCTAACCACAATTATGTCAGCATCCACGCTAATTCCCGAGGTCACGAGGCCAACCGCTGGCACTTTGTTTTTGGAATACGGACCGCAATCACGTGACACCTCTCGTCAAAATTTCTCTAAGTCCATTCGCGTGCACACGCTGACTGGGGACAGTCAGATTTTAAAAGTCTCCTGCTGTTGTAGAGCCTTGCATCTCCACAGGCACTTCCCTTGAATTCTCCCACATTCCCTACACACTCCAGCTCTAATCCCAAGGATACGTCTTACGCAGCAGCGCTTCATACATTTTACTTTGCAGATTCCATGCACAGCCACTCACACTATGCACACATCACGTACCCTCCTAAGCATTGTCCGTATACCCGTCCATCCATCCTCCCCATGTCCTTAGATGTTCATTGGTGCGTTTTCTCACTATATTCCCATTTTGACTAATTATTTCCATCACTAATCCTTGGCCTAGTGCTACGCGTGCAGCCGAGACCCTATTACCTACCTCACATACTATATTTAGCTTACTCGGCTCGCTACATCGGACCTGCGCACCTAGCGGCACTTAGCCATCTTTGCATATACTATCTCTTTACTCTATTTTCTGGGTCGATTTTCTGCCCACTTTCTATGTGTCTCTAGATACTAAGAATTTTACTTGTTGTTTGCTAATGACTATCCAAAGTCGTGCACTTCGGTTCTTGGTCTCCATCTTAGCATCAGCCAACCTTAGTTGGGGTGTTAACACTCATCTCGCTTCAGCTTTCCTTCATTACTCTCACTTGCTAGTCTCTCGCCTTCGCTCTCACTCGTGCGCGCTACCTTAGCGTCGTGCACCTCGTCCTTTGCTTATTGCACTCGCGTGTTCGCCTTTCGCACATCACATCATTTTCACCTCATGCTTCATGCATTACTTAGCTTTTGTACTTTATTAGTTGTTTGGTGTCCCTCTTTTTACAAAGAGAGGTTTCCCTTAACTCAGTTAGCTGCCCTTGGGACGACAATTTCACTCGTGCCCGGGTCTATCTGTGTTTGCTTAGCTTAGCACCAACTTTCCCCACAGTTTAGATTCCTCATCTTCACTGGTGGGCTTTCTAGAGAATGATGACACTATTTTCACACGACTCACAGATCCTTTCAATGCAAGTCAAATAGCCTTCATTGTTAAGAAAGTCCAATGATTTAACGGCAGAAGAGCAAGAACAGGTAGAGAAACTAACAGCATCATTTGCAGATATCTTTGTGGGGTCACTCGGAGAAGTAATACCGGTTCCAGGAGCTAAACACTCACTCAATATCCTGAATGGTGTCACCTTCTGTCTATGAGTCCATCAAAGAGCGCTTACCCCTCCACAGCTGCAATTTTTACATGGTAAGATAGATGAAATGCTAACAGCAGGTATTATAGAACGAGCACCACCAGACCGAGTGAAATGTGCAGCCACCATGGTACTAGCACAGAAGGTACACAAACATGGAGGCCTCTCACTATAAGAACTCCAGCATTGAGTCAACAAACAATGCCAACAGAACAGAGTACCACCAGTGTTTACACTACCAGAATGAGAAATCCCAGAGCACAATGCACCCCAGCAACCAAACAAACCACAGAAATGGCACATCTGTCAAAACTTCAACAAAGTTAATCGCCACACGGTTATAGCCCCCATGCCGCAAGGAGACATTTGTGCTAAACAACTTAGGCTCAGTGGTCACTGATATGACTCAGTCTTCAACTTTGCATCCGGATTCTATGCAGTCGAAGTACCTGAAGAATCAAGACTATACACAGCATTTTATGTTGAAGGAAGAGGATGGTTCTGGCACAAACACATGCCGATGGGGCTTACAGGCACACCATCCACATTTGCAGATATGACCGCTACTCACTTACATGATTTGATTGCAGATGGTACAATGGAATTGTTCATAGACGACGGGGCATGTGCAGCAGATACGTTCGATGAAATGATAGAGAAACTCATGTGAATCTTCCAATGATGCAGGGATCAGAAACTATCTCTCTCTCCATCTAAATGCAGACTGTTCATGACAGAAACTACATTTGCAGGTGCTACAGTAGGGCCACAAGGTGTTCAACCAGACTTAGAAAAACTGATGGCCATCGTGAACTGGATGCAACCAACTGACGCACTTAACCTCAAATCATTCTTAGGTCTCACAAGCCACTTCCGGGATCTCGTACAAGGCTACGCAAAATGAGAAGGTCCATTAAGAGACTTGGTGAAAATGGCCCCACTCCACCCACCATACACCAAGAACACCTACTGACGTATACTACGAGACTTCAAGTTAGCAGAGCAATGGACTGAAAAACACACCAGAGCCTTCCTAGACCTCAAAGCAGTCCTATTTTCACGTCTGATATTGCAAGCACCTCAATACGGCAGATCATCATTCATAGTGACATTGGACAGGTGCCAAGAGGGCTTAGCAGCAGTACTGTCCCAAAGAACGCGCACTCAGAAGCCCTCGGGTAAATGGTCAGAACAACTTTTACCAATAACATTCACATTGAAATGCACATCAGTGTCAGAGCAAAAGTACAAGCCCTTCCTCCTAGAATTTGCAGCCCTCAAATTCGGATTAGACAAGTTTTCAGATATGGTATGGGGCTTCCCAGTGGAAATAGAAACTGATTGCCAGGCACTACGAGATGTACTCCTCAATGACCATATGAATGTAGCCCACACGCATTGGAGGGATGGAATCCTCACACACCACATAATTGATGTCAGACACGTCCCAGGGAAACTCAATGTAATCACAGATGGACTAAGCCGACCATGGGAAGGACAACCAAGGGACATTGGACTATTAGATGGCAGTGATTGGACTGTTAGTGAAGACTTGGAGGCACACAGTGGTTTAGTCAACAATATTCTGTTTAGTACCTCGATAAGTGAACCACAGCTAATTACAAATTTACAGGAATGATTCATCAACAAACCAGTATTTTGAGAAGTCATTGAGTCTATCACACAACTCTACTCAACAGGATCGCTCAAAGACAGGAAACACGCAAAACACAGAGCATCCCAGTACATGATCAATGATGGGAAGCTATGGCAACTGCATGGAGGCACCACAGTACGAGCAAGAGACAGAGTAGAATGTGTCACACAAGAAGAGGCAAAACAACTTGTGATCAAACAACACAGTGAAAGAGGGCACTGGGGCCGAGACGCAATCAAAATAGAAAGGATTCAAGGGGAAAACCCAGTAGCTTAAGTTAAGGAATACTACTGATGTACATGGGGTTTATATAGGTAACAGGAAGCGGCGCAGCCATGTCAAGAAAGGTAATGAAGATAGTGAAATAGTACAACCTATCAAGATAGCAAAGATAGGTGAAACAACCATGCTGCGCATGATGATAGTAGTCATGATATAATCAAGAAGAGAAATGCGGACAGCCAGCTTGATAAGAGAATAGCCAGGCCTAGATGAGTCTAGAGTCTGTGCTATGGTTACAGAAAGAGAAAAATAAATAAGGGTTAAACATTATTGTAACACAGGCTACCAGGGCTTGAGTGGACGCTCCCTCTTCTATCACCTTCATGATTTCTCCACCCCTGCATTCACGTGGAGACCACGTCGGCACTATACACCTTCCAGTGTCTCCTTTGAGGGTGAGCGAGGGAAGAAGTATGCAAGCGCTAAGGGCAGGATGGTTGAGAGTGCATGGGCAGGCTGGAGGAAGTGAGCTGGTCAGAAAATGATGGAGTGCATAGCGACCATGTCCTTTCTTTCCCTCTGATCTGTTGCTTTTTTGGAGTATGGACCCAACACCATGAAATCATGATTTCACCTGGTCAGTGGGGATCTGCATTTGAAGGATGTGTATGCTAGCTATGTATGGCAGATGAAATATACGCGGTGTTTTGTGACCCCGCTTTGTAAATTTCTCTTATATCTTTGCAGCAATCTGACTACTTCATCAGATGGATCTCATGGTATACAGGCATTTAAAACTGATCAAATTATTCTTGGCTCATGACATTGCAGTGATGGTGGTAATACATTGTGCTCGAAAGAAGCTCTCCTGATGGAATTGATACACTCCACCTCTGGGCTAGTAGGACGTGCAAGGAAACCAGAAGATAGAGATAACACCGATATCATTGTGTTTACAATAAGTGAGCATCTTGTGTGCCTAAACATGATGTTAAACTAGAGAATAAAGCCTGTGATTTTTGGTGACACAACTCCTTGCGGAAGAGTAGTGAATACTGGTCCTAGTATATTCAAGGACTATCCATTGAACGATCAAATCTGAGACGAGCACAAGAACAAACTAACACAACATCAAAAAAATCGAATGCATAACAATAAAAAGCTCTACAGAATATGTCTGATGCATAAGGGTACATACTATTAGCTAGCATGTGTGATAGTCATAGAAGGTGTATGCCTTATACTATATTCCCATGGGTACTTTCCCGTGGGTGGGGGTAAGGGTATGGGTATCATATACCTGAACCCCCACCCATACCCCAGAGTACCTTTACCCACAACCCACATGGGTTACACATACCCATGCTGATCCCTAATTTGTGTTGGACCAAGGTTACAAATTATCACTATTTCATCTCTCGCAGCTGCAACATCCAAGAAATTTGTATTCTACTTGCACAAGACATCATTTCTAGGTACTCTGCATACACCTGAATTTTTTCGATGCCAGTTGAGCACAATGTTGAAGTGTTATAAAGTTTTGCATATTAGCAACTGTGTACATATTACCAGGAATGATAGTATTTATTAAGTTATACATCACGTTATCCTGAGAATTCGCTCTTCATCCAAATTCAAACCCATGTAAGTACCAGTCTATGATGTCACGAACTTTAGTTTCGCACACCTCTTGCCCGCGTACGCGCATTTGCATCGTGCTCATTTGTTTCACGCTATCGATTCCACGACCTAACCTGTTATTTCCCGCTCAATTCATCCTGCTGTCGTCGCAGCAGGTTTCCAAACATACACATATCTATCGAATATTGTCTCTCTCAGGCCCTTGCCCGGACCTGAGTAGTTATATGAATCCGCATGACCAAAATTCTTCTCTTCCATCCACACATCTGACCCTCAAGCCAATTATTATTACTGCTTTAACAGTCTTATCTCGCTGCTAATATTAGCCACGGACTTCTTCTATCCGTTAGTTATGTCTTATCTACCGTGAAGCGTTTGAGCTTCGCCATCTCTCATCTCTAACCCACTATCCATATGCCGCATTGGACTGCTCTAGCCGCAGAGAAGAAACAGAGGCAGCTCAAGTCCATTCCACAAGAGTGGCTTGTGACTCCGCCTCCACCCTCTACTCTGGATGTAACCGGTTTTCCAGAGTCGTGTGGCCTTCTGAATGCCCGAGAAATTGAGATCACCAATACTTTGGTGGATGTCTTATTGAAGAAACTTGCAAGTGCGGAATGGACAGCCGTGGAAGTGACTACCGCATTCTCCAAGAGGGCCATTGTTGCACATCAGCTTGTAAGCCGAGTTTCCAGGCATTTGTTCAACGATGTGGTATTAAGTGGCTGACGAGGTCAATTGCTTGACGGAAATCTTCATTGATCGTGCACTGGACCGAGCGGCCGAACTCGATGATTACTTGAAGAAAACAGGGAAGGTTGTTGGTCCTCTTCACGGGCTGCCCATCTCTCTAAAGGACCAACTATGCATCAAAGGACTAGAAACCACTATGGGTAGGTCTAATCCTGGCCTAGACTTAAAGCCTTGCGATTCACTGGGTTTTAGGTTATGTCTCGTGGATCGGGCAGTATGCAGACAAAAACGCAGTGTTGGTCGATATTCTGATTGAGTGCGGAGCCGTGCCATTTGTCCGCACCAACGTTCCGCAGACACTCATGGTGAGCCCGCCCCTGAAACCAAGCACTACTCCTGTGCTAAAGTATCTTCAGTGGGGAGAAACCTTCAATAACGTCTTCGGCCGGACAACTAACCCACACAATGTTTCCCTGACTCCAGGTGGGTCATCAGGAGGAGAGGGTGCATTGGTTGCCCTAAAGGGAAGCCCATTGGGAGTCGGTTCTGATATCGGAGGGTATGTCAATAATTTGGAAGTATCATTGGTATTAGCCTTCTGACAGCCTTCTGACAGCTCTATTCGTGGCCCCTCTGCATTCTGCGGGATATACGGCCTGAGGCCGTCATACGGGCGTGTACCGTACTGTGGTGCTCGCAACTCACTTGAGGGCGAAGACTCGATTCTCTCCGTGTTCGGTCCTATGACAAACAGTCTCTGCGGGCTCAAGATCTTTATGAAAGCTGTCGTTAACTCTAAACCATGGCTCAAGGACCCTCTTGCGGTTCGGAAGCAATGGGACGAAGACGAGTACGAACTCGCGGACCATGGGTTTGGTAAGGACCTGTGCTTTGCGATCATGTGGGACGATGGCGTCCTTTTTCCCCACCCACCTGTCAGGAGGTCTCTGGAAATGACCAAAGCGGCTCTCCAAAAGGCTGGCCACAAAGGTTCTTCTCATCTAATTCCTCTGCTAATTTATACTTATTGAGTGGCAGTTGTCGACTGGAAACCCATCAAGCACAAATTGCTTGAAGAAGTCGCGGTAAGTAAATGTGTCCTTTACTTTGCCAGTCTATTGATCTATTAGCATCGTGCAGCGGGACATCTTTAATGCCGGCTCTGTCGAGGACTACATGATCACGACCTCCAGCACAGGGGAGCCAATAATTTCCACGATGGAGCTGGACGACGCAGATGCTACGGTGCCATCATTCCGTCCGAAAAATGGTGGTATCACCGCATACCAGCTCTGGCAATTGCAGAAGCTGCGTCAGAATATCCGGAAAGAATATATAGACCACTGGAACGCAACTGCCTCTGAGACTGGGACAGGACGGGCTGTCGATGCTATCATTTGTCCAGTCGCACCGTTTGTTGCAACTCCCCATGGGAAGAACAGGTGAGTGTCTTTATAATTTCAAAGTCTCGCACTTTCAATGAGACGGTGCACAGGGACGCCAAATATACTACCGTTTGGAATGCGCTCGACTATCCCGCTGCGGTTTTCCCTGTGACTACTGTCGACCCTACTCTTGATAGGAAGAAATCTCCTCATAGTTTCTATGACGACTTCGATAAGGAGATATACGAAATGTGTGAGTGGTGCCAGCACTGAACGACCGCCCAGTTGATCAGTGATTTTCTGACACTAACAATCAATTCAGATGACCCAGAGAAATTCAAGAACGCTCCTGTTTCTTTGCAGCTTGTCGGTCGGACTCTGGAGGAGGAGGCGGTTATAAAAATGACAGAAATTGTAGATGCGGCGCTGGCCGCGGCCAAATAAGTTCGAGATATACCGAGACTTGTTCGAGACAGCAGTTATGAATATGTACAATACACCCACATCTCGATCAAGTACAAACGATTCAGAACTCATAACTTCGCTTCACAAAATGGTTGTGCCTCGTTTACGAAGATGCCTGCTGCGCCCATACCACTGCCGACGCACATACTTGTGCACAACAACTTTTTGTCTCTTCGGCGGAGTTCTGCAAGGCCAGTGACAACTTGACGAACCCCAGCTAATAATTGGTAGATGAGTAATAAAAGCTTCAAGACGACAATGAAACTCACTCATTCCCAAAGGGTGTGTCACGGCTATTGCCCCACCACTGCCAACAAAGTATCAGAACAGAAGTACTCAAGCTGGAGTGGCTTACTTCGGGTTGATTTTGTCCATAGAAATGCCAAGCTCTTCGACACAGTATGCAAATTGCGAAGCGAACGCTTCATTTATCTACGTGAAAGACGTTAAACCACGAACAGAAAGAACACAGAAGGCAGTGGTTGACCTCATAGATATCGATATCATCCTTAGTGAGACCAACTTGCGTAAGGACCTTGGGAATAGCGGCGATGGGGCCAATGCCCATGTAACAGGGCTCGACACCTTCGCCAGTAACGGTTCAACACGCCCTCAAACAGAAACAACAAATGACAAACCGACAACTGCGCTTCCAACCCATTTCCCGAGAATTTCCATGTTTTCCTTCTCCGCACGCTCTCTTGTCGTGAGAACTGCATAACGCAGCACCATCGCCAATACCACTTGCATTTCCAGCAGTGGTAGTTGAATCTCCCCAATCTTGGAATACAGGCTTTAGCCCAGATAGCATCTCCATCGTCACGCCAGGCCGGATTGTGTCGTCAACGGATATCACAGTCCCGCGGATTTCGACTGGAATGATCTCGTCGGAGAAGATGCCGGTGTTCAGTGCCTGTTCGCGTGATTAAGATGCAACATTGAGAAATTTGGACGTACAGACCTTGTTCGCGCGAGTATGTGATATGAGGGCATATTCATCTTGCTTTTGTCGTGAGACTTTATAGGTTTGAGCGACCATTTCAGACGTCCAACCCATAGGCTACATATATATTAGTGTTTGACCTATATAGCTCACCCAGACACACTTGAATGCAGTCGTGAGCCCGAGGAATTTTGTCGACAGATTCAGCAATGATAGGCGTAGGACGAGGACTGCGCAAAGATTAATATTAGTGTACCACTGGCACAGACTGTTGGAGACTCGCTTCAGTGTCATATTCTCCACTCCAATTGCCATGCCCATGGATATCTCGCCCGACTTAATATTATGGGCAATGTTCCGGATGGCCATAAGGCCGGATGCACATAGCCTGTTCACTGTCGAAATGGGAACATCGTGAGGAATGCCGGATGCGAGAGCAGCGGCCCGCGAGGAGTACATTGGAGAAGGAGGATGACATGTGCCTGCAGAAAGTTAATGCAGAAACACACAGAAGGGTACGGCTTCCACTCACCGACGCAAATGTCGTCAAGTTTCGCGGGGTCCAGCTTTGTCTTCTCAAAGGTCGCCTAAGATTCAGAAGGTTTTATGAGTTACTGTAGGTAGTCCACAAATAACCTGTCGACCTTGAGCAGAGCTTGCATCATTTCAGTCTACTGGGATATCCTTGAATTGACCCTTTCTGTTCTTCCCCATCGCAGTACGCTTTGCAAAGGTAATGACCACATCATCTGGATTCTTCTGCAGCACTGCAGTGATGCCCTTGCCGCTATGTGTAGAGACGTTATGCATTGTAGATGGGATCCTAGCACGCAAGACCGCAACGCTAGCCAACATGGAGAAAACTGGGATCCTCAAAAGGCATCGAGTGTGAGATTTAAGTATGGATCATATATGCGGGCCGGTAATCGGATCATCGTATGCATTTACGTCGCGTGTGCATTTGGATCAAAATATGTCACATGTGCATTGAGTTTTTACATTCCAGAACATTTCCGAGTTCGCAATTGGCTCATTGTCACAACCTCGCTGTTCTCGAGTTCATCTAAATCATCAACATCCAGCATCCCTCCTGGCAGACATTGGAGACTCGGCAAACTAGGAGTGTGCAGGACGTCCGCTTCTTCAGCTTCATCAGAGCTACAGTCGAACTCAGAATCCTGGAAGTACTAGTATAAGCGAAGACTCAGAAACATCAAGAAAGTTTACACCCACTGCCACGAATGCATCACGCTCATCACTGGCATCATCCGCGAATTTTGGATATGGAACCCAACCTTTATTTACAAACGATCAGCTAGGAAAGCGGCGATAAACAAGCACAGCTCACCCTCGACGTGTAGATAAAAGAAACGATCCTCTCCTGGAATGCAAGGAATGATGGCGGCTGATCCATTGCTCTCAACCTCTGCACAAGGGTCATCCGCACGCAGTGTGTTAGATAACCTGAAACTGGATGGATTGAAGACACTGCCAAGAACCCATGTGCCAATGAAGCGAAGCCACAATACCGTGCGGTTAGGTAGTTCATTATATGCCATGCGATCCATGATGGTGAACTGGCGCTGGTTAGGCCAGACCGCGACGAGAGAGATATCACAGTTGGACATATCACAGGTTAATGTAAAAAAGAAAAGAAAAGAATCAAGATGGCTGGATCATTGATTGCGAACAGGACCAACGATTGTCTCACATCTACTCCGTTTCTTCTCGACGTCATGCAAGTATTGCATCAAGACAACAGTTTTCGCATTGTCGCAGGTGTTGTATACGCGTATAGAGATCTGCTATATATCCAAGTCTTCATCCGGATCATCATCATCGATATCATCGGCAGAATCAGGGTCATATAGAATCGCCCCAGCTATTGTAACAGGGTTGCCTGAGGCCAAGATTAAAATGACTTAAGCATAAAGAAATGAAGCGTCACCTTCGTGTGCGTAAGGTAGGGGGACTTGGGCTCGCGATTTCTCCTGCGACGGCGTGAGATTTAGATTAAACGATACGTTCTGCGTTGGATCCGGTCGAGCCTATAGTGTGGTCAGATATAAAATTTCATGTCAAAGTGGCGTTTGTGCTCACCTCCTCTGTTTTTCTCCTGGTCCAAATGCTTTTAAGGCTGTCAAGAGCTTGCAGGTCGCACGGGACATCTCCTTTCCAGCCCTCGACAGTCCTCTCTGCACCACGCTTGCTCCCACCCCTTAGAAGGACTTCCACGACAAATTCCCTTGTGCTCTTGCTCGCCCACGCACCGGCACTCGTCCCATTGCCTTCAGGGCCATAAACCAGGCGCTCACTTTCATGTATACGCTCAGAGAAAGGAATGAAGACACTCCAAAATTTCTCTGCCGGACCAGCTGGTGGAGGATGTGTAAGATATGCAGAGGCTATGTGCGTAATGATGACTGGGGGATGCGCAATCAGATGAATAAGCGTCGGTGATAGGGAAGTTTGAGTCAGTAATTCAAGAAGAGGACTAGGCTGGAGGTGTAATGCGAGGATCGAAGGTCCTTGAAGAAGATAAGTAGGCACATAGACACCAATCGTGTAAACACACCAGAACGCGTTGTAATTAGCTCAAGGAGTGTCCGAATAAACTTGTAAGTTTTTGGTGTAGATCCGAGGTCAGATGCCAATGTATCCACCGAGTCAATGATCACATTCAGTGATCCCGGAGGTACTATAAGGTTTTTACCAGTCTGACAATCATGCTCGTCAAACGCGTTAAGATACTAACCAGAATTGATGCGAGCCAGGATCTCGTCCTGAGGACCGCACCACGGATTGTCATAGCCGGGAATTCGCTCAGTGAAGTCGAACGTAGTGATATTGGGAGCCTCATCGACATTCGTCAAGTTTGATGGTGGATGCAAGAAGCAGAACAGCAGAGTCTGAGTAGTTGGTCTAAAATTTGAGATCAGATTCCTCAAGATAGGATAACATGTCTGTGCGGAAGACGACTGAAGGATGATAAGTGGTTGATGTGGTTTTAATCCTGTTGGGTTGTTGATGACGGAAGGAAGTAAAGACATCTTCCATCAGTGAATTGACGACTCCTTGATATTGTAGCCGTGAGACATACTAATGGCCGCTCGTATGGTTCAAACCAGCTCATCCACTAGAACCACTCAAGTCCTCGACATAGTCTCCCCTAAACAGACCTTGATAGACAAAGAAGATGGTAGTTTTTAACTACGACATTAAATAATCGACTTTACGAGGCAGCACCTTCCTTTTCCCACTGTGTCCTCCGCAGAACGAATAGGTCAGATTTCCACCCATAAATACCAAACTTGCCAACAGGCTTCTCCAAAGCAAACCCGGCGTCACGTACGCACTTTTGAACATACAGTATTAGGGAATTAGTTGTCACCTTGATCTCTTTGACTGCTTTGTCCGCTTTGAATGCATGCTGTACGGCATGTGCGAGCAGGTCCTCCTGAATTCCTGCTTTCCTATACGGCTCCTCGATATAAAAATGACGGATTGTAGCGACGGATGATGTTCCCTGAGGTATTGTATGCTTCGACTTCAGGGATGAAGATAGCTTTCCCTTGTCCATAAGAGTGTCTTGCGACTGAGAGTTCTTCGAAGCATCGATGGCTATGAGACCGACGAACTTTCCGGCATATTCAAGGACGAAAAGGCCCGAGGAGGGTGATCGTCGATAATAGGTTGCGATGTCCGCGACATCTGGTCTTCGCAACAAGTCGAGAGACGCATCTTCGAAGTCTGCGCGGTTGAACCTGTCCAGTTAAATTATTGAACGATCTGCGATGTGTGCCGCAGGGTCAACATACCAATCCGCGAGGTAGAGTATAACGGCGCCCCAGCATGCAAAGGCTGGAAGAGGTTGCAAGTAACCAAGGAACCCGTACTCTGGTTTAGGCCACCAGTTGAGATACTGGATCATGATGCATGCCAGGGCAACCCAGACACTAAACGTGAATGGATGGAAAAAGGCTGCAAAATTATTTGGTCAACTCGTCGCGAAAAATTCAAGGTCGACACGTACTACTTCGATTTGCGACTGTTAGACCCTCCATTGAAGCCTTTCCGATGTTGAACTTGACCAGTTTGTCATCAGAAGGCTCATACAACCGAATACGCGCATCAGATTCTGTCATGATTGCACCGTGCAGATGGGAGTGAAGACGAAACAGCTCCTAGTCTCACCATCATGATTTGTAGCAACTTTTCCTCGCACGTTTGTCCAGGCAGGCACAATTCTTATACGATCCACAGCGGTGCTACCTTGGGATTCGGAAGTTCAGCAACTCCCTTCGAAACGCAATTTTACGCATGTGCAGTAGATAGTGCTCGAGGCAAACAAGTTCCAATGATGATCATTCTTGAAGACACTGAAATGATTTGACTTCGAATTCGCTTACTCTTGAAGTTACTTCACACACTTCATCGAACGTGGGTTGAACTGTTTTCCCGACCTGCCTGAAGCTACATACCGAACACTTCTCTACAGCCATGCTCATCGCCAAAACATTCCACGACGTGCCCAGCAAACTCGACAACGGGCGTCCTATCCGTATCTTTGTGGTCTCTCCTGTTGTCCCAAACTATCCACAAGCAAAGTTTCCCGGTAAGTGGCATGTCATTATCGTTCTTATTCTCTTGGAGCTGACCCAGTGCTTGTGGACGAGGATAGGTGTAGTATGTTTCAGGTGAGCCTGAGTTTGGTGGGCTGAAGTCACGCACGATCGTTCACATTCGTTAGTGAAATCTATCAAGTGACAGGGCCAGTGGAAAGGTTCGCTGGTCAGATCGCAAGCCAGGGATATGTGGTTGCTTGCCCATCGACCTACCATGAATTTGAGGGACCAGAGGCTATTCCGTACGATACCGAAGGCGTGTCTCGTTCTCTTCATCTTTCTATTCGTCGCTTATCACTGTCGATATCAGGAACCGATAGGGGGAACAAGTACAAGGCAAGCAACTTCACATCGTTGCGGTTTGCATTCTCATTTACTTTTGTATCAGATCGAGAAAGATATAGCTGCGTACGATGAGGTCAGCTTCATGGCTCTGTTGTCGATAGATCTCCAAATATCAAGTGTGGTCTAGGATGCTACGCTCTCTGTCGATCTTCTGGTTTCTTTGCCAAACTGCAACGGTCGCATTGCAGGTTTGTCAATGAGCCTTTGGTTGGCATACTAGATGTTGAGATATTCTTCAGCGACAGGAATGTGTTTGGGAGGACATTTGGTGCGTCTGTCAGTCCTACTTGTAGTGCCACATCTTTGAACATATAGAACACAGGCATTTCGGGTAAGCGATAGAGCAATGATACTACCAGCAGCTTTCGTTAAACTCTATTAAGGCTGCTTTTGATCCCCGCGTTCTATCCTCAGTCTGCTTTTTTGCGACTGATATTCACAGTGCGACTCTTGGCAAAGGCAAGAACGACGACTCTCTTGCACGTGTTCAGAAGGGGGATATGACAGGCAAAGGTGAACTCGTGGTATGTTTTTTTGCCATTTGAGAAGAGCAGGGACACTATTCTGAAACATTTTGTAGATGATTTTCGGGAAACAGGTACGTGAAGGCATTTAGGAGACGAGGCATGTTGAACTTAGTGCTGCTAGGACACGCATGTCCCTCGCGAAGGTCGTGATCTCATCCGCAAGACTCTTGAGAATGCCGAGGTATCTTGCTCTGTAAGTTATGTGGTTTCGCGTGCGTTTTGGAATGTTTACCACAAATACAGTTTCTGGAAGTGCAGGCGCAGCACGCGTTCATCAGAGATGAATCTTCCAAAGGTCGATGGGACGCTGCTCTCACGCGGTCCTTATTTACATTCATGATGGAGGTGTTTGACAGAACTATCGGGAGAGATCTCGGGCCTAAAGTTGACAAAGGGGAGAAAGTCGAACACGTGTGCTAGATCTAATATTATAGCCCATGAGGTATGAATTCAATAAATAGCCTCAGAATCTGGGAAGACACGTTGATTGCGAGGGAAGAGGGGACGATGAATAAAAATATTGATACAATTAAGTCCCTTCGTTCTTATTCGAGACAATATCTCCGCGACATTAATAAACAGGCGAGCGAGGCCACTGGTCATGACCTCGCTGCCAGCTTCGTTAATCGTGCATACAAATGATGATAGTAAACACATTGCAGGTATGAATACCGTATGGGTGGCACCAGAGAGACAGCAAATAGCAGAAGGCCGGAAAAAAAAGAATATGGATACGGCAGTTCTACATCTATTACTTCTTCTTGGTGGCCTTCTCCGCAGACTTCGTCACTGAGGAGAGAACCAATCAGCAAATTTATTCGCGGAAGGATTAGCCGGGGGTACTCACCCTTTCCGCCGGACTTGTCAGTCTTATCGACCGACTTGATGACACCGACAGCAACAGTCTGTCTCATGTCACGGACAGCGAAACGACCCAGGGGTGGGTATTCGTTGTAGGATTCGACACACATGGGCTTAGAGGGAACAAGCTTGACAATGCAAGCATCACCAGACTTGACGAACTTGGGGGCAGCCTCGAGGGACTTTCCACTCCGACGGTCGATCTTCTCAATCAACTCGGCGAACTTGCAAGCAATGTGGGCGGTGTGACAGTCAAGCACTGGAGCGTAGCCAGCACCGATCTGACCAGGGTGGTTGAGGACGATGACCTGAGCATTGAAAGAAGCAGCTTCCTTGGCAGGGTCGTTCTTGGAGTCAGAAGCAACGTTGCCACGACGGATATCCTTGACCGAAACGTTTCTAGAGATATATATGAGCGTGAAAACTAGGGAAACATATGACAAATGCGGACTTGACGTTGAAACCGACGTTGTCTCCGGGAAGACCCTCAACAAGTTGCTCGTGGTGCATTTCAACGGACTTGACTTCAGTGGTCACGTTCGTAGGAGCAAAGGTGACGACCATGCCAGCCTTGATGACACCAGTCTCGACACGACCCACGGGCACAGTGCCAATACCACCGATCTTGTAAACATCCTGGAGGGGAAGACGGAGGGGCTTGTCAGAAGGACGGACGGGAGGTTCGATGGCATCGATAGCGTCGAGGAGGGTCTTTCCCTTAACAACACCACCCTTGGTCTCCTTGGTCCAGCCCTTGTACCATGGCATGCTGTGTGAGACATGAGAATGTAATTAACCAGCTGATACAATAAAACTGACTTAGGGGACTCCTCCAACATGTTGTCACCGTGCCAGCCAGAGATGGGGACGAATGCAACGGCCTTGGGGTTGTAGCCGACTTTCTTGATGAAGGTGGAAGTTTCCTTGATAATTTCGTTGAAACGGTCCTCGCTCCACTGGATCCAAGTGTAAGTGAAATGAATGGTTAGTAGTGTCAACACATACCTTAGTCGTGTCCATCTTGTTGACGGCAACAATAAGCTGACGCACACCAAGGGTGAACGCCAAGAGGGCGTGCTCACGGGTCTGACCGTCCTTGGAAATACCAGCCTCGAACTCACCAGTACCACCGGCAATGATGAGGATAGCACAGTCAGCCTGGGAGGTACCAGTAATCATGTTCTTGATAAAATCACGGTGTCCTGGGGCATCAATGACCTAGAAAATCTATGAGCGGATATTACTAGGAAAGTCATCAGTAAACCTACGGTAACCATGTACTTGGGGGTCTCGAACTTCCACAGAGCAATGTCGATCGTGATACCACGCTCACGCTCAGCCTTTAGCTTGTCGAGCACCCATGCTGAAGATCGTTATCAGTGATATCACAAAATGTAGATTATCGAGCTGCTCACCATATTTGAAGGAACCCTTGCCGAGCTCAGCAGCTTCCTTTTCGAACTTTTCGATAGTACGCTTGTCGATACCACCGCACTTGTAGATCAAGTGACCAGTGGTAGTAGATTTACCAGAATCGACGTGACCGATGACTGCGATGGATCAGATCGGTGAGCTAGATGTAGATGATGAGGTACGCACCGACAACGTTAACGTGAGTCTTTTCCTTTCCCATTTTGAAGGATTTCTGTCCGATGAAGCGATCGTTAGTGATTGATCTTTCAGAAAGGTGGATTGGCAGTGATCATAGAAATCGGAGACCAGGTGATGCAAAGATCGCAGAATGGCATCGCGATGATGATAAGGACATCAGGGCATGTATTGCGCTAGTAACCAGGATCTTTTGAAAGATCAGAAAAGAAAAAAAGACTCACTTAAGTGTACAGAAAGAGAGAAAAAAACAGAGGAATGGGATGTGGTGGTACGAAAGAAAGAGAGAGCCTGATGATTTCGCTGATAGTTATACCTTCCCAAAGGAAAATTTTTATCAATCTGGTGATTTGATATGCCGCCGTGACTCCGCTCGGCACCGGCCGCGTGGCGCCGGACTGGCCGAGTCATCTTGACACTGATTCCCCTGAGGCAGACTCAAACAGACTCGAACGCCTCGATCGCATCGTTTAATACATTCGCAGATATGATTAGTCTATAGGGAGGGTTACGATGTGCTACTAGTACACCCTATCGATAGCAATGCGCGCTAGCTAGTTGAAACAGATCAATATTATGGGGCCTCATGGCAGATCGATGCTGATACGGTGAGATTTGATGGTTTGAGATGAAAAAAACGACATAAAAGGAGGTCCGACAGAGCAAAGATAGGATGAACGGATCCTCATAAGGATCAGTAAGAGTCTGATGGACAAGATACCTGCCTCATTGCCTTCGATTATGTGACACGTGCTGGAAACGCGCTCGGTTGTGGAGATAGGTGTTGATAATTACCGAAGGGCAGCTCCATCCCCCAACCCTTTCCCCCGTTCAAAAATCGACACTGCAGAATGTTCTCAAACGTAGGTCTTGCACTCACTTCCACTTGCAAGCAAGCCCTGACGAGGGCTGCAGCATCCCCTACTGCCCCACCTCCATCCTCCTCTTCTCCATCTTTCTCCTTATCATCGCCACACCGCTCATCCAGCGCAATAGATGCGTTCGCAAACGGCGAGGCCAAACCCTCTTGGGCGTCAGCTGCCGTAACGAAAGGGCATTCTCCTACGAGAAGGACGTATGCCACAACACCAAATGCCCATACATCCTGCTCCTTCCCGTGATATCGCTCCCCACGCAGGATTTCAGGGCCTGCATAATCCAATCTTTATTGGGTAAGCAACTGCATCGACAAGTAAAAGGCACGAGTATGGAGAAAACTTACGTCCCACTGAATGTGTCCCATCCGTTCTTCTTCACAAGTCCCGAACTTCCGAAGTCTATTAAAACGCATTTGCCATTTGGTCCTAGGACAACGTTCTCATCCTTTACATCTCGATGAACTGACAATGAATCAGTATATCGCCAAGAGATCTTGGAGATGGACTACTAACCTATTCCATGAGAGTGCAAGAAACATAGAGCATCTGCAAGCTGTCCGAGATAGCTGCGAATATCAAATGGCAAAAGTCCCTGGGGGCAAGCCTCGACAAGATCAAATAGATCTGTCGGAGGAGGCTCATCGGACGTCTTTTCAGGCGTGGAAGACGGTAGGACAAGATAGTAATAATGGTTGTCTTCGAAGAAATCTATCAGAGGGCAGATATTTGGATGTCCCTCGATTTCTTTTCCTTCTTCCCACCTTTCATCGCTGTCCATGTGAATACAATCTGGCTGAAAACGTGTCGCGTCCCCGTCGGTTCTAGCGGGAGACCGACGTCGTGATGGATCCCATGGCCTTACTGCGGGTAAGGTGTACGACGTTGATGATATAACAGACATGACGAATATTTCTATTGGTATCGTGCCAAACCGTGGATGTCGTTTCCAACAGTCAGCAAGGATGCGAGACTTGATTATTTGTTTCAAGACCAATGGTGGCTTGTCCCATTGTCAGACCGCAAGAATCAAAGTAGAAGTCTAGTGGATAAAACCTCACCCCAAGGGATCCATCTGTTTTGTATTCGCGTGCTCTTTTGACGAGGCCATACGCGCCTCGACCGATCTCACCTTCGATAAAAAAGTCTGATATGGTCTTGCTATCAGGTAATGAGGAAGCTTTACGAGCGGGAGTCGGAGGGCAGGTGCTCGCAACGGAAGACAGTATACTTCCTGTACTTCCTGACCGATGTAGAATCTTTGGCATCGTAGGAGGCGGTGAAGGCGGTTCTATTGGGGCTATCATAACGCGACCTGCGATGAGCGACACCCGCTGCTGTGAAGATCTCCTGCGAGGCCGTGACATGGTAGGGGAACGGGAAAGTGGGGGATGATGTGTTTCAGATAGAAGTGAGGTCGTCGAATGCAAGGACAAGCGCGATAGCGAATGAGACGGAGAGACAGATATCGGAGAGTCCGTTAGGTTGGGAGCAGATGTAGATGGGGACAACATCAATGGTTCACGAGCACAAGAAGTTGCTTGATTTTCGGAAAGCAAACGAACAGAGACTGGAGACATCAGTAGAGACGGTCGGGTGGTCATTGCGGACTTAGAGTCTTCAAGCTTTGGGAGATCCTGGGGAAGTTTTTTCTCCAATGCACATTTAGACTGCGATGTGACTTCAACTTCTTCTTCATCTTTCGTAGACCAGTCAAAGCCGCGACCTATCGATGTGACTCCCCAGCTACTTCCGACACTTGTCGACCTGCACAGCAAAGGGGGAGCTGTGGATAGCCAATGATCATCTTCATCGAAAGTAAAATCGATGGGGGTTGCGGCGAGCATGAAACTATGCACCAGTAGGCCCTTGCAAGACGCAAGGCGGAAAGGAAATATGCAAGGATGAGAACAAAGTGAGCGCCCGAATCACTTCTCTTTAATATGGCACGGCGGAGGAGTTGTCATCCGCCCGCCACTAAGATATTAGACCGGCATTGTTCTCACGCTTCTCCCCCAGAGGTCCAAGCTACCCCACCATGTCACTTACGTCTATTATTGTACTAGTACATTTAGTGATCAAAGTTGCTGGTACTTGACGTGAGTGTCGCCGAGGCCAGAAGTGACAATCTACCAGCAGAAATATGGCGTACCGAACACACTCCACCACATGAGTTCTGCCTTTGCATTGAATTCATCAAACATAGCCGGGACTCATTGCCGCTACCGATGCAAGCGGTAAACTCTAGCTGATTTCCTGCATTGTGACGCACAGGATATGTCCGAGCGCCGGAACCAACGCTCAGGGCCACTTTCAACTTGTTTATACACACACAGAATTGGAGCTGTCCATATTCGTTGACCTGAATAAAGAAAACAATTATCGCCCTCCAGGTATTCTTGCACTCCATGGGACGCCCGTCAGAATGTGCCACCAAACTTGTCTACGATCATCTGCTGTGCAGCGGTACCGGTGCGCGTTATTAGATACGTGAGAACAGGATAGCTATACACACTGGCAGGAAAGATTCGACCTCTCACACACAGCACCATCCGGTGTAAGCAACGTTCTTCATGTGACTTGCTCGTGCACGAGGAATTGTCACCATAGAGAAAGAACACATTCCTTCTATTTTGGACTAGGGAATCAGGAAATGTAGTGGTCTCCGACTCCCTAGACGTGACGGAAGTAAAACAATCGTTCCTTTTCTATATTACGCGGACAGGGTGTGAACTGAAGTCGTTGATTACAGCTCTGAGACTAAGAGCTCGAGAGAGTAGGAGATGGATAAGTCCATAAGACAGGTGTGTGTGGCATTGGTAAACACAGCCACTGCATTGTTTGGTTCTATTTGGAGCTCACACCAGTGGGCAGAAACCAGTGGACAAGTAAGCCGTCGTTCCACAAATCCAAAACTCACGGGTGAGTCTCTTTATGCTAGTGTCAAACGAGTCCATATCACAGTCCGATGTCGATAATATTCGATTCTGGAGAGTTTGAGTCAAAACAAGTCGACGGATGGATGGATTCATACTCGGATGCGTTGATGTGGTCACCCTGGAATCCGGGATGTTCACTGAAAGTCAAGCACTAACCACTCCTTTCAGACCGTCATGGCCATCAAGATCCCCATCGTCAAGAAGCGCACCAAGCATTTCAAGTGCGTATGAAGCAGCAGCATATCTTCATAAACCTAGGACTCACTTTCTGCAACACAGGCGCCACCAGTCTGACCGTTACCACAGTGTCAAGGAAGCATGGCGGAAACCCAAGGGTATTGACAACAGAGTGAGGCGTCGGTTCAAGGGCCAGCTCCCCATGCCTAAGATTGGTTACGGGAGCAACAAGAAGGTATGGATGCTCCTGCGCTGCTAGATGTTCATGCTCATGTTTTGTACTAGACCCGTCACCTTCTCCCCAACGGTCTTAAGAAGTTCCTCATCAGCAATGTAAAGGAGATTGACCTTCTCCTAATGCACAACAAAAGCTACGCGGCCGAGATCGCACACAACGTCAGCAGCCGCAACCGCACTATCATCCTCGAGCGGTAAGTGTTGATTACTTCTGAGTCTTGTGCTCTTTAAGATTCTGATACGTGTTGCTTTTAGAGCAAAAGTTCTTGGAGTGAAGGTGACGAACTCTGCAGCACGGCTGCGGTCAGAAGAGTGATTTGTTGTTGTCGTTTCTCATTTCACGCCATTCTCATGTATCCATTTCATATGCTGGAGATAATCTCGACATGCAAGCATGCTTCAGGCTGAATGATGTATCATCAATCCGTGTAAGATCGGTCACATGAGGATATTGTGCTATTTCTGTCACCTGCTGCTGATAACCTGAGATTGCCTAATGAGGCACACGATCACATCGCTCATTGATTCAAAGGAAATTGGCACTGGCTATCACTTTTAACTGAACCACCCAGCATGTCTCTTAAATCCAGGCATGAAAATGCTCGTCGTATACGCTCGTAGCTAACCAGCACCTCCAACAGACCAGCTGTATTTGCTACCAAGTTGTGGTATTCAGCCGATGGTTCGTTGCTCTGCCAAATCATCTACTTGAATACTGCATGTCTTCTTTCAAACAACAGGCGACACCCTTGACACAGAGCTCTCGAACTGGTTGGCTAACGTCAAGCCTACTGATGAGGACGACTTTGCACCGCCCGTGGCAGGCTGCAAAGCGATCATCGCTCCGTATGTTCTCACTCCTGGCTCTTCTTTGTTCCTCAGTCAGATCTACTAGCCACGCTGGTTACTCCTACTCTGGCCCTGCAGCTGCCTGGGCGTACAAGAGCATATCGACTACTGGAATGTGAGTGCTTCACTCCCAAACAATATCCTTGATGAGATGCACTACCGTGCAGCTCCCGAGTATTCATCCTAGGCCCATCGCACGCGTTTTATCTGGGTGGATGCGCACTCTCGAAATGCGAGACGTACGAGACTCCACTAGGGAACCTCGCATTAGACAGAGAAGGTACATCCTGCGCGAACAAACAGCCACCCAAATCTGACCCCAGATCCAAGTCATCGAAGAACTCTACAAGACCAAACGATTCGAGTACCTCCAACCACGCAGGGACCAAGGCGAGCACAGTATCGAGATGCACCTGCCCTATGTATACAAAGTGTTTGAGGGGTAAGCTGTTCCCCATCCATCCTTTCCCTATTTCGTTTCGAGCTTGGTTCGCAGGTCCATCGATGATATCAAGATCGTGCCGATCATGGTGGGTGCTATCGATCAGGAGCAGGAGGAAGAGTATGGGAAGATATTAGCGCCGTACCTTGAGAGGGATGATACGCTCTTTGTTATCTCTTCTGATTTTTGTCATTGGTGTGTTTTGGTGTTGTTAATTCATTGACATGTGTTTGATGGTGGGGTGCGATACATAGGGGTCACTCGCACTATGGATACACATTCTATTATCCCGAGACGATCCCTAGCAATGTCCCAGGTGTTCATCTACGCCGTAGCGGTCCGCGCCCATCACCCTCCCGACCCATCCACGCGTCCATTTCAGATCTAGACCACGAAGCGATGGATATCCTCACCCAACAACCTGCGTCTGCCGCACACGCCAAATTCGTAGCGTACCTGGAGCGCACGCATAATACGATTTGCGGACGACACCCCATCGGAGTATTGATGGGTGCGCTCGGTGCGCTGGAGGAGAAAGGCAAGCAGGCGAGAATGAAATGGGTGCGATATGAGCAGAGCAATCGGTGTGTCTCGTTTGATGATTGGAGCGTGAGTTATGCGAGTGCGTATGTCACTTTTTAGAGGGATCGGGCACAATGCGATCGTGATATATAACAACACCGTTGATGAACTATGTCTGACTACAGATACGGGTGTCTAGCGCTGGGTCCAGATTGCTGACCCGTAGTCTACCTGATGATAGGAAAACACAGCTAGACACTACGCGCTACGAGTCGATCTCAGCCCTGAGGAAGTTCTCCCAGACGACCATAACGCGTCTGTGAGACTAGAATGGGGCGTGAGGTGTGGATGGAATGAGTGGGAGGTTTTATAGCTCATCGGCTGATTTCGGGTGGAAATTGATTGTGTGCGATGAGAGCTGATTTTTTCATTGGACGCACGATAACGTGTGTGGGACTGAGATTGCGGGGAAATTTCTGATCACATCAAACATTTGCATCATGGCAAAAATAATATTGCATGAACCTCGAAAAAGACAGATGGAGAGGAACAAAGACAAAAAAAACAGACAAAACGAATCGGAGAAAATGATATGTATACGAGCGGGTGTAATCAGCATCGGTGTCAGTTCCAGTCAGTACACATTAAATCAAACCATCAATCGAGCTATTCTGCAACCTTGGGGGAGCCTATTATACGCCTATGAGAGTGAGGGGAATGCGGTCTCGTCGTCCACATTGATGGCAGATGCACCTGGAACGGAATGACCGTTCGCGCCACCGCGACCGCGTCCCCCACGGCCACGACCCCTTTCGCCACGGCTCCGCTCTCCGCCACCCCTGTCTCCACCACGGCCACCACGGCCGCCACGGCTTGGACGTTCGAAGCGAGCTTCGATCTCGATGAAGACTTTTTCATCTTTCTTGGTGCGAGCCTTTGGGGCAGATTTGGCCTGGTGGAGATGTGTAAGGTACGATTAACAGGTATAGCAAAGAGGTACCTTTCCAGCGAAATACTCCAAATCGTCCTTCTGCAAGGGTGCAGCGCCCTTAAAGATATCATCATCTGCGCCATCATTGGGCTTCCTGACATCCAACTTTGGGACGAGTGCATTTTCCTTCTCGCGCTGTTGTGCGAGGTACTGGTCGAGAGTGAGAGTGTTGTCTTCTTCTTCCTCTCTGTCACCGCGCCTTTCACGCTTTTCGCCTGATTGAGGCTTTTCGGTACCTTCTGCTGCGGAAGGAGCAGCCCAGTCATCTGCAGGAGGAGCGTCTGCAGAGGCAGCCCAGTCGTTTGCAGGGGCGTCAGCTGGAGCAGCCCAGTCATTTAGGCCGCTAGCAGCGTTCTCTACTAAAGCGTCATTTGTAGCGGCTTCCTCCGTTTTGCGTTCTGTCTCTCCATCATCGCCACCCCAAGAGTTGTGGACTTTTTTGTCAGAGTCGCTGGGTGAAAAGGTGAGGATAGGGTGAAGAACAAGGGAGAGGGGGGGGGACTTGCGTTTTACCGGTTTGACTGTGCCTGTCAAATGGACGGCCACGGCCGCCACGATCACCACCACGACCGCGACCTCTTCCACGGCCTTCTTTGCGCTCGCCATCGACTTTTGTTTATGAGATATGGATCTAAAAGAAAGAAAGTACTCACATCGCCTTGGTTTTGGCTCTGGAGCTGGTTGATCATCAGTTGGAGGGGCAGCAGATGGTGCAGCGCCTCCACGCTGGTAGTATCTACCGCCACGAGCTGCAGGGCCTCCGCGTCCACGAGTACGAGTTTGTTGTGATTGTGGAGCTGGTGCTGGTGTGGCAGGCTCTGCTGAAGGGGGAGGAGTAGATGGCCTGTCCTCTGTGAGTATAAGAAAGTAAGCAACAGGATGAAACGATAAAATCAAAACCTGCCGTCCAAGAGTGCAAAAGGGTTTCTTGTGGCCACCGACATGGCCGGTTTTTTAAGGATCTGTCAGAGTGAGGGATGAGATTAGAGTGCTAGTTGTGATGACCCCGTAAACAGGAACTGGGGTCCTTTCAAGCCACTGTACAGTTTATGACACGTGCAACGTATAAAAACCAGTCTGTTTCGAATTCAAAGTGTTACGCTTAAAAAAACACAGGTGAGTTTCATGAAAAGACGAATGGTTCTTCAGCTAACTAAAAAAAAATATCATAGCCTTCAAAAGCATCTCGACGAGTTTTACCCGCCTTTTTTTGGATGGTTGTAGAACTATGACCTTGAGACCGTCATAAATGGGCTGAAGAGTGATTTTTTATGATGGGACTTGGGTGCGGTGCGTTCGTAGTGGAGACTATTCTTGGTCGCCGTTTGGACGATATTCGCAATGTCTCGTTGTACAAGCTTTGATGTCCGTAGTAGTTCAATTAAACTCTCGTAAACAAGCATGTTCAAGAGTCTCTCACGAGTTCTTTCTCTTTCTTCAATGTCATGGCTGCAAGACGAATGGACATATCATCGCTCCTCTGCGACGACGACCACAACAACAACAACAACGACCAGCAACAGTCGTCGTCGTCGTCTTCACCATTAATCTATCAACCTGTTATTCTAGCCCCACATCTTCGTGGTAAACACGCACTACAGGGCCCAACTCATAATTACATACCAGAATTAACTTCGCCCAACATGCCACCAAGAACTATCGATGCCCTACTACACCATCCCTCACCACGTCCAGATTCTTCTCATTCTCATTCTTCAGTAAATGCTCTCTTAAATCCAGTTCGTTCGCCTTTCGTCAGTGTTCCTCTTTTATCACACCCTTTATCTCTTAATCCTACACAGTCAATGTCACATCCTCGAACAAGTCTTGACGCTCTCGTTCATGCTGCATCAGAGGAACGAAGGCGCATAAGCGCAGGTTCATCAACAAGTGAATCAAGTACAAGTCCAGTCAGCTTACCCCCGCCACGCCCTTATCCATTCTACATCACAGACGACTCACCTCGTCCACATAAGAGAATAAAAGAATCTCGCTCTCCAACTCCATCACAACACTCAGCTCCAAACCCAAGTCCAACAACGAACGCTCTCAGCTCAAGTCTCACAGGCCCTGGAATTCCACATTTATCTTCTCCATCCAATGTACCCTTGTCAGGTCCAGGAATAACACCTCCACACTATCAGCCACCTCTACATCGTTCCCCCACAATAGCACGTCATTCCCCTGTCGTTCCTACCCGAATGTCACCTATCGTATATGCCGCAATGCGCTCCGACGTTCCTCGTCTTGGCAGGGCAATATGGGATGAAGAGGAAGTCGACGATATCAGAAGGCGCGAGGAACCCCTCAGGCAGGAGCGCCAGCATGATAGAGAAGACTACGAGCTTCGGCACAGACAAGAGCTCGACCACCGCCAGCTAGACTTCCGCCAACTCGAGATCCGCCAACGTCAGGAACTCGACCTCCGTCAGCGTCATCCAAATGATATCATTCTCAGACAGCGCGAAGAGATCCTTCGGCAACAAGAGCTTGAGCGTTGGCAGGGTGAGAGTCTTCTTCGCGCACAGGAAGAAGCCGCTGCATGGAAAGTAGAAGATATGCGCGGGCGGAGAGACACATTGCATCATTCTCCCCGGGAAGACTCCCAACATCGGGACAGATCCTCACGTCGCCAATCATCTCTACATCGTCCCAAACGCGATACCTCTCTCCATCCTACGCGCGATCCCCTCCTCCACCCAGACGATATGGACCCTCGATATCGCGAACAACTGCTGAGGCAGCGCGATCAGGAACTGTTGCGTCAACAAGAGGAGCAGAGAAGGCAGGAGATAGAACGGGAGTTGCAGCGTCAAGAACTTGAGCGTCGGCAGGGCGAGGAACTTCTTCGACAGCAAGAAGAGGCTGCTGCTCGGCAAGTAGAGGAGATAAGAGTACGTCAGGAGCAACGCCGTCGGGAGGAAATGGCTTTGAGGCAGAAGGAGGCAGAGGCGAGGAGGCGCGAGGAAGAAGAGGCCCAGCTGAAGGCCAAGGCTGAGATCGAACGCATTCGTGCAGAAGCCGAGCAGCGTCAGCGTGAAGAACTCATCCGAAAGCGGCAGGAGGAGGAAATCGAGAAGCGACGTTATCAAGAAGAGCTCGAGAAACGGAGGGTAGAAGAGGAGCTTGAGCGCAGACGACACGAAGAAGAAGCTGAACGCAGACGCCAGGAAGAGGAGATTGAGCGCCGACGCCAGGAAGAGGAGGCTGAGCGCCGACGCCAGGAAGAGGAGGCTGAGCGCCGACGCAAGGAGGAAGATGCCCAGCGACGACGTGTTGCAGAGGCTGAACTACGTCAGCGTGCAGAAGCTGAGCTACGTCAACGTGCAGAAGCTGAGCTACGTCAACGTGCAGAGGCCGAGCGCGCAGAAGCTGTGCGTGCTGAGCTTGAGCATCGCCAACGCGTCGAGCGTGAACAGCGCCGCCGGGATGAAGAGCAGAAACGACAAGAAGAGCTCGAGCGGATGCAGCGCGAGGTCATGTTGCATCGGCAGCGAGAGGAGGCTTTGCTCAAGCAGAGAGAAGAAGCACGCAAGATCCGGGAGGAAGAAGATCGTGCACGCAAGCTGCGTGAACAAGCCGAGAGGAAGGAACGGGAAGACCTTGAACTCAAGCGTCTCGAGGAGCTCGAACTACAGGCTCGGCGAGAAGAGGCTGAACGTAGGCAGAAGGAGGAGACCGAACGCCAGCGTGCAGAGCTCGAACGCAGGCAATTGGAGGAACTTGAACGCCAGCAACGAGAAGCAGCCGAGCGATTACGACTGGCCGAAGAGGCTGAACGCAAGGAACGGGAAGCCCTCGAACGTGAGCAGCGGGAGGAGCTTGACCGCCAACGATTGGCGGAGGAACAGCGTCAACGAGAGGAACAGGAACAGCGTCAACGAGAGGAACAGGAACAGCGCCAACGAGAGGAACTCCAGTGGAAACAGCGTTCAGAAGCTCTGCGACGACAGCAAGAAGAACTCGCGCTTCAACAGCAGCAGGAGCTTGAGCGCCGACAGCAGCTTGAGCAGATGCATTTGGACGAACTCCAGCAGGATGAAGATATCGACACGAGTCCGTATACTGTGGAAGGCGACGACGAACAGCCACAGCCATCTATACCTGCCTCTACATCCGGCTCCCCGGCTATCCAAGCTTCGCCCCCGGCATGCGAGGATAGTGCAGAACGTAACTTGCCTCCAATGTATCGTGGTAAGACAAAGGTACATTCTCCGTCGCTCCCGCCTCCTCAACCAAGTAAGGTGGAGGAGCAGGAGGCGCGCCTTCCTTCTCCCATCCACGCCACTGCATCCTCCGCTACGGAAGGCCCACAATCCCCTTTATACCCGTCTTCCACCCGTGTATCTCCTGTTTGTCCCTTCCACTCTCCCAAACACAAGCCTGAGCCTTCTTCTATGGATGTAGACGAAGAGCTCCTGAGTCTTATCGAGGATCGCCCATCATCACATCACAAAGCTTCGCGTCCAAAACCCAAACCTTCGCCTTCTCCACAACGCCCATCTCCTCCAGATGATGAGCTCATGCCTCCTCCTCCTGCAGCGCCTACCAAAAAGAAGGCTGAGTCAGCAAAATCCGGGAAGAAGAAAGGGATGGCTGCTCCCAAGGTGATATCTTATTTCATTTTGCAGTTTTCAGATGACTCATTTTTGTGTTATAGCCCCCTCCGAAACCCAAGCCTCCACCAAAAGGGCGCGCAAAACCTCCTGCAAAGATAAAAGCCAAGGAACCTACGCCGAAAGATGTTCTTAAGAATAGTCTCTTTGCGAAGCATGCTGCGGCCTCACGGTCACGATCTGCGTCTGTCATGCCTGTCGACACAAAGGAGGAGCCGGAAGACGAGGACAGCGAAAGGGAGGATGATAAGCTGTACTGCGTGTGCAAAACACGATACGATGAAGATCGAGTCATGATTGCATGCGATCGGTGTGTGTTCCTTATTCTATTTTTCAAAAGCAGAGCTAATGGAATTGTGGTGTAGCTGTGACGAATGGTATCATACGCAGTGCGTCAACATGCCCGAGCTTGAGGTCGATCTTGTGGATCAGTTCATCTGCCCGGTGTGCATTCAAAGTGGGTCATCACTCCATGCAAAGATCCAACTTGTTCATTCCTTGGATGCGTTTGCAGCTAACCCTCACTTGCACCTTCAAACAACGTATAAGCGCCGCTGCTTTTTCGGGTTGAAGCATACAGATCCGTTGTCGTCGCATGCGTGCCACAAACCCTCTCGAGGTGCATTTTCCAAGTATTGTTCCGACGAATGCGGCATCAAGTACATGCAGATGCGCATTTCGCAATGGGAGCGTAGCGGTGGCAAACGCGACAAGCTATGGGAAAGCGTCAAGAACGCAGAAAAGCGTGAGGGCGTCGTCGTCTGTGCAGACGTGAAGATGGAGATCGACAGTAAGCCAACACCTACGCCTATTTCTGCACAGAAGCGCAAGGCGGATCGTGAAATTGCATGCTTGAATTTGCGCCTTGAAAATGTAGTGAGGGAGCGGGAGATGATGAAGCGTGAGATGGATATGGTGCTGTGGAGGGAAAAATTGGTGAAACTTGCTTCTGAGCGCGCGGAAAGCGTGGATGAATGTGGGTGGGATCAGAGGCTTTGTTTTGGTGAAGAGGAGTGGGATGATTTTGGTGCAGAGGTGTTGGAGAGCTACGAGGAGAAGGCAAAGGAGGAAGCATCAGATGACGTCATGCAGGTGGATGGTGTCACGACGAGTCATGGGGAATGGTGGTGTACGGGGAAGAAAAAGTGCGAGCGACATGCAGGGTGAGCACTGATTTCATGGATCTTGACGTGACGGATCTGATTGTGATTTAGGTGGCAAAAACTACGCGTTGCCGAGGTTGCTTTCGATAAGGAAACGAAGGAAACGATCCTCTCCACTCTCACCACTCGCGAACGGGAAATAAGGAAAGGAATCGAAGACATTTTATACCCACCAACAACGAATGCCTCTCAGGTGCCGTCCAAGCCCTCACTTCCAGATACGCCACTTAACGGCGCTAGCAAACCTCGGGTTAACGGGGAGGCTGTAGAAAAGGGAAAGAAGAAGAAATCTTAATCCACGCACTGTATTTCTAATACATCTTTTCTTGTTTGTTGTCAGAGTATTTGACGTCCTATATCGCTTTTTCACAGTTCTTGATAATGGTGTTTTTGTTTTTTGTAGCTTTGGCCTTTACCCAGTGATACCGCACATTTATGCTAGATCAACTCAATAAACGAATACGCCCATAGGCGGTATGCATGAGGAATGAATAAACAGTACTAGTACGATAGTCCATCAATAGCCATCGCCCTCACCACCCTCCTTACAGAACCCTTTCTGCTCATATAAGACCTTGGATTTGAAGTCTTCGCGTGCCTTTTTATGTGCGATATCCCTCTTATGATATGGATCAAGAACGGAATAGTCCACTTGTTGTAACGGAACATCATCCTCCTGATCGAGATCCTGCGAAAGGGCATCAACAACGTAAATGCACCTACCGCACGGCGCTCGAATACGTACAATTTCGCCAAGCAACACGACATTCTCTCCGCGTATGAGAAAGAGGCCGTGCCAGTGTTCTGCGAATGCTTTACCATGAAATATTCGCTCGACGGTGTCTTCGAGGACGAGGTTAGCTGAAAAAGCGGGCGAGTTGGGGAAGTCAGCGAACCTATCGTATGCTTGACAAAAACGAACTCACCGAATTGATCATAAGAGCGTAGTACACCGTGTAATTTTCGTCCGTCTCTGAGGACGACCAACATCTTTCCTGGGATGGACGAAAGAGTGCATATTATAATTGGGGGGGTAAAGTGATCATGGAGGCTTCAGGTCGAATGGTTGCCGTGCAGTTGACTGTGTAGACGTACTGTCCACGCAATCTACCAGTGATCCCGATGTCGTGAATGGGATTAAAGAATCCATGAAATGCAGTTAATGCTGCTCCCGAGCAGCGAATAAGTACTTCGAGATGTAAGGAGAGACCAAAAGTTAGAAGTCGAGATTTGGTGTTCTTGATATCCTTGGGGATGGCGAGGTTATTACGTTTACCTTACTAGCGAAATACAAGCTGATATGGCCGAGTCGTTAAGGCGAGTGATTTGAATTCACATCATCACTTGGGCATTGCCCGCGTAGGTTCAAATCCTGCTGTCAGCGAATTTTTTCGATCTTTGACTTTTTGTTTCGGTTCTGTTTCGGTCCAGCTTCGGGGCTAGTATCTATGAAGATGTACTCGCCGAATCAGCTCTCGAGTACACCCGCTAGAATATGATTGAGACGATCTACCTCGCTAGACATGGTCAGTGCATCTCTTGATTGTTCTATCTGGTATTCACCAAGTCTTAGGGTTCAGATTGAACTGGATCAACACTAACTGGTAAGCTGATGAAGATCAGGTCAAATTGCAATTTAACATACAGATACTACAGGAAGAGTCCTACGGGTCTTCCAAGAGATCCTCCCTTGGCCGCTTACGGAGAGGTACCATCGGACCGTTGGCAGGGATCATCAACTCATGCATGATTCTTAGGCTCAAGCACAGGAACTTGCAACCTACTTTCTAGCTATTCCCGAAGAAAAGCGCCCCACCATCATATTATCTTCGCCTTACTGTGAGCATACTACTTTTCGGTCTTCTCGGACTAAGACTACCTTAGATCGGTGTCTGCAAACATCCAAGCCGACCTCCCAAGCTCTTGAAGTACCCATCTATGTCGAACACGGTGGGCAAATCTAAGTAGCAACATACATCAGCTTATAGTCGGTCAGGATTGTCTGAATGGTATTCCCCTGTCGCTCCTGGCACTGGCTTGCACCCTAGGCCATCATCCGCTGCAGTCATGCAAACATACTTCTCAGAGATCGACCCCTCATGGTCCTCAATCTGGTATCCCACACGAAGAGGCGAAGACGTCGAAGTCTTGCATGAGCGCGCCAACGGTGTATTAGATTTGCTCGTTACAGAGATAGAAAAGCGCTTTGGCGTCAAGCATAAGAACATTCTTCTAGTCAGTCATGCTGCGACTGTCATCGTGATGTGTCGGGCGCTGCTAGGACAACCAGATCTCCCTTTAAGAGTTGGTTGTTGCTCAATCTCTGAGTTTTCTCGTAAACCAGACTCTTCGGGTGTATTGGGAGCTTGGGAGGCCAAGGCTTTGGCTTCAGGGAGCCACCTGAAGGAAGGTGCGTCCAGGGACTGGGGCATGGAGGACATCCAGATCGCAAATGGCAAGGTAGGTGTATGCGCAGGTGGAAGTCTGAGTAATACACTGACGAAGCGAATCAGGTTATATCAGACCAAGGTGTTCCCGGGACGCAAGAAGAAGAAGACATTTGTGGGCCCCAGATACAACGCAGTAGTTTGTGATAGTTCTCAAAGAATATGCGGTAGTGTTTCGGAAACCTTTGACAAGTTAGACCAGATAGAAGAATCAGTCGAGTCACGCAGTGGCATGTTTTAAATATGTCTGGATGAATGTCATCAATCTATTTTGCGAAAGCTCCCTCCATGACTAGTAGTGGACCTGGTCCGGCAGTATGATATTGCCCCCGACAAATCCCGAGCTATTGAATGACACTACGAAGATGTCGGGCTCGATGTATTGCCAAAGTACTCCCATTGACCAGGTAGTGGCTTCTCTTCTAGAGGCTCCCAGCTGAAGAATAAAGTCAATAAGCGCAGAAAGATATGCTAAATTTCAAAACGCACGCCTTCCATTCAAGCATATTCTCAGCCAACTTCAGCTCATCTTTAGCAATATCCAGCGACTCCTCGATTTGCCCTTCATCCAGCTGCTTCTCTACACTTGCAATATCTCCATTTGCTCCCTGTACAATGTTGAGTTTGTGTTTGGTGAGTGCCTCGACGCCCTGTCTGTAGACGGAGGTCGGCGGTATTGAAGCAAGGACGTTGAGCGTCGAGTTATAAGTGTTGGAGAGTTCTGGAAGCGGATTTTGGTGGACAGCAAGACCGACGATACCAGTCGTCTTCTTAGTGACTTGTTGCAGCAACGGACGCGTAAATCTGAACATGACGGTTGCTGTTTAGCAAGAGTGTTTGATTCTGTCTGAATTCGGAGTGCAAATCGAGAAGTCATCAAAACTTGAAGTTACAAAATTTCTCCTACACCGTCATGGCCTCATTAGCTCTACACCAAACGCGCTCGTTAATATCTACGTTCAGATCGTCATGGGCGCAGCTGCCACTTGCTGCTTCTCTAGCTGCCAATTTGGAGCTACGGCAAAAGTCATTCAGTTGGGCTTTGCCAGGCTTGCAGTCCCTACTCGAACTGCTCCCTCCCATCGTCCTCGCGGTTCCAAAGAGTAAAATTTCTCATTCGCGAAAGTCAATGCGCAGTGCAAATAAAGGACTTAAAGACAAACGGAGTACGCCCTCAGTTTTATTTATTTGCCTCCTCCCTTCGACTGACTGACTGTCCTGAAGATATCGTCAACTGTCCAGCTTGCGGAGAGCCTAAGCTCGCACATCATACATGCAAAGCATGCTATTCTGCAATAATGAAGCGTTTTAGAATGGAGACTAAGAGGCTGGCAACAGAGACGGCGAAACGCGTGAGCGGAGGGAGCTGGTCGGGGGCAAAGGCCCCGCTCATGATTGAGAGCCCGAAGGATTCGTGATCTCTATTGTATGTCCTCTCCTGACCTTCATGCCCCCATTATCTAATTTACTGGACAGTATTTCGCGCATTCCATGCACTGGAGTGGTTTGTGCTGTGGTCCCAACGCCAGTTGGGTAGATGATATTCACCGTACTTACTCGACGACAAACTCGTAATCATCACCTTCAAGCTGTTCGCTTTCTTCTTTTAAACAGAACATGACCGCGTGGATGTAACTTTTGCGATTTGCTATCGCAGTGCCCATTCAAGAAATGCAATGACTCACTGGTCGCCACTTAGGATGATGCATTGCAGTCCGAGTACAATAGTGGGGATGAAGTTGAGTTTAGTTCTCTTGTCAAAGATAGAAACAGGCCAAAGGGTGTTGAATATGGTCCTGTAGTATCCAGCGCCTTGCCGGCACAAAACGCAGATTATCGAGCCTAGCCTGTATCTTCCGTGACCACTTTTCCCGGCAGTGTACTACCTGACATCTGAGCTCTTCCAAAAGAGCACAGACAGGGTTGACATCAGTATCGGAAGTGAATGACGAAGGGTAGTAAGCGCATGGCTAGCATCACCTGCTGGTTGTATCATACCTAAGGTCCCGAACCACTGTCTTCCACTGGGGCAGCTCAGCATCTCGCCCAGAGGACAGCAATACCGTAGCAAGTCGCTGACGCCAATCGATACGTTTACTACTAACGCCTCTTATATCCCTTCCCCACGACTCTTATTCCAAGTCCCTCTTGTGTAATAAGAAGCGTTGGCACTGATTATCAGTCGATGTGCTCTTCATCTAACCGAGTAATCCGACCCCTCAAGTTGGAAGCTAAATTTGTGCACTTGAAGCTGACCACGGCGGAAATATGATCAGCGAAGAATCCGGATGAAAGTTATGACCCTCATTTCGCTGCAGAGTAGGGTTGCGAGAATTTTAATCCGTTGTGTATGTGTTTCTTCTTTTGCTTCGATTCGAGGCTCCCGGTCATCGGCGTGAGTGATGCTCCAAATCGTCTTTGCGGGTGCCGAAAACCAGGTTGCCTATCATTAACAGACAGCTCCTTCGAGATCACGCTCAAGGGCGTCGTCGACATCGAGTATATATGAACATGATGTTACATTGAAAACTATTGTAATGTGGTCATTAATGTCAAGACATGGCCATACTATCTATCCAAGTATGGAATGCGAAATCAAGAAGGCATTTCAAGACGAGGGTCATGCTAGGTCACTAGTCAAGAGCCATGATGTAGAAAAGAAATACAATATCTAGAAGAAATGTTCGCCCATAGGAAAGCTGGAATATTGACTTGCAATGCATCTATCCTCAAAATACAATGGAATAAAAAATAAATTGACGATTCCCTTTCATGGTCGTTTGAGCGATGCGAAACTTGAGAACGCTGCGAGAGAAAAACGGCGAGTAGGAACCCTCGAAACAATGGACCCCGAAAGTCCCCTCGTGTCCGCGGGTAGCGCTGTACGGGGTACCTCAACGACACCCTCAGCGATCGCTGAGGCACGCTCTCTAACGAGGACATAATGCGGAGAGAGCATGGGTATAGACCTCCTGCGTTGTTCAGGACTTTGTGGTGAGATAGGCGGAGAAAGACGCGTGTCGTATGACGGAGGACATGCGGAAATGACTACAATGCTCTCATCATCGCTTCCTGTGTGAGTGGTGACATCAAAAGCGCTGGCTTCGATGACGGCATTCCATCTACTTCTTTTGTCGCGCGTCACGAAGCGTTTGACGCGTCCGCCGATTTTTTTGGCCTTCTGCATGAACGTTTTTGACTTTATTGCAGGGGGTGCATGTGTATTCGCCACTTTCTGATTTAAGCCAGGCGGAGGCTGGCTCGTGCGTTCGGTGTGCTCCGCACTAGAGCCTGTGTCATCATATGCAGAAGGAGTCTCTGGCATGCTCTCTCGTATATTCGTCTGGACTGTGACACCTTCGCGCCATCGCTCAAAACTATCAATGGTAGATGGAAAGGCCGAAGTCGAGGTCGGTGCCAACGCCAGGCGTGCTGTAGTTGGTGAATAGGCTGAAGACATACAATTGAGAGAAGACGGTGCGGAAGGAGACGAAATCGGAGTACTGTTGAGGGATGTGGACATGCTTGGTAAGAGTGTGGCGGGAAAGGAGGAAGTGGGGGATGCGACACTCGAGGTGAGAGGGCTACTTGGAGGGCTCAGGGAAGGAATTGGACCGAAGAGAGCATTGCGGAATATACGGTCTGTCTCTGTATTTCCACCGAGATCGCTGAGCCAGTTGGATCCAGTAGAGACCCATAGATTATCTGGTAGTGTGGGCGGTTTGCCCATCATCAGCGTCATGGTGGCCTGAGGTTTAATTATACGAGATATTTTTGAAGGAGACGTATTTATGGTGGCAATGTCGCGATTATCATGTGCCTCGGGGGTAACGGGCATTGTTGCGAAATTGCTAGGAGATGTTATGTTGTTTGGATCGGATGAGAAGTGACTCGAAGATGGAGTATGGTCAAGACCAGGCGTAGATGGCATACTAGAGCTTGCGAGCTCATCTGGCATAAATTTCTTGCCGATGTACGAGGCTGGCAGGGGGGGAAGTAAAAAATCTGTGCCGAACGGGCAATACGCTAATGGTGGCATAAACTCCGGTGTTGGCACAATGACGCTAAGGGGACGGTCACACGCTGTACTCGTCGTGGGCATTTCAGGGGTCTCTTGCCTGGGCGAGGCAGTGATGACCTGGTCAGCGTTGTGTATAATGATCTGACCCTACTTAGAACTTCAATCAAACGGAAATTACTTTCGGATTATAAGAATCACGTACCAAGGAGGGAGTGGTAGACGAGGAGATGGCTTTGTCTAGCCAAGCACCTGGTATGAGTTTTGTAGGACTGGACATGAGAGTCAAACACAGAAAGAGTTAAACCGCACCTCGAGAAAAATATATAATTCAATTGGAATTCAATTGCCCTCGGACTTAGCACGGGACGTACGAAGAGGATCAACACAACCCAAAAAGGAAAATCTATTTCTCGGCAGTTCTACAAGTCACCTCTAACAGCTGCATCCACACTCTTAGCGAAGTACTCGATGTTCCTACCATTCAATCCTGCCATCGAAATACGTCCGTCCATAGTCATATAAATGTGCGCCTTCTCCGCAAGGACCTTGCATTGCTCCTTATTAAGTCCGGTGAAGCTGAAAATGAAAACCAGTCTGTAACAGCAAGGGTAATATATAGTAGTACACTAACCTGAACATGCCAATCTGGCTCTTTACGTGGCTCCACTCCCCAGGTGTACGGAAATCATTGCTCAACAGCTGGTACAAGCGTTCACGCATGTTGATAATGCGGTCCGCCATTCCCTTGACTTCGCCCTCCCATTCTTGGTAAAGTTCAGGGTCCGACAAAATCGTGTTGGCAATGTGGGCACCATGCAGGGGAGGGTTCGAGTACATCGGGCGCACAATAATCTTTAATTGACTGTCCACCCGCTTCCTCTCCTCTTCACTGGCGGTCGTAAGAGAGAACGCACCAACACGCTCTCCATACAAACCCATGTTCTTTGCGAACGATTGTGAGAGAGCAATCTGGTGACCTTGCGAGACAAAGTATCGCACAGCAAATGCGTCGCGATCAGTCGAGCCCGAAGCGAAGCCCTGGTATGCCATGTCGAAAAAGGGAAAATGTTTCTTCTCGGCAATTATGTCCGAAATATCTTTCCACTGCGACTGAGTGGGGTCAACTCCTGTAGGGTTGTGTGCGCAAGCATGCAGCAACACGATGGAACCTTCTGGAGCATTCTGAAAACGATGTCAACATGTATACTACATTATATGAATTGGGTTGTCATACTTGCAAGTCCTCCTTCAATCCCTCAAAGTCCAGACCGACAGTTTTCTTATCGAAGTACCTGTAATATTTAACCTCCAGGCCAGAATCCTTGAAAAGAGGTATGTGGTTGCCCCATGTGGGCGTAGGAACGTAAATAGTTTTGGAGTGCGGGTAGTGTCTTGCCAAGAAAGTGCCACCGATTCTGAGAGCACCAGTTCCAGAGATAGACTGAGTCACAGCAATCTGAGAAGTTGCGATGTTAGAAATCATGAGCATACTTCCGGGATTCAACCACAGCTCGCTCACCGCATTTTGGTTCCGTGGGACGCTATCAGCGCCATACGCTAATTTAGCTGCGTTGCTCGTGAATCCAGGCAACCCGGTAATTGGGAGGTACTCCTTGTCGAGCTTAGCAGCAGAAATCCTCTCTTCAGCCTTCCGGAGAATACATTATTAGCGTCTGCAGAGAAAATGTACTGTTATCCCGTACCTTCTTGACTGCGTTCAAAACGTACGGCTTGCCGTCTTCATCTCTGTATGCACCGACGCCAAGGTTAATTCTGCGGGAGTCCTTGTCGGCTTTGAATGCCTCAGTGATACCTGTACGAACGGATCAATCAATATTGTCAGTTTTCAGGCAACCCAGTTATTACCAAGGATCGGGTCTGGAGGGCCGGCTGGAACAGCTGACCAAGTCGAAAGAGGTGCAGCACTACGCAAAATGGCAGGCGCACGACGGACAGCGTTAATGGCCAGCATTAGTCCAAGGTTGAAATTAAACCAGAGAGAGAGTTAAAGAAAGAGGATTTGAGCGGTTGTCGAAGGAAAGTAAACTTTTATGGTGATGATAGCGAGGTCGGTCAGCTTTGCCGATTTCGGCGGTAGAGCGCCGATTAGAACGTGGGTTCAACCTGAAACCACCCACGCTAGGCTCATACACCAGTGCTGTTGATCATTTGGAGCCTCTAGCAACACCGGAATGAAGAGTAATGCGCATTAGTAGGTCGTATAAGAGCCCGTCAGCATCAGTCAAATTCTCGCCGTCTAGACTACTGCCGGGGCCCATTGGCAATAACAATTTGAAACCTAACCTCATGATAGGGTTACAGTTGGAGCGTCACAACAACCGCATACAAAATGAGATAAGATTGATTTTGGTTGACTCGACTACCTGACAGTAGACTCATCATCATGACTGACAAAGTGAACGAAATGCCAGCGAGGTACTGTGTTTTTTCTAGTGAATGACTGAGCTGATCATTCTTAATTCGCTTGACAGCCAGGATTCGGCCCCAACGCCGTAAGCTAATGGAATTAGTGGCGTTGCATAGATACTCAAAGATCCTTGCAGGCCACACAAAGACAACTTGGATGGCCCAAATGAATCCGAGTAAGTTGGTAGTACTGGTTTTGTTCCGATCCGTATTCTTACTATGTAGGTTCAGGGCAAACCTCGAGCCTTCAGCAGACAGCCCAAACCAAGAAGAGCAAGGCGAGGGAGGTCTGACTAAGAGTGCTCTGAAAAAGAAGGCAAAGGAGGAAGAGAAAGCTCGAAAGAAGGCAGAGAAAGCTGCAAAGGCCAAGGAGGCTGAGCAAGTCAGAGAAGCCGCAGAAGCTCCCGTAAGTTAGCTGCCATATTCTTGTGTGTCGCGTTGATTTCCGATCATCGATTATCGTAGGACTATGCAGCAGCGCACTATGGAAAGCTTCCTCTGCACCAATCCCAGTCGCGCCCCAATCGTAAGCGCACTGATATTGCAACTCTCAGCGCCAAGAATGATTCCGAACACGTTCTTTTTCGTGCTCGGATTCAAACATCACGTCTTCAGTCAAACAAGATGGCGTTTCTCAGTCTTCGCCAACGGACTGACACAATCCAAGCGATGCTTGCTGTCAATGATAAACAAGTCAGCAAACAAATGGTAAAATGGGCTGCTAGTCTTCCTGACGAGAGCATCGTCCTCGTTCATGGGACAGTAGTAAAGTCGCCAGAATCTATTAAAAGCTGCTCGATCGATGACGTTGAAATCCACGTCAGCGAAGTATGTATTTCATCTTCCCACCTGACTTTACTTCTGATCCCCCATCAGCTCTGGTTGGTTGCAGGCGTTGAAGGTCGATTGCCATTTTCTCTTGAGGATGCATCCAGATCAGAAACTGCCCCTGAAGTCGAGGGGCAATTCAATAGAGTTTTATTAGAGACCCGCTTGAACAACCGTATCGTCGATCTCCGTGTTCGCTTCATTTTCTATTCGATGATCAGTTCGTTTGCTCACTCGATCTGTAGACGCAAACGAATCAAGCGATTTTCAAGCTTCAACATGCCATTGGAGACTTATTCCGTGCCTACCTCAACAACAACGGCTTCACCGAGATCCACAGCCCGAAATTGATGGGAGCAGCTACCGAATCAGGGGCATCCGTCTTTAAGGTTGGGTACTTCAAAGGTCCGCTACTTGCGTTGACTCGTCTGTATCATTAACTTGACCATATCCCAGGTAGCGCGTTCCTTGCGCAGTCCCCTCAACTGGCCAAGCAGATGGCTATCGCCGCTGACTTTGAGCGAGTCTACGAGATCGGACCGGTCTTCCGTGCTGAGGACTCGAATACCCACCGACATCTCACTGAGTTCATCGGTCTTGATTTGGAGATGACGATCGAAGAGCACTACCACGAAGTCAAAGACCTCCTTGACGGAATGTTCAAGACTATCTTCAAGGGTTTGAAAGAGAAGTATGCAAAAGAGATCGCAGTAGTTGGTAAACAATTCGAGGCGGATGAATTCAAATGGAGAGACGAGACCTTGACTCTCACGTTTAGAGAAGCAGTGGACCTTCTCGTCGAGGATGGCGTTGACCGCAAAATTTTGGATGATATCAAGTGGGCGCTTTTAAAAATCGATGATAAATACGCTGATATCTGTGGGTTAGCACGGAGAACGAGAAGAGACTCGGACGGCTCGTGAAGGCCAAGTATGATACCGACTACTTCATCATCGATAAATTCCCCTTCGAGCTTCGTCCGTTCTATACCATGCCTGACCCTAATGACCCGGTACGTAAACGTGTCGAATTCATTTTGGTGTGACGTTTACTCTTTTCATACAGACCGTTACCAACTCTTATGACTTCTTCATGCGTGGCGAGGAAATTCTTTCCGGGGCACAGCGTATCCACGACCCTGAGTTCCTCTGCCAGCAAATGCGAGCAAAAGGTGTTGATCCTGAAAGCATGAAGGGCTATATCGACGGATTCCGTATGGGATGCCCTCCCCATGGTGGAGGAGGTATCGGTCTTGAGCGGGTACTCATGTTGTTCTTGAAGCTGAACAACATCAGGCGCGCCTCCCTCTTCCCAAGAGACCCCAAGCGCCTTGAACCTTAGAACATCCACGAATGGTACACACATAGATTAACACAAATAAATGATATCTACTGTTCGCCACATTTGTATCATCACATCCCAAGTGGCCCCACCCCCAGATTCTGAGTGTTGTGTCGAATTAAATTGTAAGGTGGAAGCGGGAAACGTCCATGCGCAATACATGATATATGTGGGTAGTAAATGTAGAGCAAAGATCGACACACGCAACGAATTTACAGAGCATTACACAGCAAATGATACTGAAATATTCGCGTTCAAATGAAATTCGGAATCAAAGCACTTAGGACTCACCATCATAATCCAGTCATATAAAACCTCGTATGTCACCGTCTGTCTCGTCTGCTACGACGCCTCTCCGACCGCTCGCTGTTCCCCTGACCAATTGCACCAGGAGGAATACTACCGCCTTCTAGAGCTGCAGCGATCACATCGGCTGGTAAATCAATATGGACACCCTCCGCATACGTGAATGCATCCAACGGTGAATATGCTGGCGGATCGCGCCTCATGAACGTCGGAGATCTCGCTTCCGACGCATCATCCGATCCTTCTGTTGATGCAGAACTAGTGAAAGCCTGCAGATGAATATCACGTTGATTGGGCGTGGGCGGATTCGGCGAACGGGGCGAATCAGGCGGTGGATGCACCTGAATCGTCAAGTCGGAACCTGCGTGTTGCATCGCGGCCAGGAAGTGAGTAAAAGATTCGCGCCGGAAGCGAGGGATGCTAAAAAGGCTGCTCGCACCTGCGGCACCTTCGCTTTCTGGCGATTGTGAACGCGAGGAGGTTGGTGACTGGGAGGGAGTGTCATCTCCGTCCTCCTGCTCGCTCTCGCCTTCTGGCGTAGGGTACAATGGAAGGTTGTTGTTTGGTGGTGTGTGGAAAGGCAGATCTGTTGGAGACAGATATCCTTGGACACTCGAAGGGTCTATACTGTCGGGCTCTTCAATGATGGGTGTAATGGGTGGGGGAGGGCTAGGCTCCCTAGTATGTGATGATATGGGTGCGCCTCTAAGTGGCGAAGAAGCGACAGGAATAGATGACGCTGAGATTGCATTGCTCGGTCTTCGAGAGCGGTGAGAACGTCTGCGGGGCGTGGAAGAAGTGCCTGGTGGGGAAATAATCGGTGCGCTGGGTCGTACGCCACCTCCCACGTCCAGTAGGATACTGCCTCGTTCGCTCCCATAAGCAGGTGGGGGTGCCAGAGTTCCCACGGTCGGAGCCAGACCCCACTTCTTTACGTTCGCCTCAATAAAGACGAAACCAGCTTGACCAAGGTTGACATGGACACTGCATGGACCGTCTGCTCCGATCGTGGGAAATAGATTGTAACGATTGAGGCCGATGAAAGCATCTTCCATCTTACGACCGTTTCTAGTGAAGAACACGGTTCCTGTGCGAGGACGATAACCAATGCCAAGAACATCGCCTTCTTTGAGTAGGGGACCGAATGGTGACGCAGTGAAGGGATAATTGTAACACTTGTCACCGTTGGAGTGGTAAGCGACGGAGAAAGGGTTTAGACCTGGAAGTCGGAAAGGTGGGTAGGGTTTGGTGGCCAGTCCAACGGCAACTGTAGTAGTTTCGGGAAGATCAAACATCTTGACTTCCCAATAGTAAACCTCGTTCAATTTGGGGAGGGGTAAATTTGACTGCACACACGAGGCGGATGCAGGATCGGGAAGGAAGGTGATTTCCGTGCGAGCATGAACCAAAAGTGAATTAATAGCTTCATAGTCGGGCTCAAACGACCATGCTGAGACACCTTTCTCCTGGATAGAAAGGAACTGAGATAATGTGATATCTGTAGGCTCCGAGTTCGGAGCATATTGCAATTGGTAATCTGAGTGAAGGAATGTCGCATGAACATGGGATGAGGAAATTTGAGAAACGAAAGAGACCTTTTGCTCTGAGATATGAACGTCGAACATTTTCAGAAACACTCTCGAGCCAGCGAGATTCCACGCCTTCAAAGCCTCCTTCTCCATCTATAAGTTCGTCTCGACTCATGTCGGTAGGGCCATCACTGTCTCGCAAGACGATACCACGTCGCCTACGAATGAATATAACACATACTAGAAAGATGAGGAGAATGAAAAGGAAAGTGGAGAGCACGATAAGCAAAGGCAATATGAAGAGAAGGGCATCTGGTGCAGGTTGCTGAGAACTGAAGTTATCTCTTGAGGGCAGAAAGCTATCCAGGGAGTTGTCGATGATGCTGACTACGGCCTGTGTGGCCATATTGACCAAGGAATTATATTTATTTTATGAAGGATGTGGAAGTGAGGTGAGTACTAGCGCAGTGTAGCTCTTAGCTTTGGGTGAACGGGCAGACAGGAACGTAATCCGGCATAAACCGAACCACTCCGAGTGATATGATTATTAATGAAGCGTGGGAAATACATCTTAAGCATTAACCTCTGCGATGAACACGACGCTCTTACCATCCGCAGCTGCCTCCCCGAAGACGCTCAAAAGAAAGGGATCGACGAGAAGACGCGCTCCCTCTCATATATCTCCACTTCAATCTCAGGAAACTCACGACGCTGCCCTACATGCCATTCGTAACCTTCTCAAGGGAAGAACATCTTACGATGCATTCCCTGTTAGCTTCAGGCTCATAGTCCTTGATACTAAATTGAATGTCAAGAAAGCTTTACAATGTTTGCTTCTCAATGGTAATACTTAATCGCTCCCATTCACCTTTTCTCACCGTTACCACAGGTGTGGTCTCTGCACCATTATGGAACAGCGAAAAGTCAAAGTTTGCTGGGATGCTCACAGTTTTAGATATAATACATCTCATCCAATATTATTACGACACAGCAAATTACGAAGCTGCTGCAGCGGACGTGGAAACGTTTAGGCTAGAATCAATACGAGGTACATATACGGGCTGTGCGGGGATCGTATTCCCGAAACTGATCATCTTCTACTCTGAACTTAGATATCGAGAAGAGCCTTGGCGTAGCCACCCCTCCAATGCTAGCGGAACATCCAAATAGTACCCTTTACAAGGCCGCCAGAGTATTAATTCAAACACATGCTCGCCGATTACCCCTCCTCGACTATGACACAGAAACAGGTCATGAAGTCATCGTTTCGGTGCTAACACAGTATAGACTTCTCAAATTTATCTCTATAAATGTAACATAACGCCCTCCGCCTCACGTAAGATTTTCACTCACATTACCTTTCTAGTGCACGAGAGAAATCCAGCAACTTCATCTCTCGCTCCGGAAACTCAAGATCGGTACCTATGTTTCATCAAATCCACCGCCCCCAGACCCGGAAAACCCGGAAACTCAGAATCCGTATTATCCCATCGCAACCGCTACGCTCGACACCCCTGTATTTGACGTCGTCCATATGTTCTCTGAGCGTGCTATATCTGCAGTCCCTATCATTGACCAGGACGGCGTTGTCGTGAATCTGTACGAAACCGTAGATGTCATTGTACGTCATGTCCTATTATGTGGATACCAAGTCTTACCCCTTTTGCAGACTCTTGTGCGTCTAGGAGCATATCAATCCCTTGACCTTACGATATCGGAGGCCCTTAACCAACGTTCTCCGGACTTCCCGGGAGTTGTCATTTGTACAGCTAGCGACTCGCTGGGAACACTACTGGAGCTAATCAAGAAGCGTAGAGTCCACAGGCTTGTCGTCGTAGAAGGAGATGTGAGACCTTATTTTGACTACACGCTCACAATACCAACCATAAATTTACAGGAGGAGGAGAAGAAAGGCGGAAAGAAAGGGCGCCTCCTTGGCATAATCACATTGAGCGATGTTCTTCGGTACGTTATCGGTGAGGTGGGCATCGGCGAGTCAGTCGAGGAGATTGCAACCCTGTCCACTGCCTCAGGCACACTACTCTCTCCAGATGTTATTTCATGATCATGGCGCAGTGTCAGTAGAATGAAGGGTTCGTCCAGTGTTTGGAGCTTTCGTTATTTTATGTGCCTTCAAATTCTCAGTTAGCTGGATCTGACTAGCAATTGTATGTTTTGCATGATCTGTACCAGTAGATGTCATAGGTTATACGATAATGTTGCCGTCTTTGTGGGAGTGACTGGTGAGCCCCTCTATGTGGCAAGCCGTCGATAGAGGTAGCTGTGAATAGTAACAAATGGCATGTGGACGGTTTGTGGTGTGCAAACTTGTGGCATGCGACCGCCTCATTGCACACAAGGCATTATACCACCAACCACCATGACAGCCATCCAAGCCGTCTACGTACGCGGGCACGAAGAACGCCCCGATCCTAAGCCTCATATTGTTTACCGCATCGAAATCCAAGCCCATGTCCGCTCATGGCAAATGTGGAGACGCTACTCCGAGTTCGTGGAGTTACACACAGAACTCACAAAGTCTACAGATTCTTCACCCCCAGCACCTCTACCACCCAAAAACTCCCTCGCCATCCTTCGCGGACCTTTCAGAGACAGTAGTGGCATGACCGAGGAGCGCCGGGCTGGCCTCGAGACATACTTGCGCGCCATCATCAGCGCAAAAGATGACAAATGGCGAGAATGCTATGCCTTCCGCGACTTCCTCGGTGTGCCAGTCGGCCGCCTAGGCACCATGGCCGAAGGCAGCACATCCTCCAAACAGTTCTCTTCTTCCTCCTGGCTCGACGAGCACCTCGAGCTGCAGGCTAAGATTCGCGATATCCGCGCAGACATAAACAAGCGGGATGCGCTCTCTGATCGGGGAGACGTCAGTGCGTCGCATACTGCGAATGTTCAAGCGAAGAAGAAGCTCGCAGAGACCCTTTCTCGAGTGCGTACGCTCAAGCAGGGCCTGCAGGAACTCGGCATGGCAGCTATGGCGCAGGGAGAGCTGCAGCGCCGTACAGACATGGTCGCACGCTTGCAGGACGACTGTGAGAAGCTGGGAAAGATGGTCACTGTTACTCGACAGGCCTCTCGTCCTGCAGCAGCCCCTGCCTCACGGGACTTCACGAATGTTGCTGTCGCTCCCGAAACGGATCGGGCTGCACTGCTGAACCTTAGCAAACCGGTCACGCGAGTGTTTGGGGCCAAGAAACCTCAAGAGACAGAGATAACGAGACCGCTTGACGATCAGGGTCTTGTGCAGTTGCAGAATACTCAGATGGAGCGGCAAGATGGTCAACTTGCTACGCTCACGCAAATACTACAACGACAGAGGCACCTTGGGGAAGCTATCGGTGCTGAGCTTGCGGTGCACAACGAGTTGTTGGATGAACTCAATAACGACGTTGAACATGTTGGGGCTAAACTCAGCGGCGCAAAGAAGCAGCTCAACCGTCTGGGATGAGCGAGATCAGGACGGTTTTTCAATGTTGAGTAGGGATGTTCGAAGTGCTATACATATACCAATAGTTGACATCTAGAACACATTGAATTAATGTAAATGATGATAATGATGATGCCTCGATGCTCCATGTAAACATAATATAGGTCTAGCTAGTCTCGATCCTTCTTCTCCAAATACTTACCGACTCCCTATGATAACTTGGTAAATCACATTTTTCAACAACATAAAGTAACCATACCTCAAAACATGCAATCATGATTCCGCAAGCTGGGGCAATCTTGGCTGTACGAGGAAGAATACCAGCAAACAAGGCAGCGGTGCCTTCGGTGCGAACGATGTGAGCCAACAGTGGTATTGTAGCTGTAGTCCGTGATGACATGGTTCCAGTCATGAGGAGCGCTTGCCGTCGGGTTTTCAGAACGTCGAAAGGTGAAGTTAATAATGACGCGGTTGTCCCACTGATAGCACCGCATGCAAAGGCAACGTATGCCCCCTTCTTTCCTCGCCTCTCGAAAAATCTTTTCCAGGCCTCGTAGCCCGCCCAATATATGCCACTAAAGGGCACATCACGCCACAAGGTAGGGCCAAGACCACGCCAAAGGAAGGGTATGCCTTGTTTCTGGACGATTATACGCACGGAAGCGAGGACAGATGGAAGTGTATGTGGTTTGTCGGGGGATATTGGAGTTGATTGCAGGTTGGTTCTTATGAGCTCTAGTGGTGAGAGTAGGGAAGTCAGAGAAGCACGAGCAATAATGCCAGCTACCAGAGGGACGAATGTGGGGGAAGGAATAAGGGGAGGGAGTACGTTTCGTAGGAGATGGTCATAAGTGAGCATGTATATCGATGAAGAAGGGACGCCCATGAGTCTGTCACACAATGAGAACTGCGGCTAAGAAATGGATTGAGTTAGCTTACAGTGTCGTGCCAGCACCTTTCCATAATCCTTTCATACCTTCTGCTCGCCATACATGGCGGACAGCATCAAGGAACCCATTCACACGTTCTGTGCGGTAGATGCCATGATCGAAAATGCAGACGACTTCTTCTGTGGCTAGCGGGCGTGCATACGAAGACATGTTGCGTACGCAAGGTATATGTGCTGGCTGACAGCATTTATTAAGTGGTGCTGGTGAAAAAAGAGGCACCTTAGGTTGAGTCTGAAGACGGGTCTTCACGACGTCGAAAGGAGTCACTGAACATGATAAATATATGATAAATTCCAATGAATTGAGAAATGACTGAAACGTACTTGTAAGTGCAGTCATCGTTGACCCCGTCGCCGCAGCTACGAGTTTAGCATGGAACGGATCCATTCCACTCGTTGACGGAAGAGGCTCGGAAGAGGAACAGAAATTGACGGCTTCACGGAATACCGGCAATGACCGGGAAATTAATTTTGTGCGGGCGAGTAAATAAACTTGTTGATCACACACAACAACCGACCCCCGGAAGCCTTCGCCAACTCAAGAAACTGATTTCAAGCTTCATTCGATCTTTTGATCAATATCCATTCAATCTTAGCAGACTTTGATAGTCTTCAAACTCAAAAGCAACAGGATTGCAAGCCTCGCTCACTTTACCTTCGATCATGACTGCTCTACCCGCCTCCTTTCAGCATGCTAACAAGGCTGCTATCGCCGCGGCTCTTGCTGAGAACTCAGCATCATTAGGAGCAGACGTAGAACCTGGTGAAATCCAAGAGGTGGATATGCAAGCACAGGCAGACGACATTCGCACCGTCTTCAGTCACCCTACCAACTTTAATGTAAAGGTGAGCAACCGAATTGACTTGTCGCTCTACGTTATTCAATTTTCTCCTATACAGCATCCTCTATACTCACCCTGGACCCTTTGGTTCGATTCTCCTGCTACTAAAGGCCGTAACCTCCCCCAAACTCCCATTTCTTCCTTCCCCCAAACTCCCGTTCCTCAGACCCCCAGTGCTGCGGCTGCACAGGGATGGATGGAGGATATCAAAAGAGTCGTCAGCTTCGACAGCGTTGAAGAGTTTTGGGGGTAAGTACTTTTCTCCTATCTCGCAGACTAAAAGCTCACCAAGGCATAGTCTCTACAATCATATTGTACCTCCCTCACAGCTCCCTCAAAAAGCAAATTACTACCTCTTCAAGGTTTGTGTGTCGTATCATCGTATCCTTGTTGACATAACGGCGCTTCCAGGAGGGTATCATACCTGCATGGGAGGACGAAGCAAACAAGAATGGAGGCAAGTGGAGTATACAGCTACCGAAAGAGAAGAATCGCAGTCAGGTTGATAAAATGTGGCTTTACACTGTAGGTCTCTCTTTCATCTCGTTCTCTTCTTAATTTAATGGCTCCATAAAGATGCTTGCTGCTATTGGTGAAACTTTCGATCCTCATCTCACAAGCGGAGAGTCCACTGAGCCCAATTCGCAATCGCTTATCACCGGTGTGATCGTATCTACCCGACCGCAGTTCTACCGTTTATCAATTTGGACGCGGCTTGCGCCATCTGGAGATGAGGACAAGTTACGTGACCGGATCGAAACAATTGGACGGCACTTCAAGATTAATGTACTAGGCTATCCCGAGACTCAAAGACTGGCCGGGCCTCTCGCCACCGAGGTGGAGTTCCTTTCGCACAAGGATTCTGAGAAGAAGGGGAAAGCGGCGAAGAAGCTTGTCATTTGAGTGGGTGTATAAGTTTGCTATTATATCGGTTGAGCAGTTATAAATAGATTTGCTGGATATGCGTGACTCATTTGTATGGAATATTCTCATTTCAAGCTGCTGCGACGCAATATTTCTTCGTACCTGAAGCTGTGCAGTGCTGTGCAGCCATGGCGGTGTGACGCTGCGCGTGACGCAATCAATGTGGCTGCGTAATATGATTGTCTCCTGTATAAAGACCCTATGACAACAGCTCCATACGCCATTAAAATCTCCTCTCTCTAACCAGGATGTCTGTATCAGGTTTTTTGTCATCGTTTGCGGACAAAGCACAAAGTGCCATCAGTCAGACCCCTCTCTCCGGCTATATCCCCGGCACCACCGATCAACCATCTGCCAATCAATCAGCAGGTCAGGGCGGCCATCGTTCAGTGGCTTTGGAGGCATTGCAGCATCAATTTCGCTCCATCGGTCAACAATATACCAGTACCACACCGGTGCAAAGAATTATCACCTCTGAAAAAGGTGTTGCAATCGATTGCGATGCTCTCGCTAGGGATGCAAAGGTGCAAAGCAAGGAATTGTACACATGGGGTCAGACACAAGCAGAAGATCTCAGGGATGGTAGGCCATCTCTTCTACAATAACGCAATCTGAGCTGATGATAACGTTCTAGTAACGGATAGATTGGCTTACTTGAACTTTGTTCAGGGATCTCTTGCATCATCGGTTGCGATGAAGCTCGACGGTGCACGGGCGCCGTTTAAAGCTCTTCGCGATGCCGAAGCTGTTCTTACTCCAAAGCGCAACTTCCGTGCTGGATTGCGCAACCAGATTTCTCGTATCGAGCATAATCAGGAGAAGGGCATGGAACGGAAGCTTTCTGAATTAAAACAGACGCTGTCCAAGGCTGAACACGTCGACGAGCCCCTCGAAAAGGAACTTGAGATCTTGAAGCGGAAGGCGGTTCGCGAGAGCGAATCGCAGAAGTGGGACGCTATACGCGAGGTAAATCACTTTGCGCTGCTATGGTGAAAGGTATTCTGACGCGATCCTTTTGCAGTTTGGGGAAAAATTAGTTCTATTGTCGCAGGCTTCTAAGCCTATCATTGCCGCCTTGCCACCAATTCCGCCTTCGCCTTCTAACCCTTACACAGGAGCCCAGGGTACAGGCGCTGCTCGTGCTGCGCTTCAGCAAGCACTTGATAACTATACCCCTGGGAGTACATACTTTGCCACACAGCCCGGCGCAGACCTTTCACGGGCTGACACCCAATCATTTGGGGAGAGTCACGCCTCTGAACTTCACAGTCTCGCATCCCATGATAGTCATCCGGGTGTACCCATCACACCTCCACCTCAAGAAGCAGAAAAGTCCGGAGATGCTCCAATTGACCCGAGCACACTCAATCTATCTCCTGCTCCGATTCCGGAAGATCACTCGGTTTCTTCCATCGTAATTCCGGAAGCTGCACCTCCTACGGTGGCTGAAACTGGAGTTCCCATACCTGCGAGTGCGAGTGGTCCAGGCCCCGCTAGCGGTTCTCTTCGTGACGTACGCCGTGCCTCGGATGCTGCGGGACCACGAAGTGGCGGTCTCCCTGGCAACTCACCATTTGATGATCTATATGGACAGCCACACGAGACCGCAGCAGAAGAGAAGAGTCGGCTTGAGCGTGAAGAGCGAGAGCGGGTATCCTCAACGGGGACACCCGGTACTTCTGAACATGAGTCTGCCGAGGAAGAGAAGAAAAGACTTGAGAGAGAAGAGAGGGAACGAGTTCTTGCTAACGCTGACACTAGCAGCGGAAATGCACGCAACAATGATGGTGAAGAGCTTCCCCCATACCAGGACATTGAATAAGTAGGGGATTTATTTCGTATCTCCAAGTTGTATATAGTTTGTATGTGATTCGTTCTTGACAACGCGGGAAACCAATCAGCAAGCATAACCTTAACCCTAATAAATCCTCAGGCATACTACGCACGGTCCCCCTTCCAAGTTGATTTACTCCAACACTACGTTGAAAATGGACACCACGGAACTCGAGACATATCAAGTACAACTCTCTCAGGTTGAGCTCGCGCTGCAAACCGATACTGAAAATGCCGGACTCCTCTCGCTCCGTTCGGAGCTCCAAGAACTTATCTCTCTCACCCAACAATCGCTCGCGCAAGCAGCTTCCTCATCACGCGCAGATTCCGTGCGTAAAACAGCCAACTCGACACCTTCACACACATGGACTGCAGGGAGCGACTGTCTTGCGAAATACTCTGGTGATGGGGGCTGGTATCCTGCACGGATTACCAGCGTCGGTGGGTCAGCAGAGAACCCCGTATACAGCATCATGTTCAAAGGGTACAATACGACGGAACTGATCAAAGGATCAGAAATCAAGCCACTACCCGCGAATCACCAAGAGAAAGCCACGGCGCCTAGTAAAAGAAAGCTAACGAAAGCTGAGGACGAGGAGAGAGATCGGAAGAAGAAGCGTAATGAGAAGAAACTGGAGGTTAAAGCTGCCAAAGCCAAGGAGCAACTGGCCAAGCAAGCGACGTGGCAGAAGTTTGCTAAGAAGTCTGAGAAGAAGGGCGTTCATATTGCCGGTGTGGCGGGGACTAGTATCTTCAAGACGCCCGACAACCCATTAGGCCGTGGTGCGTTTTTGAGGACTAGACTTGATTTTATTATTGCTGATGAGATGGGTAGTGGGTGTTACGGGGAGCGGGAAAGGGATGACGGAAGTTGCGATGCGAGGCAAGCATAAATTTGCGGCGACGGACGAAGGGAATGCGTAGATGGTAAGTATGCCTCGGAAGCGAGGGGGTATCGTGCTAATTGAGCGTCATATGTGATGCCTTTCTCCTCCTTGATCAGGATCTCATCACCGCTTTTCTTCTTTCACGCCTTTATTTATCAGAGACTTCGTTGCTGTCGGCACTTGCGAAGCCGAGGTGTAATCGTACGTTTGTTAAATGCGTTTATTTTGTTCATCGGACTCACAGTCGTGATACGTGAAACGGTGGACGACCAGTATAGGCTATGCAAACATCAATCGGTGGGCCATTAATAATATTGTTTTTTTTTATTTTTTACAAGTCGGAGTAGATTGCGTTTTTTTGATTTTGAACGATCTGGGTGAGCTGTACTTCTTTACCGCCTTGGACTTTTAAATTGAACCATGTTTGCTTCTCGTGACACCGTCGCTGGCATGTACCTGACCACCTGCGTCGAAGGCGTGATACAGCGCTTAACCATATGGGCAAACCTGTCAATGTAGAGTAAGATTTACTTTTAGAAATGTCGAGTCCAAACTCGTTTACGACGTAAAAGCGGGTCCCCTGATGAATGAAATCTGTTCCGAGTCTGTCGTCGTCTTCCACGGAAATAAGGCCAGTCAATCACGCTTCTTGATCACATGTAGGTTGACCCAGGCGTGGGGTGAGTCCGAGGGACCATTCTTGGATTGCGCCTCGACAGGTCCTTCTTGCGATTAATTGTTGACGGGGGAGTGCCTGCCCTTGGAATGATTGGCATATACGTGTAAATGGAAAACGCATTCCTCCTCGACTTGAATACTGCGTGCAATGAATCTAATGATCCACATGGGTGACGAAGCCCCCTGCCCAGGCCTGTCCATGACGAAGCATGCGCTACCCGACAGATTGATTAAAAATCGCTTGGAGCCCAAGCGTGCTTCAGGTACAATACCAATAATCAATTAATCAGAACGTCATCGTATCAGTCCCTCACATTTCCTCGACGGTCTCTAAATAAAAACACCCACAGCTGAATCATCTGACAAAGGAAATACAAAAGAAGAGGGAGGACAGTCAGAATTTTATGAGCGGGAACCAAATCCATCCTAGGCTGAACGGTAAACTCTTTTCTACTCTGAGTTGACCCGACGTTGGTCAACACCGCTCAACGATATCCCGGTTCCTAAATATTCTCTGCTACTACTACTACTAGCACCGATATTGGCCGACTCAGATGCGTAGCTGCTAGCCGTCTGGTCCATGACGTCAACAGAATGTCGTCTCATCGGAAATCCTGCTCCATGCGCTGCCATCACCTCGGCAGACAGATCCAAAAACTGCGGCAGAGTCGTCCTAAGCGCTCCACAAAGAATGGAAGAAAAGATAAACTCACCACCTGCTCCTCTTCCAGCGTATTTTCATGAAGCCCGCGATTGGTGTTTTGCATGTGCACGAGCAATGTCCTGATGCTGCGAGAGCTCAAACCCCGATAGGTAGAAACACGCTCAAGATCAAGCGGAAGCGTATTGACCAGACGCAGTTGTTCGTGCAAATACAAAACATAATGTTCCAGACATTCCAGATAGTGCCGCTTTTTCTCGTGCGATGAAATAGTATCACTGGAAAATATGGTCAAGATGCGAATTGGTCGAAACGAAATAACTTACGGATCGGTAGGAATGAACCCTATCTCTTCGGCAACGGCACGTTGTCGTGCCTTGCGTTGACTCTCTGTCTTACTCGTGTTAGGTACAGCCGAGGCAGGATGCTCATTGCTGCGTTCGCTGCTCTGAGACTGCTCGCGCTGTGTCGGGTGGGGCAAGGACGAGGAGCTTGAGATCGGAACAGATGACGTTGAAAGGTCTGTAAGAAGTTCCGAGGGGGTTGGGAAAAGAAGTTGGGGCGCATTTGCATAATAATCGAGGATGTCGGTGTTGATGGTCGTGGACGGCAGGGGGGCTTGATTTAAAGAAGGGGGGTATTGGTCATAGTACGTTTGCTCCACGTACGGTGGAGTGAGTTGACGAGAGGAGGTTGGTGGGTCGTATGGGGGAGCATGTAAATGCATCTGTGCCTGCGTCTCTGAGTAGTCGTATGATGGATATGAATAATTCAATGCGATTGATGTATCCTCAGGTAAAGCATAAACGGAATGTCGCCTGGTATAGTCCGAAGCTGGAGCAAGGTGCAAGCCAGTAACATCGGTGAATTGATATTGGGGATCAAAGTCAGGAGAAGGCTGTTGGTGAATGGGATACATGTTTGATGGGATGAAAAGTGGGTGAAGGAGGAGACTAAATACCTGTGGATGAATAATGCGGGATGACAATTGATTAGATTCTGTAGATCGTCATTACATACAAAGGCTAATTCAGTTGTTTTGAGATGGTCGGCTCGAATCGATCCTCGGGTATTCGCGGAGTTGAATTTAGATTGTCGCGGTCAATAATATTCATTGAATTTCCTCCACCTCATGTGCGCCGCGGGCCCGGATCGTGGCGTCAGAAGCACTCCCGGATAAACTGCGGTCAAAGCTAGTACGACGGAGAAGTCAGTCCCAAGATTTGGCGATCTTAATTTAAACCAACTCGGGTCTCTTACTCAGTATATATATCTTATTCATTATTATTTTTTCCTTCATCCCAATCAATTCTACAATGCCTTCATATCATCCCCCTTACCATTATTCAACCCACCAACGAACATCCCCATATCTCTTTCCACACGAGCCTTCCTTCATAAAGTCTAGACTATCCGAGAGCCCCGTATCTACAGACAAATCTTCCGATACTTCCTCAGTCGAACATCCATCCCGTGATAATTCACACAGAGCATCTCGTTTCACCATCGCCCACCCATACGCACGCCTTTACGCAAAGAAGGACGGCTCCAAGCGACGAAAAATATGGAATCACGTCCTCGAGAAGCAACTCTTCTCTCCTCAGGAGTTGTCCGTCCTTCTTTTCACTCTAATTCACCCATCCCATTAATTTCGTTTGCAGATCAACTATGGGCGCACCTCACAGGCGTACCATCTACATAGCCTCTCTCGAGGCGCACATCGATCGGTTACACAACCAGCTGCTCGGGATCGGCCTTTACCCAATCCCTTTCCAACGCCTCGAACCATACCGGGGCCTCAATTCAAAGACGGCCAAGGTAACAAATCAATTCTATATTTTTGCATTTTAATCCGCCTCATTGTTTTTATTTTTTATTCATAAAGAGTATGGTAGCGGGTTTACAACACGACGCTACGCACACAAAACTCAAGTTGCTAGAGCTAGAACGTTCGGTGCATTTTTTTTTCACGTCCACTCTCCTCCATAGTCGTATATTAAACAAGTCCGGCAGAATAATAATCTTCACAAGCTGCTCGGCACGCAAGCAATCTCGACGTCCTCCATTTCTCTCGAAGCAGACGTACGCCGTCATTCTATGGATTCATCCGGAATGGGCCTAAGCGCGAGGACCGCCATTAATTCCACTATCCCGATGATCATGGATCCCCTTGCATATTCGGCAAGATCATAAGTCCCCTATTTTGCTCCATTCCAGGGCTCCATGCGCTCGGAACCTGTCATTTGCATCTTATGTATTTCTTTAATCGCTTTGTTATATCGTACATAACCGAAGAAACGGCATTTCCTATTACTTTATGGTACTGCTTACGAGGCCTCCAGTATATAATACACCTCCTCATTTGCAAGGTTGAATAAACGTGTACAGTAGATATATGACTCCCAAATGTGACTACCTCGGGAAATGCCCATTCTCTTTCGTAATCGGGAGGCTGGCGCGAAGTAGTTGTCGGCAATTAACTGCTGAGAATCGAGCCTGTTCTCGGAAGGTGTCTATCACGGTCCCGGTGCTGCATTCATTTGAGCTTGATATCATTTCCCCCCTCCAAATAATCTGTGAAAAGTTCCAAGATTTGTGGCTCACATGCGCACTCGCCGTTCGACACATGCCCGGTACCCCACTTTTGGCTTGCCGAGGGTCACTGCGTGCCGCAAACGTTTCTATGGACGTACAAAGCGCACTCATCATTATCATTAATCATTCCCCGAGTTCCGGCTAACGCGAAGATCACTAACAAGTCCTTAAAACAGTATAGCCGCCCTCATGGCACTACTGTCCTAGGGTGAGTGTGATTTTTTGCCATTATCAGCGACGACGATCCGGAATTTCGAAAATGAAAGACCCTGATGAAAATGTGATATTATGATGGGAATCCGAACAGGATTGGATCTTGCGTTTAAACTCGTAATTCAACATATGGTCTTCAACCCCAAAAAAACAAAAACAAAAACAAAAACAAAAAAAATATGATTTTTTTAAGTTACTCCCATACTCCGCTTTTGTCAAGTTTGACCCGTGTGTCCTGCTTTGCTTTGCTTCCTTGCGGCCGTCCGGCTCTCTGCGCACCACGTTTGATGTGGTACTTTTTTTGCTGGCGCGAACGTTTTGCAAGGTCAGATGCGACTTTGTCCCGAAAAGCAGCGTCCTGCAGGCTCAGAGAAGCAGCCATTTTGGCCAAGGTGGAAGGCGAAGGCGAGCGCGATCGTGGGGGTGATCTTGACAGCTGAGACATGCGGCTGTTGGGCCGGGAGATTGGCTCAGGGGAGCCGAGTGTGTCGGTGCTTGGCCCGGGTTGCGAACACGATGGCACTTCAGTGCTTAGAGGTGTTTGCAGGTCGTCATGCTCTTGCATACCCGATTCACTGTGCTCGTCACCGGTTTCAACCTGGCCGTTGTCTTCGTGGCCGTCCGGAGTATCATCACCTTCGCTTTCTTCATTTTCTTCCTCCTCTTCCTCTTCTTCAGAGCTGTCTTGATCTGCGTCATCCTGAAGTTCATTTGCTCGAACAACTTCCATATACTACAGTGTTATTCAGGAGAGCTTAAAAAGTGTTAGGTGCAAGGGTTCTCACCTCCTCTAAAGTCTTTTGGTCCTTCTTCACAAAACCGCTGGCTGCAACCATGACATCCAATCGGAAATCATCATGTTCGCCATTTGATTCGGCTTTGACAGTCTTGAACCTGGGGTACAATGCACTTTCGTACTTGAAACGTCGGCGGAAGAAAGTACGTATACATTCCACATCACGATTGAAGTACCTTGATGAACATCATCAGGTTGTATCCGATAAAATCGATTATTGCGATTGCGCACCATTCAGCATTTTCATGCGACGTGCTGACCATCTGCGGAAAATCGATGACTACCGGTTCGCCACTCTCTCGTCGAATCAGAATATTGAATTCGTTATAATCGCCATGAATAAGCCCCGCGCGTGCAAATCGTACAATGATGTCCATTAACGTCGAGTATAACTTTCCCGGCGACGGAACGTCAGCGATCTGTCGTCTGGATCTACTATGAGAAACGAGGAGAGTGTCAGATGCAAGCGTGTACTTACAACGGATATGCATCGATCGCTTCCATAAGAATGCAATGCCTGGCCTGATCAACAGGCCGGGGGACCGGGAAATCATGTTCGTGAAGGATCTGTAGTCATTCCGTCATTAGCACGCTTTCAGTATATTGCATCGCAGGTCCTGCAGAAACCGAACTAGCTGACTTTCATAAAAGCCCACTCTTTCTGCGCCGCTAATCGTGACATATACATCCACGACGCTGACTTGCGTTTTCCCATATAATCTCTTTTTTCCTTGATGGCACGAAATGAAATACGGCCTAGCCTAATTCCATGAGTATAAAGTTCATGGAACCTGGCCTCGTCATCAGCTCACCTGTGTAGTTTGAGAACTAATTGATTACCCTCCGCGTCTGCAACTAGGTATACATCTGTTCCATTTGATCAGTCGCTCCACAGGTGAATATATTGAGGATCGCCAAGGCAAGCACGCACCAGCCTCTTTGCCGACGCCAATCTGATTTCCAACAGAGTACAACGAATCTCGCTTGGATAATGCACGCATAGCCAGATAATCATACCCGCCATACGTCAGCCTATATCCATCATCTGTCACCAAAAGTCAGGCTTACAAGGAAGAACGAACGAAGGGACATGTACCAACACTTTGAGTTTTGCACTTTGGCGACTAAATTGCGTTTCGCCAAACTCCCGATCAGCTTGTTGACGCCTCCATTTCGAAGGCCGGAGATTTGTACGATGAGTGGAGTTGGGACGACTTCATGGTTCTTCGATCCAATTTCTACCTGCGTTCGAGAGTTTTGAGATACGGCCATCATCAAGCTGACCAGGACCCCCTTACTTACTGAAGTTAGTACCCGAAATTCATCCGAGGTGATGTATCGCAGATCTGTTGCGTCGAGCTTCATACTTTGCTTGATCTTCTGCTAGCCGCGAGTATGGCACAAAGAGAAGTAAGACTCGAGCTGCACTGCGATAATCGAGCTGGGTAGAACGAAACTTGCAATCAAAAATCTCCGCAAACTACATAACATTGCCAAATTGGAAACCATAATAGTTATGTAATTGCTTATACCTTTCAATCAAGTAAATTATTGTTGGTTCTGAGCTCGCGCGTCACGGTGAAGACTACTCGTGGTATGTTTTTGGGATGTTGAGGCGATACTGTTTCGCTAAAATCGTCACAGATCGCGACCGTTGAATCACTCAATGATCTCGCATAGAATGCGATCCAGTGCAGTAAATAGAGCCAACAAGGTTTTCCGTGTCCTTGTTTGACAGAAAACCTCACTCGAACCATAGCTTAGGCGACTTCGACACAGCTGGAAGCATGCATTTCGACATCTAGAGAGTTGAATGGCACCAGGTATGTCCTGCCGTCCTGTAAATTGCGACACGTTTGTTCACACAACCCATCCGATTAGATTGCATTTCACCGTGAAGACTTCTTCAGAGCTGTCTGACGTTGAAAGCGAGCGAATATGGAACATTTTTGAGTCCAATATGCACCTGTTGTGAGATCACGCGATGTTTGATCTTGCATTTCATGATTTACCCCGCTCAGTTATACGACCTCTTCATTTGGCTGGGATCCTCGTTCGAAGAAGGAAGAGATGTTTCACCCACACGCTCGGCTCGTCTTATGTGAGCGATGCGATGATGCGCCCTCAGGTAGGGAATCAATTCCATCAGAATCTCGGATAGTTGCATATACTATCTTCCGGTTCGAACGTGAAGCTAAGCAAGACGTAGTGTATTGGTGGGTACAATGCTACAAGTTCGGAGACTCCTAGCTCATCGATCGAGGAAAGTTATGAACTCCAAGTGACCGAAGAATCTCGAAGATTTGGGGTTGGAAAGCTTTTGATGAGTTCTCTGTTCGACATTGGCTCAAGATGGAGGATGAAGAATGTTATGTTAACCGTCTTTAAAGGTAAGCCTCTGATACACGACCTGTACTTGTCCTATCCTCATAAACAGTAGCCAATAGTGCTGCGTCTGCTTTCTACAAATCTTTGGGGTGTGTCCACCTCATCTGCATCCCTTGCACTTCGTTGACCAATGAATTTAGCTTTGATCTCGACCCTAGTTCACCAGGATATGCAGAGGATGACTGGCAAGACGAGGAATCAGACTGCGACTATGTCATCTTGTCCAAATCTATACCGTGATTATTGATAATATCATCCTTAATTACAGGTACTACTAATCTAATAGATCTAAGGACGGGACTTGGTTGTGCGGAAACAGTTCGCGTGACCCTCTTACCTCAAGCCATCGTGTCATGCACTTCACTGCTACAATTCCCATTGCGGGCACGCCGTGTTAGGTGTGAATACCTCTTTCACTCTACCCGCCACATGTGGCGTGCATGCCACTATCAGATAGGTGACTAAGTCCTGTGGCGCACCGTATGTTTGTGCTTCTGGTGATAGGTCCACCCTCTATCGCAGCTAGCGCCGACCTTCCGAATTCTATCTCTATCTTTGCTTTTGGTGGTAGAACGGTTTACGGCCAGCACATGCGACAACTTTCGACGGCTTGCGACTTCTTATCCTCTTATACAACTCATCCCAACGTCTGAAGGTGAGCGAATGGTCCGACATCTCTCGTATATGTATAGACTCAAGTTCGTGCAATATGGTCGCTAGTCCCGTTTGGTTAGCAGTCTTGTGACATTCTGAGTGGCGTCATGGCATCACATCTTGCAAGGGTGCCACCGAAGTTGTCTTGGTAGAGCTATTTCTGCCCAGATGCTTTACGCTAAGGGTTCACATGGCTGTCAATAATCGAATAGGGTGTTCTTTGTCATCCCAAAGCAGAACATTCATTCTTCTTGGCTCCACCTGATGCGATATCCGATCACTTTCCTCTTGTAAGTACCCAAAGCAAGACTTACCGACGACATGGTCCAGAAGATCTATGCCGAATAGGTTCAGTCGACTTTGCTAGGACATTTTTTGCGACATCTGCTACGAGGTCGTAGACAAGTCGGGGGATCTGTGGTGTGGTTCTCGGAAAACATCAGACTATGTTGGTGATGTCCAGAATTCAAAGACCGCAATGTACCGTGGCTTTGCGCCAAGTTGGCGGGCCCCATCAATTCTCAAGCCCCGTTATAACCCCTTTGCTGATAAGTACTAGCCTGCTCTCGACTCTTTGCAGATTGAAAAAGATCATTCCCATTCGTCGCTCCCAACATCTTAAATCGCATGATGCACTCATGAACCTTTGAACCCTGCTTCCGCTCTCTCGCCGCATCATGAAGAACCCTGACATATAATCAGCATAAATATGCGGAGGAACCATTCGTGGTGTGTACCTTGCGGCCCCCTGTGCAGTTCACATATGGTCTCACTTAATCGATGTAATGGATTTGACATCCTGCATCAGATCCATTGTTTGGCTCGGTTGAGCCGAGCGAGATATATACTTCAAGTTGGCCTAGACTGCGATGCACCCCTCCTTTGGGCACCCGTTGGGCAGCAAGTCTCATCCAACGATGGTCACTCCCCGTCTGAGACGCATTGTGCCGATCCAGCCAATAGATCTGACATCTGGTGGTGCTTTGCGATAGCGCCAGGCTTGCCCATCAATGTACTTAAATGAGGCCGGCGTAGTCCAGGGTCATCTCCTCTTGTCTCTTGCAATTCAATCAGGAAACACCGAAACGAGATACACATTTAATTACATAGCCTCTGTCAACCAGTAAAGACTTTTGTTTCTTTTACTAACCTCCCAGGGCCGCTGAAATTTTCAGTATTGTGGATTATATTGCTGCTTTCTAAACGTCGTAAGCTTGAGGCCTGGGCAAATATTGCATGAAGACAGAAAACACAGACGGATTCAGAGTGTGTCGTGTTTGCATCTATTTAGACCAATCCACTTCGAAATTACCCGAGGGACACTGGAGAGTCGGTCAACTTCAAGTCAATATTCCTCATGCTACCGACTTCATCTTTGCGTGCGCTTCAAGTGAGAGTACCGCGCCGCATAGCAGGCAGGCGATTTGCTTCCCATGGCCCACCACAATTTAACGAGCCTAGTGGTTTGCTTTTTGGCGAAAAGGTGATGCTTGTAACGTTTGTTCAGGACCTCTGGGAAGCTGACGGGATGAGTGCTTTAGCCCCTTGCACCAGGACAAAAGCGAGTGAAAGAGGAGTGGGAGAACATCTGGTATGTAGGGATGTTCGGGTCTATGGCAATGGCTGCAGTGTTATTGTACTACAAGCCTGACACAAGGTGGGCGACGCATTTCTTCCGCTGAGCCAGCTCGTTCATCAGTCGACTTGGTCTATACAGTATACAAACATGGGCCTTAAGGGAAGCTAAGGAACGTATGGAAGCTCGCGGAGAGAAATACAAATACGAGCCATCATCATGAATTCTATCAACTACCTTACCACCTCATTCTGACAATCCATACCAGTTCTCAAGATAGAATGCATTGATTTCTAAACATCTATATGATAATATAAGTAATAACAAAGGTATGGCAGTTGAGGCCAGGTCTTGTATTGTCAGTCAAACTTGGAAGGTGGATAGTCGTTTATCTAGTATTACGATTCACGCCTCCCAAGTCGCTTTGTAACTCTCCAGCGTGAGCAGTTTATCCATCTGTTACAATAAGCTGCTGTTAGAATCCCTAGATAGACGTATGAATCACTCACTTCCTCGGGTGCAGAAAGTCTGATTTTGCACAGCCAACCTACAAGCATGATGTTGATGCTGCTGTAACTTGATCAAATATGAAAAAGCTTACCTTTTTCTTCAGGAGAGCGGTTTAAGAGTCCAGGTTCAGAATTCAGGCCCTCGTTCACCTCAGTGACTATGCCAGATACTGGTGCATACTGTATCAACGGACATTCATGAGTTATGAGTTACAAAACAATGGATGTCTCTTAACTATATCCGAAGCCGCCTTGACGCTCTCAACTGCACCAATCTGGTCTACAAATAGGTATTAGCGCGTCGTTCACCTATTCACAGAAAATGGGTACCCACCGCCTTTTGAGACCTTCGAGCCTACGGCAGGAAGCTCCACAAACACAACATCTCCAAGACTCTCCTGCGCATGATCTGTTATAGACACAGCACCCAATCCAGTCTCGTCGTCAAAAGCAACGACTTCGTGTTCTTCGGTATACTTTTTTGCTGGTTGAGACTGTCAGATAAGATTCACTTGGCGGATGGTGAGTTTTACTCACTAACAATAGTCCGACAACTGGGCATGCGCATAATAATGGAGGGACTTGTCCTCGCAGCCGTCAAGGACATCGTTCGCGCACGAGCAGCTTGTCTGATTGCAGAGAACATAATTAAGTTACTGAAGCCTAGCGAGCGTAAGATAGTAGATGCAAGTGGGGGTGTGAGGTGTGACAAACAATATTGGCATTGAACCTTCAAGCTTCAAACAGCCGACGTTGGCGGACAGCTGTCAGCCGTAGGGAAAATCACCAATAGCGGCTACAAGGCGGCTTCGTAAATAAACGACACACACATGTAGTGCAAGTGCAGAATGAACTCTGACTCAGAGTCTACTTTTTTGAACATGATGCTGAGGGGAGATGCAACAACACTACAAGTGAAGAGATGTAAGGATTACGACAGAATAGTATATAATAATCTAGTATTTTCATGCATACTCCAGGATCTTCGTGACGATACCAGTACCGACTGCATTGTGATTGTTCAGCTGGGACCTAGCGGAACTATAAACTCAGAACTTACTTGTCTTGCCACCTTCACGAAGAGTGAAGCGGGAACCAGCCTCGGCAGCAACATCGTGGACCAGCTCACAAACCATCTCGACATTGTCTCCGGGCATTACCTACAAAAGGTGTAAGCAACACACCAGAAAACGGCATAGTGCATACCATTTTCTCCTCGGCGTCAGGAGTACCCTCGGCGAAAGTCAGAGCAACGGTGATATCAGCAGTCCGGAGGAAAAGCTGAGGACGATAGTTGCTCATGAATGGGGTGTAGCGACCACCTTCATCCTTCGTGAGAACGTAAATTTGAGCCTGGAACTTCTTAACGGCCTTCATCGAGCCTGGGGCAATGATAACCTGGCCACGGCGGACTTGTTCCCGCTTGACACCACGTAGCAGGCAACCCATGTTGTCACCGGCTTCACCCTGAAAAAAGGATTAAAATAAACATGACGCGGATCACAAGATACAGTGCTTCGTACTCGGTCAAGTTCCTTGTGGAACATTTCTGTGAATTCATGAGAAATCCAAAATTTAATGATGCATTGGTATTGGTCGTACCGATACCAGTCAATGTGGTTTTGAAAGTGTTGCCAAGGCCAACGACCTCGACCTCAGCACCCTTAGTTGCAATACCACGCTCAACCTGTACAACTGGTGAGCCCAGAGAATACACGTTCCTAACGCGAAGCTCACCCGTCCAGTAGCAACAGTGCCACGGCCAGAAATCGAGAACACATCTTTGAGTAAAGTGTCAAAGCCTGTCCCTGAAAACAAATCTTGATATTACCTTCAATAGGCATCAAGAAAGGCTTCTCAAGGTCACCTATGAGATTGTTTTTTTAACTTTCCTGATCAAGAACCACACAAAAAACTGACGAGGGGGAACATCAAGCCACTCGTCACAGGCCTGGACAAGACTAAGAATCTTGTCCTTCCCTACGCTGTCGTCCCGACCTTCCAAAGCGGCCAATGCTGAACCCATGATGATGGGAGTGTTTTCACCGTCAAAGTTGTAAGTTGATAGCAGATCGCGCATCTCCATGTCAACAAGCTCGAGCATCTCCGGGTCTTCAATCATGTCAACCTTATTGATAAAGACAACCAGCTTCTTGATGCCGACTTGGCGAGCAAGAAGTAAATGTTCACGGGTCTGAGGCATTTGACCATCCGTTGCCGACACGACAATAATGGCTCCGTCCATTTGTGCGGCACCAGTAATCATGTTCTTGATGTCTGTGAGGGGTAGCTGCGTAAAACTGGAGACGTATGTGGGTAAGGAAGGACGAACAGTCAGCGTGGCCAGGACAGTCAATGTGTCCGTAGTGGCGCCCATCAGATTCATACTCGACATGCGCAGAGTTGATAGTGATACCACGAGCCTTCTCCTCAGGCGCCTTGTCGATCTGCGAGTAGTCCGTGAACTTCGCTGCGCCTTTATCAGAGAGAACTTTGGTGATAGCTGCTGTCAACGTCGTTTTGCCATGATCAACGTGACCTAAGAATAAAACCGAGTTAAAGCGCGTCAGAATGCAAAAAAAAAAAACTTGGCCTTACCAATAGTGCCGATGTTCATGTGGGGCTTGTCGCGGGAGAATTTGCCAGCGGCTTCCGCATAACCGCGTCGGTTGCCTGTTAGAATGCCTCAGACACGAACAAATTTGCTCCGAAAAGCATGATCATACCCCAGCTTGCAGCCGAAGGCAAAGAAGGGCCATACGTCGGCTTCCATGTTGAGCACCGGCAACGAGCATACAGTGAAGAAGCCCTCAAAGCTTAACAACCAGGACCCATTAGACATGTGAGGAAAAAGAGGAAAAGCACGAGATACCTCTTGAAGAGCCAGCAAGTTTGTTCGCTATTCCCCGCTGAGCTGCCAACCTAAACATACTTGTGTGCAAAAGAACGCTGGTGGCCCAACGTCTTGCGGGAAAATTGGAGACGATCGGAGAATGAATTCGGAGCGCAAGGAGTAGACTTTCCTAATCGGTATGGTATTTTCTAAGACTTGTACTACATAGACCATGGCAGACGACAGACGAGAGCTCGTCCGTAATGCAGTTTCGTTCCTCTCAGACTCTACGGTGTGCAAATCATAAGTTCCTTGAAGTGTACAACACTCATTGCGTGGATCAGGCCCAACAAGCGCCGCTTGCTCAGCGTGTGCAATTCCTTGAAGCAAAAGGCCTCAGTGGACCAGAGATTGATGAGGCAATGAAGCAGGCGGCAAGCCAGGCTACGCGCTCGCAACAGCCTCAGAATAATTTCCAATCACCATATCTCACATATGGATCAGCTCCCTATCCCAGCTATCCTTCTCAGCAATGGGACTGGCGCGATTATTTCGTTCGTCGTTTCACTCTCCTTTTTGTGGCGCAAGTTGTAACACATTCACTGTAGATAACTGCTGTGATATCGGGGTCAGTGGTGTATGGTGCCATTTCGCTGTTCAAGGTGAACGGTTTGAATCACTCCGTATTTCTTTCTTTTACCTTAGCTCCAGAAATATCTTCAACCACACCTCATTCCTCCCGCAGCGACAGCATACGAACAAGACCGCGATGGACTGACAGCACAGTTTGATGCTGCAGAGGCCCTCTTGAAAGAAATTCAGGCAGAAACCGAAGCCGTCAAGTCTGCGGTGTATGAACAAAATGAACGGGTGAACAAAGTCACCAAAGACGTTGAGTCGGCAGTAGTCGAAATGCGGGAAGGCGAGTCAAAGACGCGGGACGAGATGCGTGAAATTCGTGATGAAGTGGAGAATATCCGAGATATGCTACCTAAGGTAGAGCCGGTGATGTCGGTCATTTTTGCATCTCTCATTTTTCAACACAGATGATCGAGAAGAACAAGGAAACTCAGAAGGAATCCCTTTCTGAGCTGCAACAAGAACTCAAATCTCTCAAGGCTCTGCTGCTTAGTCGCGGGTCTGCTCCAATGACAAGCTCCCCTTCTACACCAATACCCTCGTTGGCCGGTAGACCATCGATACCTTCATGGCAATTAGCTAGCCCAGCACCAGTGCCATCTACTGCAGAGTCACTACCGAGCTCAACTTCACTGAATGGGTCGTTTACATCTCTCACCCAGTTGAATGGAAAAGCCAAGGAAGCAGAGATACTATCAAACGAATCTACATCATAAAATCATGTATTACATTTGTTCGTTCTATAGCAAGTTGTACTTTCAAACTGAACATGTGCTGGTGGAGCAATTTGGACAAGTACATTTCACCCCAACGACGTTTCCTTTGGCACGTGGGAGACTTGTTCGATCATTAATTGTCCAGGACCAAGTGCAACGACCACCACTGCCTACGCAGTTTGGTTCGAGTACTTCTGGTATCCCTGATGTTTTCACAGTTTCGGCAGGCAGTAGAAAGCTTTGCGCAGCCGCAGCCGCAGCCCCGTCGGTTCCAAGACCCCAACGGCGATGATAACCGTTTCACAAGCGGCCCACCTGACGCGCAGTCTACGCGACAGTCGCAATCTGCAAATCAACTCGCGGACGCTACGCTGAGTAACATGCGCAGGTCATTTGCATCACAGCGCCCTGGGAGTCCGCTGTCGCGATCTTCTAGTCCTGTCTCTTCATCTATCTCGAAGAGTAACAGTACTCCCGATCCTGGACTACGCAAATTTACTCTCGAAGAACGCCTACGCGCGTCATTCTCAGTCGGGGATGCATCTAATACTACATCGCCTGCTATTTCTTCGAGAGCTTCGCCAGTGTCGAGTTCAGTTGTGGTCACGCAACATCCACTCTCCCCCACGTCGATTCCTCTGCCAGCCTCACCTGTAATACTTCCAACAACAGCTTCTCCACCTCAAGTGTCTGACACCCAGCCAAGCGACCATCCGTCAGATCCTTCGCCATTTTCCCTCGCTGCAAATCACTCCCAAGATACTAGTGAAGAAGGCCCTCATGTTAGCTCAACAACAGAGGTTCCTCAAGCTCTAGTTCAGGTTCCACTGCCACCGAGCACAGAGGAGGCACCTGCCACAGAATACTCTGTTAGCCTCCCAAAACCCGTATCAGTTTCTACCGGGATAGAAGAACATCATCAGCTACCTAATGATCTTCCTATTGATACAGACACGGCACTTTCGTCAGAAGTCCACAGCTCAGATTCTGGAGACATTAATGGCAACGCCGATGTTCTCATTCACACAGCCCTATCTGCTTCCCATGTAACAGAAGTTCACAGCTCGGGTTCTGGAAATATCGATGGCAACGCCGATGTTCCTATTCATATAGACGCATCTGTTTCGCATGTATCAGAAGTTCAAGACTCGCATTCTGGAGAAACCGATGGAACTGCCGATATTGCCATTCATACAGACGCATCTGCTTCTAATGTACCAGAAGTTCAAGACTCGCGTTCGGGAGACGTCGATGGCAACGCCGATATTTCTATTCATACAGACCCATCTGCTTCACATACGTCAGAAGTTCAAGACTCGCATTCTGAATACATTAATGGCCACGCCGATGTTCCCATCCAAATAGAAGAATCTGCGTCAGACAGCAATGGCGATGGTGAAAAGATAGAACATGCTCCAGAAATCGCTGCTACTGTGCCTTCATCAAAATGCAGCGAAGCCGACGTAGAAGCTCTTCAAGAACGTCTAAGACTTGTTGAACAACGGTTTTCAGGTACTTCCTTGGTCGGACTATATGTTGTGCACATGCTTACTCTTCCAAGATGTGTCAACGTCTTTCAAAAAACTTCAGGCAGAACGGTCGGCTGTGGATGATGTCATTCTGGAATTGACTCCTTTGGAGGATGCTGATGATGCAACCGTGCTACGTGACTACCTGTCTAATATGAACATGAAGACTGAGGTGGGTGACGTGCCAGAATGTTTGCCCAGTTCTAGTCTCTTATCCATTCAAGTAGCTTACACAGGATGAACTGCAGCGTCTCAACGGAAAACTGACACGTAATGAAATGTTCGTATTGCTATAAAAGAATACTGACTTTCTTAAAAACAGGTCAAGAGGAACGTATCGAGGAGCTCAGAGATACTCACAGGCTTGAAACTAGGTCTCAGTTGGACCAGATCCACAAGCTTCGTCAACAGCTCAGCGAAGCAGAAGCCCTCGTTGCAGCCTCTCAAGTTTCAGCTTCTCTTACGGAAGAAGAAACAGCGAAACGGAATGCCGAGATTGAAAGACTTTCAGTCGAGGTTGCCAAAGCAAAAGAAGTGGCAAAAGAAGAAGAAGAGAAACGTGTTAAGGCAATCAGCCTCCTGAAGACTGTGAGACAGAAGCTTGTCAAAGCCGAGAAGGACAGAGATGATGCGCTGAAGGAAATCGGAGAATCTAAAGAAAAGGACAGGCAAGAACGAGAAAAAGAGAGGGTTGAACGAGCAAGGTTACAGTCGGAAATCGATGCAGTCAATGCAGAGCGAGAGAAAGCGGTAACAGGCTTAAGGACCCAGTTCGACAAAGAGGTAGCTGTTGTCAGGGACCGCAGTGAAAAGGAGCTTTCTGCCACCCGCGCACAATTCGAAGTCGAAATTGCAGCGCTAAAGGTCCGTCTAGATGGCCGTAACTTTTCCAATGATCTAAGAAATTGCAATACAGATGTCGCATTCAACGGAATTGACTCTTAAGAGGTCGCAGATCGCTACGTTGGAGGCATCTGTCAACAATCTTTCTAGGGAGAACAGGTCATTCTTTGAGCAACTCCAGATTCGGCAGGCCGAGTTAGAATCCTCTCAGCACCACGTCGGGACCCTCCAGAGTCAACATACTGAACTGCAGTTTCAGCTTAGGGAAGCACAGGATCGCCTTACTCTTCTCGCCGAGGAAATCTCGGATCTTCGAGGGGAACAGGAAACGCGACCGCATGGGCCAGGCGCTCCCCAGGAAGACGTCTCACAGCTCATTTCCACGATGGAAGCCAAGTACGAGGCCAGATTGGCAGAAATCAAGAGGAACTTGGTCCTCGCAGAAAAGGAGCGTACAGAGAGCGAAGCAGACTGGAGTCGCAAGCTCTGCGATAAGAGTAGAGAAACGGATGAACTGAAGATGACTCTGCAGTCTTCCGCAAAGTTACGGGAAGAGAAAGAGAGCACTACAGGGGTGCTGAAAACTGAGATCGAGAAGCTAACAGCTGAGGTGCAAAATCACCAGCGTCATGCGTTGGAACTTCAGCTACAGGTTGACCGTATGAACGATACTGAGGTACGGCTCGTGTAATATGCGCCAGAATGCTTTTTATGACAGGTACCATATAGGCATCGTTCCAGCTTCGCATCTCAGATGCTCAAGCAGAAGCCGAAGGTTACAAGAGCCAGCTTGAAAACCTGAAGGCTCATGAAGTACAGTTACGTGGTCACATCAAGGTGATGACTATCCAAGTTCCTTACTGCTCCATGGTCTCATAGCACTCGCAGACGCTCCGAGAAGAACTCCGCAAGGTGCAAAACTCAGCTGCTCTGCTTGAGCGTCAGCGCAATCCAGGAGTGGGTTATTGGACCTCACGGACCGAGAACACTGATTCTCGCGCGTCAATGTCATCTGGTTCTGATCTTCCATCGCGAGTTGCATCTCCTGGACCAACATCGCCCACCCCGTCCAAAGGCGATGAAGACATCAACCTGGAGTACCTTCGAAACGTGATATTACAGTTTTTGGAGCATAAGGAGATGAGAGTGAGTACAGAAGACCACTGAAAATGTTCATACTAAATCCATTGTTTCAGCCCAATCTCGTTCGCGTTTTGTCCATCATCTTGCGTTTTACACCACAAGAGACCCGGAGGCTGATAGCAAAAGTTTAGTGAAGGGATTATGATGAAGCTTTGAAAGATAGATAGATATCCTTATATTATTATACGTTACCGAGACGTATCAGGATGCGTTGGGACTTGTCAGATTCGCAGCCTCCTGTGGTGGTAACACCGTGCGACAACGCATTGACAACGCTCGAGCTCGCTGTTTACGACAGCGAGCTTGGATACTTTGACTAATTCTTCATCCTTTCTCTAGTTCTTTTGGTGAGACATCAATCGCTCGTCGTTTCGTGTTTACTTGGGAGTCATGGTGTCCGAGTCTGTAGGCACGCTAATACTATCCGCGATACTGAAACACAAGCGTTCAGTATCACTGCATTTTGGCGTAATAGTTGAGCGGACGACAGTCTCAACTACTTACACCTTGTCTGCATTTTGGTGACATCTGAACGATTGAGGTGAGTACCGTCATTGCGGCTAAACGTATAGCATAATTGACGTACTATCATAGTCATGAAGGAACTAGTTAACGTTGGTTCCTCCCGCCTTGCTTGTTGTCTTGGATCAAGAGCTCTCAGACAACGGAACCTCTGTAGGGTCATCATGCGTTCTACACAAGTATTTGGGTTTTTTTCTGAGGTTTATCGGGTTCGCCTATTGGCGTTGAGACAGCATCCTGCGAGTCCTTTGTTACCAATTGCTGTTTCCAGGCTTGTCGAACAATTGTGCATGCACGTGCAGTTCATTGTCCATGCATTGTCGGTAGGTGTTGCGCGTGCCAGTGCATACTTGTGACGCTGACTCTGTTTCTAATCTAGTCATTTTCAAGGTCTTAAAGGTTTCTCCAGCGTCATTTCTCCAATCAGATCCTTCCTCAACCTTTCTGTGAGGCTGAATTAGTAGCCGCTCATCGTGTTGCGCATGCAGGACTCTGAGTCGCAACGCCTCGAGACTTTGGCGCGAGATGTAGACCGCCATCGTGAAAGCCACCGACTGCAAGCTCATCATCGTTTTGATGTTGTTGACTTCCCTGTGATTCGCACTTTGTATTTTTCTTTTTTCTAGTTTTTGTTCGTCTACCTGTATCTAACGCAAGAGAGTCCATATCCTAAGATTGGGACGAACGCACCGAATTGAATAGGGTTAGAGGTCAGTAGAGGTATAGACATCAGAATGAGTGAGTACACAGGAACTTGGGGCCGTTGCGAATTTGAGTAAACAACTGGTCGCACGGTGTTACCAAGACAGGAAATTGCGCTAAAGCGCCCATAATACACAGCCACAAATATTTCCTCAGACACTGCTCGATTTATTAGTAGGCTATTGTCCATGCACATAAATCCTTACGCTGCTTGATTTTTATATTGTCGCAGAATTCCACTGAACAGGTCGTGGAACATCAGCACAAATCAAGCAAGGGCGGCCACAGTAGTTCTTGCCTGTAGCATGTCGCTCGCTGAGTTGACGAGGAACTCGTTTCAATGCGGGGTATCTCCGCAACAGGTGAGTAGTTTCTATCATGTAGTACATGCTATAATGGTGTACTGGAGCTTCTCAGTGGTTAGGATTATGCAAACTGCTTGTACAGCAACAGGATGTCGATGTCGGCTTTAGCACCGCTATTAGCAGTATGTGGCCTGCACACCGAGGATATAGACCCTAAATTGAATACGTGATCAACAGATACTATCCTTGAACTTTATCGTTTGTACCCCGCAGACCCTACCCTTCGCGAATACCTTCAGCTTGCTCTGAGTGACAGATCATTACTTTCGAATGCGGTCTTCGTTTCCACATTTATACGCGCTGCTCGGGATCCGGAACTTCAGAATGGGTCTACTCTGGATATGCTTTGCCGTCTAGCTCTTAATACACATTACACATCAGGATCATCGCCCGCAGGATCCATCATCCTCTTGACGGACTCTCAAGTTTCTGTGCTTTCCAAAGTACAAGATGCACTAGCTCTTTTGCGGATTGCCCACTCTCTTCCCCCTTCTAACTTCCATCATCTTACTGTATCAGCTTCTGAACTCGCGACCCTGCTGCTGTCTTGTGTCACTGACATGTCGCAGTTAACAGCTGCTCAAGCTATGATTTATCTCGGGGATGCGAATGATGTGCTGCAGTCATTGCGCCTTCCGCAGGAACTCCGGCAGATACTCGAGGGCTTCGTGTTATCTTTGAGCTTGCTCATGGGAGATGACGCAAAAGCCGTCAGAGATGCACAGATGCTGCACACTATGCAGCTGACTATGGGAAAAAATGACGTGCTTGGCGTCAATGTTGAAACTGACACCGTCACGTGTGGTCTGTTATTGCAAAGTCTTGTACGTATTTCGAGGCTATAACTCGAGCACCACTTATCCTTTGTAGGTGGCATGCCGTACCTGTGATTTTGGAGCAGGAAGTGATTTAGAAGCTGTTGCAGTAATGACAGGCACATTGCGGTGGACGTCATGGGCCCCAAATGTTTTTTGTACACAGCTACTTGTGGCTGCTCTGACTTGCGTCGCTCAAAGCTCTGCTAAAGATGGTCATGAATCTTCCTTTTCTCTGTGGAGAGCATTTGTAGTTGGCCGTGTAAGTTTTAGCGCAAGCCCACGGCGAGTATCAGTACAGCTTACCACCAACTCATGGTCCATAGCTTCCGCGGCTTCTATTTGCCCTCGAAAAAACTCTTGAAGCTCATGGAACAACGGAGGCGGATTGGGTAAGCATTTTTTTTTTTGGCAAAGTCGGGAAGGCTTAGCATGAACTACGACTCCATCAGCGAGCTGCAATGCATGCTGCATTGTTATCATTATCTCAAAGGTCTGATTTACTGACGCAATGTGATACTGTAGCCCGACAAGGCAAAGGACACGATTCCGGTCAGGACAATAACACATTGTATGTTTGATCGTTGTTCCGCATCCTTTGTGCTAATATCTCATTCTGAAGGCATAAATCGCTCATTGGCGAATTCATTCAACAACTTCTAGCCGTTGGGATTATTGACTATACATTCGCGGTCTCGATGGACCCCATGATGGTAAACGACCCCAGGACACGTTTACAGTCAGAAGCTTTTGATCATGGCTGTTCCATAGAAGTAAATCGTCACACCATACCTTCCTTGCTAATGATGACGAGACCTGCAGACTTATCTGGATTCAAAGCTCACTCTAGATTCAAGTCCAGAAGACACTTTGTCATTGCTGGAGAAGATTCGCCAAGAACCTGGCAGCCACCATTGTTTTGCTGCTGTGGTTCAGAAAGTAATTGCGAGGCCATTCATGATCGATTTCATCTGTTAATCAGGCACCTTTCAGCGATTTACGTCACACTCTACGTCTCTGGATCTTGAGCATTTGAGTCACCTAACGCGGACATTGTACCACCATGACTTCGCCTTAGAGATACTATCACTGCATCTCAAGATTTCATACTTGATTTGTAATGCACTGGAGATAATCTCGGAGTACGATTGCGAAACAGTTGGTATGTTCGCCACCGAAGTTCACGACATTCGTGCTGACAACGACTCATAGGTGATCCACAGACTGCAGTGAGCCATTTGGGCGATATAGTTCTATTTGCAGAGATGGTCTTGGCAAAATTCCGGGTATGTTTTCTGTCATCGGAATACGATTGTTCCTTGACATTCTTTGTCAAGATCTCATCGCCAATCATCAAAGACGGAAAGATGTACCGCACAGAACTTCTCCGATGCACTTCGAGGGTTTATCAGCTGGATGAATTAAGCCTAGAACACAAATCCGCATTTGCCACTTGGTACAAAGCAATTTTTGACAGCAATAGCGAAGGGATCGACGACGCCTTACTCCGGTAATGTGTTTCCGCCTTTACGATGGAACTTATGTCTCATTTCCGTGTAGTACAACAAAACCCCAAATTCTCCTGCAAATCTCCGCCACATTATTCTCGCAGGCGGCCCTGGCTCGCCAGGAAAACCGACTTGACAACGACACGCTGCAAACCGGTATGTCATATTTCCTTGGGCCGTTGCTTCGGTGGACACTCGTTGGCGTAATTCATGCCATGTTATTTGAAATTGGGCACAGAGCGTAAGTGTAACACCAGTCTCAAATGAATTCATTGTCGACACGTTTTCACTGCAGGCTTGTAGCTCCATTTCACCTCGCAATCGTACAAAATATTTTATGCTCTGCCCATTGTCCTATCGTTGTCCGCCGTCTTTGTAGTCCGAGCTGTCTCAGACTATTATCAAGTAAACGGATCCAAGCTTTCCCCCAGAGTCCAGCTCTGGATATCAGCGTTATACGAGCCACGTGCTTCCAAACCCTCGGAGTCAACAAAGACCGTGAGTAATAACTTGGAAGTAATCGTTTCCTCCTGCCAGCTCAATTGATCATCTGACACAGCATCTTGCAAAGCGTTGGAGGATCATCAGATCAGCCCTGCCACCAGATGGATGGACTTCCCAAAGCAAGAGATCCGCGAGGCACTCGCGTTAGCTCGGCGCCACAAGGCTCCTCGCATCGACGTTACACGGTGTCTCTCCGCCACTTCACCCTCTAAATTCCTTGATCTACTCTGGTCAGAGCTCAGTGTCGCTTCCAGTCTAGGGGAGATGGAAACATGCAGACGTTTAGCGACATTCGTTTTAGCCATGCCGCGTCAGCTATCATCGGCGCCACCCCTCCTTCCGATATCTATGTACAACGTTCTCCCTTACCTCATTACGGCTATAGACCAACAGCAGGCAACAGAAAAGGGTATGAACACACAGCTCCTGGTGACAATCATTTCATCCGCGCTCACCGCCGCACTACACATTGAATGGGCGGTGCAAACGGTGTGTGAAGAGCAGCGTTTTGTGCTCGGTCAACCAAGTGCTGCTGTCGCAAGGCGGCTTGCAGCTGATCTCCGAGCGCAGAAGCACAGTTCGTCTACTAGTGCAACTATTTTGCAGCGTCTGGGATCATCCCCTGCCTTCGTCACCAATTTTCCTGCATTTGTGATGTAAAGGGCTGCAATAATGTAGACAAAACTTCATGATAATTTATCTTGTGAAAATATAATTACGTCTTCCTGTCTGCCCTCTACACGGCCTTGCATTACATACTCGTCAGAACCAATTCCGTATATACCAGTGGCTTATAATATCTTGATATATACCAGGGTCTGAAACGCATAAATAGACATAGTAGTGGTGCTACACGCATGGGTAAACGTTTTTTAAACGCCTAGTGTGGGCGGAGCTGGCAACACAAGGTAAGTGCAAGCCGATGGTATGAAAGATAGATAAAGGACTCACGGCAGCAAGCGTTTTCTACCGGATCACAGTTTTGATCCGCTGGACACAGTATCAAACACGATGAATCCATGGATGTCTTGGGGGTGATCAGTCAAATGGGGATAACTATAATCGACGTAAAGCACGCACCCTCAAGTGGTCTTCTGGAAATATGTTTGGGTGGCGAGTATGGTACTCGGGTTGAATAGTACTAGAATGTATACCGTGGTAATGAAGAGCTTTTCTAATTTCTGCTGCAACAGGCATGAAGTCATGGTTTCGTGATGCCATCACGTGTACAGAGGCGACGATTTTGGATTCGGAGAGTTGCCACACGTGCAATTCATGGACGGAAAGAACCCCATCTACATTCAGAATGGATTCCCGGACATCGTCTAGGGATATAGCCGGCGGTACACCTTGAAGGAGAATGAAAGACGCGCTCTCGACTGAGACAGGTGAGTCGATGCCAAAGATACAGATAGGAAAATGCACGTACCCAATGGCAGAGCAGACGAAAAGATAATGGCAGTGATCACAAGACTAATGATAGGGTCGAAGTAAAATTTGTATTTCCACTCTGTAAGCCAGATGACCAAGCCGGTAGCGATGACTCCGACATTCCCTAGGGCATCGCCTAACACATGCAATACTAGGGCACGCATATTCATAGAGCCATGCGCGTGACCATGATGGTGGATTGTGTTACTCTTAGAAGACGGCGCTACGGTTATTTCGGATCCGAGGAGTGGGAGGCGCTCGTCGAACACGTGGCTGGAAGTACTCAATCGCCTCGTGTGCGGAGGCGGGGATGCGATGTCCTGAGCAGCTTGCACGACAGACGCACGCGTCGCAAAGGGGTGTCCAAACATCGACGAATATGAGCCAGAGCGCTCATGATTATCAGGCCGTCCAGATATCTTCCTGGGAGTGACATCATCGTCTACAGCTTGTTCTGACTGGGAGGTGCTCGAAGAACGTGTTGGGGTCGGAGAGGTCTTATGGTCGTGACTGTGTTCTAGACATAGAGTGGTGACATCTGAGCAGCGATAAGGATGGTGATGACGTCAGAACTGACCATGGAAGAGAAAGAGGCCAACAATATTTGATGCTAGACCGAATGACCCTACGATCACAATGAGACGAGGATTGGAAATTTCTGCGGGAGCGAATGGTGAGAAGTTCTAGAGTACATATGGAGTTAGCCCACCTGGTGTGCTGAAGAAGCGCTCCAAGGCTTCCATTGTAATGGAGAAGCAAAGCGCAAGGAGAAAAACCCCATTGACAAGAGCAGCGAGAATTTCGGCTCTGTGCCACCCATACGAATATCTAGAATCGTTGGCACTTTTTTGTGACAACTCAAAGACAAAAGAGAGGTTATGCATTATGCAATGGCCTGATGCGATTGACACCATACCTTAATGGCGTAGAGAGCAACCACAAGACTTATCACATCGCTGTTGAGGGATTTTAGCTACATGTCAGTGTAGGTTGAGGGAATACGGACTTGAGCATGTGAAAGCTGTCGGCGACAAGGGCAAGTGAACCAACAGCATAACCTGCGAGTTTAGCTCTTAGAATGGTCCTACTAGTGTAAGACAGAATATGAACTTACCTGCAATGAGTTCAATGAAGAAGAATATAACATCAATAATGAGCAACAACGTTATTCTCCCTGAGCGAGACATCCCGAAGACAGACATCGAATGGTGAGTAGTAGCTGGCGGCACTAAGTAAAGGCAAGCCATTCACCGCGGCGGAATAACTCACCACCGCTGCTTACATAAACGTATTGTGTGCGTTGAACATTTTTCGGCTGCCTTCGACCATCGTTTGAAGCAGGACTACAGTAGCATCTCGGTCCAAATCATAGACCCATCAGAAACCATTTACATAGGAAACCAAAATGACCGCTCCATCGATGGCTGCAGCTCTGGCTGCCTCACTTCCCGCCCCCCAGGCCGCACCAACACCTGCAGCCCCCACGTATGAAGCCATCCCTGCATCCATGTCCAAGGCGATCGACATCGAGGCTGAGATACCTCTTACATGCGTCCAGCTTGATGGGATAGTGCGTAATTTTGTGGATCGTCTCTGAGCCCTGTATCCCATCATTTACCTATGAACGGTTCTACTACTTCTACTTTTCGAAGTTTTGCGTTGGACTTATATTTATGTTATACTGACTCTTGAATTGCAGGTTATTACCAAAATTTTGAAACACAGTCGTGAGGCATTCTCGACAACCGCGCATGGCCTTCTGTTAGGCCTTGATCTTGATGGCATCCTCGAGGTGTCCAACTCGTTTGCATTACCGAACCATCACAATGATGATGATGAAAAGGCGACGAAATCTATTGGTGGGCCCCCCGTTACTATCTCCACGGATCGTAAGCACTGACAAAACGTTGCTGATGGTAGCCCGCTACCAGCAATCCATGCTGCGATCGCTAAAAGAGGTTCAAGGAGATGACAACGTCGTAGGGTTTTACCAAGCAACCTCACTTGGTGCTTTCTTCAATCAATCACTGATAGATACACAAGCAATCCACCAAGATAGGCTTAGACATGGCGGTGTTGTTATTGTTCATGGTAGTGTCACGTGGCTCTACCTGCAGACGCCACATGCTAACGAGGAGGTTTAGATATCTCACAGACAGCACGCGGAAATGCGTCATTCCGTGCATTCAAGCTGACGCCAGCATTCATGGATGCCTACAGGAGAGCTAATTTTAGTACAGCCGGGTATGTTTCTCATTTTGATCATGCTCCTCGATCGATTTAACTGAGTGAGATTTATAGGTTGATTAGCCATCGATTAACTTTCGCTTCCATACTTGAAGAGATTCCGCTAAGAGTCAGGACAAACGCGCTTCTGAGTTCGTATTTGAACACGCTTGCGACTCCCTCGACTTCCACGTTTTCGGATGCTCATCCGGGGGTGGCAACGACGTCAGCGATACCTCCGTCCTATTCAGTGCTTGATATAGGCAATGTGGGACTGACGAAGAATTTGGAACAAGTCGCCGAAGCGATCGATAATTACCGGACAGAAGAAGGCAATGTTGCGTATTTGTCGAGGCAAATCGCACGGGAAAAGCTTCGTGCGGAGACATATGTTGCGAAACGGAAAGAGGAGAATGCGCGACGGGTGGCGCAGGGATTGAACGCACTACCTGAAGAAGATGTAAGCAGGTTGTTCAGGATCCCGCCTGAGCCGAGCCGGTTGGAGAGCATGCTCTTACTAGGACAGGTGGATGCTTACGCGAAGAGTCTTGAGAGCATTGCAGGTACGGGATTAGTGAAGATGTATGCAGCCAAAGCTAGCTCTGGTGTATAAATTTCCTTGTATTCTACAGGGGCTAACCAATGATGGATTAGCGTTTTTCAAAAAAAAAAAACAATGCGAAGGTTACACGCCATTGTTTAGGGCAGTGTGTGTGACCTGCCATTGTTGGTACCTGACAAAAAAAAACAGGGTGCAGGACAACGGATACTTGTTAATTACCTAATATAGATTATGGGATGGGTATTTAACTGAGGGTATTTTCTTTACCTTTTACACATTACTTGGTGTTTGCCTTGCTTCTTCTTCTTCATCGCTCTTTCTTTTCCCTGGTGGTCGGCTGTCTTTTCTTGTCCACAATCTTTATTTTAATAGCTAGTATTGCTACTATAAAGTCACCCGTCGATCCTTCCAGTCGAACCAGCAAGAATCTTCTCCCCCCGCTCATTACAATGGCTCCCATCACGAAGTGCCTTGCTTTTCTCTCTCTTGTGCTCTCGGCTGCTGCCCTCACTTCCCCTCACATCTCCAGCGATGTTTTCAATCACCGTCGCGCTCTTACCCATGTCAACGTACAGGCAGTCACCGATAGTCAAGTCGATGCTCTGCCGGCTCCCAAACGTCAGCGTGCCCTGAACAAACGCTGCGTACCTAAATCATCTGGTAACTCCACTGTATCCTCTTCCTCGACATCGGCCTTCGCTTCCGTTTCTGCTACAAGCGTCCCGGTTAACGTTGCTCCATCACCTGTTGTAACCCCCTCTGCCCATTCCTCATCCGCTTCGGGGGTAACTCACGAAGCTTCCACTCCTTCGGCCACACCTACGCCCACACCTACACCCACGCCTACACCTTCCCCCAGTACCACCAGCGAGGCTGCGCAGACTACCTCTGCATCTAGTGGTGGTGCTCCGGATGGGTACCTCAGTGGCATCAACGCTGGGCAGGGTAACTTTTTCTTCATCATTGTCCCGTTCTCGGCTCATTTCTTATGGTAGGCACGTACTACGAGACCGGTCTTGGTGCTTGTGGTATCACAAATACCGACAGTGACTACATTGCTGCTGTCTCTCACCTGTTATTTGATGCCTACCCGTGAGTATCATACTCTCCATTCCTAGTCGAAATCTTATTTGGTGAACTAGTGACTATGATGGTGTGAACCCCAACACCAACCCTCTCTGCAACAAGCAAGTTACTGCTACTTGTAAGTCCCTCTGTCTCTTTTTATCGATCATGTTTTGACTTTAGTTCAGACCAGGGCAAGACTGTAACAGTTAAGATCACTGACCGGTGCACGGCCTGTGCGCTTAGAGACCTTGACTTCTCCCCCGCTGCATTCAGCACACTTGCGGATGAGTCATTGGGGCGCATCAACATCGACTGGTCCTGGAGCTAAACGTCTCGCTCTCGTTACGCCTTTATGCTTCCGCGACAAACGGCCATATAATGTCTGCTATGTTTTTATTCGTTATTCTTGCGGTCAAATGGTTCAAGGTATATATGTTCTGACTGCTTTCACGCCGGACGTCTCTCTGCTAGCAGAGAGCTTGGGATCGCTGTCGATTTTGCTATTCCCGCATACCCACACATACGTGCTACGTACTTAGATCACTGGCTGATTTCTATATACCTAGTTGATGGGCTGGAATGAGCGATTGTTGCCTGCTTGCAGTGCTTTTTCTTCTTGGCAGGCCTAGCTTTGGTTTAGGTCTTATTGTGTAATTTGTATAATAAAGTGGAATATAGATGCCTGCTATGTAACATGTAAACCCCGAGTGGTCGTGACTCGTCGCCATCTAAATCTTATCACACGGCATCCGAAATCGGGCTATCAGTTTTCGCATCCGCACTGCCGTTAGAACATATTTCGGCGCAGCAGTAGTTCAGCGACTCATGCCCGATACTTCTGCCCTCGGTCCTAGAATCGAGGAATTAGATTAATCGAGTATGATCTTTCATTTCCGCATCGATGCCGTTGTGCAAGCATTGTAATTACCACATGAATGTAGGTAATGTGATTGGTCCTTTCGGTAAAGTCTGCTGAAAGGCTGTGACTGACAGGCTCCCTTGAAAAAAACGTTGCCATACATCAAATCACGCCAACGAAAACGCGCAGTATCCCCGCGGTCTCGAACGATGTTATCCTTGCAGCGCAGCAGTCGGACCATGTGATGTAAAAAAAAACCACTGCCGCATCGCAAGGTCTCACGACAGCCCTGTTGCTGTCACAAGTTGCTGCCAATAAGATTCCTCGGGGGTACCTGATACTGCACTATCCACTGCAATCATAAGATTCTTTTTCTCTTCCCTCTCCGATCCTGCTGAGACCGAGAGAATCGTAACTACAAGGTCCACCGCTAACCTTCGGATAAGCAGTGAAGAAGTGGGGATTTTGGTGAACGGGCCAGGAAGCCGACCGCGAACAGGATGCGTTATCATGAAAAAGGGTGTGAGGCGGGTTTGCAATCCGATGATTTCCTATAATCACACAAAGGGACGGAATCACACATTCGTCAATTGCCCGTCGTTCCGATCAAGGACGCACCTCATGTTTGATCATGATGGAGCCACGTTGGAGGAGACGTAATAATGATCGGATGACTATCTAGAGCCGGGACGGTCAGCTGAAAAAAATGGCAATAAACTTGGCTAAAAAGATTACCTCGGAAGCAGCCAGGTCGTGAGTACCTATCTCCCAAAGCGTCTTTGGGAGGTGCAATATCCATTCTCGAAATTTATCCTGCTCCCCTGTGTCGCGCACATCGAAATGTCCGCAATAGTCTGCCTCTGTTTCGAGCTTGAAGTGATATCATTTATTCGTATTATCAAGAGGTGAGGGAAAATACATACCAAAAGAATCCGTGCTACAAATTCCACAGTGAGAGCCTTAACAGCAGAGTTCGATGTCGTCCTAATCGCTTGATCGAGCATCGCGGATAATACGGTGTCTGTTGGGGCCTCGCCTTGACTTCGCGTGTGGCTTTCCTTCGGCTGGTTTAGGAGAGCCCATATCGTGGGTAGCAGCGCGATGTACATCGTCGGGATTAGCGGCCTTGATATTTGTGCCCCAGAGTGATCTTCCCCTAGCAGAAGACGAGTGACGTATGTCCTGACTAGGCCAGCCTGTAAGTTTAACTTGCCCTCATGTTTGACATGAGAAACGTTTGATCGAGAAGTTGGAAAACGGGCTTTGCGCAAGATATCTCCTGCTGGTCGGCGGAAGGATACAAGAACTAATAGTGCTGTGAGTTCGCAGTAGATTACATTCAATTCTTGGAATGCATGTTCCACCTAGTTGTAATTAGCTGGGGAATCTCTATACAGATTGACGAATCATTACCTTGATTTCTCGGCGCGCAGGCCTGAATGGAAAGTACCCTGTCATATAACCGAGCAAGGTGCGTAGCTCGTCGCACAGGGTTTCCTCCTCGGCGAGGCTCAAGGAGAACCTGTCTTGCAATATTGATCCATAGAGCGTCCTCATGATTCGCGCCGTCACGGTAAGAAGGCTGAGCTCTGCTTCAGGAGGATTCGCGCTAGGTGAAAAGACAACGGGGGCGCAATCAAGATACGAAGCTAGTAGAGTCGAGTAAAGCGTTTGAGCCAAGTGCTATGGATCATGTGGCGTTGATGAAAGACTAGATGATGAGGATAATCGGTGACGTACGATGAGAGATGAAGTATTACTATTTAAATGCGTCAATGATTCAGTTTGGGCAAGTGATAAATCAGAAAGGTCATTTAAAGACCAAGCTGTGGCTAATGGCCCAGTCGTGAAGTTCGGCATACATATAAAGTCTTCGCGAAGGTGCCCAGCGTCCAGCTGAGGTTGACAATCAACCAACTCAGATTGGAATAATCGTTGGTAAGCATTAAATGGCCGAGCAGAGCGGAAAGAAGGAGCGAGGAACCACGTTGGTAATGTGACTGCGGCTGGGTCCAGGTTAGAAGTTGCATGATTTGACGGTCGCAGTTGTCGCGATACCGCATGAGTGAGGAATGCCGAAAGTGACTTCAGTACGATGAGCTTCGACTGCAATGCATGTCAGTATTAATCCTGTAACATGCTTGACGGTTTGGTCATACCTGCGACGAAAGAACCACACTAGCAGTCGATGTTGCCTTTACTTCGCCTTTGTGGGATGAGAAGTTACATGAGTTTGAGAAGCGTTGTAACCCTTACCTTCGGTGTCACCATATTTGGTTCCTGCGCTCAATATTCCCAAGTAACCTTCTAAAACTCTTTTTCCGTGTCCAGGATTTCCTTGAATCCAGCCATCGACTACGCTTTCTGGGACTAACTCGAGAAACAAGTCTAAGAATCGCACAGCATCAATCCTGATTTCTGGGAAGATATGGGTCTGGGCTGATGTAGTGAAAAGAATGAGCAATGGAACGTGAGGGATCAGGTCCTCCTGCATAAAAAAAACAGCTTAAACATTTGAGTGATCACGGTAAGTCACATAATACATCACCTTAGAAACAAGAGGCAGCAGCCAGCTCAAAAATGAAAGCAGTGTTTTTCGGACGCCTGCATCCTGTAGATGGTTAGATTTCATTTCCATGAACGCATCACTGGACAAACCTCGTCTCCGATCAAGCGGACACAAGCCCCTAGTAGTATGGTCATCGAAGATTCTACAATGTCAGGATGCAATTCAAACAACTCCCGGAAGCTTGAGATAGCATCTGTGAATTCAATAAGCTTTTAGCGTTGCAGGCGAATGACACATACCTTTCCGTGTATTCGCATTGTAGTGTTTCAGGAGCGAAACGAGGTCATCGAATGACTGTTTCCGCCTGGTGGTAGGAAGTGCAGTATCCTTCTCCACAGCAATACTCTGGGTGGGAAGTACAATGCCTTTGGCCATGAGATATATCCCGGCCCACGATTGCAACTGAATCAAATACTCACTACGAGCTTTGAATGAAGTATCCACCGCATTGCTTGGTAGCTGCTTGCCTTTACCAAGTTTCAATTTAGCTTTCTGTTCGTCAAGTTTAATGAATACAAATGGTCGGATGGATGAAGCTCACCGAGAAGTCGACCGCTTTCTCCTTCTTCTTTTTGGAGCTCTTTGGCATTATGCTTATAGCGAGAATGAAGGAAAACGCGTTTTACTATGATCTTGCCAAATGCTTCGGCAAAATTTGTCACATGACTCAGTTCACTTATCTTGCTTGCAAGGTCATATGCCAACCCGTTAATTCTGTGAATCGTCCTTATAAAAACTGAAACGACTGTATACGTAATCCAGTTTAAGCATATTGTAGTAGACTATCGCTGTGAGATGAAGGTAGCTGCAATCTACCACCCTAGTCTTGGGAAGGGATTCCTCATGAAATCGACTTTAAGATCCAAGCACAGCATATCCAGCTCGTCCGCGGTATAACCTTTCACAGCAACAGTGAATTTGGCTGCAAAAGATTCAGTGACTGGATTGACTATAATATACAGACTTGTGCGCACCCTGAGGGATCTCCTTTGGCAATGCAACCGTCTCGACTACAGTGTAATCACCCTCTTTGACTGGACACTGGATAGATGCGTTTGCGTTGCGTCTATATCTGACTTCAATCAAAATCCAGGAAAAAGCCACCAACCGACTTACGCTTCTTCACAGAGATCAAACGTCTTCGAGAGAAGTTTGATCAGCCCAAGTTTCACAACAACGTCGGCGAAGGCTCCATCCTGCGAATAGACGTGATGTTTTGCAGAATGTGATAATAAGAAAACTAACCTCGATTGGTTGTTGAGCAGTCGCCACAACTGTGACTGTCAGGTCTTGGCCCGGCTTAGGTGGGTCGGGAGAGAGGCTTATTGATTTCAACTGAACGGCGTCTGTTGGGGAGCCTGAAGCAGCTTAGCATATAGCTCATGCACTTTTATCAAACAGGTCTCACCACAATCGGACCATGACCAACCCTCCATTGTGTGTACCGGCTGATTCATAACTTCTTGTGACGGAGGAGAACTTGCAGAAGCAAGACCCGCCAACATGACGAGTAAAGAAACGGAAAATATATGAACCATGGCCTTGTAACAGTAATTCGAGTAAGAGCTGGGGGGGAGGCAGAGTACTTGTCCGGAGCTCAGCTAAAGCGGCAGAATGGCGTGGGAGAATTCTATGTTGGGTCGGAGCGATATGTGGCGATGAGTGTAAGACTTGGCATCGCTGCGCACCAAAGCAAACTTGCTTCCTTTCTCTTAACCAACCACCAAGGTAATTAACAATCCTGTAAATTAACCGGAGAATACTGATAGCTTGATCCTACCAAGCAGCGTTTACCTTCAAGGTTGACCTCATCCCCGGGTTGTACTGCCGAAAATGAAAGCTAGAGAGTATTGCTGTTGCGCAATCCCCTTGGTCAAAGCTGGCATATATACCACGTTGATCGAACAATTTTCTCTTGGAATTATCATAGGCACCCTTTCTGTTGGAACGCCTTCCAGTAAGTGGCTGCTACCCCTGGTTTCTAGTATATAACCTGTCTCTGTAGTTGTTGGAGCAGCAACTCCTTCATACGCCCCGACGCTCCTTGCAATAGTATGCTACGTGGGCGCTGCAATTCAAGTTCTTGGCTTCATAGGTGTATTTAAGGTATGGTGTTCTTATAATGTAGTTGCTGATGCTGAAGTTTGCATCAGGAAAAACACATACTTTTCCGCCGCTATGCCACTCTTCACTCCCTCATCACCCTTGCCGCTTTTGCAATTGCTGCGGCGTGGGTCATACTCTCAGCCACTCGTCACTCAACTGCTTTGACCAACTGCGAGAAGAAATACTATCCTACAGCATCCAACGGTAGCAATACTACCGAGGGTCAAACCGTCTGCGGCATCATTACCTGGATTGACGTCGGGCTGATGGCCGGTGCTTGGGTCTTCTTTGCTCTTGTGCAGGTGACTTGCCTATCGATTAATTATCCAGCAAACAGCTGATCGTTGCTCTACAGTCATATCTGTTCTTTGTTGTTTCATCTTACGGGACCGCCCAAACACGGGATTACGAAAAGTACGACGCTCTCAATGATACCACGAAGCCACTGACGGATAATATTCCGATGACTGATCGTGGTGATCCTTGGGATTATAGAGCATCTGCCGAATATGAGGATGGCCGCGGTCATTTGCGACACGCAAGTATGGCATCAACTGCGAATGCTCCTTTACAGAAAGAAAGATACGCCGATGGTCAATCTCATCTTACGCCGACCTATCTCCCTGAACCTCAGCCGCAAATTGAGCGGCAGCAATCGACACGAACTGCCCCTTTGAGCACACACAGCCCTCAGCCTGCTCCATATGCTGATGATTACTACGGCGCTGATAGTCCAGCTGTGCAACCTGCACCCACTCATCCCGGTGTGTATTGATCCTTCGGTCGCTCATCACAATCGCCGTTTGTGGTCGACTTGAATGAGCGGGTTTGTCGGTTCTCTTAATTAGTGTTAGCATTATAAGCTGATTCCTTTTTCTTAGCTTAAGGGTCCCTCGGTCGCCCAACGCCAAAACCATCACATTCTTGTAGCAGAAGAAAATTCTCTGATTCCATTCGTGAACGTTTATCTGAAGACTGTAGTATACCTCTATAGCGACACATTCCTCTATGTGGACTCATCTATTTCTACGACTATATATATTGACGTGGTATCTCTTGGCCTACTTCCAAAGTCATGTTTCTTCGTCGTCTTCCCAGGGCCCTATCTTTAGTGATATGTGCTGTGCAGCGGCAATGTTTCTCCACCTATCTTGTCGGCCATGCTCGGTCATTAACTGACTATGAAATGAGACATATGCCACTTTGTGAGGCAAGTGCCGAAGCAGAATTGTATCCTCTATCGTATCACAAATAACTCGTTCTTCTTCGAATAGGGGTACTGCATACCACGCATGAGTTATTTGTAACTTGAGCACTTGGAGCGAGGGACCCAGAGCTAGAATAAAGTTTTCACGCAGCTCATTTACAGTCACCAATGAGAGAGCAAAGTACTCTAACGTGGGCAAACTGCGGAGGCATGAAGCGATAGCTGCACTCGAGAGTCGGCTACTGCCCAATAGGACGAGTTTACGAAGGCGTGACCCAGGTCCCGCCACAAGAGATTCCAGATGGACGTTTCTAATTTCGAAACCAAGTCGATGACCTTGTGCATGAATGAAGGAATCGAGTTGGCAGTTGGGAAAACTTGTGTTGAAACGTATCTGGTCAAATGCATTGCTTGTGACGGCCCGGATGGTGAGATGGCGCAGGGCAGGAAAAGACGTTTTCTTGAAACGACAATCTCCTGATAAACGCAGCGAACAGATGCGGTCCGAGGAGATTGTTTGGAAAGGATTTGCCCTTGTGGACGGATCCAGGTGAAGTTCATATGCTTGCAAGAGGGGCTTATGACCCTTTGCAGCGGGAAACAAGGCTCCCTCGAAGTTCAGTTGATACCTTGGATATGACATTGGATTGAGTACAATGACACCAGCAGATATAACAATAGTATCTCACCTACATGAGATCGTATTGGGATAATAACGATGAATGTTGAAAACTCGTAATTTCTCCAGCGATACGAACTTTGCTAATACGAGATACAACCGAGAGGCTGGGCCAATCTAGAGAATGACGACATGGCTAATTTAACGACACCCCTGTCCAAGGCACACGAAGAGAATATTACATACCTGGCCGTGTGTACTCTCCAAGACACGTCCATCGTTGGCAACATCAGCCCAACGAACTATGGGCGCAGCTTTGGGCTCAGAATCCAGATAAGTGAGGTAGCGATCCACGTCCCAATCGTTTCGCAGGGAGACATACTTATGGAACATTGCGCGTGCTTCATAGAAGATCTGCCTGCAGGTATGAAGGATACGGATATGGTTATTGGAGGGTTGCTGATTTTGATTCACACGCAGGTGATTGTCCAGGATGGCTTGATAGACGAGGATACGAACGTCGTAAGGCAAGTCTCGTAGAGAGAGACGTTCTGTCGACATGTTGTGAAGGTTTCCAAGGTTGTGAAGCCATCAGTAGTAAAAGTAAAATATTGGTTATGATTATAAATTGCTGAAAAAGGCGTGAGTCAAGTTGATCAGCAGATTATCCCGAGGTTGACATTTGGAGGGAAAACGATCCATCAATCCGCAAGCCTCACCACTTAAGCATGGATCTGTCCTTCCCTGCTTCCGATCCTGGACTGGCATGTTCGCAAGCATCGGAGGCCGCAATACCTGCGCAATTCCCCCGCACGAGGACAATAAAACAAGCAAAACGTGGCAACACGCCTGACTCTACTTATTTGTTCTTGAGTCACCGTTGCCTTACTTCAGGAACTTCATGCTGCCCAAGCTACATAAGATCACCGTAACTTGCATCTCTTCATTCAGGATCGCATTCTTGTTGCCCTGATCATTCGACAGTCCAAATTTGACGTCTAAACACTGCAGTGTTTGGGCACGACTATACCGCGTGCCGTAAGGCAAACAAAAGAGGCCCGCGCATCAACGCTTCTCCGAGTGAAGTGTCATCCTCAAGTCGATTAATATTGCTATTCTGTCTGGTCCTCCTTTCTTCTTTCTCCAATCCCCATCCCAAAAGACTTCTACTTATCGACACTAGTCTGAGCTCCCGTAACTTTCCGTTTCACAACTATGCCTGCAATCACACAACCATATGAAGTCTTACTCGACTTCACAAACGACACGCATGACTGCGCAACGATCCAGTTACTGCGGGATTATGACCGGAATACTAGCGCAGTTGTTCTGCTACACCCGGGAGAAAGCCTCACCCTGGTCCTCGAGGCAGGTTCCATGTACAAATATGCTCTCAAATCACATTCCAAGGTTGCCAACGTGAGGTGCGTATACACTGCAAATATGTCGCTCGTTTCTCACATATATTGTGTACAGTGCACGAAGCTGGCGAGACATTCAGTGCGAAATATCGCATCTATTTGCTGCTAGCCCACCGTCATGGGCTTCTTTACGTGGGTCTACGGGTTCACCCGCCAGCGGCGTCACCGTTGACCGAGTATGGCGGGATTATCGGTTCAATGTTTGGAATGATGCTGTAAGTAATTACCATATCCACTGTCAAGTCTTAGTCTTACCTCCGTGCTAACCAGTGAAGCGAGCCCTTTTGACGAGATACTATACCCTGAGGGGCACCAGCCTTCATACGATACCAATCAGCATTTGCACGTAATCTCGTAACGTAAATTTATTTCTTTATTGTTGCTGGTAAACCTCATCTTGCAATTGAAATTCACGCCGTAGGATGATAAGCAATCAAATATTTATTGTTGTCGTCCTTCCAAATTGCGCAATCGACATTGTTTCGATGACACATTAAGGGTAATCAACCTGCACCGGCTCGTCCTCGGCGAGTGGAACTTCATCGATCTTCTTGGGCAGCGATATAGATGTGAATGCTGTATTTCAAGCCCTGTACAAATCAGTGCGTGAAGTTTTTCGGTGACTTAAGATAAGGTGGGGATGTCGGCCGGACTAACATGCCGGTGTGGGTGGTGCAATACGCAAGTGTTTGCCGGACATAGTAATCCGCCCCCATCATGATGCTGCAGGCTGTACGCTGCTATATGCTTGGACAATACATCACGTGAGAGTGATCATACCCAGCGTCATATGTATGAAATCCATTGCATCATGGCCAAGGATGCATATTTAAATCCCGGACAAGATGCCTTTCAACCTCCTGACACAACATGCAAGCCGCCGCCAACATAGCACAGTCGGTAGGTCTGCGTGGGATGCTCATCTACGTCCGCTGATGAATACATATCAAGCAATTGGGGAAGTCGCCTACTGTCGTGCAGCCGGAATACAAATATCGTGAAGACGGCTCAACTATGAAAGCCCTCGCATGGTTCGGTGCGACAGACGTTCGAGTCATCGATGCGCCTATCCCCGACATCACAGAACCGGATGACGTTATTGTTAAAGTAACAGGCACGACTATTTGTGGATCAGATTTACATCTATACCACGGGGAAATCATGGCCCTTCAGGAGGGTGATATTTTGGGCCACGAGGTCCGCATCGCATCTTCTTTGAAGACAAATTACTCAGTGCCCACATGCTTACCAGTTTATGGGAGTTGTCGATCGGATTGGCCTCAATGTCAAAAACCTCACCATAGGTCAACGCGTTGTTGCATCCTTCCAAATCGCATGCGGAAAATGTCGGTATTGCAAGGAGGGACTCTCATCCTTATGCGACAATACCAACAATTCAACGTCTGTAACCTGCTCTTGTTTCACACTGACGTACTAATATTCTCGTTACTAGTCTGCAGAATTACATGTATGGAACACGCGATGCTGGCTTCTTTGGATACTCCCACTTTACAGGTGGTTTCCCTGGTGGCCAAGCAGAATATGTCCGCGTGCCCTTGGGCGAAGTCAACCTTCTTCCTATCCCAGATAATGTTTCAGACGAAGAGGCTCTGTACCTCTCTGACGTTCTCCCGACCAGTTACCATTGTGTCGTTGATACTGGCGTGCAGGAAGGTGACACGGTCGGAATATGGGTTAGCATAATTATTCTGTCGTATTTTCAACCTAACTCCAAGCAGGGTCTTGGTCCGATTGGACAATGCTGCGCTCGTTGGGCAAAATTGAAGGGAGCATCTCGCATCATCGCTATAGACCGAGTTCCAGAGCGTCTGGAGCGTGCGAAGGAACAGGGTTGCGAAGTGATTGACTTTGGCAAGGTCAAGGACGTTAGTCAGAAGATCCATGAGATGGTTCCTGGAGGACTTGACGTCGCGCTTGACTGTGGTGAGTCTGCCATAAATGCATACAGTTCCATTGTTTGAAAGATTCTCAGGCACATTCCACGAGCCGAAGACCTTACTTCACAGAGGGATGAAGATGCTTATGCTTGAGACTGATGTCCCCGAGATCGCGAACGAGATGATCATGTCTGTGAGGAAGATGGGTCGATGCGGGCTTAGCGCTGCATATACTGGTTTTACCAACGGCTTTAACATCGGTGCGCTCATGGAGAAAGGGGTGAGGTTTATCGGCAACGGTCAAGCGCCAGTCCACAAGTACTGGAAAGAAATTCTGTACGACTACATCATGACAGGCAAATTTGACCCAAAATTGTGAGTTTCTTCGTCCTGCTTCAGGTGGTTCACTTCACCGAGTTTTTCAGCATGATATCTCATCGCGTACGGTTGGAAGACATGGCGAAGTTGTATGCCGCTTTTGACAAACGTGTAGCAGGTGTTACGAAAGTGTTTGTGGAAACTCGGTTCTCCTCACCGCCTTCCGATGGAGCTCCGAAGCTCAGTCAAGTCGATGACTGGGTGCGTTGAGTAAAGCGTCGGCGTCTGGTATCATTAGTAATTTTTTTCATACGTCTCTAGTAGTATTGTTCAGATGTATCATGTTTTTACGCATATTATGTTGAAGTCGTGGTGCTCGAGGAAAAAATCGGCATGCTAAATTTGTGTTGTCGTTACGTTGATCATACATGAAACACTTCACGATGAAGCTTAGAGCCTTGGTATAGCCATCCATGCTTGTGCAGTTGCCTGTGTTTCTAGTGTCCTGCTGTGCGGATCACTAGGCATTTGGATACGGTGGGGATGCTGGCCTAACACTACGGGGAGGACATGAAGAGGGATGCCATGCGAGCGAAAGGTCAATGGGTACTAAAGACACGATTGATGCATCGTGCACAGCATGTAAGCGTATTGATGAGTTCGAAGATCAGTGCGTGAAGAGAGGAGGCACGTTTGAAGGCATGAAGTACAGTTTACGAAGTGAGGCAGATGGTCTTGAAAATGATCGGATCCAAGTCTGTTTGGAGCAAAGATGCACTGAGTAATTCTGTGTCGATTAAAAGGGTACATACCTGAACTATATACATTCGTGGGTGACTCAAAAACCAAGCTGAGGATACGTGAAGGAAGGAATGAGGCGAGCGGGAGACAAAGCTGAGGCCCATCAGAATGTGCAACGAGGCGTGACAACGGTGACGCATGATGTATGTGAAAGTGTGAAATATCACGAGAAACGTGCTCAAGGGAATGTATTTGCGTGTCCCGGATGCGAAAAGTACAATCTCTTCGCACCGACGATACTCGGAGTAGATCGTGCGTTTGACCAGAAGTATTAGTTCGTGGTGTAGAGAATGAGGAGTCCTTACAATCGTACGAAGATCACATACCACAACAATTCACATGATGAGCATATCTGGAGAAGATTGAAGAGTTATACGCTCGAATATTATGCATGAATTAGAACCTAAGATTGTAATCAAACATGCATGAGGTATGATATCATGCCAGTGCATGCCTACCCCTCCAACGAGCGGGCCGACCGAGTGCACCTTGAACGAGCCGCATAGCAGGCCGACTATCTCCCGGTGATGCAACACCTGCACGGGCTGGCAAAACTGGGAAGTTGCCCACGAAGTTAGGGTTCCCTCGTCTCCGAGCTTTCTCCTTCTCCTTGGAGTTAGCCCGAATTTGCATTCTAGCTTCGGCGACTGGCTTGGCCAACATGGTTTCCTGCGTGTTCGCATATAATCAGGGTAAAGAACAGTGACAACAATTGAAATCTTACAATATAAGCTGAAGCCTTGGCACCTATTTCTGTTAATGCCTCTCGACCTCGATACTTCATGACTTTTTGAAGATTGCGCCTCGTCGTTGACCGTAGTTCACTGCTGTCAAATCCACCCAAGTTCAGCTCTTTTGCAATGGCAATCTCTGCGTGTGGGACACCGCTGTTGAGGACACCGCGAGGTGAGTTCCACCGAAGCTTCTCATTCAAGAGTTCCCGCCCTACTGCACGTGCAGTCATCTCCAATTTGAAGTCATGGGGATTGTCGACGAGCTCAAGGAGAGCAATGGGTGCATTGTCTCCGGCTCTATTATCGAGCCTATGAATTCGCGTGTAGCCCCCTGGCCTGTTTGCATAACGCTCGGCGAAGGTGGTGAAAAGTTTAGGAAGGACCGGAGGTTTCAGGATGAATGCTTGGGCCTGGCGATACGAAGTCTCGCTGTTCTTCTTCCCGAGCGTAATGATCTATTCACGGGTAAGCAGACTGCAAGAGATAAAAATGTGATCTTGCCTTCTCTGCCAGCCTGGCGGTGTCTTTGGCCTTGGGTAATGTTGTTCTAATCTGCTCGTGTTCGAAGAGGGAAGTCACAAGATTCCTATGGTATGTTCAACGCCAGGGTAACCAAAAATGAACCTGTTTTCCTACCGTAGCATTAAATTCCGATGTGAGGACGTCCTCGAGAATTTTCGAAAGGCCACTCCATGTTTCATAGCTGCCTAAATTCGCAACTTGCTTTGAAGAGCAAATGACACGAGAGGATGTGGCAGCCGACATACGCGCCGAAAATTGCTCACACGTGATCTAATGATGAACAACGATATGTATGTATAACAGCATGTACTTATACGTGCATAGATTTATCGTCCGTGAGTATGTGTACTACAATGTGCTGTATGTAACGCATGACAGTGGGAGCGACGAGTTTTTACGAGAGGGGAAGAGGGGAAATACAGGCATGAGAGTGAGGCAAGAAGGCGAAGGGAGAAAGATATGAACACGATGTAAGAGAGTTTTGGACGGAAGGAGACGAATGCACAGGCGGGTAAGAGGACAGTATCATCATGGTGTACCAGATGGCGTGAGATGATGCGCAAAACAGAGTACGGCTGAGACAGTATGCTGACAACAGCAAGACAAGAAGTGGCGTGGTGATGGGACATGATACATATGGTACGCGAGTGCGAGTAGGGACGCAGTTCCAGTTTTGAGCAGTCTCCAATACGAAAACAAACACCGAATTGTGTGTATAACAGATTACTCCTCTTGTTGCTGCTGTTCTCTACCGACCCTCCTCTCCTTCTCGCTTTCGAGTTGGTTGTAGAGCAGGAAAAGAGCCTTTTCGTTGGCCTCCGGAGTACCGACGATGGTAAACATCCGCTCACCCGTCTCATCATGTGGAGCTTTGGCAATGGAAATTTTGGACCCTGACAACCGCCGGATTTCAGTAATCTTGCTTCCGCTTCGACCAATAATGCATCCAACCATATCTGATGGTATGGATATGTTCTGTGTGCGCAGGTTGGCTGTTGATTGTGCAACGGTAGGTGAATGGGGCGAGGGTGGTGGTGAACGTCGGGCTACATCTCCATTGGACTTGCGAGCTCCAGCCGAATAGCCATTGGCTGATCGTCTCGTACCTGAGGTGGCATCACCAGCACCAGGATGGAATGGAACGGTGCCCTGACCCCTTTCCCAATCTTCCAGTAAGCACTTGCCAATCTCCTCGATGGCACGACCGATCGAATCAGGTGCGCCTTGTACTTCGACGATGCGCTCGGTTGATTGTGGGAGCATCTCCTTTGATGCCACCATGCGCGCCCCCGAAGCATCCTGGATAGCCTTTATTTTGCCACCGCTGCGGCCTATTATCGTACCCATGAGATTGTGAGAAATTAGAAGACGAATTGAGGTATGAGGCGATGACGATGATAGGGAGATGGGTGATGGGCTGGATGCCACAAGTTGGGAGATTATAAGGTTGTACGCCTGAGCCAGGAGCCACAACGTGTGAGCGCTAAGCCGAGTATATATTTGTGTTAACTTGCCTTTGCAACGGCTTCCACAGATCCGCCAACGGTAAGGACGCGCTCGTGTACACCAGGGATAACCTTACTGACGCCAGCTCTGACGCCAGTCTGCTCACGAAGATCAGCGACATTTTTCCCGCCTTTGCCTATGATGACGCCAGCTTCCTTTGTGTTAACAAGAGCACGAAGAGTTAATGTGTCATGAGCATTATTTGGAGAAGATGAACGTGATCCTGGCGGAGAAACTGATGTGACATTAAAACGTGAGTTGTAAAGATCACCCCTAGATAAAAAGATGAGATTACCAGAGGCGTGTCGAACTGGAGATTCAGCAGACATTATGAGCGAAAAGAAAGGGAGGGAGAGAGAAGTGAAGGGGGATGGAGGTGAAGAAGACCGAACTTATTTAAATGACGATGATGGAGGTTAAGATGCAAAGAAACGAAACTTGTTGGCAAAACTTGCCACCGTCGTCGATACCTTTTTGGGTACCGCTACCGTCCGATCACACAGCCACATCTGATGACGTTTCGTTTAAGGTCGTCTCTCCCAAACTGTTGTCAAAGTCAATTATTATCCTTCAGATTGTATCATATGCATGCCTAAAACTACATCTCTGTTGCAAGTGTTTTCGGTGGGGGTTCATCGTCATAAAAAAAACGCCAGCTCAGCAGAGATCGCATAGTTACATGCATGTCTTATGGGAACCATCATAACATAAAGTAACGCAAGCACATAGAAGATGAAGTAGTCTCTCATCCAACTAGTACCCCAGCGTCGTTAGTTTCTCAAAGGATGGCGCGGCATCCGAAACTGCCTTTTGGCGCAACTTCAGTGCTGTAATCTATGTATCATGTCTCAGTCAGTCTTGTTCGATGGAGCTTGCTTAGTTCACGTACCTTGCGCTGGTGGAAGGCCTCTGCCTTGATCTTCCTCTTCTCCTCAAGACGGTCCACAACATCCTTGTAGCCCCAGCCAACCTCGTGCGACAGGCGCTACATTAATTTTTATTTGTCATCCAAGAGATACGATTGAACGATTGAACAAACCTTAACAGTACAGTATTTCCGGCCGGGTTTCAACCGCAACACACGCAAAGCCTCAGGAACAACCATCCGCTTTTTGTGATCGTATGGTGGTGGAACACCCTCGAAGAGCTTCAAGCGCTCAAGAGCGGCAGCACCCCGAGGAGTCTTGTGGGGAGTCATACCACGAATAGCACGGAACAGAATTTTGGAAGGGGCACGGTGATGGAAAGGCCCAGATTTCCTGGGGTTGACAATATGGCGTTTGTGGAGGAAGTTGTGGTAACGCAGCTGGATATTAAGTGTATGCGTCTCGTTCATTGACTGGTTTAATGAAATAGCCAAATACCTTGTTGCGGAAGAAGCTACCGGAAATGTTGATCTCCTCACACCTCACGACAACAATCTTCTGGCCAGAGAGAATCTGTTTGGAGATTATTGAGGCCAGTCGACCAAGGAGGTGACCCTTGCCATCAATAATGATGGGTGTCGATGAGAAGGTGGCCATTACAAAGTCTATCAGAACGCGCCGGGTTCAGCTTGATAATAAGTGGCATGAATATTCCGCGCTCACCTAGGGGATGGAAATATATGTTCAGGAGTGTCTACACGGCGGATAGGATTCTTACCTTGAAGGTCTTGAGGTCGGTCGTTGTCGAATGTGGGAACTTGCAAGTCTCAGCCACTGTGACCAGAACTATGCAGTTCCTATCGGCAATTTCCGAACTTTTATGAAACTTCGTTTAAACGTTTCATTTGACTTGAACGTTTGCTCAAAAAATACCCAATGATTAAATAACATAGTGCTCTTTCTCTCTCGACCGCCAGCTGTGTTCGAGGCAAGTATCTTGAAAACAAAATACCCCCGCTTGGCCCATGGGGTGTTCCGGGCGACGGAGTCATTTGCTAGAGTCGGGATACACAACAAATTTTAATGTTGAGATATTATGTCTCGTGCTATTGTACACGCAACAGCGTCAGACCCTCAAATATCGGCACAGTTAGATTTCATATATTACCTTGTAGTCCCATGCCATCCGAATACTGCGGCCCCGGCAACTGAGTTAGAGGATTGCATGCAGGCGGTTGAATTCAATTGAATTGAAGGTGGAGGGTTGGGAACGCTTTGTACTATCCATAAGGCTGGCGGGCAACACACTTTATACATTCCCAGATCCGAAATGATCCTTGGCTGCCAATCCACAAATCTACGGGCCTTGGTTGATACAGCTCGCAGAGATGGCTGGTGGCGAACTAAGAAAGGTAATAATGAGTTTCCGACATATTCAGATATTTTGAACTATGAAGTGTTCGGGCATGTGCGCCAATGACAGTAGTTGCCAAGCCGGCATTCGAGTCATCGACGGAAGCGATGGTTCACTAGCATGCACCTTAATGAGCCGAGAGCCATTGAAACAATGGATTTCCACACAGACGTTATCCTCGGGTTTTTGGAACAACGGGTAATGGGAATATCACGTTTGACAGAAAGGAGCCTCAAACCACATAACGGCGTGAGTTTGGGATTGCAGCGTGCAGAACATCTCATCGCGGAATGGTGATGGTACATACGTACACATACACCGGCGGTGGTTCCGCGTGTGCACAGTGAATCTGATAATCGAACGTGCATCTGGATTTCATAACTTGGCCAGCGAGTCATACTTTACTGCTTCCCTTGCAATCCACTCTGCCGTCCCGTACTCCGTCATCGTCCATGCCTTCTCAGTGATCGCATGTTCCTTCCAATAAGCAACAACCCTCGGACGAGTCATTACTGCTGTCCACAATTGCCCGCCCAACGAAAAATTCCCTCCAGGTATGAGCTCCTTCTTGGCAGATGGGAACACTTGGGTTATAAACGTGATGGCTGCCGCCACTGTTGCATGAAGCGCAGTCAGGGGGCCCGTCTCTTCTGGCACTACTTTCATCTCCTTCTGCAGTTCTCTAAGTGCAGCTTCTGTGTTGCGCAGGTATCGTACGGTGATCGCTTTCCAAATCTTATCTCGTGATGGTGGTGCTAGCCAATCCTGTGTGGGTTCAACTTATCAGTCCACGCTCTCATCACAGTGACTTTGATTACCTCTTCCACGCTCAATTGCCATACCCTGTTAGTGAAGAATAAAGATGCTTCCGTGATCATCTGTACGCGCGTACGGGTTTGGAGTGGGAGGTCTTTATTCAACTTCCGGATGATCAATGCTTTAGCGCTGGTGCAGTTTATTCAGACTTACTGTAGCTCCTGGCGGTGCTAGGATCTCTTCAAGGTAAGACAGGATAGCTGAAGTCTCTCCAAGCACAAATTCGCCCCTTTGTTTAGAACTTTTGTTTGTTACTCGGAGAACAGGTACACCGCCGTATGGAAACATCGCGGGCGTAACTTGGCCTGTCTTCTTCATTTCCACCCACTTCACGGGGGGAACTTCCTCATACTCGAACTGGGTCCCTGAGTTTGCGAGAATGAGTAGCACCGGCTCACATCGGGCTCGTATAGGAAAATAGGTGATGTGAATGTGGTACATGGATGTGGATACCATGGAAGGTACGAACTATACGCGCTAGCGGAGGAACGCTCAGCATGCGTGAAACAATACTAAAATGATATATACCTAGCGGAGGAACGCTAGGATACATGAGCAAGAGTGAGATACGAGTGGGAAGAGAAATACACACCTCAGTATGCGTGAAACAATACTGAGGTGATACTACGAGCCAGCACGGTCTATATACGAAAGATAAGGTGAGCTTAGCTAATGAACCGGCGAAGGGAGTAGCGGAAAGATCGTATGGTCAAGAAGCAAGAAGTCTAGAAGACGAGTGCAGCGTAGGTGATGTCTAAAAGGTAAATCACGTCAACAACCGTCAATACGAACACTCAGCTGAACTGTTATTACTCGGACCTTCCTCGGTTCCTTCAGTTCCCCAGCAAACGAGGTACTGACACAGGCTCCCTATGATGTTCAGCCGTCAAGACCCTCCAAAATGGCCCTCAAATAGGCATACACCCTCACGTCATTCTGACTCTTCGGTTTGGGTAACACCTAAATGTGCTTACATACGAATGTGACGAGCGACTACCAAAACTCATCGCATACATCACTGATAGAGAATATGGTCACGTACCAGACCGAGACGCTCTAGATATACTGCTGTCCAATGCATAACATTGAAAATACGTTTGACAGTTGTTTATGCAGTCGTCATCAAATATATTGATCACAGGTCAACTGAGGTGCAGAGAATTGCTTCACAACTCTGTCTCATACGATTATAGAAAAAAACGGTTGTATAAATGAGTAGAAGGGGCTGACTAATGACTGTACTACCAATCCCTCAGTGAGCTACAAAGAAGGTCAGTAAATACATTGCAAAGACAAATGATGTCCTGACCTTCTGGTGTCTTTGCAATATATTCGATAGCTAAAGGACGTTCATTAGTAGACGGCCCATATAAAACGGTTGACGGAAGCGCACCTTGCTGTACGCTTTTTATCTCATCAGCTTCCGCATCTGGAATCTCAATGGCAAACTCCTGTTGAAGTATGTGTCGACGGAGTTCTCTGTGAATATGAACATGGCCACGCACCTCCTCTACCGCCATGACCACCTCAACTGCATCTAAGCTGTCAAGCCCAAGATCATCCGTGAATGAAGACGAAGTTGTGAGCTGATAAAGAGTACTGTCAATAGAAAAAGGTATCATCGGGTAAGATATTCAAACCTTGGCTGCGTCCACCTTCTCGAAGCCCTTCAGTACGTCCAGTATGCGTGTCTGTATGGTTTCCTTCGACAACCCTGCTGCTGCCGAGTAGTTCGCACGAAATGCCCATGTCTGTCTCGAGGACACCGCAAGAACGGGACGTGCACGAGTGACACTGCGAAGGGCAAGGCGAGTGAAAGACATGTTTTGCAAAGGCAACGATTTTAGAACCTGGAAAGAAAAGTTAAGAGGTCCGGCTTTGGCCGAAGGCATGTCTAGACTAGGATCACGTGGGCTCAAACCGCGTTTTTCGATTCTTGATGATTGATTGAGAAGTCTGAATTGATCATTATGATTCCTCAACCTCACCAGCAATTCGAAGCTGGCTCGTCTCGTCGCCCTCAGAATGCATACCAGCTTGAGGACGATAACCATTCTGCGTACACATATGCATCCTCCCAGGCTGCGATAGCAGGAAACGCCATAACAGCCGCACTTACCAACCCGTATGCTCAGCATGGAATGTCCCCTCATTACTATCAGGCATATATGCAGGCCATGCAGCCCGCGATAAATGCACAAGGATATACCTTATCTTCGACTTACATGCCTCAACACACCACTGGTGGAAATACTCTGCGAAATGCATCTCGTGAAATTAGCAATAATGTCCCCGCGCGGATTAACGATAGAAGGCCAAACTCCACCAGTGGCCAAATGCATGGTAGTTGGTACCAGCCTGGGAGCTGTCGCTGTACTCGTCAAGGTTGTGTGTTTACAGGCTCTAAGAAATCAGTTGAGACACATATGATGGACCGCCACTTTATCTTCCCCCCTGGATGGTCGAAAAAAGACGAATGGGATACCGATCCAAGCCTAAAAGGGTATGTTCAACTTGAATTTTGTCGAGCTAGTGACTTTGGATTTAATTCATAGCTTAGCAAACCTATTGCGATTCAGGGAACATCTTTAATCCTCGACTCTCAAGAAGCGATCGATGGTTGGATAGCAGAGCGCAAGAACCGGTTTCCTACTACACAGAAGGTCGAAGACAAGAAGAGGAAGCTGGAGGAGGCCGTCGCGAGAGGCCAGCTGACACCTGAAGACATTGGTTTACAAGGCAGAAGGAAGCGAAGACATGACGATTCATCATTTCGGGGTCAGCAACCAAGGGGTCGAGGGAGGGGTAGAGGAATGGGTCATGGTAGTCACACTAGTTTCACCATCTCAAGGATTCAAGATACATCATCACCGATGAAACGTCAGCCAGCACCTCTTCCCCCATCAATTCCTATGGAGCAACAGGATAGATGTGATTCAGACTCAAGTTCGGATGATGGCGCTCCCGAAGTCGTGTCTTCTAAGCTACCTCCGGCTGCAGAGGTAGCCGTGGTTTCAACACCACAGCTAAAGCAAGAACTGCAACCACAAGCACCACCCAAACCCATAAAAAAGCCACCTCAGCTTCAACCCAAGCCCCCGCCGCGAAATCCATTCGCATCACGACCTACCTTACTCCGGAGTGTACGCAGTGCTTGTGCCCATTATCTGTTGGACTGCGAGCTAATATATTCCATATATTCCGTCTAGTTGCTTCTTCCTGAGATTCGCATCACAGTATCAAACCTGTCTCAAGCGATTCGATTTTTGGTTGACAATGACTTTCTGCGAGGAGTAGAAATGAAGCCAGGCGAGGCGCAACAAACAATGATTGAAGTAGTGGGAAGCACTGGACCCCAACTTCCTCTCTCGAATGAAGTTCCAGGTGACTGCAGTAGAATAAGTAATATTATTGACCAAAACGCAGAAAACGAGTAAGTAGGGATGTGGTGTAGATTTATGCTGATAGAATTATCGTTCACCGTCCCGAGTCGCTCTCACTATCGCTATCACTGCCACTCTCACTGCCACTCCCATCCTCATCGGCTTCGACCTCCAACGTCCGTTTCTCAACTTCGAAGCCATAATCAGTCAATCCGGCCGCAATCTCGTCCGCCTTGGAAGGTGCGGTGACCACTGTTACCATAGATAGCTTCGAGTCGAACACAGGCAAGATGTGCTTCTTCAAGGCAGTAAGTACATCAGCCTTCTTCACGTCCTGGTACTTCTCTAGCATCTGCAGGTTGTGGTCCTGGGCAACTCCTTTGAGAGCTTGGTTGGTAAATGAGTTAACAGCCTATGACCACTGTTAGCATGATCCGAGCTCAAATAAACACACATACAGCTCGTCCAGCCGTTGCGACATTCTTGGTGACCCCATAGACAATGCTGCTTTTGGCTGCATCAAGAGCGGTCTCCTCCAGTGCCACCTTGCTTTGAATCAGTGAGTGCTATGATCAGGAAAACATAAAACACACAGTCCCATCAACTAGTCCGCTAACGACCTCTTTTGCTTGTTTAAACGCTTCCAGGCTGTTGGAACTCTGCAAAAGCATCAGGAAGGAAGTTCGCCATTCGCCAGCAAGCTGCATACCCGGTAGAGCGAGAATGTGAGCAAACCAGCTTCTCTATCTACAGTCATGTAGGCACCATAGGCGAGACCAGAGCCTCGGATAGAACGCTAACACATGCAATAAGCAAGATTCGGTTTTGCTCACAACGAGTTCACCTACCCAAAGGAAGCTTTCTGCAGCATTGAGAACCTCGAGAGCCACCCGAAGAGCAGGGAATTCAGGATGATCAAAGCCCCGTATTGCTTTCGTAGTGTGGTTGACAAACGAGCTTTCGATCGTTGGCAAGCTGACCACGGTAGCCTAAGAACAGGAACCGGTAAGAATACTACAAACCCGCAAAACAAAAGCACTTCGCACCTTGGTTGCAGGATTCTTACCCAATTCACTAAGGGTGTCGCTCGTGAGCTTCAGCGGAGCAAGTTTGGATTCCTGCGTGATCGTGAAATGATGCTGTTGTTGCCAGTCGAAGAAACACGCACCGGTAGAAGGTCCCCGAAGTGCTTTGACCAGACACTGCGTGGCTTGGGTATGTCCAAAACATTACCTGTGACCGATATCCGTACTCCAGTGGGATCCGTCACTGGTCACATTGTAAAATGAATGTCATGTCATACTTTCATGATACGTACGGTATTTCCTTAGTTCCTCAAAGTCCGCAACCACTGTATCAGGATCCTCTTGAAGGTTCTGAATAAGTTTCGGCACAAATTCTGATTGAGGAAGGATGGCGCCAGCAAGCGATGTCGAGCTCTTATCGTAAAGCATCTCGGCCCATATAGAGGAAAGAACATTGTTCCCATCACGCTTCAGTTCCGGAAGCGACTGCGCCAGCTTGGCAGCAGAAATCTGCAATCTACACCGCATGAGACATAAAAACTAATTGAATATTACAAGACCCTACCTTTCCTTGTCAAATATCGAATTGTATACGAGATCACGCAACCATGCAATGGCTGATTCGTATTGGGAAGTCTCGACCTTGAAGCTAACGCGCATTAATTCCGAAAATTGGTCGGATATACCGAGAACAGCCTCATACGAGACTGTCCCATCGTCGAGCTGGTTGACAACCTCTTCATGGCTGAGTACCTCTCCTGAAGCACGTTGCACAGGGAGCGAGAAAAACGCCGAGAGGTAAGTTGAGAGGTAGGGCCGTAGCCTATTGGGCAGCTTGGCCAACGAGAAGAAGGCATGGATAGCGACAAAGTCGGACTGGACAGTCTTGAACGTCATGGTCAAAATGAGATTATGAAACCTTTACCTTGACATGATCGTATTGTACGAACATGGAAAGCGGCGACCCATCAGACTGAATGTGCTTGGAAAGCTGAGATTGTCTGAAACTTTGCACAGTACTTGAACGCCCTTGGCCAGGCTCTTGAACGCACTGGACAGGTATCCAGGAGATGCTCTTCACATCCGGAACAGGGAACGACGTCAAAACATCAGTCGGTATTGGCTTCTCATGTTCAGCTTTTGCAGCTTCCAACTCCCGTTCTGCGACAGCAAGACCATCTGGACCAAGCGTCTCCCGCTGATCAGCAAGGCGAGCCTTTTCATGTTTCTCGAGCATCTCTGCCAGAGTTGCAGAAGGTTTGCCAATGACGACAACGTAAGGGCGGTTGATGATGTACCTAACGACTATTGAGCTATGTCGAGATCATTATCTGTCATGACTTACTTGTGCAGGAGATCCACCCATTGCGAGTTAGTCCATGTCCGCAAAGTCCTGTAATAATTGATTTCATCCAGGGCTGGGTGCATGTCCGAACCATCCGCAGCACCGTACAGGAAGTCACTTATGATGGCGCCCGAAAAAGTGTCACCTTTAGCCGACTCCAATTTGCTGCGAAGCTAGGTAATGTCAATAACTTCAATATTTGGTTAAGGCTTGGTGTTGCCAACCTACCTGGCGCTCATCCCGGTTGATGACCATGGACATTCTCGTCATATCTATACCATCAGACGCGATTCGTTTGAAACTTGCGACAAGCTTCTCATCAAAGTTATTCAATTCTTGGACAGGGACTGAACCAATGTAGATCGGTAGATCAACCATTGTCGCGCGAGTGTCTTCGCTAAAGTAGATGTACGAACTTACAGGGAACATCATCAGTCTAATACTATACCGAATATTGAATCAAGGATACTCACCAGAGAGGTGACTCGATTTCGATGTACTCCTTGTTCAAAGGGGCAACAGGTGATGATGTAAGGTATGTAGCAAGAATGTCTAAAGCCTGCGAAAGATTGTAAGCTCCGAATGAACACGTTTGTTAAACCACAGACTTTTCGCTCCATGAAGTTGTTTGGCGAGGGACCAGTATAAGTAATCAAAAGTTCGCCCTGGCTCTCGTCCTTCTCAGGAAACTCGACGATGTCCTTCGTGATTTGTTTGATGGGAGAACGGTTGGCACTGGCGGTCTCTAGGAAGGGTCTTTTCCAACCGTTCGGGCGGGGGCCATGGTCTTGACCATGTGAAATAATACTAGGTTCAACCTTGTCCTGCACTACAGCCAATAGAGACTTTGTTCCACTAGAAAGCTTCCCAGTAACGATCAAGGACAAATTATGCGGGACATAGTATGTGGCGTGATATTTCCTGACTAAGATCAAAAGGACGTTAGTGGAGGATGGACGCCAAAAGGGATCGACTCACTTTGCTCGACAGAAAGAACCCTGAGTGCTGACATGAGTCCACCAGTTTCGCTACGATAGGCACTCCCAAAAGGGTACAAGAGACGCTGCGAGCTGAGAGGCGAACATAAGCAGCAAAAACAATGGTACAGCATAATGACAGACCGAAGGCCCATGAGATCGCCCGACGTATTTTCGCGGCCCTGCATTTCACTGTACACAACACCACTATTCTCGCCCTTTGCATTGATGTGGTGAACCTAATCGCGCGTCAATATGTCTGGGAACAACAGCTCTGAAAAACTGCCCACCTCAGTCAAGAAGGCTGCCTTGGTCATCGTGGGATAGAGGATGTGATCCAGATATATGGGTAAAAGCTGAAGAAAGCCCTGCTCTCCAGCAGTTGAGGCAGTGTACGCTGGGAGAATAGGGTCGATGGGGCGAAGGAATACGCCACTGCGAAAAAGACTTACCAGTATGATCGGTGTCTGTCCATGCATTGGTTCCATGAGAAAACCCGCGATTTGCAAGATGGTCTATGATGCCTTTGTATGGGTATTTTTCCGAACCCATGAAGACGAGACTTCCAGCAATATTAAGCTACATTTGAAAATCGGTTCGACGTCCCACTTACTGCTCTAATGTGTGCGGGCAGCCGCTGTCATCGAAGACTACCATGAAGTTAGCTCCCGACGTTAGTCACAAGATGGAATGACACTGACTTTCGGTACCAACAACGAAGTAGCCGTTGACGATGGGTGCTGGCCAGAATATTAATGTTGATTATGTCGAACTAGTAGATGGCACGATGCATACCTTCATAATCAAGATGCACTATAGTGAGACCGGTGACGCGGCTCTGCCATCTTGATACGACGACATCAGTGTAGTCTAGCTTGACACGTTTAATCAGGTCGAAATTCCCATAAGCCTCAAAGTTATCATGGGGGGCAGCTGAGCCATCTAGAGAAAGTGACATCGATGAGACGGATGATTGGGAGAAGCGGCGAGAGGAAAGGAAGGGAAGATTGCGATTAGCGCCGGTTTGCAGTTGGACTGGTGATTTTAACAGTCCGATGCGTCTCCGAGAGAGAGAAGTCAGCCGGGACGCCGTTAACAGTCGCTGCATTCACTCGAGTTGATTTTTCTGAGCGGAACAGTGCTCTTTACGTCAGCACTTACTTAGGTCCAATTTTATACTACTTGCTCGTGCATGTGACTACAACCGAGGACGCCGTCTCCTGCATTCTCTCGCGCGCGTTTCTCAAGGCCATTAATGGAGACAAAGCGTATGTTTGATTACAAGCCAACGCCCGAGCAATTGGCTCTTGCAGAGGAACGGCGTATGCAGCGCAAAGCAAAGAAATTGCAGCAACAGAATACCCAAAATCATGCTAATCTCCCTCCACTGTTTCTCTCAAGGCCATGGAAATCTTTGCCAGTCACTCAGACTGCACCCCATTCCACCATCAAGGTCGTGTCCTGGAATGTTTGTGGATCTTTATTTTGTATTTCGGAACCATGATGCATCAATACTTTAGCTTCTTGCTCAATGTTTGATTCGTGCGTGATTTGCTTCACGCCCAGCGTGTGCTCAGTGACGGTCGAGGATAGGCTCGAACCTCTTTCCAACAAGTTCAAAGGCCCTTAAAACTTCTCACAGGGAGCCTATGATACATGCAGAGATTCTGTCCCATTCTGCAGATATAATGTGCTTGCAGGTTAGTTGTCAACCATCTAAGACGTCCACGTTCCCATGCCGAGTACTGCTACCCACAGGAAGTGGATCGCCTAGAAAAGCTTTCTCCTATTCTAGAACAAGCAGGGTATTCCTCCGCTCATGCTGCAGGCCCTGGAAAGCAGCATGGCTGCCATATTGCTTATAAGCAAAACAAATACAATCGAGTGGACGAACTTGTAATTGAGTACGACAAGCAGGAAGTGCGTGAGGATTCTTCCAGTCCTGCTGCACGTATTGGATCCAGTCGCGTTACTAGAAACATCGGTTTCATGGTCGCGTTGGCTGAAGTTGGTGCCGACCACCAAGGTGTCATTGTTGCAACCACCCATTTGTTTTGGCATCCTGCGTTGGTGCAAATCATATATCTTAACTGAGCCTACATTAATATGGGTCCACTGTTTCAGATTCACGTACGAAAGGGCAAGGTATTCCAGCTCATTCGCCGGACGAACATATCGCTGAGCTGGCTCACAGGCAGGTTGGTATCCTCATTCGAGAAGTCCTTAAATTCCGACAGTCTATGAAACTTGATCATTGGCCCTGCATCATCGCTGGTGGTAAGCACGATAAATTCGAATTGAAGGAGTGTGTATTGACTTCCTCGTGATTCTAGACTTCAACTTTACTCCCGATGACCCGGCATACTCCTTGCTTGTTGGCGATCCGCTTACTGAGGCCCAGTCTCAGCGTTTGCATATGTCTCGTGTTATCCATATAACCATTGATCCAACTGTACCACCAACTACCAAGAAGGCAGACGATGAAGAGGGAGATGGTTCAGAGGCTGATCCTGACAAGGTCATTAATAATTCCAGATTAGCCACTTCATCAGACGGACTGCTATCCGACCTTGAACTTGTGTCACTATTCAGAAATGGTGCCAAGCTTCGGAGCGCATATGATGAAGGTCAAAGAGCTCGGAGAGACAACGGCACCCCAGGTGATTTGTACACATTTGGCGAGCGAGTCTCTTTGCACCCGACCAGACTCGGAGCTCATGAGCCAATGTGGACTAGTTACACACATTACTGGAAGACGACGCTAGGTTTCTTCGTCTCTTCCGTCACCTTTTAGCTCGTTGAATTTGATTTTGTCAGATTATATTTTCTTCATGGACACACCCAAACACAGCATAAATGTGGCGGGCTACCTCAACCCACATCGTGCCACTGATATGGAAGTAGGCCTTCCTCAGATTGGCATTTGCGGAAGTGATCACGTCTCTCTTTGTGCGGAACTCCTTGTATCGTGATAGATTACAACGTCGAGGAGGTATGTGGCATAACCTGTCTAGGGTATTTCAAATGGAATGGAGCCCACCCAGCATTGGTAAATGGGCTGAAAAAGTAAAGGAAAAACCTGTTATGATAGACGGAAGGATGAAGAAAACACAGAAATAGGCACACGGACCCAGGTCCAGTGGAACACTACAATGTCCCAAATTATTTCGACCTGTCCGATCCTGCAAGTAATTTATCAAACAGTTCTTGAGCAGTTTGCTCGTTCCGAAGCTGGATCATGTAGATGATGCCTGTCCGTGCACCTTTGGCATCGCTGAGTTCAATGGCAACACCAGTCTTCCCCACTCGTTCCACGCCATCCGTAAGCACTATCGTCGAGATGAGAATGTTCTTCTTGTCTTTTGAGCCCGCTTCGACAACGAGTTGCTTGACATTAGTGGGCTGCTGATGATAGAGAGTCAGTTGCGCAGAGCCCAACGACTTCCATTGTGCGTGCTGTTGCTGATGGAAGACCCTGCACTTCATTCCTGTTATCGTGGGCTTGGCCGGACCCAAAGGCTTTCGCTCTTCAATCGGTGAAGTTGGAGGACTATGATCATGGTATACTGATTCGGTGAACGAGTTTGCTCTGGAACTGATCTGCTGCGATGGTAGGATAGGTCTCATTGAAGCGTTGTTGCCGCTGCCCACAGAACTAATAGAATTTGTACGTTGGCCATAAGGTCGTGATGGTATTGGCAGCCCTCCAGGTAAGGAGGGAAGTGGTGGTGCTGGACCCGGACCTGGGGCATAGTCATACTGAGAGCGGAGAGACCGCGATGATGCAGACTTATGGAGTCTCCCGGAGGACGCCTGCGGCTCAGACGGTGGTCGAGGAGGAGGAAGTCCATGAGGAGGACCTCCGGGACCTGCAGACCGAGAAGGAAATGGTTGAGGGTGATGAGGTTGTTGAGAAAAATTCATAGATTGAACTTGGGAAGGCGCGCTTTGTGGGGGGCGAAGATGTTGATGAATTGACGGATATTGAGGATTGAGAGATGGTTGATGGTGAAGAGACTGCATCGAGGAGTGACGTGACGATTTGACTGACGATTGATGATGCAAGGGTGGTTGTTGCGGGTATCCTTGAGCAGCAGGAGGAGAGTACATCCTGTGGGGTACGCCTCCCATGCTGGGGTCCTGATCAGGGAAGGGATGCAAAGAACCGGCACTCCGAGCTGGCGGCATGACCTGACCCAGACTGAAGGAGGAAGGTGGCGAATGTGTGGAAGCTCCTTGACTGGTAGATGGCTTGCGCATATTGTGAGGGACACCAGAAGAAGCAGGAGCATCCTGCAATGACGGCGCCCTCTGATCCCCTTGAAAATTTTGCGTCTGAGGCATACCAACACTTTCACTAGAACTGATGTTCCCATTCCCCCCCACTACTTGCCCTGAAGCAAATTGTCCTAAACTTGTTTTGCGAGGCGCGAAACTCTGTTGTGATGTGATGCGAGGCCTCGAGAAGTTAGGAGCAGAGGGGAGCTCGGAGGGCTCAGATTTGCCATTCAACACACTAGAACTAGGAGCTTGCTCTTGTGGAACGCCCTGTTGAGTGTTGTTGGCTTGTTCATGCGAAGAAAATACCTCATTTGCAAGAGGAAAATTAGCAACTGGCGATACAGGGGGACCTTTAGGCAAGGGGGGCACTGGTTCCGAAGCAATTCCGGATACTTCTCAAAATGTCAGTGGGCCATGATGCAGTCAGAGGTACATGCACATACTGGTTCTTGCAAAATCGATACAGTCCTTGAATTCCTTGATGATCTCGTCCCGGGATCGCGTTGAGATGGCCTCGAGGATTAGTGTCTCTTTCCTCATGATGGAAATCTGAAGCGCGTTATCTGCCAATATATTGAGGTTTTATTCGATATGATGAGCACGTTACGCACCTTGGTCAGGTACCTCAGTCACCTTCAGGACCTTTCCAGAAAGTGGAGGGTAGCAAAGCCGCATATCGGGACCGTCCACACCCGCTGCGACCCTGTCGTCCAAGGACATCTCCTCGCATATCAAAAACAGATCTGATAGAATAAAGACAAAGCCGTGCTGGTGAACAACATTCACGCCTGTCGAACGAGGAGTAAAATGGACAACGACATTGGCCGACAATTTAAGTTCTCTGGCATAAGGCAACGTTGGCGGAGACATTTGTAGACGAACTAGCTAAAGTATTTAACGTAAAACGATCAGTGAGACTCATCACCACGACGCCATGGGAATGAACGTACCTTGGGCTCCATGGTAAATATGTCGAGTGTCATATCTGTCGCCAAGCGTTTCTCCAGGTTAGCGATAGATGTAGGCATGGCTGGTTTGAAGTTGTGGTTGTGGCTAATGGATGTCATCCCTGTCCCCTGGGAAAATCGTTCTCTAATTGCATGTCAACATCATACACGGCATAACACCATTGTCCGTGCTCACCCGTTTGACGAACCGCTTCCACGAACGGACGTGGTTGCGCTTGCATTTCCTCCTCCAAATTGACCTGAAAGTAACTGGTCGTGCGTTGCATCAAATTGTGTCACCGGAGACATCGCTGGAGAAGCGATGGGCTCAGGCTTCTCGTCAGGGGTGACAGTCGGCAATGCGGAGGAGGCAGCGGGAGGACTATGGCCAACCTTAACCTGACATCTTCCGTCCAAAGTCTCCAATAGATCATCTAACTTCTCAAGAGCACCCGTCAATAGCCGATGATCGCTCCTGCCCGGTGTCGTGCTCTTTAGCAGTCTATTGTATAGTTTCCTGTAATATAAAAGACGACCCTTGGGCAACAGAAATAAGGCATCCAGGGTCCATAACGATGGGTCTACTAGCTGAGAGGACTGAATTGCAGCTATTGATGGAGGGCTAGCAGCAGAGAATGCCTCGATAACGCCAGGAAGCTTCACATTTGACTTGACAGGCTCCCATTGATCGAAACCAGTAGAGAATTTCTGACAGTACGTCGTGTAAGGTCGGTCAAGGTCATCGATCTTTAGAGCATATTCAGGATGCAAGAAAGTCTGCCTAATGCTGAACTCTCACCCATCGCATCAAGAGGTCACCCAGAGCTTTGGGTGAGGACGGATTAGCACCAATTTCTTTCAGTTTCTGTCCGCGTGTTAGCCACGCTATACACGTGAAAACGCGTTCCCTACCGCGAGGAGAGCGCGATTTGTCTTGTAGACACTCTCAATGCTGCGAAACATGGCGTCGAGCTCGGGTGGTGGCAAATTGGATCGTGACCATGCTGCGGCTATCCTCTACAAAAGCAATGAATTTGACGAGTCTGCAATGAATTTATGGACGCACTCGTATTATACCAGTCAAGTACTCCACGTAGATCTTTTCGCTCTCGATGAGATCGGTCAAAGGACTAGATTTTTTTGTCTTTTCTGTTTGGGAGGTGGGGGAGGTAGGAGACATTGGTGAGGTAGCAGGTCCGACTGCCATTGCAGGAGATGTGGGCGAGTCAAATCCTTGTAGCCGGTGTGAATATGTGCCTAGCATGAGATCAGGGCGAGAAAGATGCGTTACCTAGAGATGCTAGGCTTGGTATTGGAGGTAGTTGAGGACCGTTGTCATCAAGATGGGTATCCAATACAAGGCCAAAATTCTTGGGAGGAGGCGGTGGTGATATAAGTGGATCTGGTGGCGGTAAAGGAGGTAACTTTAGACCACGACGTGTGTATCCGACACCAATGGAGCCAGACATTATGATCGAACGGTGTGGCTGAGATCAGAACATCAGTCCTGTAGGCAAGTGACTATCTGTGATTCAATAAAAGAGGTAAGTGACAGTCGCGAGGATAACGTGCACAACGACTATTATTTCAATCAATTTTTGATATCTCGAGTAAGAGCGAAATCAAACATGGAATTTATTTGCAAATATTTTATACAACTACTTAATAACTGTTAATAAAACATTTAATAATCATCACATTGATACTACAAGATGTCATATCCTCAGCAGTGGCTCAAGTCTACTTTCTCCTCGCGGCCACGCACCGTCGAACTCTTACAGCCAGAGTTAGAGAAAGGCGTCATCACAAAACACGATTTTGAACTAGCGACCAGATTCCTGCCTGGAGTGCACAGACACTGGCCTGTTCGTCTGTTGTTCCGGTATCATATTCATATTTGACCGCGCATCCTTACGAACAGGTGATATATGGGGTCGGGGCTGCAAGCATCACCCTTGGTTATGGGCACTCCATAGCGCGTCCCAGGTGGTCTCACCCAAAGCTTGCGTGGGGTTCGAGCGCTGCCATCCTCGTCGGGTTGCTTTTTGGCCGAGTCAGACAAGTCTTGGCCCACAAACAGTTCACAGATGCTCTTGAAAACCCTGCAGGCTTTATAGAAGCGTTGAGCAATGTTGACCGCAAACTTGGCGGTAATGGGCAGTTGGGCTTCACGCTTACACGAATACGAAAGGATGCTGCACATTTGGACAACAATGCTACTTCCGGGACTAGTCAAGAGCATGGCCCTGAGATGGTCAGCGAGCAGAATTGGAAGGCATCTTGGTCTCAATCCGATGGCGAGTGACTGTATTGGTTCTGCTATATGACCTCCTGACATTTTCGCAGCCCCTTCACCCCAAGCAGCTCAACCAAAGAATCGTTGGGAGGAAATACGTGCAGCAAACGCACGCTCTGCTGGTTATGTGTCTTCGTGGGACACTATCCGACAACGTCATGAACGGAACAGATTACCTCACTCAACGTCATCGCCGAGTAGCGACCCACCATCGTCTGGAATGGATGATCGAGCAACAGAGCAAGCCAAGTTTGACGCTATTCTAGAGGCCGAAAGAAAGAGAGGACAGTCACAGGACTTTCGTGAATTTGTCTGATGCTAATGCACCGATGAAATATTTTTTTCAATAAGTAATGAGAACCAGCCACCAATAATTCAATGTATTCTAAGTAAGTGGATATGTGTAGTCCAGAGCAGTCAACTGTACAAGTAATGGTTAGAAACAAAGAAATACAAACTCGTGTGCGGTGACTCCGTCGCACTAATCCTCTCTTGGGAAAGAGCGGCTGCTGTAGCTCGAGGGGGACCAGCTGGGCAGATGACGGCAGTATGAATCTAACGAATCCGAATCTCGTATGAATATCGCGGGATCGTACTCCACTGAGTATGATATAGAGGGATTTGGCAAAGGCGCCATCTGAGCGTTTTCAGGTAACGTTGGCGTCGCAAACAATGTGGTATGAGAGAATGGATACAATGGAAGCCCCACCTCCAATGGCTGCTTCTGGCTTGTCAGTCGTACTATTTCTTCCATAAGACCTTGCAATAACTTCTCTTGGCGAGCTGCACCATGATGAGCGAGTTGTCTTTGATGAAAGAGATGTACGTACTACCTATTGGAGATTTCACCCCGTAGTTGATCATGGCTTGTCTGTCATACCAGTCAATAGAGGCACCACGAGCTTCCAAACGAGGGCGTACCGCAAGACGTTGATCTCTCCCCATACCTGGTCTTCTCTCGCATTATCCCCTATTTCTATGAAGTGCTTACAGACCTGGACCTGAACGACTGCGGCAAGGTACCAACAGATCTGGAGATAGTCAATGAATGAATGACTTCTGATTGGGAAAACTCAAAAACTCACTACGACGAATGGGTGCAATCGTGATATATCCAAAGAGGTCTCTGATAACTTGAAGTAGGCTGAAAGAATGGCTCTTGCTGCATTGATACATCGGCTCGTGGATATGCGATTCAAGTTGGTTAGGTCAAGATAAGGATTATGGAGTGTAATGGTAGCCCTTAAAGTCGATCTGTAAGAATTCATAAGAGGAAGGTAGGGCAAAGCACTCACGCATGCGGTATGATATGGACCATATATAAGTCTGTGTCCACTGAGCCATGATTACCAGGCAGTTCATTAGCGCCTGTCATTTTGAACATCGTCGGGAGGTTTTCTAGGAAGTCATTGTAGACAAGTCGATCGAGATCTGCAAAGCCAGATGATTGGAAAGGGTCCTGAAACTTGCTAGGTGCAGTCGGAGCACGCAAGTTTCGTCGGACATTAAAGTCTGTGACCCGACCAAACATCATGATGGCCTTGATTAGAAGAAGAAAAGAATCGGTGTATTTCGGCAAATGTGTGGTAAAGACGTCTTCCGTACACATGTCTTGAGGATTACTAGGCATTAATTGCTAAGACGTGAGGTCAACCCGGAGCCATCATAAGCTCTCAAACAAACGATAACAAATGCTCACCTCTGAGTCGAAATCTTCTCCTCGAAGAGGAAGCTCAGTTCCAATGTCCCTCTCATCAATTGCATGGATCCATCCACCGACCGATGCTATACGGTCAAAGATGATTGTCGTCCACCAGGTGCGACGACGTGACTCCAAATCTATAAGGTCCTTTGGGGGAGGAAGGTATCCCCCCGGTGATGTAGTGATGTGAGTGGAAAAAGTTCCTGGATAATTTAACCGCAGTGGTATAGCAACTCGAGTCTGGAATCCTGCAAAAATCCAAATTTCAACCCACCGTCCTTCTTGGTAGAAATACCAAGCAAGCAGGATGCACGCCTGAACGACGGGAAAGATGTCTTCGCCAGTGGCCATGGTTTTGTCAATATACTGTCGGGTTTTACTTGCGTGGAACTCCGCAAATTCATCACGTCCCGTGCCGTCAGGCAAAGTTGCCACATTGCGGGAAGACCATCTAGAAGCTGAAGCACACTACCTCTGCCGTCAATAAAATCCAAGATTAAAATCAGTGACGGATTTACTATTGCATGAAGTATGGCCGAGTGTGGAAAGGAAGAATCTCTAGGATCTAGACGTACGGCTGCAAGAAAAGATGGGCGATGAAAGATGCGAGGACCACAAGGATCGCACTTGAAAAATACATCTATACTATGAAAACTTTAGTGAACGCGATGGACAGAGCATCGAACCTCACTAGTGCTCCAAAACACTGCGCTCAGGAAGATCGGGATTCCAACCGGAGTATATAATTTCGAGAATAGTGTCAGTGGAACTCTTGTGCCGAACCTCTGGACTGTTGCTGTTGTTACGGGGATCAGAATCGTGTATATGACCTGGAATTGTACCGTTTTTTGGTAAAGGAAGCGATGGTGTATGAACAGAACTAGTTGCCGGACTTCCGGATTCAGGAGTCAAGGAAGACGAAGCTGATCCAGGGCGGAACTGACTGAAACGGCGTAGTAGTTGCTGAGATGGTCCTGACAGTCCATTGGTTCGATGCTCTTGAAGTTGCGTCTTCAAGTTCGCTGCAAGCGATTCAGTTGGCAAATAGTTAAATTGGTTATGCAACGTACAGATTTCTTCCTCCAGAAGCCGAATTTTTTCCAGAGCATTTGTATCTGGCGCCAATGCGAGACCATCTACTGGATCATAAACGCACTGTGGTTCTGCAGGGTGCCTGGGATCTGCATGTGAAAATCAGGAAACACATGCATTCATAGAGAGCGTACGCGTAGTCGGGCGGTGCAGGCACACTTATGAGGGACTGCCATTGCCTTATGTCCGGTGTGTCAGGCTATCTGGTTACCGAACGCCGAGAGCTATCGTACGCACTTCACACATGTGCCACAGTGGGGACGGGCAGCATCACATTTCTAGAGGTTTGGGTTCAACTTTTGACGAGCGATGACGGCTGATCACAAACTCACAAGTTTTCTCTTTCGACATGGCCGGCAAGCCTTTAAGGGATAGTAGAGACTCGGATTCCAATTTAAGTAGGGTGATATTGACAAATGCTTACCTGGTTTCTACGAAGTGCAGGGCGGTTGGATACGCTGGCGCTAGCGGTCGGGGTTGCCTTCGGCATTGGTTGATGGTATTATTGGCAGTGCCGCTCGTAGTATGGTAGTGATAGCTGGGTTTGTGGTTCTGTCAAGGCGTCGCGGGTGGGGGCAAGTCAAGGAGAGTTCTGGTTTTTCGGCAGTTATGAAATGTAAGCACCGCTCGCAGGGAGTATTTAGCTGTGGTATTGCCGACAGGGAGTTCGCCCTGCATCATGGAGATACCATCATTCAAATATTCATGCACGTACTATTTGGGTGAGCATCCTCGCGGACCTTCAATAATTTCAGGTACAAGAGAGCTGAAACGTTCTTTGCAGCAGGCATACCTACTTACTTGACTCATAGTATGTTAATGTAACGTTCATCCCCGCAGGAGCTGTATCATAGCTGTGCGAGATTTTTACAAATGTGTTCTTGCGTACAGGCTGTCGACAATATGTGAGTAGTACTACGAAGAAGCCACGGTGCCTTTCGAAAAAGAACAATATGGAGCTTAAGTCACCGCGGGGCTTTCCCGGCTGTTCCCACAGTTCGGTCCATCCCAGACGGAAGGTTTCAGTCATTGACTTACTACTAAGATCAATTATTTCCTTTCAACTCGGAGCGCTCACGGAAATACTTGACTGGTTCAACCTCGGTAAAAGGTGACTCGACGTGGGAGTGCGTGAGTCTAGTATGATATTAACACTGAAGAAAATGATCATAGTGGTAAACCATGATGTGCTGACGGGCTAGACTGAATGGTAGTACCAATGATGGTACTGGTACAGTTTGAGTAATCCGCAGAAAAGAATCAAGAACACGCGTGCCACAAGGCAAGCAAAGAAGCGAGTCCGGTGATGCGGCACTGGGAACCACCGTGGTCTTTAATTGAGTACCCTCGGAAGAATCGGCAACAATACGTACATAGTACTATTATCTTGCGTTAGGTCTGCCGATCAATATGTATGGCAGGGGTTACGCGTTTTGGGGCACTCATTTCGTGCGATGCTTGAAACGTACATCACGGCACTTCTATGGCTAGCGGGTAGACACATACCCTAGAGCATCTTTGGCCGAGTGCCACAGCAAGAAGTACGACATTTCAGGATCTCTCCCACCTCGAAGGACTTCTTGGTAGGCCGGCATCGACACAATCAAACATGATGACTGAAATGATTGTAATTGGCCGCCTTCGCACAGGCGTTACATGATGGATGATTAACTTGGTCTCTGAAGGGAAATCTATCGCGAGAACAACAGGATGCACGATCCTGTGCTGTTTTCAACCAAGTACTAGTAGAGCATTGAACAGATTGAAAGCTTACTCACGTTAATATCGAATCGTGAGTAAAATAATGGCTGCGCAAGTTCCCGCGTGACGCGGGGTGCATCTACCTCATGTTCAAGGAACTGTCGCTGTGTCAGCGCGGGCAACTTTCTCTGAGTATGTAGATCATAATGGATTCCGATCGGTTTAGGCAGTCTTTCGATTCGAGCCGATCGATATTTGTCTGAACCACCCACAGGGGATAAAACAAGCACTATAGCACATATGTAATCACAATAGTGCAACAGGTCTTCATCATCACTATGGAATATATGCAATTGCTCCATACGTGTATTGCTGACAACGGGTGACTTATGACCTGTTCTCTTGGTCAGCTGATACTCTGATAATATATCATTCGCTTACAAAACTGTGGCAACAATCCGCCTGGAATGTGCTGCGTGTCTGAATTCGGTCAAGTAGATCCCTAGAACATGAATGAATGTGAATAATTAGGCGAGCTATGCGGAAGAAACAGTGTTGACCTTGCCAGGTGCCGAGGTTCAGACGGCCATCAGTAATTGGGATCGAGATAGTGGCACCGATCAAGGATGTCTTCGTGTGAGATACACTGAAAGCACAGGATTTATGTTTGTGAAAGAGCGCCTTTTGAAAATTAACAAAGCACCATACGAGTCACTGTAGGCCACACGTACGTGAGTCTACGTATCAGCAAGCGGTGAACGTGGAATAATCACTCTGGGCCTTCGTCCGTGTGCTTCCAGTTAAGACTCTCGGGGACGATATTGTCTAGAGCCATGTCCATATCTGTTGAGTTGTTCAGCCAACATAGTCGTCTTCTACTGGCTCATAATGTCTCTCCTTTGCGAACGTCTGGAGCACCAAATAGGATGAGTGCTAACTCACAGACTTAGTACTTCACTAAGAACTAACCTCGATCATAATTTTCATTGATTGTCAACGCGGCTGACGTGTGTTGACTGACAGCGTTTTTGAATATCCAAGATACAGGCTACGCTACACTCACATGAAGAGGAAGAGCATTCCAACCTGTGCGATATATGTTCCGAGCAATGTTGGAGTAAGTGAAAACTAGCCGTACCTTTACGTCCTTGATACCTGGTGTGATCTGGGCGTATACCTCATCCGTGACAAGATGACATCCCTTTGGATCTTTGTGAAAGTGTAAAGGTTTTCTGCCAACCCATCGTAGCGAAACAGTAAAAGAAAGGTCAAGCTTTCACTGGCAAGATTCACACTGACTCTCAGGCTAGAGATCTCAGCGGGCGGTTGCAATTGGGAATTTGAAAATGACAAAGCTTATGTCATCGTAGCGCCCCGGGGGAGGCTCGTGACCAGACTTCCACGGATACTCCCACGGATGCAAAAATCACACCATCTCAAAAAACGCACGTAGCCTTGGGCAGAATTGGTTACGAGTTTGTTGTACACAAACGTTCCACGATCTGTGCAACCGGTGTCCAGCCAACGTTATCCAGAGGCATGTTCAGCCCTCTTTACAGCAAACTAGACTCCAGCTTCTCTCAAGTTCCTTCACACACAGCCTTCCGGTCAACGCCATCTATCTAGTCCGTTCATGCAGAATCTCGTTGGCTTTAGTCCACCCTGCCAGTCGGCCCAACGCTTCTTGTATTCGCAGGCCATCGAGGTCGCCGTAAGTTACAGGTGTTTCTGTTTACATTTAACTGGTCTATTGACGCGTGCGGAGCTAGTGGGAGCCGACAATGCCATCTACCTGCATGACACGAAGGCGTCGTATAGATAAGATCAGCATTTAATGTGACCACAATTTGAAATCAAAGAATTATCCCAGGCTGATGGGCAAAGTGCTGGAATGTCGCATTAGTGACCCAGGTGGGAGGATGGATGGAGGAGTGTAAGTCTGATACTATAATGCAGGTACATGGACAATAAATCTGTTGTCCAGCACACAAATGGTTCTCTCTTTGGCATGGCATGTTATGACATCTGTTTATATCCTGCATATGAATTCTTACTATCCGAAGTAAACAAGATGTCAGGTGCACCAGACAGGGTTAGGCTATCGGCGAGAGGAAGGCCTGAACCTTGTTAGAAAATGGAAGTGCCGCTTGAAGTCCGTGACAGAACCTTCCCCACTTCGTGCGCATGTTGTTCCATGTGTGCGTTGTTTCCCTCAAAGTGTCTGAATGACAGGTTCATTCCAAGGCACAACAGAGTACATTGATATGGTAAATGGGAACCTAACAGAAAAGGCATCAATCTTCCATGCCAAACCTCTTGGCACGATCTAAACCACCACGATTGCCTGGTACATTACGATTCCTACAATGATTAGCATAATGGCCCTTTTCTCCACACTGCATATGATCAGTATTTTCCTCGACAAACAAACACGCGGAGACAAACCTTGAAACACAACACTTCATCGAGGTTTCTACGAGGTGGTCCGCTACCGTTCGGTCCTCCACTGTGCGACATCACCTGCGGACCCATGGCTCCCCGATCGAAATCAGCATACCGACCATACCCTGGTGGCGGCGGGCCAAGATCACGATTTGAAGGCGGCGATGGAGGTTCATATGATTTAGGAGGCGGTAAATTAGGTTTTGGACTACGAAAAACAAAAAGAAGTCAAGCAAGAAGAGTGAGTATGAATTACACGCACTGGCCACGAGGGCAATCTGGACCTAGGGGGCACAAGCCAGTTAGGTAGAGTTGACAGGCGACACGGCGAACATGCTTGCGAGGGCATGCTGGTCCTATGTACAATATCAATACAATTAATCGACTCGACGTGACGAGTAATTTGACAAAGGCACACCTAATTTGCAGAACCCGCGTTTGTAATCAGGACATTCAACACGGCGTTCCTTGGGATGAGCATAGAGGCATTCATCTCCTGCTGAGCAATAACCGTACTTTGCATACCACCAACACTCTGGCATTCGCCTGAGATTGTACTCATGCAAGAACTCGCATGCATCGCCCTTTTTACACAAACCACGTAACCAATGTTTACAGACTGTAGCTAAACGTTCTCGCTCGCGAGGATGCGTGGGTAACTGCTTTGGAGGTTGAAAGTTTTGTGAAGATGGCGTTGTATGTCGCAAAGGACAGTGAAGTGGTCCCAATGGACATCCAGTTGGAGTTAACGACAAGCGACATATTTGATCGTCTTCAGGACTTGTCAGGTCTGGATTGAAAAAAACAAACAAGAGATTTACCTTTATCGAGTTTAAGACCGAGTTCATTTTTGACATACAGTTCTTCCGGAAAGTTGTTCTGATGGAACTGAGGATGGACGATGTCCTTGAGGGCTGATGGACCAGCTAACGGGTTGGTGGCCATTATTAACAACTTGAAGGCGGTGCAAAGAAGAAGATAACACGTCACGGGGTTTATTACATAAAACAGGGGCGACATGTTTATCAAATGTACGTAGTTATTAAAGGTTCGTCACACTAAAGATCAAATATCAGCTGACGAGGCAAAACGTTCCCTCAGGTTTGCCTCGTCAGGCTATCTTCCCTTCCATCATAGAACATGATGCCGCCATCGTTCAGCGTGTCCCTCGCTGATTTTTCAGCATTTTTTCTTGTCCTCATCGCACTGACATGGTTCTTGTCACGCATGTTGCTTGTCGTAAAGAAACCTCTTCCTCCTGGTCCTCCCACAGGTTGGTTCGGGAATTTTAATTTGCCATCCAGCTATCAGTGGCTTCATTATGCGAAGTGGAAAGAATTATACGGTAGGGCACATGGAATATCAAGAGTTATGTTCATGAACGAACTTATCTATCCGTAATGTTTACAGGCGACATCATCTATGTCTACGTTCTGGGCAACCCCATCATTGTCGTCAACTCGGCTCAGGCAGCAGAGGAACTTTTTGAGAAGCGGAGCAGGAATTATTCTTCGAGGTAAGTTCGTTTCATCACTTGATTTGTCTCTTGCGTAATTATGAAAAACACAGGCCCATCAGAACTATGGTGGTCGAACTGTAAGTACTGCTGTTGAATCGATCACTGATGCGTGGCTAAAAAGTCGTAGAATGGGATGGGATTGGCTCTTTTCATCAATGCCGTACGGGAGCAGGTGGAAACAACGTACGTGGCCAATTATAGCAGGCATGTAATAATGGATTTCCGCCCCTCAGACAGATCGCTCTTCCGTCGTCATTTCCACAGGATGTTGACGTCGGAGTATTACTCGGTCGTGACAAAGGAGACTTATACAACTCTTCGAAATTTGGCACATACACCGGATGATTTTGCTCACCACTTGCGCCGAACAGCTGCAGCCATCGTTATGAAAATCTCGTACGGACATGAAGTCTCGGACAAAGGTGACATTTACGTGACATTGGCGGACGAAGCGATGCAAGGACTTGGCATGGCAGGCATATTTGGCTCATTTATGGTAGATTATCTACCAATTTGTAAGTTGGCTACACGAGCTATGATCAACAGTGTTGACTAGTGTTCATCATTGCAGTGAAATATGTTCCTGCATGCATGCCCGGCGCAAATTTTAAGCGTCAAGCGTTGATATGGCGTAAAAAGACCAAGGCCATGATCGACCAACCATTCCAGGCAGTGAGGGAACGCATGGCGAACGGCACTGCTATTCCGTGTTTCGCGCAGAAGGAACTAGAGAAGTTGCAACAGGATGTAAATTCAGATCCCAACTATGAGACCATAATTAAAAATGTCGCAGGTATCTCCTATGCAGGTTGGTCATTCTTTTCATTGCACACATATGTTGACCCTAACGCGATTTTAGCTGGTGCAGATACGGTTCGCTGAAAATATTTGCGAGTTAACGGTCGCCGCTTATTAGAATTTGCAGACGGTGTCGACCTTGCTTTCCTTCGTTCTGGCGATGCTGGTTCATCCCGACGTACAGGAACGGGCGCAGCAAGAACTTGATGATGTTCTTGACATGGACCGCCTGCCAACGTTTGCTGACAGATCTAAACTGCCATTTATTGACTGTATTGTTTGGGAATGTCTGCGGTGGAATCCAGTGCTCCCTATGGGGTTGGCTCGCCTTGTAACTTCAGATGATGAATACGGCGGTTATTTTATTCCAAGCGGTACCTCAGTCTTGCCCAATACTTGGTAAGTCAACGTCGATAGAATGAAAAATAATGAAACTTAATACATCTATAGGGCAATCCTTCATGACGCCGACGTTTACCCAGATCCATTAATTTTCAATCCTGAGCGATTCTCAGACCAAAAGAGGAACGACGATCTTGGTATCAACAAGCTTCCTTGGCCCGCCTTCGGGTATGGAAGACGGTTTGTTACAGGAATACATTCATTTGGCCAAAATTACTCACTTCGTTCAGGATGTGCCCTGGACGCTGGCTAGCTTTTGAAACTATTTGGTTTTCCATTGCGTGCATTTTATCCGTGTACTCGATCAAGAGAAGCATTGATGAGGATGGCTTCGAGATTGTACCTGAAGTTGCATACACTTCCTCTTTGATTAGGTGTGTCATGTCGTTACTTTCAGAAGATGAGCTATTGACAATTACGAATAAGCCGACCCAAGCCTTTCAAATGTCGGTTTATACCTCGTTCGGAAAAAGCTGATCAGTTAATACAGGGTACTGCCCCATGAGCCTCAGGCTCTTTCCTAGTGATATCTTTTCGGCTTCACGTGCTTGGTGGATGAAATTCTGAATTTTATGATGTGACACGATATGGTGCAAGTGGAGCTTGCATGAAACGAATTTATTTGTAATTCTGGTTTACACGAATGTCTATACTACCATATGCCCAGAACTGTGGATTCCAAACCTGCTTGCCTTAATCTTTCGACAGCCTGGTTCACGCAATCACACCAGGTAACATCGCTTTCTTTTCCTCCTTCGGCAAACACTTCGAGAAAGTATATATCATGGAAAGTGGATGAATATGGGGATGGTCGTCGGTCTATGCGGGAGATGGGTATCTTGAGCGCTTTGATCGCCCGTGAAAAGTCCCATGACACCGAGTCTGTATCAGGCAAGAGACGGATCAGAGCACGCTTCTGGTGGATGGGTGGCGTTTGCCAAGGGACTTGAACGTCCACGCCATAGGATACGATATAAAAGCGCGTCATATTCGCTGCAAAATCTCAGCTCGTTTCCGTTGATGCATCGTCAAGATTACATACATTCTCCATCTTGAATGCCGGTGTGCAACACCTCCAGGCCGGGAAATAGCGAAGTCACGACCGTTGAACAAATTGCTGCACTCTTGAAGGGATCAAAATTGTCGGATGGTGGGCCGAGCAATGTACGAGCAGCACTCGCAGTCGAGTCTGTCGGCACAAGCGACGCTCTTGGGAGGATTTCTTTCAAAAACGCTTTACACTGACCCAAGGCCTGCAGTCATGAATTAGAAAGTGCCATATGCAAGAAAGGGTTTTTTTACTTGTTCGTGGCTGAAAACGTATTCGATGTCCTCGATTTTGACGTTTTTGCGAACGACCAGGGAATGTTTGATGGGCAAGTGCGTCTCCCCTCTCACAAAACTATCGCGACCGACGAATTCGCATCTGAGTAGGTTGTAGGTCTCGACCACCGACCCATTGGTACTATTTTCTTGTGGTATGATACCAAAGGGCAGCTCAGAGGATAGTGACTCGACGACGCCTAGAAGCGGCTGAGATCCGAATGAGAGTGACAAGGAGATAAGACCGACTTACCAGCGATAGTCTGCTTTGCGACATAATGTACAGAATCACCAAAAACGTCAAATGCCGCTTGATGGGAATATGTTCCGGGCGGACCTAGGAAAATCAAAGCAGGCATCGATACGGACATCGATATCATACGTTCTGTCCAGGTAGACTGCTCTACATACAAAAACTCACACACTGAGTCCGCTTAACGTTATAACCGTCGCAGTGAACTTCATCGCGGACAGTATCTATGGACACACACACAGTTTCAAGAAACGTTCTCATCAGCCTTGAATTGCATGAGGGCATGCATGCCGACTTTGCTTGCTTGCCACCTCAGTCGTCGTGCAGCCTCGGTTGCATAGTTGTCGAGTCATACCTGATTGTGGTACTATAAATGTTTTCGTATAGCTAAGGTGCATATGTAAACGAGTGACCTTGTAGTCGAAAATAGTCATTACAAAATGAATTGAATACATTCAAACGCATGTAGTGATCGTAGCACATCAAGATTCAAAAAAAACAAAAAAAGTACATGGAACTTGAGCTGCTAGAGTACTTCACGAACAAAGTCAAAACATGGCAAACTTTACAATACATTATATATTGCGATAACTTAATAACGAGACAGACTGTTACCAAAAAAGCTGGGCCGGGAAAGTTAGGGCTGGGGATTTATGTTATTTATCTTAAGGAAGTATGCCACGTCGGGCTGATTTGGACTCGTGTGTGTTTGCGAGACACTGAGAAGCAATTGCTGATCGGTGTCATTAGAAACTGGTCTCCCGTCCGCAGGAGTCGGATGCAAGGCCGTCGAACCAGAAACTTCCGGAATGCAAGCATCCAACATTCTGTGATATCGGTCTAAAAATATAACACTCAGTATTGGAAGCAAAGTCATCCGGACAACGTACATGCAAGGGGAACTCGTTCTGCCATCTTGCTCAATGCCATCCTGAGCCAAGAGTTTATTATTCGGACAATCACCATGCGTCACGCACCACTGACCTTACAAAGTCAAGCTCTGCCCGTAGGGTGTCTATTTGTTGGACACTACCAGTATTCTGGGCAGTGCGGAGGAAGCGGCCAAAACATTGACCGGAAAGATACCAACAAAACTAGTAAAGTAGATCAGATATAGGCGAGCCCAGGCTAGCTGTCACATACTGGGCAGAAATAGTCTAGAAGCCCAATATCATAATTCGTGGACCACACCGCATATATGAGTTCAAGAATTGCACGGGCACTCTCGAGTATCTTGGCAGCGGAAATGCAATTGGCCCTATCCAGATTGGCGTGAGGTTCATGAAGGAAAATGATCGATCTAGAAACACGACAATGAGCTTGCATATGTAATCAGAAAACTTCAACGACTCACACATGCGCGGTGAGAAAAGTCGTGTATAAGTGCATGTCCACCAGTCCATTTCTGAACGGGTCTTTCAGATTACTTGGAAACGATGACCGGAACGACACGAGCAACTGATCCAATTCTAGGAAGGCAGGTGATGACCGGATATCTGGCTGATCTCCATATCCCTGGGTTGCGAAGTTCCTCACCGGTAGGAATCTCGTGTCTCCCAAATTCGATTTGATCTTGTATCGGTGGTTAAAATTCTTGACAAAAGAAAGAAGCATAGTGCTCTTGATATACAGCGTGAACGAATCAGTGATGTCGGGGGGATGAAACAGCACCGCTTCTCTGACGTGACACCACTGCCGCACGTTATAGCTCACAGGTATCTAAGTAGATTATCAGCTAGCAGGAAGAAACGCGAGTGTTGTACTAACCCCAAACTCAAACTGCTCCATTGTGACTGGGAAAACTTGGGCGATATCATCATCATCAAGAGAGAGCGCCCAACCAGTGCCAGATCCATGTTGGCGATCAACCGCATACGCTAGCCAAAAGGTATTTCTCCGTGTTTCGTCCTCGATTGGAGTGCGAGGCGGCGGGATTATCGACATTGTTGGGGAGCTCCCAAGTAACGAACGAAAGGGAGGGCAAATGTTGAGTCCCAACGGTATCGCAACGCGCAAAGATTGGCCACTGCAAGTAAATAACTGCATCAAGGGCAGTTAGCGATATTCCACGAGGTATATGTAAATCATAGCAACCTCGACCCATCTGCCACAAGCTTGTTAGTAAAAAGAACATTCGATAGAACATGAACTAACTTCGAGTGACACCAATAGTACCACGTTAGTAGAACGTACGCTGGAAGACAATTAGTTACTACACAGCCGCTCACATGGATGCACTGACTTTGTACGCATTGAACTAAGTGATGACCTTTGTTCAAGGACTTCTCGACCGCTTCCTTAGCATGCGTTGCTTGTTGCTCTGCAAATGTATCAGGCAGCTCTGGCTGTGCGAATTGTCCTTCATCTGCCACAAGACGATTGTTAGCCAAATAGGCGGTGTAGCAATCAAAAGATGAAGGCTCTACATGGAAAGTCTGCAGCATTTGTCCGAGGTCCTCCAGCTGCAGTGTAGATAGCACTGACAGCGCATATAGCATGTAGAACGGGTGCAACAGGGAAATCTGGATGGTCTGGTGAGTATGATAGCGAAGCTATGAAGTTACCCCTGTGGAAAAGGCGGGATGCGTGCGGGTGGAACAAAAAGAACATATCGACTCTGGAACAAGATGTAAGCCAAATAAATTGATCGCGGAAACGACTTACAAATGACGAGTGAGTTCTGGGTGAGGTAGATTGACAGGCCAATGTGACCAGATGACGTCTGACAAGAGAATTGGGGCCAAAATTATAAGAACGAGGGGCCGCACGTACCCATGCTAGATGCAAGCAATGGAGCATCAATCCTGAGGCTTGTACCTTCCATGAGTTGCGAATTGCCATTCCAAAAGTATGGATTGACCGCCTGAGCATTCACGTCCAAATTAGATGGTGACAATAGTGATTCTAGGTCACTTGGGAAGTTGATCGTGGATGCCGATCCGGGACGTGAACTCGATGGCACAGACTGAATAGAAGCAGGCGAATTCTGGATAGACGAGAGAGCCGAACCGCTTTTTGGATTAGCATCTGGGGATGTCGTCTGTTCCTTTTGATTCAAAAGTGCCTCTAGCTCCTCTGAGGACGAGTATTTCTTGATAAGTCCCATGAATGAAGCAAGCCATATACGTACTTATCCGAGTCTCCAATCGCTCAAACCTATTCTTGGGACTATCTGATGGAGTAGTTGGTGTCTCCGTTGTTGCAACTGATTTGAGATTTGAGCGGAGGACCAATCTACCAGTGATGACGCGTACCTTCGTCGAATGTGCATTCCGGCCTTTCCGGCAAGTTCGCCCCAGGCTGTGCATGGTCGCGAGCATGCTTATGCGAGCGAACACACGTCGAGCAGGGTCGTCTGGCATCACTGGTGAAAGATTATTTGAGCAAAGGCAGCTCTCATCCAGACATGACTGTACCATTTCTTGTGGCGTTATTGGTCAGAATGCTGCATGAAATATCATATTGAAGCTCACCAATTTGCGTCTTCTGCACTGATGGCAGGCCTAAAACATAATTTGAGTGTTTTGGGAGGGAAAAAGAAAAAATATTGGACCTGATTTCTCTTGAGTACAGTAGCGCCGCCTGTTCCCGAGCCGACTGAACCTGGTGCTTTAGGCATCGATAAAGATTGGGAACGTGGTCGACTTGATAAGAAAAGAGAGTATGGCAGCGAGTAATTACAGCATGCAATCTTGGACCAACTAAGTAAGGTCCGCTAGAGCGAATAGCGCAAGTTGGGAGTCAAATGTCAAAGAATACAATGGCAATCCTGAAACAATCCTAAAAGTAACTTGCTTCACCATATCCGGGATAGACCAAGCCACAAGTCACTCAGACTCGCACTAAGCGAGCTACCGCTCATTCATACTAAGAACCCATCATTGACGGGAAGATGCAACATATAGGTCGTAACAGAAGCAACAACATAAATGGGCGTGATATGATAAAACAAAGAAAATCCATCTATATGAGCATGTGGAATGGCAAATCCACTCATACGATAACACAACCACGACCACTGCGCTTCTTTTCCTTCGGGGGAGGGTTCACTATAAGTCTCGTTAAACACATCTCGCGATGAGGATGAATAACCATGCTCACAAACAGCACGGATAACCTCATCAAACACGGTCTTTAGGCCCTTTTGCGATAGCGCAGAACATTCAAGATACTTGACGGCGCCAATATCCCTCGCCATCGAGACCCCTTGCGTGTACTGGATAGGCTGCATACGCCTGGGTAAATCAGGATTAAGAATAGATCTCGGTTAAAATGCCAGCCTTACCGGTCACGGAGTTTCTCGATGGTAGCAGGATCTTCACGCAAATCCAGTTTAGTGCCAACCAAGACCACCGAAGTAGATGGCGCATGATGTGAAATCTCAGGCCACCACTGGATTGCTGGGGTTAACAACAATAGCGAGTGTATTTTCACAAAGAGTGACATACCTTGGTTCTAACGTTCTCGTAGCTAGGTGGACTGACGAGCGAGAAACAGATCAAAAAGACATCTGTTTGAGGGTAGGAGAGTGGACGGAGACGATCGTAATCTTCTTGTCCAGCGGTATCCCATAGACCGAGAGAGATAGTTTTCCCGTCGACCATCACATTTGCAGAGTAGTTGTCGAATACTGATACTGAGTGAGACGGCAGCACTTTCAGGTCACCCACCGATCATACCTGTTGGCACGTATTCTCCCTATGAAATAACTTCAATGTTGCTTCAACATAAGAGTGCACAAAACTCACTGGAAAGGCATTTGTGGTATAAGAGATGAGAAGACACGTCTGGACCACCCATAAATCCCTCAACGCCAGAGCCTCGATGTGAAGGAGAACTTGCCTTGCCAACAGCACCATCGCCGACTACAACACCTGAATCTCGTGTTAGCTTATATTGACAATAAGCAAGCAAAACTCACATTTGATGTTGTGCATTCTGATTGAATCCTACTTGGTTGCCTGAAAGAGAAGCCCTCAAGGAGAGCAATGTGTGCGCAGAATCAGCGAGTGCTTGAATAGACCTGGTTGCAAGGAGATAAGCCCGAGCGGGTTGTGGCGGTCAGCGAACTGAAACAAAACTTCACAGATACGGGTTTAAACATACCTTTAACTTTGAAAGATGGTAGAAGGCAACGTGACGGATGGACGGGAATGCTTTGCACTTGGAATCGGTGCGACTAGGCTGTTCTTGCTTGTATATCCTTCTCTCCGCAAATGTACAATAAATGGATCAACAACACCTTAAATTAGGAATATTTCGTTCATATATCTCCGCTTTTTTCTCACATCCTCATGCGTCAATGAAACACGAAATGTACTACATTTTATTCGCAACGGCGTAATAAATATACTGGTACTGTGGGGCAGTCCACGACGAAGTAAAATTCGGGCGTTTGGACAGCAGTCAGATTAATCATGTTGGTAGATTTGAGATCCCACTCCGGGCGAAATCCGGCCATTGGGAGGCCAAATGACCACAAGACCGGCCGTAGGAACAAATACACGTCAAGGCAAAACAGTATACAAGTAAGGTAGGTTGGGCGGGAGGTACATGTACAAGCTGAAACAATTGCCAAAGCCAAGTGAGAAATTCTGGAGCTGATAAATAGCGGAAACCGTTCAGATAACGACATACAAAGGCAAAGCGGATCGAAAACTGGTAGAACAAACGAACAAGATCACTCATCAGGCTAACCAAACGTCACTCTGCGTTTCTTTAATGGTGGTGCCAAATCATCAATTAACACTCCCTCAACTTCCGCTTCATCCTTCTCCTCTGCTTCGCGATGGGAAGTAGAAAGATCAAACGGTGCCATCAACCCAATGCCTAGGCCGACGAGTCCGTCATTGGATTCTGACGTTTCATTGTCCGGTAAACGGAAATGTCTCATCACTGGGCTTTCCACCTCTGGACTAGACAGAGGCGGCAATATAACCCTTTTCTCGGGTGGGTGTCGCAAAGTAGATTCAAGCGGCTTGAACGGGCTCCCAAAGGGATCATCGCTGGTTAGGCGGGCAGGGCTTAGTATTGCTGGGTTGCTCAAGCTGCTCACCGAAGATGAGAGCGAGTTATCAGAAAGCCAGCCGCCCTGCAAGTCAAAGGAGTTGTTCATGGCAGTTTTTTTCCGGTCATGACCAAGCTTGCGACGTAGACCGCCGCCAAGTGAGGAGTCATTTAAGCGTTTGCGGAAGTCAAGGCGAGTAAAGACTGGCACTGGCGAACGATTATCAGAAATTAGGTGGCGTGGCGAAGGTCTGAAGATGATAGGAGAGCTTCCTTCGCTGAATATGCTGCCGAGGTCGCCAAACGTCTTTCCGCGGAAAGTGGTACTGCAGGGAGTATTCATAACACTCGTCGTACCAGTGCTTGGGGAACTTGAATCGTTAACAGAAGAACCTTTCGTTACAGGAGTCGCACGCGCGAGCATCGACAAGCAAAATTCCCTAGCCCCAGAATGAAGGGGGTGGCTTGGACTCGGGAAGCGCCAGGGCTGGTCTGAAGGAAGACGTGGTGGAGAGTGACGGAACGATGGCGTCAATGTCGGGTCGTAAGGAGACATGGGAACAGCAAATCTTGATGTTTTTGGGGATGCACTCGAGTCATCAGCTTGACCTCCCCGCAAATTATAGGAATCTGTCAGCGTGACTCCTTCGTCCAACAACTTTGCATGTTTGAGGACGGGAGGAGACGAAAGTGCAGGAAACTCATTCTGTTTAATGACAGGTGCAGAGGGAACGGGGGGATCATCATCATCGTCATCTGCATCATCATCGTCGTCATTATCCTCTGGGTCTGGGGTAGGTGTTATGCTATTTCTTAAGGATAAGTTTCTTGACTTTCTGGATTTGTTGTCTGGTCCCCTGGAAGCCCGGCGATCATCTGTGTAATTTTCCTTGTCGTGATGGTTATTTCGTTCCCCTGAAATGAGAATTAGTTATTAGGGGATGCCAACCCTCGAGCGTATGCTTACTGCCAGATCCGCGGCCACCGCGAGTGCGATCATGTCCTTCACGACGATTTGACATGGCAATTTTGTGTTTCTCATATACGTGTCGCCTCCACATGCTTTTTGCATTGACTCCTGCGTACGTTCTCCTGCAGAATGTGCAACGCAGCCTGGGCTCTTCCCCTTCGGGCCAGCCATCAGGGCCCAAAGCCTTGAGATCCTTTTTCTTGGCTGGGCACCATCCTCTAGGCGGTTCAAGCTGCGGAGGATAAGGAATTGCATCTGGACTGGTAGATGAACCGTTGACAAAATCGTTCTGATCTAAGAACCAATCCGGATTCGCAGCCATCAACGAGTAAGAGAGGCCTTCCGGGTACAGGTGAGCATTTGGAAAGGTAACGAACGGGGGATGAATGATAACGATATTCGGATCAGACAGTGAAGGATCCATCATGGGCATATGTTGAGCTAAAGATGACACTGAGTGCGTCCGCATAGAAGGTTGTAATTTGGGCGGCGGCGGGACGGGAACCGAAGAACCGTTTGGTGTATATGGCTTTGGCTTAAATGATGCGGCAGCAGGCGTGAAAAAAGGGAGGTCCGAAGTAGACGTCAAACGTCGTTTCGGAGCACGAGTCGCGTTCGTAGATGACGTGCTAGTAGATGAAAGCGAGGTACTCAGAGTGGGTCGCGTGTCTGACATGGCAGGTGACTGCTAGGCTATGTGTACCGATGATTACGCTTAAGCGCTGTGTATCTCCTGCCCAACACAACCAGTACTCACGCGTAAAAAAGACTTATGATGGTGTCTCAAACCACTTAAGATAATTAGATATTGGCGTGCGTGACGATGGGCGGGCTGGTAGGGGATATCACGGGAGGGGTCGCTGCGAAAACTGTCGAGGTGACGATGTACTCACTACGATTATTTCTCACATTTTAAGCGGAGCTGACACGTCTCCTTTTAACAACGCGTCCATCACGTGACACTGAATTTCGTGTTATTACAGGAAACAAATCTTGACGCTTCACACCAAGAGCCAACCAGAGCAGGGTAGTGCAAACGGTATTAATTAATTAAATGCTGATGAGACGTGGAAACAAATCCTCAGTGCCCCATTTCGATACTGTTGATGAGAATGTGTATCAGTATGGTCACACGGCTATCCTGGAGAGTTTCCGCCACAAAGGTCAGGATCTACTAAAGTACACGATGCAGCAAACAGAACCCTGGCAGGTGATTTGAACGACGCACTAAATCAAACCTACTGAGCTCGACTGCAACTGGAAGTATAAACATTTGTCGACAGAAGAAAGATACGCCCTGCAGCATGGGTGAGAAAAAATAGTATACAATGCGCATGTTTTCAAAGTGTCATATACTGACATAGTATGGGACAATGGCTCACAGCAAGGTCAAGGGTTGGGAACATTCTAAGTAATAGCGAATGGCTGATTTAGAGCGCCAAGGTAATGTACCTAGTCGACATGACAACATGAGCGTGCGCTGGAAGTCTTGTTGTTCGGCTTACCCAGCAATCATAACCATACCGCCCAAGGGAGTGATAGGTCCAAGGAATTTCAATCTGGATAATGAAGATATTAGAGCACAGACATGGATTATGTGTAAGGGAGATGCCGCACTTCCACAGAACAAGCGCTATGATGGAGCCGGAGAAGACAAAACCTCCTCCCGCAATTGCAGGACCAGCAAACTTGTGCGTCGAAAATCGAGGATGCATCGAGATCATAAATAAGGCCAAGCCATTGAATATCTTGGTGCTCGAAGTTAGAAAAGAGTCATAAAGTACGCGAGGAACAGTTGCAAACCGCATAATGAGACGCTGTTTGCCAGGCGTTCAATCCTTCAGGGGTGATTCCTGGCTTGCGCTTCAATCCATGAGAACCAAATGCCCCAGCAATCATTCCTGTAGCAGCTGAGGACCAACACGGCAGACGATATTCAAACTCTGTCAACTAGCTGTGCCAAAAGAGCTAACCAAGGATAGCCCCCGACTTCCAAAGGAGCGAGGGTGTTACAAAAGTCGAATTTCGCGGGAGAAGTGGTGTAGATGAGTTGGGAAACGCCATTTCGAAGAGTACTCTTAGTACCACTGTAGAGGAGTGTCGAGGGCTAACTTGCTCTAGTTGGTGATGTAATCAATGTACAAGGCGTTATATTGTTGCCGAACGTTTAATGTAAAAAGTTAGCATCAGGATTTATAAGTGCTTCCATCCAGCCATGGGTAAAGCACAGAAAAAGACAGGAAAGGGTCGGCTTGACAAGTATTACAAGCTTGCAAAGTACGCATTTTCTAGATCATCAGAATTATCACAGTATTCAACTCATTGCATCCAGAGAACAAGGTTACCGTGCGCGATCAGCCTTCAAGCTAATTCAATTGAACAAAAAATACACATTCCTCGAATCAGCCCGATGCTGCATTGATCTATGTGCGGCACCTGGAGGTTGGCTACAGGTGGCTAGCAAGTATATGCCAACAAATAGCGTTATTATCGGTGAGTGTTTTACAGACACTTGAAGATGATTCTTGATTCATTCATTCCACTCTACAGGCGTGGATCTTGTACCAATAAAGCCCATACCTCGTGTGGTCACGTTTGCTGCAGACATTACCACTACGCAGTGTCGTAACCTCATTCGTAGTGAGATCAAGGATTGGAAGGCGGATGTTGTTCTTCATGATGGTGCACCGAACGTCGGTACTGCATGGGTACAGGACGCATATAGCCAATCAGAACTTGTACTGATGAGTTTGAAACTCGCTGTGGAATTTCTCGTCAAAGGCGGGACATTTGTCACTAAAGTTTTCCGAAGTGTTGACTACAATAATCTTATTTGGGTCTTCAACCAGCTTTTTGGAAAGGTAGAAGCTACAAAGCCTCCCTCATCTAGGTGCGTCTTCTTATCCTGGTAGTGGTATCTGATATTTACGTGGAGATAGAAATGTGTCTGCTGAGATTTTCGTGGTCTGCCGGGACTTCCTTGCTCCCAAACACATCGATCCCAAGTTTCTGGATCCAAGACATGTTTTCAAGGACTTGTCGACTACTATTGCGTCTGGTGCAGACAAGGGTACATCTGCAAATAACGCACAAGCAAATGTGTTTCAACCTGAAAAGAAGCGCCGGAAACGTGATGGTTACGATGAAGGGGATTACCTTTTGTTCAAAAAGGCCTCTGCAGCTGACTTTATTCGAAGTGCCGATCCAATATCTGTGCTCGGACTGGTCAACACAATAACCTTTGAGTTGCCAGAGGAAAAAGAGTATGACCGTTAGTTTGCTGTTGTGCCATTTTGACGTGTTCTTCAGGTGGTTGCGGCTTGATATCACTACTCCCGAAGTTCAGGCAAGCTGTGAGGATTTGAAAGTGCTCGGCAAGGGTGATTTCAAGAATCTGCTCAAGTGGCGGACTGCGCTTCGTCAAGAAGTCAGTGGTGCCGTTTATTTCACTCGTCAAAGGTCGCTCACATTTGCCCATAGATCGGGTTAGATGTGAAGGCGAAGGACACTCAGGATGTCACAGAGACCGTCGAGATCACCGATGAAGTTGACGAAGAGCAGCAAATTCGAGACGAGGTTTGCCTTTTGGGCCTATGATTTTTCGTCCTTCTGACTCGTGTATTAGCTCGAAAGATTGAACGTCGAGGCAGCTGCGCGTACTAAACGTGAACGTCGTCGTGCAAATGAGATTAAGACCAAGACAATCCAACGAATGCAGCTTCAGATGACCGCCCCGTTAGATATCGGTCTCGAGCAAATCGATGCTTCGCTAGGAATGGGCCAAGAAGATATGTTTGATTTGACGTGCACTGAAAGGCAGTTGAGGAATAAAGGCGGGATTGGGATCATACGGGTGGATGATGACACGCCGGAGGATGAAGATGAAGATGAGGTGGTGGCAGGGGACGATGAAGAGGACGAGGTCCTCGATTCTGAGGAAGAAAGGGATCGAAAGGCGTCACGGCTTGAGGCAGAAATGGATGGCCTATATGATGCTTACCAAGAGAAGCTGAAGGAACGCGACTCGAAATTCCAGGCTAGACAAGCAAGGCAGAAGAACGGAATGCTGGAGAAATGGGATGGAATTCAGGACGACGAAAAAAGTGAAAGTGATGAGGAAGGTGGTTGGGATCGAATGGAGACCGCAAAGGGGGACGATGACGATTCCTCGGATGAAAGTGACGATGAAGAACACGAGACGCGAGGTCAAAAGAGGAGAAGACCTGAAGCAACAGAAATGAGGTCAAACAAAAAGGTCAGGCTCGTGACGAAGCTAGAGGAGCCAGCTGCAGGGAGTCGTATTTCCCAGGTATGGTTCAGTCAAGACCTTTTTGGCGGTGTGGAAGGTCTTGATGATATAGAGGGTGAAGAAGAAGGGGAAGAGGAGGATATAGACATGGCATCGGCGCAGCATGATGGTGACGAGGAAGAATGGCAGGATGATGTACGTCTGAAATTACTCATTTTAAGTTCCATGCTTATGAGATCGCCTAGCCTACTGCTTCATCTGATTGTGACTTCAAAGTTGTGCCCCAGCAGGACGGCGACGATATCGAAATGTGGGACGCTGAGGACGAAAACCAAGATGAGGCTAAGCAGGAGCATATCAGAAGTTTGTGCAATGAACCCATCTGGTATTTTCGATGACCACTGACCCATGTTCTAGAGCACGGTCTAACTACAGCGGAATCTGTGTCCATTGCTCAGCGATTAGTAAATCGCCAAACTACCAAAACGCATCTTCTTAATGACGGATTCAACCGCTATTCTCTCAACGCAAAAGACGGCTTACCGTCGTGGTTCTTGGATGATGAGGCAAAATACTACAAGCCAAATATCCCCGTGACTAAAGAAGCTGTAGCTGCTCTGCGAATGCGTCAACGTGCACTGGATGCACGCCCAATCAAGAAGATTGCAGAGGCCAAGGGGAGAAAGAAGCTACGGGCAACACAGCGGCTGGAGAAGGCGATGAAGAAAGCAGAGGGTGTGAATTCAACATCAGACATGAGCGAGCGCGAGAAGGCAAAGCAGATAGAGAAGCTTATGCGCAAAGGAACTGCAAAAACGAACCAAAAGAAGGAAACTAAAGTGGTTGTCGCGAAGGGCGCTCACAAGGGAGTCCAAGGTAGACCAAAAGGCATCAAGGGGCGTTATGTTATGGTCGATGCAAGGATGAGAAAAGAGGTAAATCCTTTGTGTGCGTTGATCTTGCAGAAGCTGACTGCTGTTGAACAGACACGTGCCAAGAAACGGAGAGACAAGGCAAACAAAAAGCGAAGATGAGCATGACCAGCTTACCACTACTACAATTAGTTTCATGCATGCTCGTACTATATTCATCACATTCATGACTTGAGAGCATCGATGATTAGTTCAGTGTATACGATAATGGTAAGCTAAGGGGCTGGGAGATCTGTATCGAGACCCTGGGCAGGGACTGAAACAGTGCTGATATGGTCACACGACATGAGGAACCGAGTCCAACCTTCACGACCTGCAGAATTATCGAGCGTAACCTAGTTCATGAATAAGCCCACTATAAATCCAAATCACATGGTCAACACACCTGACAAGTTGTAAACTTCTGGTTACTCTCCAAGTCCAACACACTTTCTGTTATGACTCGCACAGGAATAGACTGCTCCATGTTCTTGCCAGTCCCCGTTGACAGCTGAGGTGTCTCCGTAACTTTGCGCACACTTAAACTAGTCTGAAGGAAGTAGGTTCGACCGCGAAAGTTGAGTGTAACAGGTGGCTGTGGTTGAATTGCTTCACGATCTTGAGAAGTTAAACTGTCAATGATGGGATGAGTGAGATCAAGTATGGAAAAGATGCTTGAAAGAAGCGTACAAATTTCGAAGTTGCTCAGTATAATCAACGAGCAGCGCAGGCTGGTCACCTGCACCAACATATGCGTGTTCGAAGACAGTGAATTGAACGTCCATTGGACTACCCCAAAATTAGTCCATATCACATAAGATTGGAGATCAAACAAACCGATCAGGCATCATGATATCTAACGCGGATTCAGCGCCTTCGAGGCACGTTGCTTCAGAAACGTTGACGACCGCCTCTTGAAAGTTTTGCTCTGCGTGCTTTGGAGGTCCTCCTGGGGTGGCCGGGTCCTGAGATGGCTCCAGGGGGTGTGGGGGGTTATGATCGGCGTCGAGTTCCAAAGCTAAGTCACCTGCCAATTCATGTTCTGAGTCACTGTACTCAAGTGCTGCCGCTTTGGTCTCGGCCGTATTTGACGTTGAGAACTCCAATTCTAGTTTGATTAATTGCTGACGGAGACCATTCTCAAGTCGAGACTCTGGAAGCGTGCGATATAAGACGCGGTGTATGACTTTTTGGTTGGAAGGTGGCGAATTCAATAATGTAGCAGGGAGACTGGAAGTCCAGATTAACCTATGATTGAGATGACTGTTCAACAGACATACCTGGGAACGAACGTGAGCGCAGTATTTGAAGTGTCCAACCATTTGAGAATTTTTGATAATGTCCAGTTTCCCTTTAAGGGGGGAATAAGGACGCTATGTCCGGTCGGTGATGCAGACCCAAGAACGATGTGCCCAAAGCTTGGGTGACGTCAGAAACAGCGCCCTTGGTCTAGTGAGTGCTTACGATGCAGAGACCAGTCTCTCGTGACCAGGGGTCTTTGGAGCACTCAGAAGTAGTGCCTCAAGATCTGTAGATTCCCTTCGAGAAGACGTCAGTAGAAATCTCAACCTAGCTTAGGGGAAAAGCTAACTCAGTTTTCGTTACTACTTTTCCTTGCTCGCCTGCCAAGCCACCTGTTTTTGTCGCATCTTCGATGGCAGTACCACCGAGCCAATCTGCAACTCTGCGAACCCGGAAAGATGCACCTTTAATCATCGTCCAAGGTAAAGACCGAGGGGAGAGGAAAGGGTAGATAGAGTACATGTGTGGCATGAAGGAAGGCGCTACGGAATCCTCGGGCTTTGCCTTTGCTGGCACATAACAAAGAAGGGGTGAAGAATGGCCACCTTGAGTCTAAGCCGTCTATCAGTCTAGCAGGATAGGCAATATTCTTATAATGAGGCGGCTAACCTCTGTTGAAGCACGGATAGCAAGTCGTTTTGCAGTGTCCATTTTGTCAGTGTCTTTAGCACAAATCCTGATCTAAATGCACTTTCAATACTTGCTTAGATGATAAACAGTAGAACCTGCCTTGCCCTTGTGACCAAGGTTCTCCACATAGGCACCAGCAAGGCGTGATATACGTTGGACCAGGTCTTGACGAATAGGTTGTTTTGAGGGCAGTTCAATGATTTCATCAATGATACCCTCGAGATAAGTTAGTTTTCCAACATTGGCGTGAACTTCGGCAACCTTACCTTTTTCAGTTCACTCAAGTGCTCTGTGAGTTGCTTCATTGTGCCCCTGAATCCCTCCACTCGCAGGGCAAGTGGATTGGAAGCCAGAGAAATGTGGACATTATACTGCATGGAAAGCTGCAATAAGTCGGCGCCATCTAGAAATTTAGTCGTTAAAAGAGGAATGCCGTGAATTGATTAGACTTTACCTTTACCAAGAATGAGAAAAAGTTGACTTGGGTTGACAGAGAATGCTATGGAAGTCAGTTCAACATGGAAACGATATGTGGAACATAACTGACTCTTTATAACAACCTCTGTTTTATCTCTCTGCTTTCTCTCGATTTCCTTCAGGGAGGGCCAGTTCCACTGCTTCTCCATAATGGATTCCGCGTATTCTACTTTACGTCTGGAACTACGCGTCCATATAGGGCCGAGGTTATACAACTCTGTAAACTTCCGTAGCTGGTCCTTGCTGAAGGACCGACAGAGTGTGTCCAAGAGATTGTTATACTCTTCTGCATATTTGGACGACTCCGGTGGCGAGTGTCTCTTAGGTCTGCAGCGCTCTATGTCATCCAAAGTTGGTTCCAAGCCTGCAGCGTGTATCGAAGCGAGGTATAGGTCGACACGAGTCGGCTCTAGTGGATTTCGAGACTGGGAGGGTGTATCATTCTCCACTAGTTGCCCTTCCTTCGTTTCTCCGGAGGCTTTGGCCCGATTGAGCGTCGTTGTCTTCGCTAGCGCATTACTAGGTCCAGCAGATGGTGTTTCTGTTGAATGAAGGTTACTTATTGGAACAGCCGAGGTCGCGAGCGCTGCTTGTGACGAGTAGAGTCTGTGATGTCGCCAACGAAGACACGATGAGCACAAAGAGCGCGATGTCCGTAGTAGCGGAGACGACATTCAAAAAGAAAGCCCAGTGATCCACCCTCAGATGCTAACTGTCGGCAGGCAGAAAACTACTAACTATACTGTCACGGTCAGGTTCTATTTCGGTTCACTATTTCGTAAGTCACACTTATGTCACGAATAGTAATGGGCAGTCACCGACTGCGTTTCCGATGAACTGATCATGACGCTCAGCAAATCCTTAATGTCTAGTGTCAAACGGAATCAGCTAGTGTGACGATACCGTGACTTTCATGACTGCATGAGATGTAGGGATTGCGCAAACTAGTGGTAACTAATACTGTAGTACTGAACCGAAACGAATAGAGTTCATAGACTATACACAAAACACTGCCAAGTAATAAATTTAAGTATGTCTTCAAAGTTATTCAGCAGAACCAACTTCAGCGACATGGTGATCTGTGAGCGCCTTCTCATCGTCTTCCCCTACCTCACCTTCCCAACCATTATCAGCGAGGTATTTCATGAATTTGGCGTCTTCATCGGCGAGGTCAACCCCAGTCATGTCTGGGACGCAGAAATACGTGATCAGGACACCAGTTATGCCACAAATGGCGGCAATGATAAACGTCCACCTTCAAAGGCAGTTCAGTGGGTGGATTTATATCAAGAAAAACTTCTAACGCACTGTTTACCCAGATTGTTCTGTATGGGAGTGAAAGCCTGAGTGCCAACGGCTGCTCCAGTCTTCCCAATAGCAGCAGATAAGCCGTAGCAGGTGCCGCTGTTGACTAGTTTGTACTTTGCACTGGATCACCTGATTATCATGAATGACGTACCGGATTGGAGTCGCATATGACTCGGAGCTCGTTAGACCAAGCATATCACCGGGTCCCTAAGAAATGTGAGATGGAGTGCCACTGGGCTCATAAAAATTGCACAAATACCATGTTTCCGACTGATTGCATGAGCCCATAGCTATAAAAAATCGTCAAAGATGTAAAAACGAAATCTAGTGAGATAGCTCACAAAATGATGAATAGTGGTATAATTTTCGTGATCTTGTTGTAAGCCAGTCCAATGATGAGTCCAAATAAGAGGTATCCAGAGAAGCCGAGCATCATCTAAATACAAATAAGTGTGCACTTATGATCAAGGAGGCACTGCCCACCGTATTTCTTCGACCCAATCTATTACAGAGATAGGCACCCACGAAAACACCAGGGAGCGCGATTATTCCGAGAAGAAGTTGCCATTCTGCCGTCGACTTTATGTCGCCGTTGGGGATAACGCTGGAAATAATGGTACCCGAGAAGACACCGTTAGGGAATGTGACCTGGGGAAGAAAGATGTGAGATTTGCGAAAAGCACAATCGCAATACTTGGCTTACAAAATCGTAAAGAAACCTGTTTGCAAGATGAGATACAAACCAGTGCCTTTGATCCGAGAACGACTCACCAAGCCCCACAAGTTCCGATCAGCTCTCGCCAATAACGCTTGAATACGAGTCCATATGGGACGCGACCTAAAATCACATTAAAAACAAAGGGTATCAAAGTAGACTTACACATACGCTTGATAGCACCCTTGCGGTACAGCTTAGAGCTCAGCATGCGAAGACGGAAGAAGAATACAGTCAAAGGGAGCAATATGCCAATACCAAAGCACACGCGCCAGACCGTCTGTAGATGATTCTCTCCAGCAGCCGATAAGACAATCAGAAACACAGATACAGCAAGAGGGCCGCCGACCTGATTCGAATTGTTGAGATTTCCGTCAGAATAGCGCGAGCATACGCACGGATAGAACAAAGTTCGTGACCATGATGAATACTGCTCGCTTAAGGTTATCCATATTTCGGAAATTGGTACAAACTAACCTGGACCGCGATTTTTCTGTGCTGTCTCGTTCGCAGCTTCGCTAGCACTCGTGGAAGAAGCAGGATATTCGCCTCCAACGCCCTAATAAAATTGATCATGGAGAATGCATCATGAAAAATCTGCATACAACACCCGTGATTCCTCGAGCGATAGTCAAGAACCAAAACAATCCCTGAGCGCTTCCGTGCGCACCATGGGCCGCGGTACCAAGGATAGCACCGACGACAATCAGTAGGGTTGTCGAGACAAGGGCGACTTTGCGTCCCACCCTGTCACAAATCAAACCCACGAATATTTGACCAAGTACAGCACCTTTAAAATGTCGAAATCAGATATGGGCAGGGGCCGCATTCCTACTAGTACCACCACTCACCAACTAGCAAGGAATTTGAGACACGGGTAGACACGATAGATGTATAGTCATTTGGGTATAATTTCTTGAAAATAACCTATTAAATCAAGTCAGGAACTCTCCTATTACCTGCAGCGCCTGATGTTAACGAACGTTGCTCATCGTCATCAGATTATTTTGGTCTGTGGTAGATAAGGTGACCAATTGTTACGTATCTGTGGTTTAAAGCGAAAACATACAACCATCACTGATCAAACCAAAACCAGCGGCAAGGATGGTAAAGTATGCACTGAGCGACTCTTTTTTATCAAGGTCATGTGCTGCAGCCTTTATTTCCGCATCGTGGGCCTTTGGTGTAACCTTACGAAGGTCACCAGTCTTGGCATCAACAGAGTTGATATCTTCTTTATCGACGGACATACTGGGGGCGCCTATTATGATAGAAGAAATCGAGCTAGCTGGAGAGAGAATGAAGCCAAGGCTCACTTAGTAGATCCAACATTTTATAAGTGGATACACGTGGTGCAGTAGTTGAAACTCACTTGAGGACAACTGCATGTTACATATTTAGTACTGTAAACGCTCAATGTGGATCAATGCCTACACCCTAATACAGGATGCTCAGAGGCCTGAGGCCTAAACGTTCAAACATTCAACCATCATATCGATGAGAACAGGTAGAACGTGTCAGATGTCCCATATGGTGCACTGATCACTAGTACTACTTGGCGCATGTGCCAAATTGACACAATAAAATGTAACCCTAACCCTGGTCCTGAGGTTACTGCGTGCTAGTGATGGGAAGTAAATAGTATATCAGCTATTCCGCCTTACAAGGACCATCTATCATGGCCAGACAAGCTATGAAAAAACGCAGCTGCATACGTTCAAGCGTTTCGTCATAAGAAGCACTGTACGCAACGATGTTCAACCAATCCAACCAGTGATGCATCGCGGACAGTAAGTTTAACCGAGACCCGGTTGAAGTTCGGAGTACGAAAGGACAGTCCGCTGAGAAAAGGGATAACGTCTTATCGAAATTATGTAATTCACGCAAAAGGATACTCCGCTTGAACTTTACTTTTGTACTCCAAGCTGCCAACGAGAGTAGTGAGCAAGATAAAATGGCCAGTCTTAACGGCACTTCACACAACCCTATCGACGATGAGCTTGATTTTTCAGACATCGAGGCCAAGTGCGGACTTCTTGAAATTTTCACTTAACTTCTACTTACTCTCTTCCGCTTAGATATCGCGTGGACTTTGACGATGGTTTCGACAGTATAATCGTGGTCGACGGCGTACCCGTCATTGACAAGTCTAAGCTCGACAGGTTACTTACGAAGATCTGCAAAGAATTCTCTAGAAGAGGGGCTGTGATCAAGCAAGATGAGATCTTCGTACCATGGGATGACAATGCAGGAAAATCTAAAGGGTGCGCTCCCCCTAGCCCTATTGCTATATTTTTGAGAACTAAAGTGTGGTAGCTTCATTTTTGTTGACCTTGGCAACCCAGACGCGGCTGCATTTGCGGCCGGCGCAATGAACGGACATCCTTTTGATGCGAAGCATACTTTCCGTATCAATCGATTCACTGACATTGAACGCTATGCAAGCATCGACGAGACATACGTTGAACCCGCAGTGGAGGAATACCGTCCAAAGGTTTGACTTTTTTTCCGCAATTAAGATGTTAGACTCACTTTCCAAAGGAACATCTCCGAGCATGGCTCGCTGATTCTCAAGGACGTGATCAGTATGTGACTTACCGAGGCGACGACGTGGAAATCCACTGGCACGGGAAGCCCTCGCAGTGTGAAGTTGCCTATGCAAAAAAGGTATGTGGCCGTCCCAGCCATTATTGCATCCGCTTAATCTCTTGAAAGAATTGGACAGAACTCTACGCTTCATGGTCACCGCTTGGTACATACTTCGCTACACTTTTTCGTCAGGGTGTCCGCCTGTGGGGTGGGCCATCATGGGAACCCCAACATCGTTTTGCACACCCTCTCGTCAAATTGATGGACTTTTCTCCTTGCGAAAATTATCTTGTCACTTGGTCACATGATCCCATCTCAGTCCCCACAAATCTCCCTCAAGGTCCCGAATTCTTTTCTCCCGAGGACGAGGGCAATAATATTGCTGTTTGGGATATCAAGTCCGGTCACCTTCTTCGCACATTCCCCACCACGACTTATGAAAATGAGGATCCAGCACTGAAAAAACAAATGCAGTGGCCGGCCTTAAAGTGGAGTTCCGATGATAAGTTCGTTGCTCGTGTAACGCCAGGACAGCATATCAGTGTCTACGAGTTACCAACCATGGGTCTTCACGACAAAAAGAGTTTGAAAATTGAGGGGGTTGTGGACTTTGAATGGTGTCCTCACGGAGAGAAGGACAAGGAAGACGCGGAAAAGGCCGCGAAAACCGAGAAAACCGAGAAAGGTGCCAAGAAAAAAGAGAACATGCTTGCTTACTGGACACCTGAAGTCGCCAATCAACCAGCGCGAGTGACCCTCATTAGTTTCCCGACTCGCACTGTGCTAAGACAAAAGAACTTGTTCAATGTCACAGAGGCAGGTGTTGTCCGTCTTTTCTGTGGTTGGTCCAGTATTAAAGATCGATGTTATAGTGTAAACTTCATTGGCAAAATCAGGGTGACTTCCTTTGTGTCAAGGTTGACCGTCATACCAAGACCAAAAAATCGATTTTCTGCAATCTCGAGATTTTCCGGGTTCGCGAGAAGGATTATCCCGTTGAAGTTGTCGAGTTGAAAGGTGCAGAGACCCCTGACCTTACCAGATCATCCACTGACATGCCATATAGACACAGTGACAGACTTCTCCTGGGAGCCTAAGGGGGAGCGATTTGCTATTGTGTCAAGCAATGACCCAAACCTCGGTAACCCTGGGCCCGGAATTACAATTAAAACCGATATCAGCTTCTACCAGCTGGATCGCGCCAAGAATGATTTCAAACTCCTGCGTACGTAGTATCAATATCAGCTAGCTTTGCCTTTTGACCTTTTTTTCTATTTACAAACAGGCACACTTGCGTCGAGGACTAGTAATACGATACGTTGGTCTCCTCGAGGCAGACATGTAGTTCTTGCGACAGTTGGTTCATCGACAAAGTCTGAACTCGAGTTTTGGGATCTGGATTTCAACACTGAAGAACGTCGAGAAGGACAAAACGTAAAAGAAGAATGGGGCAGCGGCATTCAGCAACTTGGTTCTGCTGATCATTATGGTGTCACTGATGTGGAATGGGACCCTAGTGGGCGATACTTGGCCACCAGTGCAAGCGCATGGAGACACACGGTCTGTTGCATTCATGGTCGCCACTGCGCTGTGCTAATCGCTTTTGTGCCACACAGCTCGAAAACGGCTACGCTATTTGGGACTTCCGGGGACAAGAATTAGAAAAGCACATCCTTGATCGCTTCAAGCAATTCATTTGGAGACCGCGGCCCCGCAGTCTTCTCACAAAGGAACAGCAGCGGCTGATTCGTAAGAACCTGCGTGAGTATAGCCGTGCATTCGATGAAGAAGATGCTGCGGAAGAGAGCAATGTCAGCGCTGAGCTTGTCGCTCACCGTAAGCGCCTTCTTGATGAATGGAACGCATGGCGCGCACGGTGCAAGCGAGACATTGCGGAAGAGAAACGGAGTCGTGGACAAAAGCTTAATGGCGAGCATCACGAAGAAGAAAAGGAGGAGATTGAGGAGTGGATTGATGAGGTTATTGAGCAAAGCGAAGAAATTGTGGAGTGAATGTTCTGTGATTGGGGATGTATTTAGTCGGAGGCAGACATGCTGCATTCCCATACGCATACCCTATGTAGTCAGTCTTCGTCCATGGGGTTATCCAAGGCGGTGTTCCGTCAACTCTCGAGAGTTCTGTGTTACCACCTAACTGGGTTTCCGTCGGACTTCCCCACCGAGTACCGAATCTACCGACCCAATATCTAATCTAACATTCAATTCTTCCTCGTGGTCGCCGCTGACAGGCTAACCACGGTACTACCGAGAAAAAACAAAGTCATAGCCCTTTCAAGTTCTCCTGTTTTCCTTCTTGACGACGCTTGACATTTCGTTGGCGCTCATTTCTCAAGCATGGTACCTATCGGACCCTCACTGGCTGCCTCGACATCTGCCTCGATGCTATGGGCAACAGGTAAGCTTGATCTACAATTGCGAGTTACTTAGTTCCGACAGTACCATCCGCAGCCTCAAAAGAGTGGGTGATCCCAGCTAAACCCAAACCCGGGCGAAAGCCCAAGAAGGAGAGCTCTGCCGACCCTCCAGCCCCAAAAGATGATGAGGTAAGTGCTTCCTTATTACCCTGCGCTTCAGATTGCTGATAATGACCGCAGGATTCAGAGTCTGCAGATAGGCGTGTTCAAAACAGGTGAGGGGTGAAGCAGTCCTCTAATACCGTCCGCTTATTCTTAATTCAGAGCCGCCCAACGCGCATTTCGCGAGCGCAAGCAGTCTCAGCTTGCTGAGCTACAAGCTCGCCTTCATTCTTACGAACAGGGAGAAATTGAGCGTAATGTCGCACTCCAGAACATTGCGAAGAAAATGAAAGATGAGAACGAAGAGCTCAGAAAGGAGAATCAGATGTTAAAAGAAAAAATCGCTCGTCTCGAGTGGGAAGCAGATTCGAATGATGGAGACAGAAAGAGGAACAGGGAGAATGTTGCGGTCGTGCCATCACCTAGCATGTCCCCCGAACGACCTATCCGCAACAGCAACAAGCGAGCGAAGATGGAAGCCGAGGCAATGGACTCGCCGCAGGGCATTCCAAGTCATTTTACCTCCTATAGCCCCCCATCCACTTCAATGGCTTCCTCCCCTGATGACGGAACCACCACCAGCTTCTCCTCAGCAGGTCGTTCAGGACTTTTTCCCACACCCCCACCTTCCCTCACACACATGCTCAGCTATTCTTCATCGGAGCCTGTCCCAGCACTAGATGCACTGGATGCACTAGATACACAAGATTCAGCCGATTCTTTCCAATGTGTATTGTGTAGTCCAGAGACTCCTTGCGTTTGCAGGGAGATGGCTATGCAGGATGCCATTACTGACAATAATTTAAGTCACGTATCACTCGAACCAAAACATGATCATTCTGCCATCATGTCACCTATGGACCAATCCACGCAGATAGGGGTACCTGCATCTTCGCAGATGAACATCCTCGAGAACCTCCCGGCATACCAAGCGCCTGTCCCAATACGTCGACGAGTGCCGGGTCAGAGCACAAACCCAGTCTTCTCTGTGACTCCGATTTCAGTCTCACTCTCCGCCAAATGTTCAGGTGACCCTGCTAATTGCATGGCATGTTCAGACGACGCTTTCGGGAAAGCGTTCTGCCAGGCAATTGGACACTCCGTCAATTCGACATCACCGTGCATCGACTGTCCTCTACGGACTAACCAATCCGACAAGATTGTTGTCGGCGGTTGCTGTGGCGACATCATGAAGTGTGGATCTTGTGGCATAGCGCCCATGATTTCGTCCACGAATCCCCGCGCTGAGACGTCGATACCGACTGACGTTGCTTGGCGTCAGCTCAAGTCGCACCCAAATGTCGCATTCGCAGATCTGTCACTATTAGCCGAAGTGGTTGCTCGTAGATCCAAGTGCACTGGCTCACGGGTGGTAATATCACCGGCGCCAGGATCCATTACGCCTGAACGTAACGCACTCACTGGCATGGCAGGACATTCTCATCAGGGTGGATCCATGGCGCCAGATCATCATTCGGTTCTACTGACGGATCCACATGAGCGATACCATCAACAACAAAGAGAGCAGTCCTCACCACTAAAGCTCGTTCCGCAAGAGGTATTGATCGAGTGTGGACGTCGAAGAATGCGGGAGGTGAATGCGGATGGCGTCAGAGAAGCGCTCCGACTGCTAGATTCTAAGTTTGCACATGCTCGATAAGTCTCATGCTTGTAGATATTCTGTATGTAGTATGTATTAACCGCGTCACGTTACGAACATTCATTCCGACTTCCATAAATGAGTTATTTCTATTCCCCTTTATGTGGATATCCATCGTGTCTATCAATCTCACCAGAAAGCGGGCGAGACCCTGTCCACTGCTCAAATCGCATCCACTCCGTTTTAATTGACCTCATCTTCCAATGCAGCAGACGTTGCTGACGCATGGACAATTTGCGTCTCCCATGCTCTGGACTCAAGCCATAGGAGCGAAACGTCACGGCCAGCGTGCGGAGATCCGCGTGTTCCAGCTCGGGAGGGAATGGTTTAATTTGTGCCCACATTTCGCGTAGCACGCGTCTCGCTACTGAATATGCTCCCACAGCAAAATATGCATGGGCAACTGCATCGATGGAGGGCATATCAGGAACGATACCAACACGAATCATCGCACGGAAAGCCCGCATAGCTTCCTCTGGCTTTCCTTGGCGACCGTAGCCATTGACGAGAATGGTGTACATCACTGCATTTGGCTGGATGCCAGCTTCAAGTGCATCTTGAAGCACTTGTTTAGCGCCTCGCATGTCACCCATCTTCGCATACCCGTCCATAAGCGTTGAGTAATGGTGGATGGTTGGGTGAAGCCCTTGGTCCAACATATTTTGGAAAGCAGTTTGAGAAGGCCCCATATCAGACCCAGCAACGGCTTCATGCTTCAGCCTCAGTGCTATGGTAGCACGATCGCTTTGAATAGCCTGCCGGGAGACCGACTGCAGGATCGGTCCAAACCAAGATTTCAACCGTGCACGACGGGGGAGTTTGAGACCGGCCGTAGGATGATAGTGTTCAGTTGTGTCCAGAATACGTCCCTCCGAATTTTTGGGTTTGTAATTTCGCTTCTTGGAGTACTTGGCAGCAGTCGTATCCCACCCACATCCATGAACCATAAATTTCTCGCGACGAAGGATGCTCCGCAAGATGATGTGGATGTGTTGGATGGTGGGTCGAATCGAAGGGGATGAAAATGAACGAAGGACACGTATCAACTGACGAGGACCGGTCCCTTGTGCTCGTTCGAGGAAACTCATAAGAATTTCCACCGTATGACTATCTGGACTGATCCCAACAGTATGCATCGTCCGCAATATATCACGCATCGCTTTGAGGCCCATGACGTCAATTAATCCGCTCATCAGTGCATTGAATATATGCGCTGTTAAGGGAATACCCTGAACGTCAACAGGAAGTGTTGTCAGCGGTTGCACCTGCATCATGCTACAGAAGACCTCAGCAGCAGCAGTAGATCGCGTGTTCAGCAGCATGGCAACAATACTAATAGCTTCGCGATTATGCCCTGCAGCTAGATATCCTCGAATGAGCGCTGCTAGAATGGAGGTATCTGGGTGGACACCAGCTTGTTTCATGTGGTCTAGGAGTTTGAGCATGCGCGAAAGCTTGCCTTCTCTTGCCATATACCGCAATAGAATTGAGAAAGTAGCTGCATTGGGCTTTACAGCAGGGGGGTCTACGAGAGTGCGCTCGCCAACGAGCCCGGTGGTATTGCCAGATCCCATGGGATCTCGGCCGCGTCCACCAGGAAGATCGAATGCTAGAATAAAACGCGCTGCTGCTTCTTCGTCCCTCGAGTCCAAAAGCTGTTGCACGATGCTGTTGAGTACGACAGTGGACTGTCGCCCATCTAAATCGCGCAAACCCTCGAAGGCACGGATTTGCACTTTCAGGTCTACTCCAAGAGAACGATAGGCGGCGACGATAACAGCATGAGTAGAAGGATCCACGGGGAACCCAGCGACAGCCATCTTCTCTATGTACTGCTTTGCAGAATTTAAGTTTCGGTTCCGGAGGTGGCCTGAAATAAGGATATGAAACGTTCGCCTGTTTGGTAAGAGGTCTACGTTTGTGAACTCCTCGAACGCGTGGTCGAGTTGATCGTAACGTTGGTTCTCCACGAGAGCACGCATATTCCAATTGAGGAGTCGGACCGATGCACGGCCACAATGGCGCTTGGCGGTTGTAACTAGCAAGGGGATCAAAGCCCAATGGCTCCGGCTGGCTAGGTGATAAGCAACGCCCTCGTAATGATTTGGTTTCAAGTAACAGCCAAAGTGATGAGCAATATTCAGAATTTGTAATGCTCGTTGTGGGCGTAAAGTCGCGACCGCATCCTGTGCAAGACGGTTGACACACTCCCTGTCGGTAAAATACCGAGAATAGATGGGAACGTCCTTGATCCTTTTTACAGCTTCGCAATCCACCAACCCTCTCGCATGCCCAAGACACGTGTCGATGGCAGCTACCACTTCCTGTGGGTAACTGTCCAGAGTTCCTGTGGTAGGAGATTGCTTGGCTTTCGTAAAAGGCTGCGAGTCTGGACTGTGATAGTGAAAGGTCCGAACACTGAGCACGGGCAGGTTGAAAATTTCGTTTGGCACTGGTCTGACAGTCTGGCGGATGTGCCTTGGATTGAGTCACTGCCCGAGTTGAACATGCTGTATGGCGAAATTGACAGATGAAATGAATTGGGGTTCCAAGAGGAATGTGGCGACCGATTTGGACGGCTTGCTTGAGATGCTGCCTGTGAATGGGGCTGGCTCCCCCTAGCATCGACAGCCAGAATCGGGGAGGCTGTGAAGCTCGACCACCGTGGCTAGAAGTAAAACTTTGGTGAGTACTGAAAGCAAACAACTTGAATGAAAAAAGACCTTACAGGAATTGTAGAGTCAATGATATGGAGTTTCGAGCATGCAATGGCAAGCGTGCAGAGCAAAAGGTTCGATTTCGAAATCAATCGGAAAATTCCGGTATGCGACAAACCACAATGACCAACAGCCAAAGCACATACCTCAACCGCTCTAACTCTTGCAGCGCGCCATAAACAATATTAATGAACTATCTATCAACAGACGACCTGTGTTTGGAGAGTAACAGGTACTCTCAAAAAAACACTTGATATGATCGTAAGTTGAATGAAAGGACGGGGGGATGTCGCATTCAACGAGTGCTCGCACAAATATTAATAGCAGATTCTACTGGAGACGGAGGGAAAGCCTTCCCGACGAGCCTTCCCGATGGAGGCGGCCCACCTTGCTGGAGAGTCGAAACACTCAACGCCACCACAAGTGAGTTTCATGACGACGCTCAACTAACTCAACTTGCATTTACCGACGTGTGCGTGCAGGTGAATCAACGGCTCTCAGCGGTGATCTGTTCCCGGACATTTGGAATATGGTCAAGATGCCTCCCGCGATCATAGGAATAACAAACGGTAGCGGGTGATTCAGTCCGTTCGTCCGGGTCTCGTCGAGCCTAATAGGTTGAAGCGAGCAAGCGTTTAATCATTGAAAGGTCACATAAACGACATCAAGAAAGAATATAATTTGTATTGAGCGACCGCATGCCAGTGCCTTGGCATCGCCTGCGCGCTTGATCTGTTTAAAACTTTGCCTTGTTAATACATTTCCTCCGGAACCTGACCGACGACATTGCTAAAGTCAGGGAGGAGATCTTGACGTCTGAGAGTTTCTGCCAAATGGCTCAAAGGTTCACCAAATGCAGGTACCGAACTATGTGACATATCGAGAACCATCAAGGTACTTGTCTTGTCGGTTATTTTGATCTACAGGTCAGAGTCGGGCTTCATGAATTACAAAAAGATTTGGGGCGGGACTGCCATGCCGTCGGACTGAATTGCTGAAACACGTTTTTTAGATGTCTATGACACCGAGCGAAAGGTACATAGTATTTTTTTCGTTCCCGTTTGAACGAGTCACCGTTGCACGAGTCACTCCGGCATGATAGAACAAGAGCCAGTTGCTACGATGGTAAGAATACAAGGTCAATGATTGGAGGAAGGTTTAGCTCGGGCTGTACATACACAGGCAAAGTCTTAGTCATCACGTGATCCATTAACCTCCGTCCCTAACGGAACGTATCCGATGCGCGATGCAGCCGAGCTAAACTAGCAATATCTAGGCCTGGGATCTCCTCAACCTTCCGTACCAGTCTCGACAGGGTCTGACACGGCGATCGTTCTCGCCCGTGGCGTTTCTCAGGTCTGATCCAAGTTCACGACCTGGTATCCTTTTTTAGAGTCAGCTTATACGTTCAACTCGTACTGCGGTGTTTCGATCGTTTCAATATCTGACCTATCGCCGTGACTTGGAGGCTATCCGCAACGCGCCTAACAACCACCACCCGCATTCGTAAACAACTCCGTACCGGGATATGCTCTGACCCAAGCCTTGGGCCTTCGTACAGCATCTATATAAAAGCCCCAATGGCCAATCCTCCTGTAATCATTCCACCTCCTCTCCTTAATGTCTACTTACCTATCTCACCTCACAGTCCTAGAACACAGTGCTTCTTCCTACCCAGATGTTCCGGTCTTTAGGGTACCCCGATCAGATCTATTAACTGGTCAGGTACATGATTGGTCGTCAATAACTTACAGCCAGTTCAAGGATGACGTCGAGTTCACTGCTCGGTATTGGCGTCAGACACTTCAGTCTGACGGCGTACCAGAGTATTCGGTCGTAGGCTTATGGTATGTCTGTCCAGCCTTTCCTTCAACCTATGTTGCTGACGTCGTAACTTCAGGTTACCGGGAATGACATACCAGGATGTTCTCCATATTTATGGCCTTTCACGAGCTGGATATGTCCCTCAGCTCTTCAGCATTCGTTTGCCGAATCCTGATGTTGTGCTTGAACTGCTCAAGAAGGCAGGCGCCAAAGCATTGATATCCGATTCACAATTCCAGACATCGACTGCATCGTTTCCCCTTCCCGTCCATCTGGCGATCAAAAAGTCGGAGATGGCATCTTTTAAATATAACCTTCCTCCCATACGATCTAACTCCAACCCCGATAAACCGGTATTTATTTTCCACACAAGTGGCTCTACGTCAGGCAGCCCCAAACTCGTTCCTTGTAATTCTCGTTGGCTCCATGCGATTGTGGCAAAGGCCAAGGTGACTAGCGCTCACATAAATACGCGTGGACAAGACGTTTCCGTATGGATGTATGTCTATTATCCAATATTGCCCTTCCCTTCCTAATTCTTTTTCAGGGGCAGCATGTGTCACATTGGCCAAACATTCAGTGAGCCCTCCATTGAATTGTTGTGCTTCATTTTCTGACCTGATTCTAGTGCTCATTGGCACATTGCAGCACGGGTCTTGCGTCATTCAGCCGACCAAAATTGGGTTTTCTTCAGAAGAACTGATCGATATGATCCACCACTGCCAGCTCAATCGTCTGAACCAGTTTTCCACATTCCTTTCAATTCACCTTCGCAACTCGCGGCAAAACCGCAAACTTCTTGGGTACCTCCAAAGTCTTGATCAAATTTTAATCAGCGGATTGTCATTGCCTCGGGAGGACGAGGACTGGGCATACAAAAATGGATTGAAGATGAAGGTGAGATTCATATGAGCCCTTTTTGATCCTCAGCTTGACCTTGTAAAATTAGAACCTATTCGGCAGCACCGAATGTGGTGCAATGCTCCTCTCTATGGGTGGAAAGGGCCGGGATGCACCTCTTCTTCGTCCTATACCGGGAACATCTTACGGCTTTGTGCCCATTGATGCCGACACTCAGATCGAGTCAGGGCACAAGACGTCAGCCCAGATGTTGGAGCTTGTTATTCTATCCAGCTCTGGCGACTGCCCGGATGTGTCTTTGCGCAGCAATGACGGTCACTTCCACACCGGTGATTTATTCCAAGAAATTATGCCCGGGTCATATGCATTCCGTGGTCGTAATGATGACTGGATCAAGAGCGAAAATAGCTTGCGGTGCGATACAAAGTACGTTTGATTTGCTGTGTGATTCGAAGCCATTAATTTACGATGTTAGAGCGATTGAAGATAATATTCGAGCCACCTGCGGTGACCTCATCGAAGAATGCATTGTCGTGGGAACCGGACGTCCGTCACCCGCTCTTTTCGTTGAGCCTGCTCCCGGCGTCGACCACGAGAAGCTCAAGAGGGATATCATCCGCAAAACTCGCCAATTTCACTCCCGGCGCTACCTCCATGAGCAGATCACGAACCCGAATTTGATTGTTGTAGTGTCTTCGGGATCCCTTCCTCGCACTGCGACTAAAGGCAACATTCGGCGCAAGGCTGTTGAAGAGGCATATCAAGCCGAACTCGACAAGATCTACGCCTCTCTGCAGTAAAGCAGGCCACTATATCTTATCATAATTGAACTAATTGTTTTGGATCTAATTTATATCTATACCTTACTTTATTAACGCATATAACTAGCTACGGAACTAACTCCCAATCGACAACTGTAGCAGGCACAACTTTATATCAATCACTACATCCCCTACACAAGTGGAAGTACCTAGTCAAACCGAATACATACAATGTCGAATACTTTAGTATCAGCGGAATAACAATTCAAGAAGTCACGAGGGGCATCATAAATACCTGATATGAACGTTTTCAGGTGTGATGCAAAGAGTCAAACGGGTTATCTCTTGTTCTCCTGTAGTCCTGACGAGACCTGTAATTTCCCCCTTTTGTACCATACTTCTACGATACTCTACTTCCTGTTGGACGGCATCACGCAGGGAAATCTCTGGAGCAAAAGGAGGTGTCGACACCGGGAATAAGGTGATGTGGTGCGTAAGGGGAAGCGGCATGGGCGTCGGTGGAAGATCGCCAGTCATCGAACTGGGCAGAGCGTTCGCGTCACGGTTTTCAGAGTGAACAGGGAATGGATGCAAGTGTTGCATGTAAAACGTCACCGGTCCACTGGATCGCGAGGCGAGATTCAGACCCCAATTGGTCAATATGATGAAAGGGGCGTGGGACAAGCGAAGTCGACCAAGCGCCGTGAGCACATGATGAAGTGGGTTTACTGATGAAGGGTCTGGTTCCCTTTGGGGCACGTTGCGCATCTGCTCCATGATGAAACGGTCGGTCCAATAAAATGCGCTCATCGAATCCACGGCAAGAAGGCCTATTTCGTGTTCTGGTATGGAGGCCTTGTGATACGATGGGAGATGTAAAAGACTGGTGGCGAGTTGGAGAAGCGAAGTTGGCCGAAAGACATGTAGACGGTGCAACGATTCCTCAGCTAGACGTCGTGCCATCTCGATGTTGTGAGGCAGGGCAAGGGACAAACGGGTCAATAGCAACTGATGGAGTCTTGCGACATCAAATGATGCATCTGTGTCATAGATGACTGCGGCCAATCCATTACCCCCAAAGTCGATGGACATTTGCGTCGACGGAGCGATGCAGAGCAGTACGAAATGATACAAGAGATGGGTTTTTCCTGATGAAGCGGGACCCTGAACCTCTATGACATCTCCGCGGCTGAGGGATGAAAGTAGCAGTGGTGCAGGCGCATCACGTTCAGCTGAGGCGTCATGTCCGAAAGGCAGAGCTGATGACGTTCAATCACATAAGATATCAAATGGGGCGATGTGCTAGATCTCACCGTGTGCTACCCTTATGCAGGAAAGCAGCTGACTACTGATTGAGCTAAGTGACCCTTGGCAACGGAGACAGTGAGCTCACATTTTGGAGGGACTCTCGAGGAATCTCTTTTAACAAGGAAGCCATCCACGTTCTAAAGCGAAATGTCAATTCCGTATGCCCTAATGTAATGGACTTACTGAAAAATGTGGTCGATGAGGGCCACTTCAAGCCGCTACTCACAAGCTTATCCGAGTCCGCCTTATTATTCACATTAGTCACAATAATCAATTCGATAGCATTGATTGCATGTTTCTGCCGCTTCATTTTGCGTGCCATTGCCTCTAAGTAAGTACACAGCGCACGACATCACAAAGCGATGTTGAAACAGTGAGGGTGAAACTGAGCAGACATGTGACATAGTGTGACATTGTCCATCTATTGGAGCCTTGGTGTCTCTGGAATCTTCAGCGCTGTGATCATCACTAGCACTGCCCATCGACGTCATGAAACTTGGTTTGGAGGTAATAAGCGACCGGAGGAGCCACAACAGCCAGTGGCGACTCGTACTCGATCTCACGCACGCTCTACCACGCGCGGGCGTGTGAGCGCCCCGCCGCATTCCATTCGCAAATCCAAGGTCAAAAGCAAAAGCAGGCGAAGTTGGTTGATGAAAAGCATTGATCATTGTCGGAAGGAGTACCAGATATGCTTTCTTTTTTACTTCATTCAAGCATTTGCTCAGCGTGTCAGCCATAGTTTCCACTTTCTTCATGGACTCATACATGTTCCCTTTACCGAAAGCTTCGATACAAGCTTTCGGTGAGTACAGTACTAGATATCAATGACCATTTCTATCGTTCTCAGGTCTGGGATAGCTAGTGTACGAGTACGGTGTAGGTGATAGCCGTTTGGCCAAGACGCTCACGAGCTTCGTCTTTCGAGACAGATACGTGAACTACAGCGTTCGATCCGCTTGTATTTTGGGGGGATTTGGCATCAGGCTAGCATTATTGAAGATATGTGTGAGAGCATACGCAGACGCTATCACGATTCGCTCGTCGGTCTTGGATGATGGGGTACACCGCGATATGTCCCTACCAGACTGCTGAAGAAGACCAGTCATCGTCTACTTCAGTGGGATGCAGCCCTTACAGTTGATCCCTGCAGAGGATACATTAGGAAATGCCACTGACGAAAGGACGACCGCGCGAATGGCATCCGGATACCTCGAAAGTCCATTGAATGCACATCCGTACTCCTTCCGAAACCTCAGCAGTTGCGGAAATTGTGGAGTGACTTACTCTGTACTGAACTTGAAGTTGACTGGCTGGACGTTATACTACTAGTAGTGCTGCGGCGGTGTTCTCACCAACCTACCCGTTCTGGATTTGAAAGACATGGTTTCGCATGACAAGTTCAACTCTCACCAAGCACATACATACTTACAACGCATCAACTTATAGCTGGCCTGCAAGCCAGATCCATGTACCAATAACTTTCTAGGGCGCTCAGATACCAGCGTCACGCCACTCCACGCTGAACATCATTCGTTTGAACATTACTACCAGAAGTCATCATGAATAGCGCCCCAACTTCTCGGGCCACTCCACCGGGTTTCAGGCGCTCATCTAGTGCCGCAACGTCGCCTCCCCCCGCGAAGAACCTTTCTACATCCCGTCCAGCTCTGGCTTCTGTTCGTGCCCCAAATTCACAGGGTGCAGCACTATCACGCCGCTCTTCTATTAAAACAGCACCAACAATGGGACCAGAGTCGCGTGAATCGCTGAATATTGCGCTGAAGCATGAGACCGAAAGGAAGGAAGAGGTGCGTTCATAATTCTGAGAGAGAGTGCTTCACTGACCGCCGCATCAGTTGCTCGTCCAAGTCCAAAATAAGGATCAGACAATTGCTAGTCTGACAGCTGAGAACGACAGTGTCATGTCTGCTTTGAATTCAGCAGAATCCCGCTTGAATGAAATGTACGTTGATCAGGCACGGATGGAAGAAGAGATGGCAGCCCGTATCGAAGTCTCTGAAAAGCTGCGGGCACAAGTTAGGGAACTCGAGCGGGAGAAGCGAGATTTGCAAAGGCGATATAATGAGCAGGTCCGTTTTTGTCTCTTCTCGCACTTCATACAGACATGGATGATTTGTAGACATCAACATTCGAGGCAGAGCGCCAAGCAGCTTATGACAACGAACAGCACCTCAGATCACGGATTCAGTCTCTTACGCAAGCCCGCAAAGTTGCTGAACCGCCCCGATCTGCTGATGCAACCTACACGACGAATTCTTCTCGCCAAGATCCCCTCGACACCGATGTTGAGGCGGAGGCGGAGGCATCAGAAGTCGCTGTCCCCCAAAATCGCGAGGAACAACATCATCCTACTAAGCAGGACGTCAACGATCCGGAAAGCGAACCAGCTGAAATGACAGCTCTCAAACTTGAGCTCTCGACACTATCAACATCTTATACATCCTTGCATAGTACTCTCATACTTTTGCAAGCACAGCTCGTGGATTTGAAGAGAGTGAACAATCAATTACAAGAGGACAACGAGAGCTACATGATCTTGTTACGGGAGAAGACGTTAAGCGGCCAATTTGATCTCTTAAAACAAGTCGGTGGCACCCCAAACACAACGGACGGTGGATACAATGACGATGAAGTGATGGTAGACGACGCAGGCAGTCTTAGGAGCACGGGAAGGAGCCTATTGGATAGGGTCGAGGAAGAGATGACTGAGGATGATTTGGGGCAATCTTTCAGAGCTGATTCGCCATCTTCAAACCGCCATGGACGTCATGTACGTAGGAATGACTCGGCGTCGCATTCTCCCAGTCGAGCTCCGCATGGAGAGTCTCTCGCCGACCTCCCAATCACCGGTCCAGGACTTGACTTGGCTGCAGAACTTGGTCGTGCTGAGAACAAGGACATTCTCTGCGGAGATTCCATCGACGGCGATCGAGCTCTTGGTAGCAAAGGAAGACGAAATAGGGTACCTTCGGACACCAGAAAAGTCACCACTTCTGACATGCCAGAATCAAATGCAGACCTGGAAGCCCTACGATCAGAAGTCAAGACTCTCAAAGATGCCAACAAGGCACTTTCTTTATATGCGTCCAAAATCATCGACAGGATCATTGCAGAAGAAGGTTTCGAGCATGTCCTCTCAGTGGACTATGAGAAGTCTCCGGCCACACATTCCAAGTCTCTTTCTCTGAGTGCAACAACCACTGCCAGTACCCTAGCGAAGACATCTAAACCTCGACCACAATCAACCTTTTTCTCTCGAACAGTTTCGGATTCCGCCCCTACCCCCGCTCCCGAGAAGACGCCATCGTCGCCACCTCCCATTTCCGACACCTCTGTCCCGAAGGCATCTCAACGACGTTCTATGTCTATCGACTGGAAGAATTTCTCTTTGTTCGGCGGCGCAGAGAAGAAGCCCGAACCAGCCAATTTACGACCTCTCACGCTGAAGTCAACCTCCACACCTATGACCAGCGCACGCAAACTAGAGACCTATGAGGATGAGGAGGATCGGCGGGAAAGAGAGCGGCTCCATGCAACCATGAAACTCATGGGTATTGAGCAACCTGCTCCTTCTCCATCGGTGTCCATACAAAAGAGTTATTCGACCCCCGAGAGCCCTCAGACTGCTACAGCCAGTCGCTTTTCAATCTTTAGGTCACGATCCACCACTGGTCATTCCGACACTTCATCTGTTAACTCTGGGCCTTCGACGCACAATAGTCATCAAGCGACATATGGGCTTGGCATTATTGGTGACGGGCGGTCTGAACTCACGCATGAGGCTCTGGAGCAAGCCGAGGCAGAGAACTCCCTGGCAGCATTAGATGCGCATGAGCAAATGCTCATTGATGATATTGCCAAAGGTAGACCAGGAGGTTTTACTGAGCCCCCGAGGAGCCTAGGAGAGGAGTGGAGAAGTCGTAGAAGCAGGAGGAGCGGAGGTGGGAGCGGGAGTACGATTTGGAGTGCTGGAATGAGCCGCACAGGGGATGAGCCAGACACCTGAGTCTGACCTGCACTGTATATACCTTATTTAAATACCACAGTATATTTGTGCCGTGTTGTTACCATGTTGCGAATAGACAACTTGTAGATCTCATACGATGTGAGTGTTAATGGTCAATGGTTAATTCAAACGAGAGGTTGTGACTTGGTGGCGCACAATGACCACTACTCCGCAATGGTTTGATTAATAGAAGGGTGAGCCGTAAATTCATGTTGTCGTGGCGTTGGTCGTGCACATGCAGCGGCGGACCTGCAAGGCCGTGAGCGTCATGCCAGTGTCCAGTGACGTTGTACACACAAATACATTTCTTGGCGTCGTTCTAACAGCTGCTGCAATAGAGTTTGCGGACCGATAATCAACGGCCCGGGCAGGCCCCCATACACGAGGGTTTCTAAAAGAAAAGGAACAGCGAGATGGAAATGCAATTGGCACATTGTTGATCCAAGCCTGTATTGTACAAATTGCACTATCAAGTGTTGCCCTGACTGGTGATAGAGGCCAGGTCACTGGTTTCTACAAGGAGAATCGGTTGCTTCATCATCATGATGAAGTTCTGTACAAAGTATAATTAAATTCGCAAAGATGAGTTAAAATACCTACTCTGACCTGGCTTGCATGCACTGGAAACTGAACAGAACCTGAGGAACCTCGGAGAAACTTATGCAGTTGCTGTGTCTCGCGGAAACACATTGTCGGCGCAAAGGTCAAAGCCAGGACTAAAACAAATGCGCTGTAAACATACAGGAAGGTGCAACTCAAGGCAGGCTATGCTGTGCCGTAACCAGTGAGCTCGGGTGTCATGGAGATTTTTGCGGAGGCTGCGTATTTGAACGTACATTTGGCGTAAAAGGGAATAACTTGGACTTTACGTACGAGACGTTCGCGGAATGACGGGAGCAGAAGCAAGAGGTAGACCATGCCATCGGTAGGCGAGGGCAAAACGTCAATGTCAACTTCCTTTCTGCAGAACGTGCCCGCTGAGCATTATGTACGAGATCTGCTTCAATCAGCAAGCGGCTTCGCTGTCAATTTCTGCAAGATCACAAGTTCTCCGTACTGCCACGTTCAGGAATAACATGACAGGTCTGGGATAACAAGCGAGTAGCGAGCAAGACGACGATGCATATCAAGATAGTGCAGACCTAGACGCAGGTCAGGGCCATTTTCGATACAGAGACGGAGTTGCAGTCACCTGGAATTACAGATGTGGCTAAACAGTCTGGATGAAAGTCATCAATCACTCAACCACTGACAGTTTGCAAATCGGAAATAACGCCGACCTACGGAATAAAGGCGCGATCACCAAAAAAACAGCTAGCCGTATCGTATCTCCGTCACATTAAACGAATGCAGAATCCTGAAGTATGATGTAGCACATGCGCTGCGGTGTTTTAGCGCGGATCAAACAAATATGGGACCCGGATCACAACGACAATGAACGCGCGCAATACCTCCGGCTTGGAGACACGGGAAAAAGGTACTGACTCAATCTTGATATATCTGAGATTGTGCCGTTGGGAATTCCAAAGCAACAAAAAATGAAATAGTACTCTCCATGGAGCCTAGGCACAGAATAAAAGGAGATCGACTCATGCTCACCAGGTACATGTAGCCTAAGATGCTTACGTTCCTTTTCATCAATACAAATGCTTCTTATAGCACCACTGACACAGTCATCAGTGGTGATATATCCCAAACCTTCCCAAACGATCACACTTGAAACCTTGTGTCATAACACAGCATACAATACTGCTTGGCACTGTCGAAAGATATACAAGTCAGCGCTTATATCGCGCACTTTTTTTATTTGAAATCGGATGCGCACGTCCTGAGTGTGCATGCGACTGAAATGAATGCTGATATGTAAATGGGTTCGAATGGGCACACTCACGTGAATCATCCAAATTCATATCCATACGCTTCCAGGTTCCCGATCAATGCGCGGCATGACTTCCCCATGAAGAAGCAGATATGTCACTGGATGGTGAAAATCGGGGATGTCGGGATTATACCAGTGGTCACATCACCGTGCAGGTCTCAGAATATCGGGTATAGTCATGAATGTAGTAGCAAGCTCTCGTACATTTATATTATCATACATTGAGGTTATTGCGCATTTGGGACATCAGCACGCTTCACGAGTGTATTCTGCGCGTGAGTGCGGATCGTTTGAAATGGGTTCGACGAGTACAGTGGGTTTGAGAGTATCAATGGCTGTCGAAGTTTCTCAAGTTCCCTGAAAAGCGGATTAACACGAACAGACAAAAGTGAAGAAATTGTATGGACTCACAAAGCACGTTTTCGTTGGTTCTTGCTGAGCGGTATTCCCTTGCCCTCCCCAATCTGAAGCGTTTTTTGTTGAACTTTGTGAGGGCGAGCATCCTTTGTCTCCTCGGCCGCTGGACTACCTTGTTCTGGCGAGTCCACCCATATCTATAGCGGAAAGAACTGCGCCAATGGCATCAAGTCCGCCGCCTACTTGTTCTCGTTGCCGTCTATTGAACCGGCGTCTCTGCACTTTCGAGTACCGGGATGTTTTATATTTCAGCTCTAGAATACAGGATGAGAAGAGGAGCGATTATTACGAATATAGAGCGTACTTTCAATGAAAGCTTCGTGCTTAAGCTGTTGTTTCTCCTTCTTCTTTATTGAATGACGAGGCTCAGTAGCTGCTGTGGACATTTCTTGCAATATTACTTGCCCCTGATAAGCGTCGAGATTAAGCATAAGAGTAGATTTTAAAATCTTGTCATAAACACACTGAAGTCTCTCCGGCTGCACCTATTTCGACCGCTTCAACCGCATTATCTTGCACTGCAAATTGTCGCCGGGCGAGCTTAGCGGAGGTTTCATGGACTGAAATACGTTTTCTGCGCTCTCTAGGCTATAGTGGATATTAGTGAAATGTGTAACAATGAGGTTCATTGCCCACCATCTTGATAGATTCGACTCATCCAATGTCCAGTACATGACGTAAGATGCAAAAAGCTTCTGATCCTAACAAGTGTAAACAGATAGGTCGCTGCTTGACCATGTGCATGAGCGACGTCGAAACCACTTCATAATTTTAATGTAGCGATATTGGCGGTTTTTGTATCGGTTTACCCGGAGTCTCGAAAACCAAAATTATACATTTAGTGCTCTCTAAGTTTGGATCTAATCTAAGTAGTACAGTCGATAGTAACCAAAAATGAACTTTACATGAACCTCGCCCCGCAGTTTGGCACTCAATAAGATATTACTGCTCAAGCCGAACCCGGGCACGAGTGTCGTCCACGAAATCCTCAGAAAGGAGGTCACTGCCCTCGTTTGGCTTTGCGTTCTCGACGCCGACTGCAACGAAGGCTATGACAACCAGCAGGGCGCCTGCCAGTACTCGCGCTGCGGCAGGCTTCCCAAGGAAGGAGTCCCCGATGACCGCGACCGGAATGGTGAGACCGAGACCGACTGTCACCACTAAAGGTGTGGTCTTTAGCATCGCAATGACGTATAGGTAGTCGCTCGATAAGGTGATAAGCATCTAAAACATGTAAACTCCCAAGATTGAGACGTAGACGATGGAAACTCACATTCAACAAAATAATAACGACAGCATTATGAGTAGAAGGTATCTCAAAGCGCTCCATTCCAACCAGATGCAGAATGACACCCACGGGCCAGGATAGGACTATGTTGAAAAATCCCACAAACCCAAAGAATAGTTGCATGTCAATTCTCGACTCTTCCCTAATCTGAACCTTGAGGAAGACGACATAGAGAGCATAAAATATAGCCGACATCAAAGCCAAGAAGTCTCCCAAAACTGGCAATGAGGCAGCAACCTTGTAAATTATTGATGGCCCTATTCCATCTGGCTGGCCATCGAGAGACCCGTCAGATATAGCAACAAGGATCACACCAACAAAGCTTGTCACAAGCCCGTGAGCCGAATCATACATGAAGAAGAAAATAACCACATACGCAGTAAGCACAGCTCCAATCTTGACCAATGTTAGGGTTTCCACGCGGAACATACGTCCAACGGCAAGAGTGAATATACCTTCCAGGGATGTCATATAAGTAGAGTTGTTGAAAGACAATAGTACAACACACTCACCACTCGTGCCAGACAAAATTGTAGAGCTTGCAACGCTGGTGTATGCCAGAGCAGCATTCAAAGCCCAGTTCGCAATAAACCACAGGAAGCAGAATCCGAGTGCCAACCTTGCGGTCTCCTTCACGGTGAGTGGTCCATCGACCTGATCAATTGGAGCTATTAGCTCCACCTAGAGATGGTCAGAAGGGTCCTATCCAAGTGCGATAGAAAGTGTAATTACTGCAGGCTCAGCATCGATATCAAGCTCTTGCTCCAACGGCTGATAAGCCATGGTTGACCTGACGTCAGTATAGATTAGCAATAAGAATAGGTGACACCGTTTAAAGTTACCTTGCGGACTTGGGTGAACCCCATCGATCAGCCCATAATCTTCGTGTGATATATGGCAGCAAGTAAACGACAAATGACGCGGTGTTGGTGTATGTTATCCTGCGTCACGGTAAGTATTAATCCAACCATAAAAATAGGAATCGCTCTTACAGGAATGGCTTCTGGTACCCGTCGTCATACATGTCCTTTAGGCTATTAGTGTACATCACTGCCTGGAAGTGTGCTCGTGTGCTTACTTGCGTCAAAAAACTGGACGCAGTCCATAATAGGACAACCACGAAGAGGAGGCCGAGGCCGACAATGTAATTCTTGGTGTTAGCGTTCCTAAGAGCGCCTCCTGAGGGCTCGCTGCCAGAGTTGGACACGGTGGTCATCTGAATCAAAGGGTGACCAATGAAACAAGACTAGCACTGGATGAGCATGCGTACTTTATGCGATGAAGGTGGGTACGCCGCATGTGACATGTGTGCCCGTGTGAATATTGAGAGAAGACAGATTGAATGTCAGTACCAGTGGCACTTAGCACTCTGCAATAAATCACTGAACTAGATTTACCAATTCAATGATCTGGTCTTTAATGCTACTCTAGAACGAGTTGTTCCATTTTAATGGTACACGTGGATGAGGACAGGTATGTAGATAATACACCACGCTGAAGCGCCTAAAATGTTAATAGTCCGTGATAATGAAGAAATATACGCAGTGTAGCATGAAAATAATGGATCCATGTGGTATAAACTAGGATAGAACAGTATACGTGCCGCGTAAAGCGCTAAAATGGCCCGGGTATTGTAGGGCGAAAGCCAGCATACGACTTGACTTTCTCAAAAATCCTGAAGAGGCTGATGACAATGTTGATGCAATACGTGACAAGGCCAACTCCAACCAGGCAAATCAATGCAAGTTGATAGTCACACAGCGTATCTCCCACTCCACCCTCATTTCGTCCAAGGTTCGGAAGTGTTAGCTCTGGCCGACTGAGTTCGTCATACCATGCAATGCTTCTTGCCGAGGCACAGGGAATAAGAGAAGTGAAGAAATTGTCGAAACAGAGAGAAAACGCCGCGGACCATGCACAGATGAAACAAACTTCGAGGAGGGTATGTGCAAGTTTGGCAGATGTTCGCCATAATCCCATGGGGCGACCGAAATATTCGAGCTGTAATGGAATAAGATGGTGATGAGAAATCAAGGTGGAGAAACTTGCATATATCGCCACCATAACATGAACCAAAGTCAGAGGTGCAAATATTATCACCAAGGTTCTGGTAAATATGTGTTCATCAATTTATCACTTATCAAGCTGCGAAGTGACGTACGGAGAACTTCCTACGATTCCCATGATACTATCGTGCAATTCAACGATACGTATCCTGATAGCCACCGCAAGGGCCGCAGCTGTAAATGTTATATTGATGAATCTAAAAAGCTAGATCGCAGATTTATACACAAAAAAAGTGAATAGATAGCATTGCACTCACCAGTGGCACATATATATTCGTAAGAATGAAAGTTCTAAAACGCTTCTTTCTAGATATCCCAGAGTTAGACCTGTCTCCTGACTCATTATCTGAGTGATCTCCAGTCACCCCAAGATTGGAACAATCATTTGTAGGGAAATTGCGTGTTGGTTCCCATGGCGTGTCCCAACCAGGTGTTTTATTGCAAGGTAAAGTGAAAGGCGCGGAGGACTCGGCATGAAAATGCACAGCACCCTTCTCCGCTGGGGAGACCGTCTGAAATTCGGACTCATTGTGCGACTGGGGATTGAAGTACGATGATAAAGGTGGTCGATTTTGGTAGGCAGCACCTATCTTGCCAGCCGCTTGACTCGATGGCTCTCCCTGAGGTTCTCGAGAACGTGCGAACGTCCCCCACGGTGATTGCTGCTCGGACCAAATTCCATTTGATCCTCCCAATGACGAACGAGAAGCGGCGAGGTCGGATGGTCTCTGGTCATGTTCATGATAGTCATCATCTGTGGGAGAAGGAGGTTCGTCTTGCGCCCAAGCTATGGAAAAGTGGAGGACAAAGTAAGTGACACCGCTCGATTAACATTTAGAAGTTCATACGTGGTGCAGTAATGACTGTTCTTGCCGCTGAAGGTACTGCAAGTGCATGACTCCGGACTGATGCTGCAAGACTGCTATTTGACGGGATCGATGGAGGTTTTCGAGTACTGGCAGCTGATAGAGACATGGGCAAAGATAAAAAAAAAAAAGCAGAAAAAAATGAGGCTTAGGGCCCGGGACCAGCTAGTGCAGATTATATTGAACGCTGGTCGGTTATTGTTGTTCAGGCCATCCGCCGCTGTGCTGTCTATACACAGATTTTGGTAAATGTAGAAGTGCAAATATTGATCAAGTGCCGAGATGCCGGCCATGGTCGCACCAAACTCTGTTCAATGAGTCATTCAATTATCTAACACATGGAAGACGGTTTGCCCTCAGTGTCAGCCAGCGGCGCTGTCGGCTCAAGATTCATTTCTCAAAATGACCTAGAGGAGGCCAAGGCCCGCAGAGACGAACAGTGGAAAGCAGCATATGCCAGGTGCGCAGCAGATACTCATCGAAGTACAATGACACATAAAACTGAACTATACTAGGCTCGGACAGGTTCCTCCGCCGCAGCCTGTGGAAGATTCTTTCGATGGTCGAAGTCTAGCAGAGGTGAGTGACACTGCTTTTGCCTGCTGTGTTCGCTTGAAATCGACCCGCGAATAGAAATTAGCCGCGAACAGGGTACGTTACCACAGCTACTCTTCAGTTTGTGGATTAATAGGTTGGTTAGGCTGCAAAGCAGGAAGAATGGGAGGAGAAAACGAAGTTAGGCAAGTCGGAATGATATATTTTCATGGTAATCTTGACTTGCCCACTTGTAGCAAATCAATTTCGAGCACTAGAAGAGGATGAGATCATGTTTCTAGATTCTATCAGAGAAAAGCAGGCCGAAGAAGAACGCCTCCGCAAAGCACAGGACGGCGAGGAGCTTTCAGATTTCAGAAAGTATGCCTCCGTTCATTATTTTTCCGTCGCTGACATTGAGGATCCACAAAGAGCTGTTGCAGCTAGGGAAAATGACCTCAACAAGCCTACACAGCCTGTGACGCAACCACGAAAACAGAGTGATGATACTCCGGAGAAGCCTAAAGCTCCCGTAGTGACGTCCAAGAAAGATGTCAAGAAATCATTGAAGGGTGTCGTAGTGAAGAAGAGACCAAAGTCTCATGCTCCAACACCCAGCGAATCGAAGGCGAAGGAATCTAGTAAGAACATCGATGAGGATGCACCACCAGTCACAAAACGTCGCAAGATCTCCGGATCATGACACCACCATAATTCCATCTTCTGACATTCCTGTAGTTGTCATCGTGGATTTGTTCACTGTAGTATCATCTAATTCAATAACACGCTGCCCAGTCTTGACATTCCACTGTCCTCTAAATATAACACCGGAAGCATACATAATACATACTCATCTGTCTTCTCCGCGAGCCAGGTCTCATCCTCCCCGAGCTGTCGGTGTCGGTGTCCACCGTACATGGTTGAGATCCCTTTCCCCAGTCTGTCTCGTTCCCCAGCCAGACATTCGCCCCATCGCTTCTGCCCTTCTCGCTGCTGCAGTACCCATCGTAGTTCTATCCAATAATCTTTTTGCTGCAGGTGTCAGATTGCCAGGTGCGTCAGCTCTCCGTGGAGTCCAGCCTGGAGGGCCCATAGAACCTGACTTTGAGGAACCTCCTCGGGCTGGTGTGCGTCCGATGATTGAGGTCGGCCCCCCAAGTAGGACAGCTTTCGCGCGAAGGCTTTTTGAAGCATGTGCGGATAATCTGTGAGATAATGCTTCGCGACTCGACGGCGCAGCAATATGGAAAGGTGTGCTTGGCAGTGGCAAGGCTTCTGCTGGATCATCGGACTTTGATAATATCCGTGGAGTTGCATTTAGGGTCCCCCATGTCATGAGCTGATTAACGGCAGAAGGGCCTAGTTCAGCAGCGGTAGGTGAGGGCAGGCTGGGTACAAGCGAAAATTCATTGGTAGGGGATCGCGGTCGATCTAGGAGGGTGATTAGAAGAAAAACAGAACGATCAACGCGGAATGGAGCTTACATGGCGTTCCAGTAATGGCGGCATCAATTCGACTGCGAGTGGGACTTGGAGGGGCAGATGCAGCTCGTGACTGAGAATCTCCTTCATCCTGTTCTGGTAGACGTGTATTCAAATGCTTTATGATACCGAGATCATCGCTTGCTTTAGCTTTCGATGTACGTGGGTGGTACGGAGACATGTCGGCGTCAGGGGAGAACATGAGAGAATTACGGGCCTGGTATTCAGCACCTCAGCCATGAAATGACAATCTCGTCTGAGCCCAACACACCTTGAAATTCCAGCCATCAACGCCAGCTGGACGAGTATCTTTCCTTGGAGCCATAACGTCCATAGGCTCGCCCTCCTCAACTGCTTCATGAAGGATAGCCACCTCCTTTCCTTTATCGTTGTCCTTCGCATCTTGACCTTGACCTTCTGATTCCGTCGATGACTCTCCACTTTGCGTGATGAGTCCTGCGATAGTAGGGGCTTCGATCACAAACTTCTCTCTCACACCTGGTGCTTGGGCAGGCTCTATCATCATCTTCTCCCTCGCCTCGAGCATCCTATCCCTCTGATCCTCGACTCTCTTCTGTGCCTCCCATGCCCAGCCCCACCTCTCTTTCCTCTTCCGGTTCTCCTCATCCATAATCTGCGTAAAGCTAGCGTTGTCTTCCGAGGTGTACCGTGCCTGGAAGTTGTCTAGACTTATGTCTGTACTATACCGCTGACGTTTCGCAACTGGCTCCCCGTATGGAGTACGTAGCGGTGTCTCCGATGGACCAGCACCGTAAGGCGTCGCGGATGGCGTCTGCCACGGTCCTCTGCGGTAGGTGGCGGGGGTATTGTTAACTTCTTGTAGTTTACGCACAGATGCATTGATTAAGTGGGGGTCTCTCGATGATACAGCATCAAGGTATTCGTTGGTCGCGTCAAGATGTACGAGAGAAGGGAAAAAGTCTCTTGCTATGATGTGAGACAAGGCTGCTGTGTACTCATCTTCTTCGAGGACTTGTTGGGAATTTAGCGAGCGAGATGGACCGGGGGTAGACATTGTGCAGGGGAAGAGTGTGGCAGTACCCAGGCGAATGAACTTTACTAGATTGTCCACGGCGCTTCGTCACACTATTATGTCACACGTCTCCCAGTGAGGAACACGAGGTTATCGTGAAAATGTTTCAACATCATGGCCAGGATCAAGGCATCAGTGAGTATCTATTCAAGGGAACTGTACTCCATGCTGAAATAAATTCATAGCGGCCCATGTTCTGTATCCTCCAATGAAGATATGCGCAAACTCTCATTCATGTTTCTAACCTGTTTCATAGTGTCTCCGCTACCAACTGTGTTCATCTGTACAACGAGGCACAAGCCCTGACGACATGAAAATGTCACCCGTGAATGGCAGTTTAACACGACTGTCACGACCGAGAAAGTAGTATGGGATGCGTTCACCGAGTACGAGTCGCCGCTGGCTGTTGTAGCTCCTCCACTCGCTTATTACCTTCAAACCAAGTCGCATAACGTTGATGGGCAGTGATGTTCATAGTGCTGAAAATGGCGAGACACCAAGGCTCCAATCGATGGGAATTGCGATGTTGGCGCCTTCTAGCTCAGAGCAATTCGCATCGCTCACGAGCTCGCGCGTCAACTTAACCATTGAGTCTCTCATCCTCCTCAACCCTCGTTCCAGCATAGTGGTGACGGCGGCCATGTTTGGGGGGGTGGGCACTAAAGTCTGTAGAATGAACTGAGATGAATTTGAGTTTGGGACAGTGTTCTATTCTCACTTAACGTGCACTCTCCAAACGATGAAAACACGTGGTGTTTTCATCATTTGGAGAGTGCGCGTTAAGGTGATCGTCATATCCGGAGTCACTGATCTTCCTGGGATGTGCAGGTTGTAGTTATGGGTGCTGGGATAGATGATCGTACAATCATAAGGAAGGCTGGCGATGGCTAAGGTAAGGCATTTTTTTGAGATGGTTAAATGGCTCTTTGTGGGTATGTCGACAGTGAGAAGGAGATCGTTGTAGTCGTAAGTAAGCCTGATGGGTTGGATGGATTGGAACTTGCTTAAAGCAGCTCAGATGATTCGGACTCACCTCAGCTTAGTCGGTAATTGGTCCGCTTCTTGTATTACATAGAGTTCGCGCATTTTCGCACTGCCACCAGGCCTTTTCATACTCCACACCTTGAAAGTCGTGCACCCGGGCAATCTGTTTGAAGCAATCACATACAGGCAAAATTGCCGCACCGTCAATTTTTCTCTGCTGTACAGTGGGCGTTCTGAAAGGGCATATGGAGAGTTTAGATTGTGGTTACGTAAATGATCATTAGGAATAATTCACACGATTCCGCTGAGAAAAATAAAATGACAGATGGAAAGAAAGAAAATACGAGCACAGATCGGCTGCAGAAATAAACAAGTAATGTATCATGGTACCAGCGGAAGTGAAGACAAAAGCACGAAGTGTCGCTGGTAAATGGGTATTCGTTCGCTGTGTTCTGTCATGAATGTCATATGAGGCATGGATCAGCAGGTATACCCTGCAGAATAGTTCGTAAAAACGAGTGGGCATGGAGTGATGGTCCTCGAGACCTAAAATGCGAAATGCGTAGTCTAAACGATGCGCCACTCCAAAGTCAGCATAGCATGTCACAGACGAAGATTGAGATATTCAAAAGAAAAGTCAAGAAGCACCGCCACGTCCAAAATTGAGCACGTTGCTCCCAGACCTGCCCCGAGGTTTCTTGTCAGGTTCCAGTAAAATACCAGAGTCCTGACCAGGAAGCTCTAATCCGCCACTCTTCCGCGCACCAGTGATAACCGCAGGTCGACCAATCCTGCTCTGTGATAATATAGAGGCACTACTAGCAGAGGATGGAATTCTAGAGGATGCCCGAACTGTCACATTGGAATGCGACAAAGGGAGTTGTGATGGCGATTTTAAGTCCTTCTGGACTTTCCCGTTGTATGAAAACGGTCGTTCACGAGGACGGAATTCTGAATCTGATGAAGGGGTAGGTGACCCAGCATTGCTGGAACCTATGGAGGAACGTTTCGGTTGACCATATGGACCGCCGTGCAGACCAGTCCCTGGCCCGGTGGATTTCTTGTAACCAGTGACTCCTGGGCGAGAGATCGGAATGGGAAGGAAAGTAGGGGTTGCGGGACGAGATGAAGGAGTAGGGATGGAACTCATAGTTGCAGTCGTGCTGAGGCTTGCTCCGGAGAGGCGTGATTGAGGTCGACGACTATGAGTCATTGTGCTTTGGGCAAATTGATTGGGCTTCGAAAAAATAGGAGATGATGCTGACGAAGGGACTCCACCACGAAAAGCGCTGGGGGGTGAGGGACTGGATGAGCGTCTGTGTTCCTTCTCGGCATCCTTATTTGGAGAGGGAGTAGTATCGTCCATAATGAGAACCCATCCTGAATTATCATGGTTGGGAGTGGTCGCACCGCTCGCCAAAACAGTATCTACGCCAAGCCGCTGTGGAGTCGGTTTGCCAAGTTTGTTGTCTGGTATTACAGAACGTATAAAGGTACTCTTGGATGACAATGTAGAGGATATAGTGGATGTGGAGGGCATCGTGGATATTGTCACTCCCTGCCGCCCAGCATTACTGCCCATCCGCAGGCGAGGAACACGTGTATGAATCTTCTGTTCTAGATTCCTGACACGAGCACGCATTTCGGAAACCATTTGAACACCCTTGCTTCTGGATGCCATCATGGGTATGGCGGTGATGTTGGATATGCTAGAACTGGCAGTAGCAGCGGCAGGTCGTGGGACGAGGGCAGGAGCCCGAGGGGAATTGCGTGAAGTAGCAAGGGTTGGAAGGGTGGTCGAACGGGTCATTGATGAAGGCGAGGAAGTATTAGGGTTATGTTTGCTCAGCTGGAAACCTGCGCGCTGAAGTAGGACGGACTGTCCATAATTTGAGCTGGCAGCGGTAGAAGGGGGGCGAGTAGGGGTAGGAATAGAGGATTTCTCGTTGGAAGAAAGATCGGAGAGTTCAAGATCTGGCGGCGGCGGAGTACTAAGCAGATTATCATCCGATGAAGCCGTCGAAAGAGGAGGGAACAGTGATGAAGCGGTAGTGGAACTAGAGGTTTCGGTCAAAATGCTCGGTGCCCTAGAACGAGCAGCTGTTAGCTGATTCTTGAGGATAGAAATTTCTACAGATGAGTCTAGCAGGAAAGTGTGAGTGTTCTAACCCCATGCAGTCCAAGACGACGCACCTCGTAGCTCGTCCTTGACACGTTGTAGTTCTTCTTCCAAATTAGCCTTGTCAAGGAGTTCGTGCTCGAGCAATATCTTTTCCTCCAGCGCCTTGGAATATCTTGCCTCTATATCCGCCAGACTTGACGCGACCACGCGCTCATTTCTCTCGAGGTCATCGTTGCCCAACTCCAGGTCGCGCAATCTGACCTTCAATTTCTGAGACTCCTGCCTGAGCGTATCTAACTCTCGTTGCAGGGAGGTAGTGGTTGTATTGTGTGTGGTCTGTAGCGATATAAATTTGGACTTTATGAAGGGTTGGTCAGCGAAACTGGTTTCAACAGAAGACGCGTGGAGAAATACCTTCCATTCGTCTCGATCTAATTCTGTCTTTGCGACCTTGACTTTGAGATCCTGTTGTGCCTTCTCTGTACGGTCTATTTCCTTGATCAACTCCTCCTCAAGCTCTTTACTAGAAGTGTGAAATTCGTCGAGTTCGGCGCGAGTCTCTGCTAGCATATCGGCGACCTCATTATACTTCGCTTTCCAGTCCGTGGAGGAGTAACTGTTTGAGAATATCGTTAGAAAACTAGATTGAGTGTGGCAAGAAGGGTATGAGTACTCTAACTGGTTGTCTTCTAAGGAGGCCATTATTGGATCTCTGCGTAGGGCATCTGTAGGAGACAGAACGGCCGTCATGAGCCCTGTAAAGAAATAAAGTACAACCTAGAAACACAACCACTAGGTATCAAAGGAGAAAGGAAAATTGGTGGAAACAGGAGAAATGCTTGCAATTTGGTTCTTGACTTGTGCACTTCTGCTATGTGACATTTGGTTGACTCGGTGCCACACTTTGATTACATAATTCAATGACCTAATTTACAAAGTCTCAGGTTTCGCGCACTTGCGCTTTTCTATTCGTCCTGTCTTAGGACACCTCATCTCTTGCCATGAAACAGGATCCATCGATGCCCCTAGATGATGATCGGTTAGATTTCGTACACCATGGAAGCGAGAACTCCTACCAGCTTCACTGGTAGCAAAAATGACACCGAGGTCGTTCCGTGCAGTAGTGATGTAGTAACTGCGAGCATCACCAAGAGAAATCTGTAATAATTGAGCAAATCATTAATCACCGTGTTGACTGTATCAACTCACCACTACACCCTTGACGACATCTCCCCCACGAAAACAGTCGCTGATCTTTACCTTGTCTTTTTCGGTAGCTCTAACATCTTGAGTGCGTATAACACCATTGAATTCTTCACCAGCCGGTAGAGGGACACCATCAACAACTGAAATGGATACCATCGCCTGCAAGGGCGACAGGCGGGTGACTGTCCCTAGTACGACTGAATTTTCTGCCGGTGGGTGTGATCGTACACGAGATATTGCCAGGGTCTACACACATTGAAAATCGAGTATGATTTGATCGTCAAGAGAATTGACCAACAGATCCTTCGTATTGTGCGACACCAACTAGGCTTGCTCTAACTTGTCCATCCTTTAAGTATAAACCTCCTCCAAGTTTTGGTACTGGGCCACGAGGGAGGGATACTGGTTGACCTGGGAGTAAAATATCGGATGCCATGGGAAAACAATTGATGAGACCGAAAGCGAGCAGCTGCCGTGGAACGATGTACAAGGGAAAAATCGGGAGACCAAGGATTAATTAAGTTAACTCGCGTCGTTCGATCGGATTTGTTGCTATTTGGCTGTGACAACATACTTCAAAAATCTCAGCCCACTCTAACTATACTTCCGCTCTCGAGGAATTGCGCTTTTGCCCCTTCAGCAACAATGGCCTCCTCTTCTATCGCTCGCGTCCTTTCACGGCGTATGATTCTTATTCTTCATGCTGCTCACAACTAACATCATTCATAGAGATGCACATGTCTGCACGGAGACATGCCCTCACCAAGTTCTCCATGCCTGCCATGAGTCCTACAATGACCGAGGGTGGTATCGCCTCCTGGAAAAAGGCGGAGGGTGAAACATTCACCGCTGGTGACGTGCTTCTCGAGATTGTGCGTTTACCTAACCCTTGTTCTTGCTTCTATTCCGTTCCTCATGTCAGTTTACAGGAAACGGACAAGGCTACCATCGACGTGGAGGCTCAGGACGACGGTATTCTTGCTAAGATTATCGTACGTCAGCTTAAAGCTCAAAGCTTTTATCCTCTCATTGCCTTGTGCACATTTAGGCTCCGGATGGTTCGAAAAACGTCGCTGTCGGCTCGCCTATCGCCATCATGGCTGAAGAAGGCGATGACCTGGCAGGTGCAGCTCAATTGGCTGCTGAGCCTTTGGCCGCGCCCCCTTCCGCGCCCAAGAAGGAAAGCACACCTGAGCCTGCAAAAGCCGAGGAGGCCCCCAAGCCTACTGCATCCCAGGCCAAGCCTGAGCTTGCCAAGGGCGAACGGATATTTGCATCCCCCATTGCGAAGAAGATCGCTTTGGAACGTGGCATACCATTGGCCCAAGTCAAAGGCACTGGTCCTGAGGGACGTATCATCCGAGAGGACATTGAGAAGTATCAACCACCCGCGGCAACAGCCTCAGCATCCGTTGCCACTTCTTCGGCACCTGCTGCTTCCCTTCCGGAATATACGGATACCCCAGTTACCAACATGCGTCGCGTCATTGGCTCACGTCTCACCCAATCCAAGCAAGAGCTGCCCCATTATTACCTTACCGTCCAGATTAACATGGACAAGACGATGAAGCTCCGGGAGGTCTTTAACAAGACGCTCGGCGAGAAAGACAAAGCCGCTAAGCTCAGCGTCAACGACTTCATTCTCAAGGCGGTTGCATGCGCATTAAATGACGTACCAGAGGCCAACTCGGCATGGCTTGGAGAGGTCATCCGACAGTATGTACTTCCGCGAATATAAATTTATCAGGTTTAACTTACCTTGCCTTTAGGTACAAGAAGGCCGATATCTCAGTTGCTGTTGCAACTCCAACTGGTCTGATTACACCCATTGTGAAAGATGTCGGTTCAAAAGGATTGGCAACTATCTCTAGTGAAGCGAAAGCTCTCGCCAAAAAGGCTCGGGATGGCAAACTCACTCCTCAAGAATATCAGGTGAGTGAGGTAATTTCATGCTGATTTGAATGCAATTCATTGTTTCGATAGGGTGGCACGTTCACAGTGTCTAACCTTGGCATGTACGATATCGAACACTTCACTGCCATCATCAACCCTCCCCAATCGTGCATTCTTGCCGTTGGTACCACGAAGCCAACAATCGTGCCAGCTCCTGAGGAGGAGCGTGGTTTCAAGACCGTGAACATGATGAAGGCAACACTGAGCTCGGACCACCGGACGGTGGATGGTGCCGTGGGCGCTCGCTGGATGACCGCGTTCAAAGGTTACCTTGAGAATCCCCTCACATTCATGCTCTAAAAGTATAGTGTTTTCGGTCTTTGAGGTCCACCCATTGTTTCTAGACTAGATTACATTTATCTCATGCACACGTTATTTTTTTGTTGATTTGCTTTCAACAAACATAAAGCCTTTTGGCAAGTGCGGAGTTTATATATCCCCTATGAGTGTTCCAGACCTATGTCCGACTCATTCTTTCGCGGAGCTGAAGTACTACAATCAGGATTCAGTACACCCCCTGAGGCCTGAACTCTTCGCGACGACTTGCTAACTCGCCGCATCATTTGTCCTCCCAACAACTGATCGCGAAGGATCATGGATGCTGGGATGGCGCACGATAGTAACTTGAAAAAGTTGAACGAATATCTCATCGAAACTCTGGGGCAACTGGTCGAGGCGAAAAAGGAAGCTGCCGCCCTGCGCGAGCAAGTCACAAATCTAGAAAAGAAACTGACCGAGCACGACCGGCTGAATGCATCGAGGAAATTTGAGAATGATGAAGTACGTAGACGCGATGTTTTTGACGTTCCCCTCGTCTAATCACCTACAGCTTCGTGGCAGAAACGCGAAATTCGAGCTTGAGATGAAAAACACAGTATGTCGAATGCATATTGATGTGATTGCTAGAATACTCTATGTACTGACGCGTTGTTAGAATGCAGCATTACAGCTTGCAACGAAAGATCGCGATGTGTTAAACAGATCATTAGATGCGTCCAAGATGGATGTTACTACGCAGCAGAAGAGGGTGATTTCGAAACTAACAGTCATTGACCTGACGTGGCCTGACATTTGTTTTTCAGGCTAATACACTGGAGCAACAGCTTCGGAAATTAGATGAAGAAAAAAAAGCTTTGGCGCGTGAGCTTCAAGCAGCTGCACAGATTGTACGCGTGGATGTAGGACCATTTTCATTTAATATATTATCATGCCACATCAACTAACACTCCATCCAGATTGGCGTAAACACAAATCCTCTCCCAACTCCCCGTAGCACGCCCAATGACACCAAATTACCAGTCGTACGGGGGCCTTCGACAGCTGGGCCATCTCGCAACCGAAACGTCAAAGAAGAACAGGATATGATGGCGGATATTATCGCAGTAAACCCTCCCTCTCAGTTACCGCTTCTTCGAAAACAAACTATCGAAAACGTGCCACAACTAATTCCTGACCTTCCGGATGGTGGAACTGTATGTTTCACAAGACCCTTCATAACATCCCACATCGGGGGAGGGTCGCAAGCTCTCATTTCAAAGTAGGCTGTCCACTTTTGTGTGTGATCAACTTTGATGCCGTCAGCTAATGAACTCTTCAGCATCGCAACGCCAAAGTCGCTAGCACTAAAATTTGGTATTACAAGCTATCTTTGCCCGAACTTGTGGGAAAATCCTTGGTGTCCAACAAGCCCTGGCATGGCTGGGTATATGTTTGTTGGCTTAGGGGAGGAGATTCATTACTTCGTTCAGCCGGAGGTGCATGAACTCTTCGTTGGAGTTGCGAAAACCAACTACAGACTTATGGGCCGGTATCAGGCCCATCGTGTTGAACCCTTGACTGTTGAAGAATGGTTGACGCTCCCGCAAAAAGTAAGTATAATTAACCTCGAAGACATCCGAGTCATCCCTTGATTTTGGCCCATCAGGTTCGATCCAAGTACTGTGAAACTACACAACGAAAAGCAAAAGACTCACGTTCCATCGAGGGCATAAGCGCTGCTTATGAGCGTGGTGAACTTCGTGCTCCTTGCGTCAAATTGACATGTCTTGACTTTAAGGAAGACCTCTACAATAAACTGAAGGCGCGAAAAATGAGACAGAACAACATGACCCCCTCGTCATCTCAATGTTCCATTCAACAGGAATATCCCGTCACGCGCTCATCACAAAAACGCCGCTGCATCGAGACCGTCAAGGTTGACGAGTCTTCCATGGACTCTGACAGCGACTCTTCTGAATACAAAATGATCAGGCCTGAGAAACGATTGAGAGGGTAGATACTTACATAATTCGCATCATGATGGATTCAATCGACGACTCCGACCACTACATACTCTAGTCCACAAGGCCTAATAACTTTGTATCATAGCTTCGATTTCATTTTCCTGTGACTGTGCTTTTACCAAACGTTGAAGTGCGAGAACTAGACAGACATCTTGAACAATGCCAGGCCGTCGTCGCGAGTCTCCGCTCAAGAATCCAAGTTGAGATTAAAGTATTTCGTAACGAACAACACTCACAGACTTCGCCAGGCAGGGCGTATATCGCACTAGGACTAGAGGGGTCAGCTAACAAACTCGGCGCAGGAGTCATCAAACATGCTGTCGATGGATCGACAGAAGTGCTCTCTAACATTAGGCACACTTACATCACACCTCCTGGGGAGGGATTTCTTCCTCGAGATACGGCTCAGCACCATCGAAAATGGGCATTAACAGTGATTAAAGAGGCAGTTTCAAAAGCAAATATTACGATGCACGACCTCGACTGTATATGTTATACCAAAGGTTAGCTAAATCCCTCATGAAGTCTCATGTTTAAATGTTCCTCCAGGCCCCGGTATGGGTGCACCTTTACAGTCTGTCGCTCTAGTCGCTCGCACCCTCTCATTGTTGTACGAGAAGCCCCTCGTTGGTGTCAATCATTGTGTTGGACGTATGTATATCCAATCACGGTGTGCAACTTCCACTGATTTTGTGAAATAGATATTGAAATGGGACGGCAAGTCACTGGAGCTCAGAATCCAGTGGTACTATATGTGTCTGGTGGCAACACACAAGTCATCGCATATTCACGACAATGCTACCGGATCTTTGGAGAAACACTCGATATAGCTGTTGGAAACTGCCTTGACAGATTTGCCAGAGTGATAAACCTAAGCAACGACCCAAGTCCAGGGTATAACATCGAACAAGAGGCGAAGAAGTATTTTACTTTATGTCTGTTCATGGTATTTCGATTGACCTGGCGTCCACTCAGGGGGAAACGACTCGTCCCATTACCTTACACAACCAAGGGGATGGACGTCAGCCTGTCTGGCATACTGACTTCGATCGAAGCCTACACATCTGACCGTCGGTATCGGGCTCAAGACGAACCTTGCGAAGAGTCAGAAGATATTATCAGACCCGCGGATCTCTGTTTCTCCCTTCAAGAAACGGTGTTTTCCATGCTTGTTGAAATTACGGAACGAGCGATGGCTCACATTGGGAGCAGAGAGGTGCTTATTGTTGGAGGAGTTGGCTGTAAGATATTTGTTCTAACTCGTTATGGCCAACCTGATTGATCCATCTTAAGGTAATGAACGACTGCAAGAAATGATGGGCATCATGGCACAAGAGCGAGGTGGATCGGTGTTTGCGACCGATGAGCGGTTAGTTTTTGAAGCACTGATGATATAGTTTTCTTATTCACGAACTCGCAGTTTCTGCATTGATAACGGCATCATGATCGCTCAGGCTGGTCTACTGAGCTATCGCATGGGATTTCAGACACCTCTTGCAAAGAGCACCTGTACGCAAAGGTTAGTGCCTCAACACTATGGAGTGGTCTTGCAAAAAAATAATATTTTGTATTCAAGATTCCGGACTGACGAAGTGCATGTTGCATGGCGACCTTGAACGCTTGGATGCCTACCTATTCTATACCTATTCTACAATTAAAATATCGTCAGGACCTGTCTGTATTATTATTGTGCAATGTTCGCCAGCACAAGCTTCCAGTCCTCAGGTTCTCCTTTCATGTCTTGACTGAGCTGCTCTAGTCTCTGCCACCACCACCTGTGACTCTTTGCGTACTCTCCTGTATCATCTTCAGATACCCTGGCCTGCCAAGGCTTGTCAGCCAAAATGTAGTGAAGACATCTGATCTCTTCGTCTCTCCACAGCGGTTTGTGAATTAACATCAATGTCTTGAGCGCATTGTAACACCATGGCAAAGGTTTCCACTTTCCCCTAAATAAATCTGACAAGAGATCTTGGTCTGGGAATGACCAAGTTGACACCAGAGGTGAAGTATAAAGGTGATTGCGGACAGTTTCTGCAAGAGCCAGAGAAGGGTTGAGAACCACGATGCCGGAGTTCAGCTGAGTGTGCGGACGTGGGCTTGCTTCCGTAATGATCACTGAAGCAGTCAAACCAGAGGGGTGAGCCAATGGAGTATATGCGCAGTTCTCAGGGACCCTGGAAGACTAGATATGAGCTATTATAATGGTAAAATATCAAATGGCATACCAATCAGCAGGATAGTGGGGCAGCTTGCGTGGATTACATGCACACACATGCGCAGCAGCTATCCAGTCGTTTGGGAGATCAATGTCAAATAACTCGTCCATATTGCGCATCACGATCATATCGGCATCCATAAGGACGATACGCTATTCTCAAAGTACATGTAAGTCATGAGCGCTGCAAAATCTGAACCAAATACTTCATATTCTTTCAATTCAAATGCCCTTTATATCGCAATAAGTAGTCCGTCAGCTTCATAGCTGATTTGCACGCACCTCAGCTTCGTCCATGTATCAGCGAACCTTGCGTCATGGGTTGAAAGTGAATGTTTTCCCTCTGGAGGGCGCAGCGATTCGACGGGCCTCACGGAAATGCCCCTTCGCTCTAGGACACTCCGGGCATCCTGGGGTAGTGTAGGAGTGACCATGACAACAAGAGGGAATGCAGATGCCACAGATCTAAGGGTCGATTCGAGCACCAGAACGCCAGGTAAATAACTGGTTGCTGTGAGTAGAGTCACATAAGCTGCCCTTCTAGCCATCACGATCGATGTTACTGGGGTAAGGGATGGAAGCGAGCGACAAAGACAGGATAAAGCGGCAGTCTGAGTACTTCAATCGATTGATCAAAGCTCAAAAATACTACTGAAAGATCGGACAATCGGAGGTTACGGCCCTACTTAATTACAATCTTCTGATAATCCATTCTATATCGATCTGCACCAGGCGAAAAGGAGTTTTCGCACAAATATCCAACATATGTTTCGTGTACATGGGCAACGATAAAGTAAGACTGTCGCAAGGATAATATCTAAATGTAGTGCAAGAAGCTATCATAGAAAGCACTCAGTTGAGTGCACGACACGCCAAAATTGAAACCTACCGAGTGTCATGCTCGCTGTCCAGAAGTGCAATGATATCTTCCTCCCGTACAGGATCCTTGACGTTGCAGATAATCGTTCGCGTAGTGTCATCCATGAACTTCATAGCGTGCGTCCGAGAACGTGATGTCAGAAGTCGAAATTTCCGGATGAGTTTATTTGCGAGGGGTCAGCATGCATATTAACCTTGATAACCTCAGCGAGTTCGATTGACAGAAGCTTTTGATGAATCCCGCAGAAAACGAGGCAAGAATGGCTCGTGAACTACATGGGCTCGCTTACTATGTTGATTGGGGCTGTCGATAGCGGTGGACGAACCTCTAGTTGTTTAGAGTTTGACATTTAAATTAGGAAATTACCGAGCTCCTTTTTGTACCTTATTTACTCCTTTTCCCCTCGGCGTGTAGGATTTAGTACATAATCGTACGCCTCAAATACATTTCTGTAGATTTCTTAGCATGACCGCAGTGCACGTTTGACCACGTAGGATTCCAGATAAGAGATAGTGACTATCCTTATATCTTATTCGGTATTCTTCTCACTTGGACATAAAACATGCCGGATAATCCTCAAGCTTAGGTGTTTATATATATACTGACAACGGTCGGATCACATCATTCAGGAAATGGCAGTAAACGGGATCCGCTCGTGGATTAGATAGAGTAAATAATAAGACAATATTATACGTTTATGTTGTCTGGGTATGACTTGTCGACGACGCTTCTTGCGTAACGATATTCTTCACCCTGTTCTCTGTGGCCTTTCCTTTCAACATATTCTCTATAAAGTATTCGCCAGCCTAGCAACCATGTGTAAGAAGAATCGTCCGCAACGAAAAATAATTAATAAATGGCTGACCTTGTAACTACTGCGGACAAGAGGACCACTAGCCACATAGGCGAAGCCCATGTCATCAGCAATTTGCTTCCATCGGTCAAACTCGGAAGGTTCTACGTATCGGTCAACCTTCATGTGTCGCTTCGTGGGCCTCATATATTGCCCAAAGGTCACAACATCAACATTAATTTTGCGAAGCTCTGAACGAGGACTCAGCAATTATAATCTTGACACGAACACGCTTCAGCTTACCTCGTAAAGCATCCATGACCTGCTCTTCTGTCTCGCCGACACCAAGCATGATACTTGTCTTGGTGACGCGGACACCTTCCTTCTTCGCGTGTTCAAGCACCTTCAGACTCTGCCGGAAAGTTGCACGGCGGTCGCGCACAAATGGAGTCAACTCTTCCACAGTCTCGATATTATGCGCGTAGACGTCTAGACCAGACTTTGCCACGAGAGAAACATGTTCCAAATTGCCCGCAAAATCTCCTGTTAATGCTTCCACAAGAATCTGAGGCGCCCTGTTTCAAGTATCCTGTTGGTGAGCAGCGCAAACGAAGTCACTATGTAGCGTACTTTTGCTTAATCTTCATGATAGTCTCTGCGAAGTGATGTGCACCACCATCTACAAGATCTGCAAGGATAATTATAGACCTGTGATGTGGTCATGTTTGTAGTCAACGCACCGTCTCTGTCAACACTTGTGAGAACGATGTATCCGAGCCCCCATCGACTAATGGCCTCTGCTGTATTCTCAGGCTCGTGAGGATCCAATGGAGGTGGGGTGCGGGAAGTCTTGACAGAGCAGAATCTACAGCCACGAGTACAGGTGTCTCCCATCAACTAAAAGGAGTGGAATTAGTCAATGGACAGTAATTCCAATATTATGTAGCACACCATGATCGTAGCCGTTGCTGCCCTCTTGCCCTCCTCGGCAGTCGCGCCTTCCTTTCCACCCCAGCAGTCACCAATATTAGGACACCGTGCTTCCTCACATACAGTATGAAGACCGAGCCCCCTTAAGTCCTTCTTGATCTTGTTAAAAGATGCTCCGGAGGGTATCTTAGTCTTTAGAAAGCTGGGTAGCCGCGGTCTGTAGTGGATGCATGAACATTATTCCCGAAAAATCATGAAAAATCATTCGCACCCTTGGGTATTCCCAAGTACTACATGCTCTATGGGTTCTCCTGAGATGAAGTCGTCTAGTGATGGTCCAGAGACCAGCGCTTCACGGAAGCCGGATTTTGACTTCGGCGTCGAGGCTGATGGTGTTGCCAGGTGCCGAACTTGAGATAAAAGTCGACAACTGGAACGGGGGCGTAGAAGTGAGTTTGTGAGGAGCGAATTGGCTGACATTGTGATGGAGGACAGTTAAGTATTGTGCACGCATGTCATGTAATGAATCGGAATGGGACGAGCCCACGTCGACAAAAAAGGCAATTTTGGCCGCTCGCCGTTCGGGATCAAAATCCAAAAGTTGTTAAGTCACCCAAGTATTGGGCTTTCATGAACACGCTTTCCAGAAGGGAGGAGGACACGCTCCTTAAAACCACGAAAGCGCGCGCTTTACAGGAATGTGATCCAATAGTGAAAGGTTTGACCATGCATTCTAGCATGATCAAGAACACTTATACCGGCTTCATGTCACTCAGAATTCGCCAATTGCGCAACAGGACGTACGCTGTCTATTGCATGGGCTTGCAGGGACAAGTACAAAGCCTTACAGGAGTGTATGCTGCAATAGTGAGTCCAACCGCACTCGCAATACAATGTCCAGTATATTGAGTGAATGTATTTTCCAGCACAAGTGAAACAGCCATGGACGATGTCCGAAGGGAATATCTTCGATTAAGAGACCAACAGAAAACGCCTCAAGCAACACTATGAAGATGACAGGATGTCTTGATAGTGTCTTTCGCCTTCAAAACCGCAAGGCGTGCCATCAGGTGTACACACCATGATCATACACTATCCAAAGTCATATCGCTACACCAGCGTCCCCTTAGGCAAGGAAACATTGAATACTAGCAGAAGTACCGACAATAGTATAGACCACGTTTCATTACAGGGAATCTCAGCTTTTCTTTCCATTGTTGATGGTAAGCCATTGAGCACGAAGACCCATGAGAGATGAAATGAAACTGAACAAAACAATCTATCAGCCGAGCATAGTAAAAGAAACCATTGCCAAACTGACCCAGCAAAGCCAACAATCCCGTCGTTGACATTGACAAGACCCAAGTTGGAAGCGGGTATCAAAATGTCGAAAAGGTCGATAATGAATTGGTGGCGCGTATCTGCACGCAGGCTATGGGAATATTAGAGTCATCAGTGATGTAGTACTGATGGATTCAACGTACTTTTCAAGCGCGAGTCGCCTGACTTCTCTTTGAGCTTCATCGCCGAGGTCCTTTTCTCCCCAAGTCTGGGAGTTACGTAACTTCTTTGCGTCGTGAGCTAGTCGTCCGGCCTAGAAAACGGAAATTGAAGTTCAAAGCCATTATCCCAGCTGAATGATAAGTCTCACCTTCAGCAATCCATGTGTAATGCTGAATAAGATCCCAGCCAGCCAGAATCTGTTGGATGTCTTTGTAACCTTCTCGGCAGTGCCAGGCTTGAGAACAATAAACTTTGCGGCGTTCGCCTGTCAAATTATTTGTGAAGTTATAAAACTATTCATGGATCACTTGTCTTACCCACAGAGCTGTGTCATATGTAAGATACCCAAAGTAGGCGAGCTGCCGACCGATGCTGGCCACTTGTTCGCCAACTTCACCTGATGATGAAGCAGCACGCAATGCGGCTTGGAGGTGCTCGACAGGTTTCCCAAGTCGCATGACTGCACAAATGTCAAGCACGATGATGTGGCACACAGACAAACCTTACCTTTACGGACAATCCCTAGGTGACTCTTGAGAGCTGTCCATCGAGCAGCTTCAACTTTGTTGCCTCGAGAGAGGAGGAACCAGGCGAGGAACCGAGAAAAATACTGAACTGTGCGGTAGAGCTAGCGGATGAAACGGTCCGATAAGTATTCCGCTCCTACAAACAATGAAATCATACCTTATCCCGGCCGACATTAAATGATCCAAATTTCAAGGACTGAGAAACATAAGGGTGGAGAATGACCTGTGATGCAATTGTAGCCATGTCTGAGAAAAATAAATGACAGATTCTTGCAAGAAGATGGAGGTGTGCGGTGAATGCTACTTGAAGACTTCAGAGATCTGAGAAGACGGTGACCTGGCATGCCATTATCACGTGGATTCAAGTTGGCTACTTTCGTATACCCGACGATCTCGCATACCGGTGACGACGTCCTTATGCATATGATTTCAGAATTAGACTTCACAAGAGCAAGACAAGACAAGACAAGGGGAGCCATGGAAGGTCTCCTTTCGAGGATGTCAAAGGTACGAACAAAGCGTTTATTGAGCGGCTATCAGACCAGACTCGGACGTAGCAGTGATGATATCCGATGCCGGCGTATAGGCACATGCTGAAGCAGAGAAATACGGACCGACGTTCACGCTGGAATAAGTGACTGACAGCGGCGTCACGATGTCTAACCGAAGGCCACTACTGGGACTCATTCCCAGGTGTTGAACTTCGGTGAGTTTCTTGCGGGTGATTTCGGACGGCAAAAGCCGCGCGTAATTGCGCTGAAGAACTTGCGGGTGACACAAGCTTCTGTCCTGCCCCTGCCCCTCACTTGCTGCGCTTTCATCATTACTAGAGACTGCCAGTCATGACCACAGGCCCTTGGCTTCCCCGCCGAGTGAGTTCTGCGTTCTAGTTCTCACGTGACATACCACTCATTTTGTCATACTTCAAGCTCATCCATGTGATTCCTCGTCGAAGACTGTTCTCATCATCCGTCATGGTAGGTTAGGTTAATGAGCTTGTTGTGACAGGAAATAATGGTTGTGTCAGTCAAATCAAGCATTTCGCAGCGAGCGTGACACCTTCGGTGAGCTCCAGGTCCCTGCCGATCGTTATTGGGGCGCACAAACACAACGGTATGTATCGAGTCTAAGATGAGTGCTACTGAACATTTTCTACAGGTCATTACAAAACTTCGATATTGGTGGCCCATCGCAACGACTACCGCATCCTCTGATCAAAGCTTTCGGTGTGCTGAAGAAGGCTGCAGCCATTGTCAATGTTAGTTATGGTATGGACGCGAAGGTCGGCGAAGCCATTCAAAAAGCTGCTGATGATGTGAGAAATGATTTCCTAGGCTTCACATGTGTTTTTTGAGTTGATTTTCACTCCAGGTCATTTCTGGGAAGCTCATGGATCATTTCCCCTTGGTTGTCTTCCAAACTGGAAGTGGGACACAGAGTAACATGAACGTAAACGAGGTGAGCATAACAAATGCTCGATTAATTAATGTTGTTACTTAGCGTGGTCAACAGGTAATATCGAATCGTGCAATAGAACTCCTTGGCGGTGAACTTGGGTCTAAGAAACCAGTACATCCGAATGACCACGTCAACATGAGCCAGAGTAGTAATGACACGTGAGTCACTGAGTAGCTTACGCTTGTTTGCATGGGTTTAACGGGCATGTAGCTTCCCAACAGCTATGCATGTCGCTGCTGTGACTGAAATTACCCATTCGTTGCTACCGGCGCTGACGCAACTCAGGGATGCACTTAACGAAAAGGCTGAGCTTTTTAGCGGGATTATCAAAATCGGACGCACACACTTACAGGTATGAATAGGACGGCCTTCCATGTGGATGTTGTCTGATCGCTATTAGGATGCCACACCTCTGACGCTTGGCCAAGAATTCAGCGGATATGTCCAGCAAATCGATAATGGTATTGCTCGTGTCCAAAATGTCATTCCTCGCTTGAGCCTTCTTGCTCAGGGTGGCACTGCGGTTGGCACAGTCAGTCCGTTGACATCCAGCGAAAAGTAGAGATGCTCACGTGCCGTGCAGGGTCTGAATACCAAGAAGGGGTTCGATGTCAAAATTGCTGCCGAGATCTCTACCATCACGGGCTTAAAGTTCCTGACCGCGCCGAACAAGGCAAGGCAATTTACAGCGATTGTTTCGTCTGACTACTGACGAAGATCCGCAGTTCGAAGCTCTAGCCAGTCACGATGCCCTGGTTGAGACTCATGGTGCTCTGAATGTCATCGCGTGTTCCCTCATGAAAATCGCCAACGACATTAGGTTCCTTGGCTCTGGTCCTCGGTGTGGCTTCGGTGAACTAAGCCTCCCTGAAAACGAGCCTGGCAGCAGTATCATGCCTGGCAAAGTGAACCCCACGCAGTGCGAGGCTGTAACAATGGTTGCCGCTCAAGTTATGGGTAACCAAACTGCTGTTAGCGTTGCTGGAGCCAGCGGGCAGTTTGAGGTATTTGTATTTCATATGCGGCACATTCGTCATTCAATGCATCTACTATTAGCTCAACGTCTTCAAACCGGTTATAATCATGAACGTGCTCCAGAGCATCCGCCTTCTTTCTGATGGTGAAGTTTCATAACTCGATAACTCGTTGACGACCTGCTGATCCTTGTATGATCAGCCTCGCGGTCTTTTACCAAGCATTGCATAGTCGGCATCGAGGCCAATGAGAAGCGTATAAACTACCTCTTGAACGAGAGTTTAATGCTTGCAACGATTTTGAACAGCCACCTGGGCTATGATAGTGCGTGCTAAATATAACTCCGCGCGATTCCGGCCGAAGTTCATTGTACTTTGCAGACGTGGCCAAGTGCGCAAAGAAAGCGCACAAAGAAGGAACGACACTGAAGGAAGCCACTGTTGCGCTCGGATACCTGACACCTGAAGCGTTTGATGAGAAAGTGCGACCAGAATTGATGTTATACCCAGATGACATATAGTCACAAGATGGCGTTGCTGCATGTTATCTATAAAATGGAGATCCTATGATAGCTATGAAACAATGTGGAACAGCTGGTAACCAGCTCATGTCCATTTAATCGATAAAAAGATGTGTAGCTTACTGCGGCTGGTGTGAAGATCTGATAGAGAGAAGCTCGTCCGCCAAGAACAGCAAGGAAGGAACAGGGAATACAAAAAAGGCAAGAATGCTATATCCAACCGCAAACGAAATATACCACGTCAAATCAGTACAACTTCCCGTCACAGCACTCCCTCGTCTCTACTCGTAATTTGCACAGCAACATTCTTCCTCGTCATCCACACCGAGCTCACTTTTGAACCCGAAAATTCTTAGTCTGTGCTCATCACCGTCAACGTCGACCACAACTCCACTTTATTTAGCTTCTGAAGAAATATTCGGGCATTAGGTTGACTGCCACAGCGTCCTTCTCTTTACATCTCCTGGTCCCACGAGGCGACCTGTCTTTACAACACTTAAGTCGGCTACTGCCTCGTCATATCTTCCTCTCTTTGCATCTTATTTGTCGCTACTTTGGTTTTCTATGTCACTCAGCCGAATTCTCAATGACGAACCACCCCCGGCGAGAAAATCCGCTTCCTCACGTGGTGGTGCCATCGATCCTTCGTTAGCAGACGTGTCGCCTCTCTCCCGAGCCACAGTCATATCTCCTCATCCCCAAACTCTTCGTCGGAGTCCAACTCCTCTCGGAGAGCAGCCACCACTTCCTCGTGGATATTCCTACCAGACACCCTCTTATCAGGGTGCCGGAGGCTGGGATCCATACTCGGGTGATTATGTTCAGGGAGAGATATTCCCTCTTGGCCCAGGAGGCAACTATTATTCTCAGCGTGAACGGGATGGACAGCACCAGCCTCCACCTCCAGAACCGCGCGCATCTTCCGTGGGCGCTTACTACAAGGAAGGTGAAAATGAATCCGCATCGCGAAAACGGAGAAAGGCTGTAGCTCCAGACGACGACCCCGATTACCAACCTCCGATTGTAAAGCGCGTAAGTTTTATCAGTTATACATAGCACTCGATTCGGCTTCACTCACCTTCCTATTCTTATCCCCTAGGCACCCCGTCGAAATCCTCCTCGTGCAAAGGCAAATCGCCCTGAGTCGCCTCTTATGGAGGGAGCGGATCTTCCACCAGCTGCACGGGAGTATCATCAAACTGAAGAGGAACGACGTCTGGCATCTTCTGACCTGTCGGACTGTGAAGAAGTATGGATTGGTGACCTCAGCGATTATATCATAGAGACACATTTACGCCAGCGCAAAGTAGAATCGTGGTTCAATGCCAGTGTTTTGGTCAGTTCTACATTTGTGACTTCCTGTCCGTCGATTCACATTTTATCATAGGAACGCAACTCCAGCACGGCGCTGACACTATCACGTCACTACGTGTCCCGCATTGCACGGATGCCCCTCCCGCCTCCAACACCCCCACCGATACCTCCTTCTGTTGAGGAAGAGCTTCTATCCACTATTCACGCTTCCCCACCTCCCGATGCATATGAGTATGGAGCTCCAGATAACTACGGATCTGATTCCGCTAGATTTGGGGCAGAAGATGCGGCTCGGTTATTCGAGGAGTCTTACCTAGGTCGCAATCAGAAACACAAGGACTCACTCAAGCGTGGTGCAGATGGTGCAGATTCAGACGAGAGCAGTGACCTTGAAGTTCCTGTTTCATCCCGAAACAAACCTGCAGCGAAGAAACGAAAGGTCGACAAAGACTCTGCTTCAATCGCTGACGAATTCGAACGGTCTATCGGCGGGATCAGCCCTTCCAAATTTGCTTCATCAAAGGCGAAAGGGAAGGTCAAACAGAGTCTGCTGCGGGAAGCGAGCACGGACAGTGTTATACCGATTGCGACACCTAAAGGTCGTAAGAGGGGTGGTGGTGGGAAGAAGCTTTTGCCACCTGATACTCTAGAGGGTCTTGGCATTGGCTCCGCTGGAGCATCCGTCGCTGGAGACATCACGCCTTCGGCATCCAGGCCTGTATCGCCCGCGCTCACTGCAACTTCTGTCGTGTACGAGTTAGATGAGATCATTCCTCCTCTCAAGCGCGCTAAAAAGATTGATGAGAATGCTATGGCCAAACGATTGAAGAATTTGGAGGAGGCTCAGAAGAAAGTTTGGACAAACATCGCTCGGAGAGACGTTGCTAAGGTATGTATGGATCTTACAATACGTGTTGTTTGCATTCCCATCTCGTTGCGTAGGTGTACAAGTATGCCGCGATGGGTTACCAGGCTCGTCAAGGTCAGCTCAAGCGCTTGGCCACGCTCTCATCCATTCAAGCACGTCGGCCCTTCACGAAGACCGCAAAAGCTCAAAAAGATGTCCAAGCAAAAGGAAAACGCTTGATGCGTGAGATGTTAGTCTTCTGGAAGAAGAATGAGCGAGAAGAGAGAGACGTCCGAAAACGCGAGCAAAAGGAGGCCATTGACAGGGCCAAGGTCGAGGAAGAGAAAAGGGAGGCGGCGCGTCAAGCGCGCAAACTTGAGTTCTTGATCAGTCAAACCGAGTTGTACAGCCATTTCGTCGGCAACAAGCTCAAGAGTGAGTTCTATTTTTCGGTACTTTAGCGACTATTCGCTGACACTCATACCTCAGCTTCTGAAGTCCAAGGAGATACTCCTGAAACTTCGACGCCGGCAGGTGCTACTCTCGAAGACGTTGACCCATCAGTACTTCGAGAAATTGACTTTGATGACGGTTAGTTTTCTTAATCTGTATCTTGACAATTTGAAAGCTGAACGTTATGATCAGAGGACCAAACCAACCTGCACCGACATGCACGGCATAACGCTCAGGAGGCCATCGCTCTTGCCAGAGAAAGGGCTCAGCAATTTGACATGCAAGCTGCACTCGACAGGAAAACGAACGAGGCTTTAAAGCTTGCCAAGGCTCAGGCCCACATCAGGGATGATGATGAGTCAGGGCTCTCAGGCACTTCAAATACGCCTCTGGTTGACTGTATGTTTCCCGAATGCTCATGTCGAAGAGATTAACGATATTGTATACACAGTGGACTCTGATGAGCTCAACTTCCAAAATCCGACGTCACTCACCGGAGAACTCAAGATCAAACAACCGAAAATGCTCATGGCGCAACTAAAGGAATACCAACTCAAAGGTCTGAATTGGCTTGCTACGTTGTATGAACAGGGTATCAACGGCATTCTCGCCGATGAGATGGGTCTCGGAAAGGTGAGATTGATTAGAATACTGCACAACTTGCCTTACACTCCTTGCACCTTAGACTGTACAGTCAATATCTCTCCTTGCGTACCTTGCTGAGGTACATGACATATGGGGGCCATTTTTGGTTGTCGCACCAGCCTCCACATTGCATAATTGGCAACAGGAGATTACTCGCTTTGTGCCTGGTCTGAAAGCCTTGCCTTATTGGGGGAACGTCAAGGACCGAACCACATTGCGCAAGTTCTGGAGCAAAAAAGAAATCAGTTATGACAAGGACGCACCGTTCCATGTCCTGATTACAAGCTACCAATTGGTCAGTTGCCACGGCATACTGTTTCCAGCTGTGCTAATGTCTGTGTCAGGTTACTCAAGACCAGCAATACTTCCAGCGCGTAAAATGGCAATATATGATTCTTGACGAAGCTCAGAATATCAAGAATGCCTCCAGTGTACGGTGGAAAACATTGCTCGGATTCCAATGTCGCAATCGTTTACTTTTGACTGGCACACCAATTCAAAACTCAATGCAAGGTCAGTGAATTAAGGCAGCAGCTTGACTACTTGCTAAACTCCACATAGAGCTCTGGGCGTTGCTCCACTTCATCATGCCCAGTCTTTTTGACTCCCACGACGAGTTCAACGAGTGGTTCTCCAAGGATATTGAAAACGCTGCAGAGAACAAGGGCAGCAAGCTCAATGAACGTCAACTACGGCGGTTGCACATGATATTGAAGCCTTTCATGTTACGACGAGTAAAACGACATGTGCAAAACGAGTTGAGCGAGAAGGTATATATTCAATCCACTCATCAAGGAGCGATCGCTCACATCTTACCCAGATTGAGATCGATCATTACGTTGACCTTTCATCACGCCAACGTACTCTCTACCGTGCACTTCTGGCGAATGTATCTGTGGTAGATCTATTAGAGAAGGCCGCAAACATAGGAGATGCCGATTCTGCTCGATCACTAATGAACCTCGTAATGCAATTCCGGAAGGTGAGCAAGATCTGGTCTTACCATTTCTAAACACCGACTGACTTGTTTCAATGTAGGTTTGTAACCACCCCGAGCTCTTTGAACGTGCAGACGTGGTAGCCCCCTTCTCATTCTCTCGTTTTGGTCAATCTGGTCCGCTGAACCGTGAAGGCGATCTAATTGCTCTTCCTTACTCGACTCATAACCCTATTGAGTACCAAATTCCGGCGTTATTCCACCAAGATGGCGGGCTCATAGATGTCCCTTGTGAAAAGTCTGGATTGCGTAGGCGGTCGGACTGCACGAGTGCCCTTTTCAATATTTGGTCAACGGAGTGGATACATCGTTCGACATTAGATGATATTGAAGGTGTGTGGTGGTGCTTGAGTGATTGCCCCTTGGATGTAACATGTAACAGCTTCACCCGCGTTCGCATTTCTTCGACTCCTGAACACTACACCGAGTGATGTCCACGGTCTCCAGGTGTCTTCCTTCATGCGCAATTGGCTTCGGGTCCTTGAGGAAGAGAACAGGATTGTTGAGGATAGAAGGATCTCATCGTAGGCTGACTATAACTATTTCTCAACGTCCGACTGACCGTTTTCATAGGGAAGCAGAATTTGCAGCTCATGCTGGCGCACATCCGTTTAGCTTGAGCCCACGTCTCTCTTTGAGCCTGGATACCGCGGGAGGCCTACCACATCTTCTTGATATATCTTTAACAGCTTGGCAGGAGTCCAATCTAGCTCGACCAGCCTTGAGGTGGTTTGTGCCGCCGGCTGTAGCACCTCCAATATCTCTTCACTGCACAGATCGGACGTTCATAGAGCGTCAAGTACAGTTACTGGAGGCACCGATGGAATCGTTGGCATTTTACGGTCTCCCTCAGCACTTGCGGGATTTGCCTACCATTGATCAGGCATACCACACCCTAGTTCCTGCTTTATCCTCGGCAGGACTTGTCGGAAGTTCGCCTGCAGACCAGCTTCCATCTTCAAGCATGCAAATACCAGAGGCAAAGAGACTGATCTACGACTCTGCCAAACTCGCTCGATTAGATGCCCTCCTTCAGGAGCTCAAGGCTGGCGACCATCGTGTCTTGATATATTTCCAAATGACTCGTATGATGGACCTTATGGAGGAATATCTGATCTATCGTCAGTACAAATATTTACGTCTCGATGGCTCATCGAAGCTGGAAGATCGACGGGATATGGTGATGGATTGGCAGACACGGTCAGTGTTCGATTTAGGTTGTGTATTCTTCACTCTGATCAATTTGTTTCTAGCTCGGACATTTTCATATTTATCCTAAGTACGCGCGCGGGTGGTCTCGGAATCAACCTGACTGCAGCAGACACTGTTATCTTCTACGATCACGACTGGAATCCGTCAAACGATGCGCAGGCCATGGATCGCGCTCATCGTCTTGGTCAGACGCGCCAAGTAACTGTCTATCGCCTGATCACGAAGGGCACTATCGACGAGCGTATCATTCAGTTAGCTCGTGTCAAAAAAGATGTAACTATTTTTATTTTTCAAGTGCAGGACATTCAAATTGATGCCCTTCCAGGTGCAAGACATTGTGGTCGGCAACAAAAACTTCACAGACGTCACAAAACCCAGTGAAATTGTCCAGCTTCTCCTCAATGATGACCAGCTCGCAAACCTTGATAGTTCGAATACTGCGGGACCCTCTTCGAAGAAAGCAGGAAAACGTGCTGTAGGGGTTGTGGAAGGCCCTTCTGGTGATACTATGCGAGATCTTTGGAATGAAGAAGGCGATGACTTCTTTGGCCATTCCAGCAATAACAATGGTGCTGCCGCACCCCCTGAAGGCGGGGAAGAAGAGGAAGGGACAACAGTGCCAGCTAAAGGAAAGAAACGGAGAGCTGGTGCTGCAGCACGTCCGCGAAAAACGACCGGCAAGGGGAGTAGAAAGAAGGATCCTGGAACGGGGGATGTGACTCCTGCTGTGGACGCTGAGTGATTTTCTGTATTTTGTTGCTTTTACCTTTGCTTTGCTTTGTTCACGCACATTACCAACTTCTGTAGATTAATTCAAATCCGTATGTCCATGTAGGTCTGGCATTTAGTTACTTATTGCATGTTCTTATAATCTGTGATATTTATGTGGAATCATGATCGGCGTGAGAAATCTTAGATATGTATCCAGTTAATTGCACAAGTCAGTCACGCCCTACACGTCTTTTGCACACTACAAGGCCTAGTTCTTGATTGATCTACATCGACTGGCCCTCATGCACCTTCATTTGAACAGCAAAACTTCATTAATAACCTGGTACACGCTTCACTCGTCAACACTGATAAACCCGATTGCCGAGTCTGATAATTCGTGATTCAAACCCATATCCTCTCGACGTTCTCAATCTCTGCAAAGAATAACGACCAACGTTGAAAGGACAATAGTGTACTGGTGAGAGACGAAGAGAGGTGTTTGATCAATTTGATCGTTTCTGCTGGGAGTGGAGATGGCGAAGAAGAAGAAATCGCAGCTCAAACCGGTTGCGCGTGGATTCGCGACCACATCAGTGCCGAAGAAAGTGGTTGAAAATGAACAAAACACAGATGATACGATTGCCGACGCTGTAGTTGAAGAGCCCTCAACAAGTGATGCATTGCACCCCAGCACAGCTGCTCACGTCCAATCCGATGCTCCTCAGGACCATTCTTTCGACCCGGATAAAGTAGAAGAACAGTCTCTGCAGAACCTTGTCGACAAGTATCAGGAAAAAACAGAGAAAGAGACACTTAGAACCATCAAGGTAATTGAGCCAGTCGTTATGAAATCGTGCTGATCAGTTTATCTTTATCAAGGCTATTGAGGTTGACCGGCGGTTCTCCAAGACATTGCCTTCATTGCAAGTGGATTCTGCTCTAGTAGAGCGCATTCTCACATTAAATTGGGAGAGCCCTGAGTGTGAGTTGGTGTCATGCAACCTGTTGTCATAATAAGCGTCTTACCGTTCTTCACAGGCGAGAGAAAACTGTTAGAGGAGACAGAAGAGAAAATAGTGGCGCGACTTGGAATTACCTATGGAGTTCTGAGAAGGCAAGGCTTTTCACAGGACAGAGTAGATGAATGCCTCAGGGCAATCCAGGGGGTAGATCTGGAGGAAGCATACGAATGGGTTCGTCCATCCTCTACCCGTCAAGCCAGCTCTTATATTATTGTAGCTTTATATGAACTGCTCGGAAGATGAACTTGAAGAGAAAGGTGAAATGATTGTTGTCAATTGTAGCTGCCGTTCTAATTAGCATGTCAACAGTGGCTGAAGACCTTGACGACTCCAAAGTACCTCGAAGAAAGCGTAAAGAGCTTCAGTCTTCGACGCCAATAAGCCCATTGTCGCCATCCACCCCCTTATCACCTTCTCCAGCAGTGACAGCTGCATCAAAGCTTGATGCAAATGCTCCGGTGTTTGTGCCGGCGAGACAACGGCTAGCCTTAGATGTGGACTTGCCGAAAACTGGAATCATTCTTCCCGCCGAATCAACGAGGTCTTCTCCGTCAAGATCCAGTTCACCTGATATAGATGACCTAGTCGCGGAGTACGTCCGTATAAAGATGCAGATAACAGAGCTTACCGCCAGGGGCAAGCCATCGACTCACTATGACCCTGTACTAGTCCAGCAGCTCCAAGAAAAGCTAGTAACTTTGAAGTCGCACTACTTCTTTGACGAAAAAGATGCAGAAACGCAATATCGGTCAGAACGTGCTAGGGTTGATGCTCTTTTACTCCAGTCAAGATTACGAGGATCAAGTCCGAAGCTGCCGGCGACACAAGAGAAGAAAGTGGCAAAACCCCTCGGTGCTGGTTCACATGTTGAAAAACAAGACATATCTGTGCAGTCTGACACCCCTGATATCTTTGATCAACACGAGGAGGGTCTCGGTGGCATGCTTGAGATCTTGGATACTCTTCCTTCCGAAGTTGCCGGAGAAGGAGGGACCATAATTCGTGTGCGGGACATGGTCTTACCCAAGCACTGGTCCAGTAAAACACCGAAGACACTTTTAGCCGAGTTTGTCTTCAAGCTTGACCGGTACGCCGCGGTCACTTACAGTATAATTTCTGGGTCGAGTCGTGCGAAACGCGCATGTGTTATGGTCAACTGGGAGGGAAAAAAGATGGACGAGTGGGACATGCGTGATGTTGCTTGTCCCACTGAAATTCAGGCAGAGTACTATGTCGCAACGCTTGCTTTACATGCCCTTACGTTCCCTGCCACTGATGGCTTTGCGGTCGGGTCTTCTGGTGCTTTAGCCAACCATACGTCGTTCCGGTTACTGCCGCCTGTCTTCAGGGATTTATGGGATGAACTTGAGACAGACAGAAAGTTACGGGAAGATTTGATCAATCGCCAAGTTTGGGCGAATATTAGAAACATTGTTGAACAAAAGATTGATGCTCGTCCAATGGTAACGTTCCTCATTGGAATACCTATCTTTCGCACTGAGCTTTGCTTTTTAGTTACTGGAGAAAGGCACGAGGGCTACCACAGAGTCCAAAGACCTCACAACAGTTCGGATTCCGCCTCGCAATGACATCGGCTCCGATTATATTATTGCGGACTTCAGAGCGCGACAAATGCGACCTGCATATCAAGAAATGCTTGTAAGTGGGACTTGAGAAGTGAAGGTTTGATCAATATCTTAAGCTCTCTTTCATAGCATCACCGCAGGCAGCTTCCTATTGCGAAGTACAAGGATGAAATAATATCCATTCTTGACCGTTCGCAGATCCTTGTGCTCAGTGGCGAGACTGGCTGGTAGAGTGATATCACTTCTTAAATGGTACACCTACTTATTCTCTGGTTTTACAGCGGCAAATCAACACAAGTTCCCGCGTTCATTTTAGAGGATCAGCTGGCTCGTGGCCTCCCTTGCAAGATATACTGCACAGAGCCGCGTCGAATATCAGCGGTGTCTCTTGCTCAACGAGTTTCTCGTGAGCTAGGCGACTCTGCCGGTGCCGTTGGAACTTTAAGCTCGCTTGTCGGATATTCAATTCGATTAGAAAGCAATACTACGCGGAATACCCGCCTGGCGTATGTCACGAACGGCATCGCGCTCCGTATGCTGGAGGGAGGTACAGGCCCCAATGGTCAAGGTACCGCATTTGATGAGATCACGGTGAGCAAAACGTGAATAAGGGTAAAGGCGTAGCTAATGGTATCTGCAGCACATCATTATTGACGAGGTTTGTGCGGCCATCTCGGAAGCCTGAGCTCCTTACACGTTCAATTGTACAGGTCCATGAACGCAGTATTGAGTCAGACTTCCTTCTCATTGTTCTGAAGTCTCTTCTCTCCCAGAGATCGGATCTAAAGTCAGCACGCCTGCCTGAGCCTACACAGTTTACTGACCGAGTGCATCACAGGGTCATTCTTATGTCGGCCACAGTGGATGCGGACAAACTGTCTAATTATTTCAATGGATGTCCCACATTACATGTCCCAGGTCGTACCTTCCCTGTGGATGTCCGCTTTCTAGAGGATGCTATAGAGTATGCAGATTGGTCTATCCAAGAAAATTCACCCTATGCGATCAATCGTGAGCCAGCTTTAAATTATTCTTGAAATATACTCACTTGCTCGAATAATTCATCAGTACATGATAAATCTCACAAGAACAAGAACAGGGTTGAATGGAACGAAGATACTGTTTATGGCAGTGATGACGAAGAAACGCTAGTCGATGGCGGACAGCGGATTTCAAGCCAGTCTATGAGGCTGGAGAAGCGCTACTCCTATCAAACGATCAACACCATCAATCTTCTTGATGAGCGCGCGATTCCTTACGAGTTGATTCTTCGGCTACTGGAACGCCTCTGCTTTGAAGACAAAAAGAGCCATCATTTTTCAGCAGCTATCCTAATTTTCATGCCTGGTTTAGGGGAAATCCGGCGCATGAACGATCTTCTTACTGAACATTTCACATTTGGGGATGAAGACATATTCAGGTTATATCCGTTGCATTCTACACTGTCAAACGAAAATCAGAGCGCAGTTTTTGACATTCCTCCTCAGGGAGTTCGTAAAATCGTTATAGGTTTTTATTCATGCCTGCTCCTCGAAGCCAAGTATCATTTGCTCATTACTCCTTCGCAGCGACCAACATCGCTGAGACAGGCATTACTATACCTGACATCACATGTGTTATAGACACCGGCAAACATCGCGAGATGAGGTCGGTACCACCTCTCCCTCTTGAAGTCAACAATCACTGATAGCCTTTAGGTTTGACGAAAAGCGCCAGCTCAGTCGTTTGGTCGAAACTTTCATTGCAAAAAGTAATGCTGCTCAGCGTAGAGGCCGCGCAGGACGGGTGCAAGATGGATTATGTTTCCACTTATTTACCAAGATTCGTCATGATACATTGGTAAGACTTGGGCATTCCTGCGGTCAAATATTGCTGAAATCCTGTACTCAGTTGGCCGAGCATCCTTTGCCAGAGATGATGCGGCTCAGCTTATCAGACCTCGCCCTGCGCATTAAAATTATGAAGGTGAAAATCGGTACCTCCATCGAGGATGTGTTATCCCGCGCATTGGATCCTCCTACGCCGGTCAATGTGCAAAGAGCTATCTCAGCACTAGTCGAGGTTTGTAGACGCCAAGACCCTCGTGTTTGCCTTCCTCATCTGTCGCTTAGGTTCGCGCTCTCACACCGTCAGAGGACATCACTCCGATGGGTAGGCTTCTGAGCATGTTGCCTACGGACGTGCATCTAGGGAAATTTTTGCTCACCGCGGTATTATTCCGATGTCTGGACCCCGCACTCACAATCGCTGCTGCTTTGAGTTCCAAGTCCCCGTTCATAGTACCAATGGGTATGGAGCAAGAGGCGGACCGTGCTAAGAGTTCATTTCGCGTTGGTTAGTTGTACATTATACTATAAGACAATGAACTCACATTCACGTCTTCAGATAATTCGGACTTTTTGACGATCCACAATGCATTTTCGAGTTGGCGTAAAGCATCAGAGAATCCCAGTTTCGTGCGCAAATTCTGCCGGGTTAATTTCCTTAGCCACCAGAATCTTCAACAGATCGAAGAGTTACGTCAACAATTCCTAGGGTATGATGGTTTTGATACATGATCACTGTTGGGCTAAGAAGTTTGCTGCAGTTTCTTAGTCGACTCTTCCTTTATAACTGTTGATAGAAATTTTGTTCGAGAACTCAGCCGGTATGTAACAGTGTGTCTAACGCCTCCCCATCACTGATGCTTCTATCCAGTGCGCGTTTTGGTCGCAACCGCACGCGCTTTGTGAGCGTACCGCCGTCTCTGGATAGCAATGGATCCAATATTGCTCTAATTAACTCAGCTCTGACTGCGGGACTTTATCCTAAAGTGCTGGCGATCGACTCTTCCTCTGGGCAAATGCGCACTATATCGAATAATCAATCTGCTGCTTTTCACCCTACTTCCGTTAACTTTGGCAGGAAGCCCGCTGACTTTGGTGTTAACCATCTCGTTTACTTCACACTCATGTAATCGTTCATTACGATGACGGCTACAAGTCCTGACAGAGATTTACAGGCACTCCAAGAAGATGTATGCTTGGGAGACCGGACCCATCGACGATCTCGCTCTTGTGCTTCTATGCGGGGAGAGTGAATTTAAGGTCAGTACAACGTTCCACGTGAACACAAGACATTGACATCATATCGTACCCAGCCTCAATCTAACATGTTGTCTATTGACCGAAAAATCAGATATCAGCTTTCCCCAAAAGCCAATGTTGCGCTCAAGGTTCTTCGTCGACACCTAACCACGATGCTTGCACTGCAACTCCGTGGCAAACCGTTAACAGAGTCTCAAGTACTGTGGTATGATCTTGCCACTGCAGCGTTGGGAAAAATCAAACTGGAAACGGAAGATGACAGTGCGAAGCTGATGATTAAACTGTCGTGATGTAGCTTATCGGCCTCCGATGTAGACCTAAATAATATGATGTATCCTAAAGACCTAGCACTCACACTTGCTTGCATTCATGCATAATAAAGCTATATAAAAATATAACAGAGCACAGCAACACTGTCAGATGTCATAACATAGCCAAGACTTGGCTAACAACAAACATGTAGAGTAGTAAGATTACTCTTCATCCTCCTCCTCACCATCACGGCTGCATCTTCTGTGAGATAAAGTGCTTTGAGAAGTAAAGATTACTTACGCGATGTTGTAGAAACGCAACTCGTACGTATCCTTCGATGATGCGACCACCCGGATCCAGTCGCGCAGTGTGTTTTTCTTCAAGAATTTCTTTGTCAAGTACTTGAGGTAGCGTTTTGAGAAAGGGACGTTGGAGGTAACAGTGATTTTAGTGTTACCTGTCAACATAAGTAAGAACATAACAAGCTGATGTTGACAAAGTATATCCCACCATCCCGAACGATTTTGACATTTTCGCCGAGCTGACCAGACTTGCCCTCGACCTTTACACGATCGTGCAAGAACTTTTCGAAATCAGCGCCATCGAAGACGCCGTCGGTTGCTGGGCGAGAGTAGTCGATCACGAATTTGTGCTTTACAGCAGGGGCTTTTCCACCAGCGGCTTTGGGCTAACAAAAGAACAAAACGAGCGGAAGTCCGCAGGACATGAGCCTACTGAGAAGGTAACTCAGCAAAGCGGTGCCGGAACTGACCATCTTGAATCTTGGAAACGAGGGATGGAAGCTTGAAGTCTTGACGTTCGTTTCTTGCAATCGTGACTGAGAAAATTAGGTTTGCTGTATATATGTAACTGTACAGTTCCGAATCACGTTTCGGGAAAATGCCGATGATTTCAAGTTTGGAAATATCTTCTCACATGATATTTCTTCTCTGATCGAACGAAGAAATTAGTTTGATACTTACGGTCCTAGATCACTACTGGTAAAACTTTTGAGTGATGACTTCAACACTCTCTCGCGAGCAAGTTGCTTCTGCCCAGCTGCAGGGTGACTTTGCTATAAAATCTGAGAATTCGCAGCCCAAACTCGATACATCAGAATGGCCCCTCCTGCTTAAAAATTATGACAAGTTACTCGTTCGCTCTAGTCATTTTACACCCATACCGTCTGGAAGCAGTCCACTGAAACGAGACCTTGTCTCATACATCAAGTGAGTGTCCCACATGCGTTTTGTATTCAATACTGAGATCTTTGAAGGTCAGGTGTGATCAATCTTGACAAACCTTCTAATCCTTCATCGCATGAAGTCGTGGCCTGGTTGAGGCGCATTCTACGCGTTGAGAAAACTGGACATAGCGGTACGCTTGACCCTAAGGTCACTGGGTGCTTGATTGTCTGCATCGACCGCGCTACGCGATTGGTCAAGTCCCAGCAAGGCGCAGGTTAGTACACATCGATGCTCAGCTGTTCGAAACTCTCTTTACCAAAACGGTTTAGGGAAGGAATATGTATGCGTGTTGCGCTTACACTCAGGTCTACCGGATCCCACTGCCCTCCCTCGGGCATTGCAGACACTCAGTGGTGCGCTTTTCCAGAGGCCCCCACTGATCTCTGCTGTGAAACGGCAGTTGCGTATTCGAACGATATACGAGTCGAAGTTGTTGGAGTTTGATGAGAAGCGTAATCTTGCCGTATTTTGGGTGTCATGTGAGGCTGGTACATATATCCGAACACTTTGTGTCCATCTTGGCCTTTTACTGGGCGTGGGTGGACACATGCAAGAGCTTAGGAGGGTAAGGAGTGGTGCGATGTCGGAAAACGATGACATTGTGACCATGCATGATGTTCTGGATGCTCAGTGGATGTATGATAACACACGAGATGGCAAGTTTCTCCACTTGTTATCAGGGAATATTCTAATATCATTACAGAATCATACTTGCGTCGTGTTATCCGGCCTCTGGAGAGCTTGCTCGTGGGCTATAAGCGCATTGTTGTCAAAGACAGCGCGGTCAATGCAGTCTGCTACGGCGCGAAGCTCATGATTCCCGGGCTTTTACGCTATGAAGCTGACATCGCAGTTAACGAGGAAGTAGTCTTAATGACGACAAAAGGTTTGCTATATTTAGTCACATATTCAGGTATCCCTCTAATATCCTCGGTCAGGCGAAGCTATAGCTCTTGCTATTGCACAAATGTCGACGGTTGAGCTTGCTACTTGTGATCATGGAGTTGTTGCAAAAGTGAAGCGATGTATCATGGAGCGTGACACCTACCCACGCCGTTGGGGTCTTGGACCCATGGCTCTTCAGAAAAAGAAAATGGTCAAGGAGGGGAAGCTGGGCAAATATGGTGAGAAGAATGACGCAACGCCTGCGGAATGGAGCAAGGACTACGTGGACTATAATCGAGAGGTACGCGAGATTCTTTTGAGACAACTCGAGGACCCTAATCATCTCCTTCATTAGCAATCCGGCCCCTCCACGATTACCCCTGCACCCGCCCCAACAGTGGTAGTCGCAGAGCCTGTTGTCGAAACTGTTTCCCCGAAGAAAGAGGAAAAGGAGAAAAAACGAAAACGGAAGTCGGAGGCGGCCGAATCTGTCGCAGATGTGTCGATGGTGGAAGCACCTGCAGTGGAGGACGATGTTGATAAAGCAGAGCGGAAGAAGCGGAAGAAGGAAAAGAAGGAGAAGAAAGAGAAGAAGGAAGAAAGTGCAGAAGAGGATGATGAGGCCCGACGGGAGAGGAAACGGCTCAAAAAAGAGAAAAAAGCTAGGGAGTCAATGGCAGCTGCAGACGAGTAATTCTTTGGATAAAATCTGTGCTTTTATATGTTATTTCTTCTTGTATTCTGTGGTCGTTCCCCATGGTTTGTCACTCACATAGCTGAGTTTGGTAGGTATGAAGTTCGAGATGACGAAGTAACAGGGAGCTCACTGCTTTGCAATCCTTGACAATTTCGCCAGTGCCGTCGTTACGTTCGGCATATTCACTAAATACCAGTACTTGGTATACTTGGTATACTAAGTAGTAGTGTTATAAACTATAACTTATATACAACTTATTTCAGTAAGCAGCAAATTGGAATCACCGGTTAACCGACGACAGTCCAAATGCCATCCTAGAAATCAGGCGCCAGTTATCGAGCCCTAGCAAGGCTTCCTTCAGTACCTGGTGACTTCCCGTAGGCAAAAATAATGCAGGATATTAGAAACGCACCGTTTGAAATTCAACAGCTGAAACCTCCCCCTGCATACTGATTTTTACCGTGCGGTAAGCTTATCTCCACTTAGTACCTTGTTTTCATAGGCACTGATTTGGACGCTTCGTGATGAGCCGAATCGATGAGCCGAATCCCTGAGCCTGACATTGACGCTCGCCAAGGGACAGCGTGCCTCTCGAGTCCTTATCAATGTCCGACGGACAACTAGCATCCAATGCGAAAGTTCCCTCGGGGAATTTTGATACTCTGGCCCACCGGGCCAAGGCCTTTGTTGGACAGCAACAAGGGCCCTGGTTAAGCTGATAAAATGCACTGATAACCAGCCATGTTACGCAGAGCGAACAGGAGTCATAATGCGCAGGAAAGGTACCCGGGAACTGTCGGTTGTTAGGATGAGCGCGAAAACATGTTACAGACTGATTTGATGCATTGTGGAGTTTAGGTAGCGCGATACGAGGCCGATCCATGTTCGATACGAATGGGTGAAGTTTCGTGAAGCTGGAGATGAGTATGAAGGTGAATTGTCAAAGCCCGTGAATGCTCGCTTGCAAATAAAGCTTGTCAGCCTGGGGGGTACTCGTGGTGTGGTTTGGAGCGTCTTTTTCGGTTTTCACCAGTGCAGAACCTTCGCCGTCGGTTATCTTGTTGTGTGAACTTTAATGTTGTGGGGACGGTCTATGAAACGATATCAGAGACCAAGGCAACTAGTAGCAAAAATAATAAAAATAGACAAAATCCCATGAGATATGTGGCGCAGGGTACAGCCCTTTGATGCATACTACTTTCAACTACTGCCAGTGAGTAAGCACAGCTGATGCGTCAACACGTTCCGTATGCCGCCGCCGACTTATTCCACGAGGGGTCCAGGGCTCAGCGCTCAAGGGGCATGGCACTCCTTAATGTGCAAATGCTGCAAAATCCTGTTTGCACTGGGTACGGGTCACGAAAAAGCCCACTCCCGAGTGCATCTGTCATGGGATCGAATGATTTCCAGTTTTTGACAGGTCACAGCTACCTCCAATTGCCAGTGCATGCCAAATTGAAGGACTTCGCTATTGGAATCCGGCGCTCTGTAGGTTCGTAGTACCCGACTTCAAGGTGCATGCTCTCAGCGAGTGATTTTAACCATTTTGTTCGACAAGGTCTTGCATGCTCAGATAGTTCGAGCAGAACGACGTGCAATCAACTCGACAGACTGCCCCATTTTGTCGGTCCTGTGATCACGGGCCCACAGGGCTGTGGACTTTGACAAAATTAGAACGTCGGCTTGAAGCCTTTCAAGTTGATGGCTTTCTGCAAATGATTTCCCAAAAAGCGCCTGCAGTTGGGCTGTGTCTTGATGGCCCCTGTAATTAGCAGCCATGCGGTGATTGATATACTACCTGCTATTATCGATATGCGAATCATTTCAGCTTTTCCCGGCTGGCGGGTGTTGAAGAGACACATACACTGCCCGTTACCAGTACTGTTTCTGTGCCTCCCAAGCCATCATTCCTCTTCACACCGCAGATGTATCTGCATACTTAGAGTCGCTGTATTGTTTCACGAGAATCCCCAACCACATCTCAAAGTGACGATTTTTCTGTCTAGGCGACTTTCACCAAAGTTCTGAATCCCTAGTAGATCTCGTTTCTCATCAGAATGGTCGCAGCACCTGCACCTAAAGTGAAGATAGTAAAGTCTCTTCCTCGGTTCGACGTCGGTGAGTGGCGGGTTATCGTCTTGTAGATGCCTTGCGCTGAATCACCTTCAAGGTCCCGACTATGAAATCTTGTACTGTCTGGGTGAAGGAGCATATGGAACCGTGGTAGCCGCATCACATAAACCCACTGGCCGACAAGTAGCCATCAAAAAGATCCTGCCTTTTGAGCACACACTGTTCTGCCTTCGAACATTGCGAGAGCTGAAGCTGCTGAAATTTTTTTCGGAGACCTGTGTCAATGAGAATGTTCGTCTGTTCTTTACTCATAAATCAGGGATATGTTATAGAGTGGTCATTGTAGATCATCTCGATATTGGATATAACGAGGCCACCATCACTCGAAGAATTCAAGGAAGTGTACTGTGAGTTTATTCAATTCATCTACCCCGGTCTCGCTGACTCCTAGAAAGTTATCCAGGAATTCATGCAGACAGATCTTCACCGTGTCATACGGACGCAGCAGCTGACTGACGATCATTGCCAGGTGAATTTTGGTGACTCATCTGATATCCGATGTGACCTGATTGTTACTATCCAGTACTTTATTTACCAGATTCTCCGTGGCCTCGAATCTATACATAGCGCCGATATTGTCCACCGTGATCTAAAACCGGCCAACCTGTTGCTCAACGCTAACTGCGATCTCAAAGTTTGTGACTTTGGCCTGGCGAGGAGCGTCAAAGCAACAACCCCGGGCGCCAAGGAGGCTGGTTTGATGACTGAATATGTGGCAACGCGGTGGTATCGTGCACCAGAGATTATGCTTTCTTTCAAGATGTATACGAAGGTTAGTCTCTCACGATTGCACGATAGTCGCATCCCTCATCGTGCATGGTTTTGAAGGCTATTGATTTGTGGGCGGTTGGATGTATCCTTGCTGAAATGCTGACGGGTAAACCTCTGTTTCCCGGGCGCGACTACTCACATCAGCTGAATCTCATCCTGGATATAATTGGTATGTCCTTTTTTGATTTTGGAGCGAATGGCATGATGAACATTTGTGCCAAGGTACGCCAACCTTGGACGAGTTCTACTCGATCACTTCAAGGAGATCGAGGGACTATATCCGAACTCTTCCAATCCGCAAACGAAGGACGTTTCAATCGCTGTTCCCGAAAGCATCCCCCGAAGCCATCGATTTCCTGCAGAGAACTTTGGTATGACACCTTCTTGCTTTAAAACCGTTGAGCGATGGTATACATCTTTCTAGACTTTCGATCCCAAAAAGCGCTTGACAGTCAATGAAGCTCTCAACCATCCATATCTTACTGCATATGTAAGTTCAGATATATTTATACTCTCTGTCACACCTGACTCAGACAAATAGCATGACCCAGAGGACGAACCAATCGTAGCATCCCTTGATCCGAACTACTTCGACTTTGAGCGTGAGTTTTATTCAAATATTTCCGGTGTGCTCACTCACTCGGTTCCTGTTCTTAGAGCTCAAAGATGACCTCACGAAAACGGAACTGAAAGGTACGTGACTCCAGTCCTTTCAATAGCTGGTCTCTTCAACTGTCTGCAGAACTTCTATACGACGAAATCATGTCCTTCGTCCCGGCGATCTAAACTATGATATCCATCATTCGACTCCTAGCAACTGCACAGGTCTCCGCCATATATTATTAGCCTGAACTCAACACCACACTGCGGGATTTATTTCACTGATTTATTTATTTACTGTCGCACTGGTTTCGACATCATCACTATATACTTGTAATCTCATCTGCACGATAGAATGGAGAACGGAGCAAAGTAACAATATAGGAAAATGCAAAAATACATCGGATCTACTGAGACAGCAGTGTGTGTACGAATGATAATCAAGTATATTAGGATAAAAGGTAGATAGTCGAAACGACAGTAGAAGCAAAATAAGGGTCCAACGAGAGACTATTAGCGCCTGCCTCCAGCCCAAAAGCCAGTCGCTACACCCTCAACACCAAAATCACCAAACCGAGTATCCCCTTCTAACTCGGTCCCGTACATGGTACGACGTGCGGGAGGTACTGGAGTGCCCTCTTCCGTCGCCGCCGTGCGCAGTACAGTTAGTCCCAAGCCCGAAGCTACCTCATTGCTCGACGGCTGTCTCTGCATACCACCGGCCCACATCGAGGGATTTAGACCACTTTCTTGTCCACCCGTCGGTCCCCTTGACCTACTCCTGCCGGTCGTTCCAGAACTACCGCGGCGATGTCCGAAAATTCCGACCTGCTCTGATTGACGACTACGTGGTCGATCCACGTTATTTGCTGGGGATGGGGATGTTGGGGGTTCTGGATGCGGGAAGGTTCCCATTGCAGTGGGGAAAGTGAAACGAGCTGGTGTGGATGTAGGCAGACAACCAAAACGGAAAGCATCCAGAGGCGCTCCCATAGTCGTAGACACGCTCATCAATGGAGGTGAAGGTGGCACGAAGAAATCAAGGAGGCTTTCTGTGGGTGGAGGCATCTCTACGTAATCAGGATCACCAAATATGGGGAAACCAGGTCTTGCGGAGGATTGTGAGGGGCCAGAAATGGTATCTTGACTTCCCTGTGCACCTGATGATGGACCTGAACAGTCATCTGCATCCTCCGTAATGGCAGAGGAACTTAATTTCGCTCGCTTGTGAGCGGGACGAGCAATCCTTTTCGCAATCTCAGCTTCAGAAAGCTGTTCCTCCTGTCCAAGCTCAAAAAACGCAGTAGTATTACTGGCAGTAGAATCTCGAAGGCGTTTCCCAAGAGTGGTGCGAAAGCCAGGAAGAAGCGACACCCCCTGATTCGGGTTATCTGTCTCTCGCTCTTGATGACTGATTAAGCCATTTGGATTCGAAGAATCGCTAGACGTTGCCGATGACTCTGGCAAAGCATCACTGAAATCTAGTTAGTCGATGCAGCATGACAAATGATAAAAATTCTCACCTAAGAGGATCGACTGGACTGCGTACGCGTTTAGGGGTTGATGGAGGATTTGGTATCCGATGGGGAGTCTCTTTGGGCTTTTGAATTTCAGCAGCACAATGTCCAGATGCTCGTGCACGCAGGCCTTCAATTTCCGCCACGAGGCCCAAAATTCGTGTTTCGAATGTCTCTATAATGTCCGAGACTTTGTCTCTTAAGTCAGATAACTGAGCTTTCTGATCCTCCAGTTCCTTTTGTACTGGAGCAAGCTGCACAAGTAAGATAAATGTTAGACACCGTACATGTATTGGACTCACAGCTGCAGCCACAGCGTTCTCAACTATCTGTGAGTAGGAAGGCTCTGTTATGCTTGCGGGATGCGTTTCTAGCGGTATGGAGTGTGATTGGGGCACTGGCAAAGAATCGCTCAGTTCTGTTTGTTCTGATGCTATGGGAGAGTGAGCGACTCGACAACTTGAATTCGTTTATTTAATGGACTGACATGTTGCGGCGGGGATTAGCTCTAGCTCTGCAAATGCTGAGATCACTGATGGATTTTCGATAAAGATTAACGCTTACCTTCAGCGATGGGGTCTTCTGAAGGCTTGACATTTTTCATGTTCTTCGTCTTCTTGCTCCCTCGTGAGCCACTGACAGATTTAGTTACAGCACGGGCGCCGCTACCTCCAGCAATGATTGGTCGACCAACACCAAGACGATATTGAGTATCTTTGGCTTTGCGGGTTCTCGGGGTGGGGCCAACAGGGGCCGGCGGAGGTTTGTGTTCTTTCGGCTGCTGTTTCACTTCTATTTCTCCGATAGCTTCTTCACCTTCTTCTTCGTCTGTATCATGGATGATTACAGATCCATTAGAGCGACCACGAGGTCTAGCACCGGGTTGACTTATTATTCTGACAGATGTAGATCGTTGAGGCGGCTGCGGCAGAGTGCTTCGGGAAGGTTGGGGTCTACGCTTGTGATTAATTGCTGGATCGGTGTTAATATTGGGGTTGGCTCACTGGGATGTATCAAGCAGAAGGTCTATCAAAGCTTCTGTCTTGAGGTTGGCTCTTACACCGTATTCCTAATGAAGGGGATTTAGCAACAGGTATAGCATGAGTGATTTATCTAACTTTGCACAACTTCTGAATATCGACTCGCTTCATTGCCTGCAGGACCTCACGGCCTGGCACTGAAATCATTGAGAGATAGCGTTGAGATGAAGGGGAAGTGAAACGGATGGAACAAGTTGGTGCTTGTGGTTGCTGGTGCGCGCGTGGTTTAAGAATGGAAGCTACACAATAAACGGATGCCAATCCACAACGCGAGCCCAACCACAGTCACGTGATATCAGGATTCGGTTAATCCATTGAACCTCGACTTCGCGAGATGTTATTTGTTTTTTTTCTTCTTCTTTCTCTAGTCCACTAACACGATGACATCAACTTCCACAAGGCACACACCTCGCATTGCTTGACTGGGGTCACTTCCAATCTCACTCGCGGACACCCGGCCCGGCATCGACCCATGCTTTTAAATACCGTCATGCTCTAACCCAATTTCGGCTCACAACCTTTCCGCACTTCCGTCAAGATGCAGACGTTCACTCTTGAACAAGTTGCCCAGCATACTACAACCGGGTGTGTTACATACCACGTTTCATCAAATAACAATCATTCATCCTCACATTTTCAGCTCCTGCTGGGTCATCATCCAGAACAAAGTTTACGATGTGACCGACTTCATCTTTGTGGGTTTCGTTCATTTTTTTTTGTTGCGCATACGTTAAACTGATATGCACCAGGATCATCCCGGAGGGCCGAATGTCATCCTCAGATATGCAGGAAAGGATGCCACTGCTGCATACATACCTATCCATCCATCTGATGCTTTGGACAAGAACCTTGCTCCGGAAAAGCACCTTGGTACTTTAGACAACGAGTCAATAAATCGTCTAAAGGAACCAGAGAATAACAAAGTTCAAACCAAAGATGAGTTGCGTGTCGAAGAGGCGCTCAAGAACAAACCATCACTTCAGAGGATAATCAATGTCGAGGACATGGAAGTAGGGTATTCAAGTATACTATATACCACACTCTAATCACTGCAATCTGCAGGAGGTTGCGAAGAAGATCTTGCCGTACAGGGCCATGGCTTACTATTCTTCAGCCGGGGACGACTGTATAAGTAAGCATGTACTTTTTTCTAGTTGAATTGCATTTTCACGGCTGTCAACCGTACAGCGCATGTAGAGAACGGTCGTGCCTTTGGGCGCTTTTTTTTTCATCCTCGGATTATGAAACCTGTGTCCCAATGTGATACCTCGACGATCATACTCGGTTACAATAGCACGATACCCGTGTACATCAGTGGTGCAGCGCTAGCCCGACTAGGCCATCCATTAGGCGAGGCCAATCTTACGCGCGGTGCCTATAAGACCGGCATTATACAAATGGTGTCCAGCAACTCTTCTCTCTCTTACGCAGAGATATCCGCTGCACGTGTGTCCCCAGACCAGCCTCTCTTTTTCCAATTATATAAAAACGTTAACAATGTCACTGCCGAGAGATGCATAAGAGAAATCGAAGGATTAGGCTACAAGGCAATTTTCTTGACAGTCGATGCTCTAGTCGCTGGTAATCGCGAGCTGGACATCAGGATACCGCATTATCTCGAGGACTTTGAGAATCAAGGTCTTCCCACTCAGAGAAAGCCGGATGAGGATCAAGGCGAGACTGACCGACTTGGTACCTCTGGCGCACTTGTCGGAATGAATGATGCTGACATGACATGGGAAAAGGTGAGTTATAGCTTAGTTCATGAGAAGCCAGGAGTGACTTCCCTCTGTAGACGATACCATGGATACGAAGTATTACGAAGTTACCCATTGTCATCAAAGGTTTGTGCATCCACACCTTCATCTGTCACTCCGTTTCATCCCTGTTTCAGGTGTTCAATGTGTTCAGGTTAGTAGGTATGGCTCCTTGTATAAAGGTCCCAGATGGTGACAGGGGCTATCAGGATGCTGTTCTGGCTTGTGAAGCTGGTTGTGAAGGCATTGTGCTATCGAATCATGGAGGTATGCCGCGTATATTCACCTCCTGGAATCACTGAAGTTAACGCTATAAACAAGGTCGTCAATTGGAGTACTCTCTGCCACCAATCGAGTTGTTGTACAGGATACGACAGCAACGCCCTGACGTGTTTGAGAAGACTGAAGGCTGGTCTCCCGAGTATCTGACAACATTTCGCTTGAACTAATACACATCTTTGATAGTGTACATTGACGGAGGAATCCGCCGTGGAACCGATGTCATTAAAGCACTATGTCTGGGTGCCAAAGCTGTCGGTTTGGGACGCGCGTTCCTCTACGCCCAGAGTGTATGTTGTTTCTATCAAGTCGCATGTGAATAATGTCTAACTAGAATACGTAAAGGCATATGGTGAGGCTGGCGTGATTCATGTGGTACGTATCCTTCAACGCGAAATCCGCTTTGGGATGCAGTCGCTCGGTGTTCGAAACATCGGCGAGCTCGTACCGCAGATGGTAAGTACTAGTTGTGTGCTTTCTTACGTCTGTTAAACGACTTTCCTTGCAGGTTGAGCGTGTCGACTGGCAGCCAGTCACCCGTGCGAAACTGTAGATGATTGCAGTCCTGAGCGCTGAGCTACAACATCCTCTGTTATATGTACATGCCTACCGTGTATTTAGATATTGCATCTATAGGGGTCCATGTGGGCACAACAAATATTGTTGCTAAGTGATACCACCAGCCAAAGTTACTGCACAATTGTGGACATGTCTTGAATTCAAATTATGCAGAGCCAGCAGATCAGCATATTCGTCCTAACGGTTTGGTTCCATGGCTGACAATATAAGATGGCTTGTTTTCTTCACACTAGCTTAGACATGCATAAAACAGCGACCGATGCGTAACGTTCGGCTCCCCCATTCAAACGTAACCGAATAATAAAAAGCGAAGAAGTAGGTAGCGGGCCCAGTTGCAGCTGTGACCCTGCAAGACTTATATTTTGAGTCTCGAAATCTAGAACATGGTGTTCGCACAATGCGCCAGCTGGTGCCATCGCTCATCCTAGTATGTACTATTTGCAATTTTGCACAGAGCTGTTTTGAAGTTCGACCAAACAGGAAAGTGACTAGTCATGTGACCGCGACATCAATGTTCAACTGTGGCCTCGTGCGCGTTTTCGGCTCTCTTTACACAAATACTTTGTCTTTCACTTGCGTTTGTCGTGATCTTACCAACATTAACGTTACTGAAGTAATCCTTGTAGGTCAACAGATAAAGGATGGGCTTCTGTCGGAGGTGCGGAAATATTGTCATAGGAGAACGGTGCAAATGTGGTGGTACAGCAGTTGGTTTGTCCCATTTTATGCACCAGTAAACTGCTCATATCAAACGAGGTCTCAGCCCCCGTAGTACAATGGACAACTTCCAAAGAGCCCGCTGCAGACAGATGGTCTCAGACTTACGTTTCTCGTGAGAGGTCTCGACCTCCCAGCCGCGCACAACCATTCAACTCCGACTCCACCTCGCTGACTGCCGGAGAAAGTGTTACCCTAGATGCCTCGTCTTCACCCCTAGAACGTCTACCTCGAAAGTACTCAGATCCTTTCGGAAACCGCACCTCTGTGCACATTGGATCAGCTACATCGCGGCCTGCCTCACCGCTGAAGCACTCAGTGTCGTTAAGCAACATCCATCATGAAGCCCCTCCATCACCAACTACTATTTCCGCCGCTGCAGGAGTACTTCCTTCCCCATACGCGCCCGAACTCTCCAAAGCTTATGGGTCAGTTCTTCAGCCCAAAGAATCCCTTGCATCTTACTGCTGCGCTATCTGCTCTTCTGAATTCCCACCAGATGCGACCATATATCCAGACCCTTCTGCTCCTGCAATAGATACAGACAGATTCCTGTGTCGTCAATGCTTCATCAAGCACGGTGGATCCAAAGGCGACTGCCCTTCGTGTGATCGCCCAGTGCTCATTGTGAAGAGCGAGGGTGGTTTCGTGGAAACGTCAGGTCGTGTTTGGCATAAAAGATGCTTTCGCTGTGACGGGTGTCACAAAAACATTGGCGACACTCCTATGGTCGATCTACTAGGTCGACCATCCTGCGCAGACTGCTTCGAAAGTTGCTTGAATAGGGACAATACGCCTTCCAAACCTCACAAATCTCCAGGAATAGAGAGAATAGAGAAAAATCACGTAGGCCGCTTCCGCAGAGACTCGATAAGTTGGCAAGGAAGTCCTGCAATTGATGACCTAGAACAGCGACTTGGAATCATGAAGAGTAGAGAAGGTAGCCCTGTGATGGAAGAGCTCACCGCACGTTTAAATGCAGTGCTTAATCGCACACCTTCTAATGACGCATCTCCGACACCAAGTGCCCTTGGTGCCTCAACGTCGCGTTATACCAATGCGAACTATCGAGAAGAAAGTCCCATTCCTGGTCGCATTTCGGAGAGGAGGCTGCCCCAAACATTCTCTCCAATGGGGTCACTTTCCTCTGCCTTCGACAGTGTCGACTCAAGCAACAGCTCTCCACGGACTGAGTTTTGGCAGAGCAGAAGTCCCGATGCTGGTGAACGCAGGGTGACACCTAGCACAACCATTCGCGAACGGGTTGGGACTCCAGAGATGAGCGGATTTAGTCCCTCATCTGGGCGACCCTCTGCTGAAGCAATTGAGGAGATGAAGAGCCGATTTTTGCCACGATCACCTTCGTCACCTGGCTCGCGAACAAATGCGAGCATAGCTTGTTCCTCGTCTTCGCCTTCCTTCTACAGTAATTCTCCTGTCGGCAAACCCCTGGAGGGATCACGAATTCCGCTCTCGAGGCGGTCTCGCGGTTCTCCAGCACTTCGTAGCGTAGCTAGCACTTCAAGCCTGTCGTCTCCGCGCCTTTCCTGGGCTCCATCTACACCGGAATTAATGTCCGATATGTCAGACATTACGACAGAGGCTTCATCTCCATCTTCTCCCCTGCCCTTTAGTCCACTAGCGCGCCATGTCGACATCTTCGGCAATGGTAATACACTTTACTTGCCCGACAGACCCAACGACTCTGTTGAGTCAGAACATGACGCTCAAGAGGTTAATTCAGCACCGACACCAAAACCAGCTAAACACGCAGCAAATCAACTTTCTATCTCTGCCACTAGCCTCACACCTGATTCACTGTGCGCGAAGTGTGGGGGGTCCCTTTCTACAAGCAGAACAGCAGGCCGGTTTGTCACTGTCCCTGATGCTAACACTACAGGGCCACCGAAGACTTATCACCCCGAGTGTTTCAGATGTGTGATGTGCGATGGCCCCTTTAAGGTGTCTGGGAGCGGCCAAGCAGTCTTTGCCAGAGGGGAAGGAGGGGCTTGTCATGTGGAAGTCAGTCTCGTGCGTTCACTTATTTACCTGGACTATTGACTCACCAGTTGCAGTGCGCCCCTCATGAAAGGGCTCAGGTCAGATCCACTTCTGTTTCAGGTTCAATCACATCCGCATTCCCTTTGTTGCCCTCGCCCCCTTCACCGTCAGAATCACGTAGGGGCATTGAACGACCGACGGCATCGAGCGCTGCAAAGGCCGTCAATCGAGCCTCGATGGTAGCCACTACCACTCCCTACTCATCATCTCGTCTGGAAAGACCACCACCCAGGCCGTTTGAACCTGCAGTATTGACCACGCCCCCTCGTTTTGGCAGCTCAACGACATGCCCGGCATGTTCCAAATCCGTCTCTCCGATGGAGGTGGGTGTAGTGCCTGGTCCTCAAGGTTCTAGATGGCATGCGTCCTGTCTTGTGTGTGGCGGTAAGGGAGCAAACAAAGGACGACGTGACAAATTGCAACCTGGTTGCGGCAAGAAGCTGGACTCTGCTGCGAAGCGAGATATTGATGGGGGTGTCTGGTGTAGGGAATGCCTCGTAAGTCCACGCGATGTTCATCTTCAGATCTAAAATATTCATAACGTCATCGACAACCAGCTTCTGCTTCCCCTGGATCTGAGAAACCCTCAAGCAGACTCACCCACCAAACCACTTGTGCCATCACTGACGGGACGCAGCATAGGCGGTAGCACCTCCACATCTAGAGCCGTTCAACCTCAGTTCACAGGTACCACCACAATCGCACGTCAGTTTACAGGGTTGCGTGGCGGTGACGCAGCGCTTGCGAGACAATTGACCGGTGGTGGCTTAAGTCCGACGAAACAGTTGGGCACTGCTACACCTCGCCCCAGACCCAAGAGCGTGATTGGCATGAGAAGTGGACAGAGCGTAGATGAGGGTCGGGGGATGTTCTTAGTTCGGCAGATGACTAATGGAGGAAGTTCGTTTGGTGTATAAACTGTTTCAAGGCTCTGGAGTCTAAACTCAAAGGGACAATGATTCTTAGCAAATTCTTGGAGTCTATGATATGTAATTATGATCTTAACATAGTGTTGTGTGGGTTTATGTGAGGTGACGACGGACCACGGACGAGGGTGAAGTGGTGACCATCAAACGTATAAGTATCTTGTGAGAAAAGCTCAGCTACTGTGGAAAAATCCTGGCCATAAGTTAATCGTCAGGGCACTGCATGATAGAGAACAGCACTGATCTCGGAGTTGGATTAGCTTGTTTTACATTTATACTATGTATCACAGAGAAGTCGAGTGCATGCGGCAGCCACCTCAAAACCATTCTCAAGGGCGTAACCGAATGGCGATTGCAATCCTCAAATTCGCGAGAACGTCCGGGAAATGACAACTCCTCCAGGGCCTGTCCATCCAGTAGACTTCTAGGGGCTTGTTTGCATCGAGGTCTTCCAGTTTTATGGCGGAACCATCTGTGAGACTGGCGGCGGCTGATTGCTGGCGGCGAAGAGACGACACAGGTATTGAGCGGGGCGGGAAATGTCACCAACGGATGCGGAACAGGAAGGAACAGTTTTGACGGGCCGGGACGGTCATCACATGCATCACACGTCATCGCACTGTCGGCTCTCGGGAAAGTGTCCGCATAAGGCAAGTTCAGCATAGGGGAATTTTGGTGATGCTCTTCCCCTCTTCCCGGAGCTTCCAAGTAACCTCACAGCGCAACACCTCGAAGACAACATTCAACCCATCGAATACTCATGAGTAGCTTTTCCGGACCCTAATCATGATTACAGCTCTTTTTTTCCAAAGGTCACAAGCTACAAGCGCTCTGAAACTGATTTGACTGAAAATGTACGGAAAATTTTGAGATACGTAACTGGATCAGCTCCAGCAAATAGTAGCCATATGGTATGTGCTCTAGTGAGTTTCACAACTGATATACTTACCAAATACCACAGGAATTCCCTGGTGTGGGAGCGAAAGAATTCGAGATATTAGAACAGGAGCTAGACACAGGCCGCGTATTGACAAAGCCCAGGTTGAGTCGATTGATTTGTTTCTCTTTTGAGTGGTTCTGAAGTGGGCGCTTTAGGTTGACTTACGATTATAACCCAACAACTTCTTGAAGTCGACATGCCATCTATTCTTCATGAAGTGTTCTATGATCAACTGAAAGATTGCTTTGCGCTTGCATTCAACAGTCTCCCGTATCATCGCATGACGATTCGGCCTCGGGTCCACATGAACTATCAACTCGAGATGGAGGACAAGTTGGTCACGCCAGATATGGTCATATCGCTGACCGCCGCACGGGGGCCCGGCAATATTGTGCTTATTCCCTACCTGGGAGAAACGGCAATGACGGAGGAGTGGGATCATGTCTTTGAGAAGATGGAATCCATGATCGTTGAGTATCCAGATACAAAAACCTATATCTCGTCATGCATTCACCGACATGCGTTCAACGCCACGGGATTTCAACGAGCCTTTCAAAGTTGCAGATCACAATTGGTGCCATGTCGAATCAGTCGAGTATTTTATATGGATCAAAGGTGAGAAAGACAAAGCAATTGACATGCGTAATGGAAAGCCGGAGGACAGAGCGCATGGCGTAAGTTATCTTGCAATCATTGTACGCACTCATATATCCAAGTTTTTTGGCAGACCTTGATGCCCGTGGTACGCATGGACGAGGTTTCGAAGATTCTGAACCGAGGGATGGCAGAGATGAGAGACCTCTTCCTTGACTTTCAGAAAAAGCTCGATCCTCGGTCAGAGGCCAATCATTCTACTCTGCAAGATTTCGTCATTCCGCCCTTCCCTGTTGACTGGAATGTTGTTGCGCTCGGAATCCTAACCGCAGTGGACCTTACTGCTCATCGGCGCTACGTCGTTTGGCACTCGAGGCGTTTCAGACGCGCGAAGCGCTCTTGTGACTCGTCTTACGAGCCTTCGGAATCAGAGCAATGTCTTGGCGACCCATGCAGGTCACCTACCTAGTCGTAGATATAACCATGATCACATAGTCCCATCTTTGTAGTACGAATCAGTGTCGAGTATGGTATTGCACGAACTTTACGTTTATTCTTGAATCACTCGGGCTAGTATCCCAACGGAATCCTAGAGTTGAACCCAGGATCGCCGCGAACAAGCCCCTGGAGGCTGGTAGAAACTGTCATAATTATATCCTCGAAATTTATCATCCTCTGCACACTGAATCACTTGTAACTAGGGCTCGTGACCAAAAAATGCTGCTGCACAGGTGCCAAGTTGCTAAATTTGCGCCAGATCGGTACCATGACGGTCTTTCTCTTGCTGATGGGCCATAGATGCGACTGCACAGCCGGGTCGCGTAACTTCAGTGCTCGATAACTGGTTCTATTGATCATATTATAAAACAGAGCGTACCAGTGGTACGTTATTTTCAGGCAAAAGAACGTGTTGTGGTACACGACACGATGATCGGAATACCAGTTCCATTTGCTACGAACCTTAGGCTTATTGATTTCGGTGAAAGTTCCCGCCAGAACCCTTGAAATTACCCATGGAACCCAGGTCCGTGCCTGACGTCGAGAATGTCAAACTCTGGCAAGGTCTGGCTGACCGGGGCTAAAAGTACAAAAAAAATGAGTACAAGTCGTGAAAAGTGACGCACGATACTAAATGTACCACAGTTCTCCTACCTCGTATCCTCGATGGCAAGACTCGCAAATGGAATGCCGAACTGATTAAATACCTCAATTGAGTGATAACCGTGAGGAGCACATGTTGACAATCACAAATCCTCTCCATCAAGTTTCATCCCACTGTGTAGCTCCGTTCCTCGTAGTCCTCTTGTGAAACGACCTGGGTGTTTCCGCCAACGGAAGGATTCTTATCGGTCCAATCATGCCTTGTGAAAATTCAAAATTTGACTCGTGAGGCCTCAAAGCACAATTTGGGCATTGCACGGTGAACTTATTCACCTTTGTTTCCGATCGAAGTATTGTGGGTGCTTAATTCTTATCGCATTAACATTGTCGGATGCAGACTTCAGGATATACTGGGCTGAGGAGTCTATAACCGTTACACCAAAATGTAGAACACTGTTTCAGTATCAGCGGTCGCCGGTAGTTATATATACTGAAGGAAGTCAGGTGCTTACATCTACCGTCCCCTGTTACTTGTCTGAAATTTTTCGGCTCCCCGGAATTGCATCACTTCAAGATATAAGCAATCGCAGGACCCATGATAATCCCTGTGGGGCCCAGCTCACTGGCAGTGACATGAATATTCAAAGGAGTGAGCAACGGGAGCAGTGTGAGGAAGCAAAGCAGCCTATCAGGTGTTGGAACTAACAAAGATGAGCTTGAGGTTCGGGGTCTTGCATAGGCACGAGGGAGCCAACTTCTGGGAACTGAAAATTTTCTGACGAATATCAGGGATAAATGTCAATATGTAGGTAATGACTGCGGGGAAGGACGTCAATTTTATAGTTTTTTATCCATAGATACTCGATTGATGAACCTCTGCATTCTACATTCGCTTGCAAGTACTTGGGTAATAGACTTTCAAAATTCGTCGATGGAGCTTGAGTTTTCTGTTGATCTGGATAATGAGGCTGGTGGTAGTGCATTATGTAATGATAATTTTACGGAGCCGGCCGGTTATTATATTAATATCGATCATAATTTCCTGTTAAGCTACCCCAGGTTGTCTTTGCACAGCGCCTTGTTACAGGTTGTTACTACACGTTCCACATGGCTACATTCCGAAATCTGCGAACTATCCGTTCGTTGCTATTGTCGTTGTCTTCTGTTGTCAAGCAAATGATTTCTCTGCGTTAGAGGATCCCGCGATGTATTCAAGACAAAAAATAGATCCTGGCTTCATTATGTTTGTTTTCGCCCCCCTCATCCTCAGAAGAAGTTCCTAACTTCAAAGTAACGTTCCTTCCAAAAGTCGTTAGGCTAGAGGCGCCATTTTGAATGCTTGATATCATCAGTCTTTGCCCAGCTTTGCTCGCACACTGCCAGCTGGTTTTCACACCAGCTCACTGCTTCCCTTCTTTTTCTCGTCTAACTCCAGTTCATCTAGTTACTGGGATCAACTGTGAACAGCTTGACTCAACGCTTCCACTGCAAAGGCACACACGCCATTTCATTCCTTTTTGGTCATATCCGCTTCCATGTCCAACAATGCATCTGAGTCCTCGACGTGCAACTTGGGATATAGCTTCCTCTCTTCTGTAGCGTCGAGCAACAATGACTGCGATGTGAGTCCGATGACATAAGTTATTCGCCAAGCTCATGAAGGCTTCAAGATTGAATCCATATTATCTGACATTCCCTTCATCTCGGTCGGAATGTTAGCTTTTGGAGCATCTGCATTCTTTTTCTTCGTCAGACATTTCACGCTGTGAGTGGCCACGGTATTTCTTAACCGTCCAGAGCTGATGCTTAATTCAGCTCTGTCGTCTCCCTTTATTTTTCGGTGTTGCTATCTTTCGCAGCTGTCGTCATCGACCTGATACAAATCCTTATCCGTGACTTGACTCAGGTCATCGTACAGCCATTGATTACAACAAGGGAGGTTTTACTTGCCCTATCCCTCGGCCTACGTTTTCTGTCTTACTGGCTGTATGTCTCTGAGCCCCCTATCGGAGATCCCCGACATCCTCCATTCCAGGATCGATGGAACAACTTTCTCACACTCAGTTCTCGGGACAACGTCCACAGTGGCAGCTGGTCTCGGTGGGGTGCTCTAGGATTATATGTAAAGGTTACTTTGTTGGCCACCATCCCTACTATCGCCGCTTTGCAAATAATTTGGCGCGTAATTCAACGATTCCATATTTATGGCCCGGTGTATGCAGCGGATGTTACACTCGAGGTCGTGGTCTCCTTATTGCTTCTTCTGAAGATGCTATTCAACACCGTTCCAACCTCGTCGATTGCCCGATCGCACACTTTTGAGGAGTATGGGTTTCCCATCTTGGCGCTAACGTTTAATACTGGGATTTCCGTCGGAAACTTGATTTTCTGTAGGTTAAATGTTCATGCATGCGTTGCTTAACTGATTTTTTTTTCGGCAGTCGCATTCACAGAGTCAATACTTGGTCGACTTCTTCAAGCAATAGAGCTCTACATCTTGGTCGTCTTTATGATGATTCTTCACTTTCTCCGTCACAAAAAGACCCCAGCTACTTACCAACCCAGGGATTTGGAACTGTTGAAAGTCAAGTTGCCAGAACGGACCCGTGAATCGACATTCAGGCTATCCCCACCGGTGGTGTCTACACCCAGGCTTCCCAGTTCCGAAAATCAAAGCAGAAGTATAAATGCTAATGTCACCCGTCATTCTACGCTTGCCACCGTAAGCCGTGCTCCCTGGGTTTCATGGAGCCTGTCCCATGGTCAGTCAGACCAAGATGAGGAGAAAGCCAAACTATGGAACAAGAGCGAAGCTGGAAAGGGGGCCCCAGATCAGCCTGCCGTGGGTCAAGGCAGTGCCGCAAATCAAAGTATGACTTCCGTCGCTTCTGTTACGGACAGGGTATCCACAGAATGGAGAGACATTGTAAACGATTCTGTCTCCAACTTCCAAAGGCTATCTATGCTCGATACCCAGTCTGCAGGCACCAGATCTAGGAACACCTCATTGAGCAGTGGACAAATTTGGCATGCAGTTCGTGCAGACGTACCCACCCGCCCCCAACCTCTGAAGTTGCAGATGATTACTATCCCGCCGACTGCAACATCCTCCGATGAAAATGGAGCCGCCGTTGTCATGACTGCCCCTCCAGATCCTCCAGCTCAAGATTCGCCTATCTTTGTAATCAAGGGTTTCACTCCTCAACCTCCACAAGTTCCCAGCAGGCAATCTTCATCCGGCAGATCTCTTGAAGAACTGCTAGAACTGCAGAATGAACTAGATAAAACAATCGCAATGCTTCGACTGTTTTCTCCGAAGTCTCCAATTTCCTGCTCTCCGACCTCCACTTCTCCAAGCTCCCCTTCATCACCAAGAATCAGTTCAATTCAGGCTGAAAAATTGCGTCAGTCATCCTCCACCGGCGCGCAGACGATGTCCGACTTCTCTTTGAGCAACTTCCCCTCCCCGCCACTGTCGGCCTCCTGGGCTCCTCTTCCTGCAACATTGCCAGCTGTCAAATTACGATCAAAGGAAGACCATCTGACTCGTCTTCGGTTAGGTCAAGGCTCGATTTCCGACACTCTTGGGCTTCCGCTGCCAAGAATACCTGCAGCTTTGGAAGACATGCCTAGCTCTCCTCGTTCTGACCTCGCGTCAGACTCTCCCTGTCAGGAAGACAACGGAATGGTGCCCGCGGACGCAGGGCGATCTTATAGGTTCAATTCTGGCGGAACGCAGTACGAGATTACGTCTTTTATAGGTGGCAAGTCTTGATTCTTGAATTTTCTGAACGATTTCTAAAATATCTGTTGTAGATCTAACAACTCCTGCTAGCCACAGGAATGCGACTGTGTATAAGCCTTCGGATGTGTCTGGAGAGTGTGCGTTCAACCTTGACGTAGCTGAAAGCCACGGATCTCGGGAAGCTTCCCCCCACTTGTCCGTATTGCCTTTCTGTCCGTCGCCTTTGAGAGAGGCAGGAATACTGAATCTGCCATCACCCTCCGCAAGCCGTAGGAGATCGCAACTCTCAATGGAGACGGGGCTATCGCCTGTCTCAAATTTTGAGGAGGAAGTTTCAGTTCCGGACCTAGAGTCGTGCGTGCCTCTGGCACAACGTGGGATGCGACCTCTAATACTTCCGTCCATGACGCCTCATGTCCAGTCGTTAAATGTCAGGACTGGTATACGGTCGTCAAGAAGGTTGACTGGCCTCTCGCAGAGGCCACAGCTCGCACCGGATTTTAATGCTTCAAATCCATTACCTGAAGATGTACACACTCCTGGAGCATTCGAGCGACCATTGATTTTCCGTTCAAACGACGGATATTGAGACAGGTGTAAGATCATGGTAGCCGTATTTATTTCTAACGTTATGACCTTCGCTGGTCGGAGATGTTGACAGCTAGAGGCCTTATTCGTAGTTCCTGTAAATATGTTGTCGGACTCTTTGTAATGCACTATCTCATTTGTGGACGGTTACGATAACAGCACACGTTCGTGATGCACAAAATGATCTTTGTGCTGGTTAACGATACTATCATTCGACGGGAAATGCACAATTTACACTTATTGCTGAATAGCAACACAACAACAACACATATTCGTATCGGATCTACTGTAGTGTATACTTTAGGTCTCTGTGCATTAGGCCCAACAAGAATTTTTTAATTTTGTTGCGAGCTTGTTGCAGCGGCAGCACTGGAAGTTGAGGTGTCGAAAACACAATAGAAATGCACAATTTCGTCACACTATGTCACGCGCGGCACCTCGGCCAATACACAATGATATTCACAGTCCGACAGCGTGCAAAGCGAATGAAAGTCCAGTGTTCCGCACCGTTCATAACTTCAAGCTTCAATAACGAGCTCCAAATCAAATTTCATTGAGGGAATAATATCTAGTAATAAACACTAGGATGTGCTGAGTGATCATTATTTGCTGAAACTCTATTTAATGGTGCAGGAAGGCTTTTAGTTTCACCCCCACGCCATGTATCGATTGCATCCTTGATACGTTTTTCACGATCCTCGCGTGTGAGAGGAGGTTGTGAATGTGGTGAAGGGCGGTTGCGAAAAACTCGAGCTGTCCTTGGCATTGGTCGACTGTCCTTGTAATGTAACAATGTCCTCTGGTGTCTTCAAAGGAACAGATGCTGGTATGTGCCGATTCTGCCGAATGCAAAGAAAGCGGAGACTCAACCAAGCCGAGAGTGTGATTTCCCAATCTAGCCTGACCGTCACGCTTTGCTCATGAATCGCGAATAGCATGCTGTGGTGGTGTCCTATTGACATAGAAACACCTGGAGTAGATTCAGGATGGTGCATTTCACATATTTTGAACTTTCTGTGTTGATAGGTTAATGGGATCTGGGTGGATCTTGGATTTAGTGTCCAAAAATCACTCATTTTGGGCACACTCGCACAATGTTTCATCTCGGGAAGGCTTCACAGCACCGATTTTAAAATTTTGAATTGGTAGTATTATTGAATGTATGCTAATAATTGTCCACCAGCTGTTCCGAATGAAATATATGTAGAGTGGTGAGCTCTGGAGTGCATTGTGCATTATCCATCGATTGTGCATTCCGAATCAGGTGATAGTATGGGCGAAAGTAGGCTGGATCACGGTAGGACATGTACGAAACACAGTAAATTAGAGTTTTATATACCGACCTCATAGGTACTAGGCGCCGTTGCCGGCGATGACCTTGCTTGGATTGTCTGGGATTTTACTTTATTACTGGCATTTTTACATGGACCGTTGCGACAAGTTTGGTCTATGCGGACCTATCCTCAGGCTGTAACTGTAGTCCAGCTTGACGATTTTAAGAGCGGGCCTATAATCCTGACGATGCACACTCATGATTATTTCCACTAGGAAGGTATGTTTGCGCGTCTACCTTGCAATATCGAATTGATCTCTTTGACATATTTTATTTGTGCTATTGATCTACATGCAAAACTGATCACTTTTCATTTGCGCTCACGATCAGCCTCAGGCGTGTCTTCGAGTTCCGGAGCGCATTATGCAAAGAAATTTGGATTCAAAAACCACAAACTGCCGATATACAATACTGGTCATCATACATTTGTCGTACATATACGAAAATATGGAAACATTGCCAAGAGATAAAAGAAACAAGAGAAATCGTGCCTACATGTTACAAAAAAAATGAGCAGTCTTGTCGAGTACATATCGATAAAAGGAAGATGCGTCCACAAGTCACAGGCGGTCCATGATCTGCCAAGTAGATACCGGTAAGAGAAATACAAAGACAAAAGAGATACATCGAGCCATTTACATGATGGCGAAGATAAGAGAAGAAGCTTGAGATAGATGGATGGGAGCCGCGGGTGTGGCCTTCAACTCCAAATCGTGAGACAGGAAGGAGGCCGTCATCTAGTTGCGGTTGTGTCGGATTCGGTCGTAGGGGACATCCGACATCGAAGGCTGCAGAGATATCCAAGCGGCGCGGAGAGATAGATCGTGCGCGGCCAGAGGTGGCCTTCAACCTCGCGGGCATTGAAGCTCCAGGTCGTAGGGGACAGCGAGGGAGGCCGTTGCAGGTCTTCGGTATTTGGTCGTAGGGGACCTGAGGAGTAGCGATGTGCATAGTAGAGATGTCAGTCTTGAATAATGTCGATCGAGATTCCTGGGTTGGGCGTATTCCGGTGCAGAGGCGGTGAGGCAGTCGACAACGCAGAGGTGAGTCCGAGCTGGGACATGGCAGCTGCCCAGCCGTCGACAAGAGCAGTTTGGTCGCCGAGGAGATCGTTGTGCAGTTGTTCAAGGTGATCTACTTTAGGTCAACAAATAAAGTGGACGTTACCAAAAATCACTCACCTATGATAGCAGTGTGTTCCACTTGTTGCTTAGCGTAAGCGCGTTCGATGCTGCCACGGACAGCGACCACCCGTGTGGATCTAGACGCATGCTAACAAAACGATGAGTGCGGCACTTTGTTCCACAAAGAATGTCTATACCTTGTCTCTGCCCGGGCGGAAATTCCGATGCCGTTTCTTATCCGGGGGTTTCAGCTGAGGCGAGACAATCTGAGGCATATTGCTGCCGAGAGAAAGCGTTGCGATCGTTTGGGGTCCGTCCTCTGGGATGATCGGTTGGAGCTGCGTCCGCTGACTCGGAGAGGGTCCAGTCAAGTCATCGTCGTCCTACAAATATTCAAACATTAAGCGACAAAGCTGAGGCGACTGTACGACTTCATACCTGGGGACAAGTGCTTTCCTGAATGTCTGCGTCAGAGAGATCCCTCACGAAATCATTATCGTGGTCAACAAGAGTGGTGTCGGAATCGATTGAGAAGCGCTTGGCATTCTGAACAGGTGAGGGCGGCAGTATTGGCGTGCATAGTGTTGAACATGTATATGGTGAAGTGCAGTAGTCGGAGTCATTTGCAATGGGGTTCGGTGAAGTTAACAGGCATGGCGGAGTGCTGCAAGATTCAGTTGCGATTGGATTCGATAAAATTGAGTCTGATGCGGTAGAAAAATCGGACACTTTGCTGCCGATGAGAGGCGCGTTGAGCTCGGCCAAATTGTACTTCGGAGGGGGTTGAGCTTCTTTACTGAGGAGTATCCCGGCGGTCTTGTGGGAAGCTAGAACCAGGGCCGCGATAGAGATACATAATTCGGATATAACGAGGCCAGCGGTTACGTTCTCCGCTTCTTTGACGGCCTTGATCGTGCGATCCACCACAGTATGTTTGAGAAAGAAGGCTCCGAGGCACCCAGCGACGGTGACATGGGCAGCACTGTCGAAGATAGCGGAAATCATATTGTAAGGCGAGTTGAAGTTGAGAATAAGTCGTGAAGAAAGTAATGCACGTAAATCGAGGACTGGAAATGGGAGGTATTGCTCGCGGGCACGCTGTTCTTATACTCTGCCTTGTGGTTAAATCAGCACTGCCACGAAATAAACAAGCTCGATCGCGACGCGTTTAGTCACGTGTATGCAAAATCAGTTTATGTCAGCATTGTCGCTCAAGATGGAATGGCCCGAACATGCATGAGATGATGATTAAAAACTGCCATATCTATCCAAAGATGAGCTTCAGTCATCGGTTTCCTACCGACCTCATAGGTATGGTTGTTGCACCAGGGGCTCAAAAGATGAGGGATCTCACTATAAAATCCCCAGCCGTTATATCTCGTTGAATTTTTGATAGTTCTGAGTTGGCGAAAGGTGGCAGGACCGAAGCGAGTGCACTCTGGTCGAAAGCGAAGGTAGATAAGTCATGCTTGGACGGGATCGTCAACGTCAACGATCATTGTGTTCGACGAAGTCAGGTGTTAATTTTTCAAGAATTGTGATGGACATTTCACGGGGGTTGTATGTTTGAGCGTAAATTTGTGACCGATAACTAGGTTGACGAAGTATTAACGATGAGAGAAATGATAAGCAAAATGTATACCAGGCAGTATGCATCGGCAACGAAGACAGAGATGAGCAGGATCTTGACCTCGACAGTAATCTGCAGCAACATTGGTTTAGCATCATGATCATGTGCAAAATGACTCTTGAAGTGCTCGATTAGCGACCAGGTGTCCGCTTAAATGCTAGGTTGTATTTTTTCCGCACGCACTGCGATTGATGAGAGCTTGTGTGTAATATTCAGTGACATCTGCGTAATTTGTCAGCCTGAGTATGTCGATTATGAACTAACCGTCCTTGTTGGATATTTCATCGGTAAAGTAGGCATTGTGACATGACCGCCGAAACAAGCAAACTCTCAGCGGATACTTGTTGTTCATGTCAGGGAAGTAACCTGACATTGCCATGAAAGGGTTCCGATGTTGCTGTAATATCCGTGATAGATAGAGCCGTCAGTGCGTCAATAAGTATTATAAAGACATCTCGTGCTAATGCAGTTGCCTGAGGGTGGTACGAAGATGTGTATGAGAACACAACACAAATAAGAATGCTAGCGTTTTGAGCCAGACGCCGAGGGGTCGCGCAGATGTACGTAACCGTTGCGCTGTAACACATGGATGAATGACTCATACAGAAGATGCACCACGGCTGCACAAGTGTTGGAGACATGAGTGATAGACACATTTCCTTGAAGATGGGACCGGTCAGTCAGTAGAAATGCAAAGATGTCATCTTGGGGCCATGCCGGCCAGGATCCATATCCACCCCCAGGACAATGATCCTCATGACGCAGATGCCTTGGAGAGGTTCAGACTCAAAGTGAGTTGAGTGCCAGTATGATTTTTGCACTGATTACATAAGCGTGTTGACCAAAGATAGTATTTCGCAAACTTGGACTACTTACGGTGACAGTCTCAGCAATTGACAGCTGCTGTAGCTGCGCCAGCAGCAGTTTAACATTTCTATCGCTGCCCATTTATCACCATGCAGCAGCAGCAGGGGTTACAAGCTTATGCACAGCAGAACAAGGGTACTCTTGTCCCAGGTCAAACCATCTCTGTCAATAAGTACACTGTTCAGGTTGAGCGGTATCTCAGCCAAGGTGTGTCGAGTTCAACTGTGGCCTCCTCAAGTGTTAACATTTTGTTCAAAGGTGGATTCTCCCACGTGTACCTTGTCAGGACTCCCACTCCTGTGTATAACACGACACATCATGTTCTCAAACGCATTGGCGTTCCTAATGAGGCTATGCTTGCGGAGGTCAAGAAAGAAGTCGATATCATGGTTCGAAGCACCCAAGCTGCTTATTCGGTGCTTACTGAATCTGCCTGTAGAGGATACTGAAGGGGCACCCAAATGTAGTGCATCTGATCGATGCTGCCTGGCACAAAATGGCGACCGGCATGTACGAAGTCTTCATCCTTATGGAGTTCTGTCCAGGCAAGAGTTCTTACAAGATTTGCACATTTGATGTGGTCTTACTCAGATACAGGTGGTGGGATCATTGACATGATGAACAGACGTCTTCGCGAACGCCTCACAGAAGCAGAGATCCTTCACATATTTGTAGACGTCTGTGAAGGTGTTGCTGCCATGCATAATCTTCGCCCCGCCCTTCTTCATCGTGATCTGAAGGTGGAGAATATTCTCCAGGCCTCAAATAATGTCTTCAAGCTCTGTGACTTTGGCTCTGCCACACCAGTTGCGCCCCGACCGCCATCTACCACAGCCGAGGTTAGAGCTCTCGAGGCGGACTTGAACAGACACACGACACTACAATACAGGGCGCCTGAAATGGTCGACCCATACCTTCGCCGTTCTGTTGATGAGAAATCTGATGTTTGGGCACTCGGAGTGCTATTGTACAAACTGTGCTATTACACCACTCCTTTCGAAGAACATGGTCCCTTAGCGATTTTGAACGTACAGTACCGCATTCCACCATACCCCGTTTACTCATCGCAAATGAACACACTGATCGGTATGTTATTCTTCCCTTCCATCATGTCCGAATATGCTGAGTTATCGTTTAGCCTCCATGCTTCGCGAGCACGGCACACAACGACCTACAGTATTAGAACTTCTCGCTCAAGTGCACACCATACGGGGTACCAAATCGTGCTTCACCTACGACATTCCTCCGCCTCCGCCCCTTTCTCCTCGAGCTTTACAGTCTTCATCCACGAATGCTCTTGACAATCTTGTCTCTTATCGTCGAGCGCCAGGCATAGATACTACCATGCAACAAGCCCCGCCAGCTCAGCCCCAGGACATAGGTGCAGGCGTTCAAGCGCGTGATAGAGTACTAGAAGCTATTGCACCAATGCGTCGTGGCCGGCCATATTATTCGCAGCAACAGAATGACACCACTGTCCCCTCATCGACCTCCCAGCCTCCTAGTCCACCGAAGTTGCCGAAAAGGTCTGAAGCAGAGGAGGACAAGGCGCGGAAAGAGATGAAAAGCTCTCTTGCAGTTCCTGCTGGTGGGGGTATCAGGGCTCACAAATCAGGCGGTGTAACTGGGAGCGTTTGGAGACCCAAGATATCCGCGCCTCCTTTGGATGATGCGTGGAGTGTTGAAACGCGTGCATCAAAAGCGGTCTCAGATGATCCACCCACACCAGGGGTCACTGCATTTGATGACAATTTCGGAGAAAAGCTGTGGAGTGTCTTTCACGGTGCAAAGGCTGGAGGGACTACCGTTGTGACAGGAATGGAGTCATCCTCGAGTTCTGGAAAAGAGCGTATTTCCAAGCTTGCTCCCCCGCCTGAGGGGTCGCGTAACACAAGACTGATAGTCACGAAGAGTAAGGACGCGTTTGATGGTCTAGGTTTAACACCATCTTCGGCACCCACGCCTACTCTTGGAGAGGCGCGAAAGCTGAGGACTGGCCTTGCTGCGGTTAATGGAAACAATCGCGCTGTCATCACTTCTACTCCATCTATAAACCCCGCGAAACCATCTCTGGCCCCAATCAAACCAACGCCTTCGCCCCGTCCTCCAGCACAATTGACAACTACAAACGCTTCGTGGCGTTCTAGTTTATCAATGCAACCCCCCGCTTCCACCCCTCCCACGCTTCCACAGAGGGGCGAAATTTCTGCCGAGGCACGATTTCCTTCAGTAGAAGAGCTTGATGCAACATTTGGCGAGTCGGCACCTCGTGTCAGCCATCCAAGCTGGCAGCTCGAGTCCCCTGAGCATCCCAAGGAGCGCGAAAAAGTGGTTGATTTGTCCGAACCTTTCCTTGCACCTTCCCCGTCGTTTCAGCCGGTCTCTCAGCGCACCGTTCCGAGTACCACCCTTGGTTCGCGCTCAGAGCATGTCACCGGGGTGGCGATGCGCGATTCGGAGAAGGACAAATTTCAGAGGTCCGTTGGGCTGGGTAATGGCATTGGTGAAAACACGCCATCTCCGAAGCCCGCGTCATATCGGCCTATCTCCCGTCCCTCGCCTTCAAGGAGACATCGCAGCAGTATTGCTGTCAAAACCATACCTCAGGCACAGCTCATCGATGACATTGGTACTCAGGACCTTACTACCCCAGCTCCGGTGTCACGCAAACCCAAAGACTGGCTGACAGGCGATGTTGATACCCTCATCTCCCCAATCAAGGACGAATCTTTCGCTCAGGCTCAAACTAGAAACCTCCCTACAACGCCCGTTCTGCGCGAGTTTACGAACAAGCGATCATCATTCATTGAGGAGAACACAACAACCATACAATCACCACAGGAAGCTGTCGCCGCTCAGCAGCCTCCTCATCGAGTGAAGACTCCACCATCGCCGTCCAAGATGCATGCGCGAGGTGCTAGTGTTAGAGAGCGGAAGCAAAGCGCTCCTGTGACGCCGAAGAAACCTAGAGAACTGCCAGTGGTGGCGCCTAAACCCATAATTGCTGCTCTTGTACTGAAGCCGGACCTAGAGTCTCGCCAGGGAGTGACATCGCAGCCATTGAAGCGTTCATCGCAGGATGACTTAGATAGGTGGAGAGCTGTCCCTATCTCTGAGTCGCCAAAGCCAGCTAAGATTCATGATTCGTCGAGTGACGGGGAACAGGAGCCAGAGGATGCTGTTGGATGGGGAAAACTAGTTGAGAAGACGGGTTCATCGCGAAGACGAAAGACAAGGGGCCGGAAAAGTTCCGTGCATGACCTCGTTGATCTATGGGGAGGAGGTGTGGTGCAGACGAAAGAGCGACCAAAGGATTCCGTTCACAGTCCTGCCGTTGCTGCATTCAGCGATTCGACCAGGGACTTTGGTGTAAAACTACAAAAGAGCAGATCAATTGCCGTTCCTTTGATGGCTAGGCCGAGGCCTGCATCACCCCGAATGCAGTCACAGTCCTCAGAGCCCAATGCTTCCCAGCGTCGTTCACCAAGCCGGTCTCCCAGGCGACCTTTACCTCAGACAAAGCAGGCGTCTGGCACAAGCACCCCTTCGTCTGGCAATACCCCCGCCTCATCCTCTCGCGCGAGGCCGCAGTCTATGCTTGCCTTTCCAATGTCAAAATCTACTTCGGATGGAAAGACGGACACGCCGTCAAACCCTACGGGTCTTTCTGTTCCAGAAGACAACCCTCGCAGTCACGGCGCTCGGCGAACCTCAATAACAGACATGGTCCAGCGCTTCGAAGCTATCGGAGGCAAGGTCAAAAGTCCAGGTTCAGGTCAGCCTGTGATAACTCCCAAACCAACAGGTTTGAAGATGCCAACCTCGTCTACTGGTATTGGTCGTACTGTGGATGTCACGGGCACAAGCCCAAGCTCTCCGTTAGTATCGAGATTCACAGCCTCCAGAGCCATTACACCTGCTCCTGAAGGGTCGGGTCCTGGAGTTGACTCAGGGAAGCTACGTCCATCTGCGATTGATTTAGCCAGGGCGGCCCTTGCCGGTCAGGACCAGAGCAAGACAGACATGAATATAAGAAATCCTGTTGTAGGGTCACCCTTTGGCACACCCAGTCGATTCACACCTGGATCATCAGTAGGACAGACCAGTCCCCTAGACGGCCTTCCAGCATCACTATCTTTTTCCCAGAAAAAACCTTCCGCACCTCCGGAGGAGCCGCGCTCGCCATCGCCTGATAAACCTTATCAGGGAGTAGGGAAGCTTATCGACCAATGGCAACGTAAAACGGAGGTTGATTCACCTCGGGCTCCTATCCCTCGTAGAGGTGGTTATACCCCCAAACGAGCTGGTCTCGTCTCTGGGGAAGTTGGCAAGGACAGTTAAACACGTGCAATCACTCAACCTATAATATATTCGCTCGCGTTCGTTCACGTAAGGCTTGCAATAGCTTGTAAAGATAATTTATACAACAATCTGACGTGCTACAAGTTTTGAACCCTTGAGGCTCAACACCCATCGGGAATATGGGACACGCGATGATCTTGCGGGGACCGGGGACGTCGTGCTGTGTTTCCAAGTAATTGTCGGGCTACATCTCTGCCCTTCCCACACTCCCAAGCATCCTGATCAACAGGATAGCGATTGGCTTTCACTCTCTCGGTGTCACCAGCTATGCCAAGCTCTTGCGCCGCAGCATCGGCGCGGGCGAGGTTAGAGTCACCGGGGTGAATAAGAATAGCTTCGGGTTTTGACTTCGTTCGGCGTGTTTTGTGCTGCCATGATTGTGTAGGCATGTTATATGAGCCATCTTCACTCTCAGAGTCCGGGGGAGGACCTCTGATCCTATCATAGCTTGGGAGGGGGATCAACCTCTATAAGAATCTAGCTTGCGAGACAACTTACGCGGCTGACTTTACTGGGGCAGCATCAACGTACTCGAGGATGAATTGTCCGACTGACAACATGACGACCTTTTTAGAGAATAAATTTCTTTGCGATAATCTCACATGATGTGGCACTCACAACGGCCAGGATGAGACTTCCTCAAAGCCTTTTAGGCCAGCTTCCATTGAAAAAAAAATGCAAACTCACCCTATTTGGTATGACATGGCAATAAGCATGTAAATTCTAGTGATAATTCACGGTTCGACATTCTTTTTCCATGGATTGATGAAGATGCAAACTCACAGCCTAAGTGTCGTTGCAACGCCGTATAACATTGCTCTCCATACTGCTTTTGCTAATCGCGAACGACCGATGAAATGAGGGCCCCAATGCTTGCTAATAGCAAACGACAAGAATCTTGTGATGGTTCCAATGACTTGGAGTGGGTGAAAGGTAGAGTTTTTAACACGAACCTCTCAGATAGACATATGACAGAAGTCAGGAGGACACCGAGGATAAATTCCCAGACGGTCTTTAGGCGCAGAGAACTCAAGAGGATGTGTTCACCGAGGAATGAGAAATGAACGTAATCGACCCAGCCATCCATCACGATGTCGTGACTGCAGTGACAGTGGAGGTTAATTATACGTGTCGTGGTTAGTGATGACGTGGGTTCAACGTTCAGTGCCCATTCAATGCGGGACCGCAATAGTCCGAAAGGTAGTGTTGCCAAGTACTGCTACTACCAGATATGCCGTCACAAACCGCTCAAATATTGGAAGAATCGGGCCGCCGTTCAGTAGTACTCTTAGGCTAGTACCGTAGATATTGCATGACCACAAATGATACGGTGACACCGTTTAGTAGATCATCGCGATGACAATGATGAAAATTTCCATGATCTCCTTCAAGTTTGGCCTGAAGGCGTCCAAATTTTCGAGAAAATGTACATCTAACTTGAAGCGGATGACGGTGATGGACATCCTGTAAACTCGCTATCATCATCCCAGCGGTAGATCCAGCCAGTCACGGTGGACTTTCATCTACTACTAATACATGTTATAAGAGCCTTCGTTGGATAGTACAATGATCAGGAAGTACTAACAGTTACTAATTGGCTGACTTGGAGCTGACTATGCCAAAACTTGACATAGGAGCGTATGACATGACGATTGGTCGAGGTGGCCATGTTGTCAAGAACGTAGGGTTCATAACAAGGATTTGTCCGTGCAAGGCTGTAAATCTTCGCCACAGTAGTAAGACGCGAAAAAAGCCTTGAAGACCGGCAAATTGACGTTCACGCACAGGCTTATGCAAGCAGAAGGTGAGAAGAGACCTGTCAAAACATCATGGGGGGCGACGTGTGATGCCGAGAAAAGGTAAGAATAGGCATTGAACTTCTTGCATCTCTAAAAGCCTGAGTCTATAGGTCCACAAAGTAGTCAGTCGTTTAACCGAGTAGCCCTTTATGCATCAAATTGAATACATCCGTAGTTGTATTCTTTGCTTGTTTCGGGTTATAACCAACAAATTTAGCTGCTTGAAGACTATGTCACCTTACGCTTTCCGAGAGCGACACTACTAGCCTCGGAAGCCTTCCGCTTTCTCCATTCGCAACTGTCTTGATATTCGCAAGTGCTATCGAAGCGTGAGCAGCTTTCACGATGTTGCCTACTGAGGTAACTCACCCACACCGACCAGACTGTGCGAGTTCAACGCCTCTGGGCAGACGAAAGCCAAACCACCATTGGAGAACATCTCTAAGATATGCATCGAGCCGGTTCTCGTCCATGAAGAACTTCCTGGTACCTAATATGGTCGAAAGGCCGGAGGTATCTTCCTCGACTGGAGAGTCACCATTTTGATCAGGAAGGGTCCAGTTCTCCCGTAAGTCAGTTAACTTATCAGCCGCTGGAGTCATACGTAAGCGTTAGTATACTAAAATCTTCAATGAGGTTTCATACCGAGATCTTTCGTAGTGATCGACTGTGCATTGCGGTCGGGATTGTCGCAGGTTGCTGCAGGCAACGAACCTCGCACTACCGATATCGGCTCGGGATTTTCACGAACAGTGCTAGTGGGGTCAATAACCTCATCAATTAGAAGTTCTTCGCTTGATGCAGCACATATGATCTTTGAGTTGTGGTTCGCAGGCTGAGAAGTGCTAGCCTCTCCAGCGTCCTGATCAGGCGGGCGCAAACTTTCTTCAATGGCACGAGCTAAATCCAATTCCTCTTGGGAGGAAGACCTCGGGGGGTTATCAACTGCCATTTCATTAGATTCCGCCTTCTGTTTCCGATCATGAACCGAGTCCTTATTGACCCCAGCTTTCCGGTAGATAATTTGCAGCTCGGAATGGATGCCTCTCAGTCGTTCACCGCTACTCCGAGCCGAGTGGACGACAGACACCCATGCGGCAACCATGGAGTTCAGATCTACATGAAAAGGAAGGTCTGTTTGATCTCTTGTTAGCAAACCGATATCTTCCACAAAGTTCTTGGAAAATGATCGATGCGGATCGACAACTTGCTTTGCCCATAGTACATCAAAATCAAAGGTTTCCGGTGAGAGGAGCGGCGAGAGCAGGCGGTGGTAAAGCATAAGTTGCATCTGTGATGATATCGTATCCTCATCTGGGGGTAGCGATGATAGGCGGCGAGTCTTGTAGTCTACAATCGTCAAATCATAGAACGTGGGTTCGGGATGGATGGGCCTTGTGATTGAACTTCCTGCCACAGAAATGTCACAAATTTCTTCCTCGGTTGGGGACTGATCCGCTATGCAGGTCTCCTCGGGAGTAGACTGACGTGGACAAATAGCATTGTTTTGGGACGAGGACAACGATACGCGCTGCTTCTTCTTGACGGGAGATGATTCGGGGGGGATCGGACTACGTTTGACGGAATTGTGAAATTCATTTACTTCGGATGGAACACGCCGAGTTACTTCATCCTGCCAGATCAGACATATGTCAATCGTCCATTGACTGAGTGTGGGTGCGGAAATACCTACAATGATTCCGAAAACAACTTGCCCATGCGTAATTCCGAAAACTGGAAGTTCTCTCTGCATGATGTTATCACTAATGATGGTCGCCTCATCGTCGAAAAATTTACCGTTAGCCCCTCAGAAATTAGCTGTTCTAGGCCCGCAGTCAAATTGAAAAGACTGTTGAAAGGTTAGGAAATTGTTTGAGCAACCGGAATGCGACATTCATACCGTAACGCCCAACGCTCTTCATCAGTTGATGTACGAACATAAACTTTTTTCGGCCGCAATTCCAGCTCCAGAATTTTGTGAATAGACTAAAATAAAAGGTCGTTTCTTCCGCAAAAATAGCAAATAGTAAGACATACGGCCCCTCTCTTGAGTGTCCTGTCCTGCTGCTGTGCGACATTTTGTTTGACCTGAATTTGTTTGCCGTTTCTTGACTTAAAAGAGGGCGGTCGCTTTTCTAGCGGTTTGTGGCGCTCTCCATATAACCCATACTCATATTGTACTTCACACCTGTAATACAATGTAAGAAGGGGTGGATGAAGGACTGCCTGAACAAACCAAATAGGTGAGACAAGGTCTGTCACGGAAAACCCTTTCTTCCAAGATAAAAACTTCTCGAAGAGATTTATCGCATGATGTTGCAGGCGCATTCCAGAAACAGGGGTGCTAGTTAGCTGCAGGGCCTTTGTGTTAGCCGAGAGACGAGACACTCTCGTATTGGAAGTAGGTTTAGGGATTTCCTCAACAGGATTCGCGTCAGTCAGGGACTCAATAGTAATATGAAGTGCAGGTCCACCACCAAAGCTACTGGGACCCGCACGCTGCGATTCCAAAGTTGGACTGTCATCGAGTATCTTCGGCAAGGGAGTTTTCGTGACATGCACATCAAAACGAGCGAGTTCCTCCTCGGTGAATTCTGAAAGGTCGTAATGTTCAAATTCGTCGTCAGACATGTGGGTTGGAAGAATTCAGGTGAGTTCGCGACTGAGAATATATAACGATCACGTGATCCTAAGAATAAAAGATTTATTATATATAATTAAATAAAGGGTACCCGGTGCTTTCTCCTTCATGGATATGGCAAGAACCCATGATGCATCCAACTTCTATCAAAAATTTACATAAAGGGCCCCGGGTAGGTCATCTACAGGTCTTTATATCTTTCTTATCATTGTTCCATGCTTATCGCTCATGCCGACCGGCATGAAGCTTCTAGGGGTGTTGTGGCAGTTCACGTTGAAGGTGTGGAGCAGATGATTTGAATCTAGCCACAGCCGATGTGAGAAACAAATCTAGTACCCGCGTCTCTTTCAAACACTTCCAATATTCACTAATTAACTCTGCCCTGTACTGTCAGGACAACCGTGCTGTGAGAGTCTAAGCCGCTCTGCGTCACAACCTCACTGCCCTCCGAGTCTTCGTCATAGATTAATTTCAACTACAAAGCTTCTTTTACATCCACCTGTCTTTTATCTCGTTCGTTGGAGACTACTTTCCAGGTCTTCTCTATACATCGGTCAACATCATGAAGAACTGCTTCCTCGTTGTGCTTCTCTTTTCGTTTGCAGTCGCTGTGACATCTGCACTCGATGTCCAGGCTCGCAACCCCACACCGTCAAAGAGATATGCGCTCCCCCTTGTCAATCGGCAGCCAGGACCTTCCAAAGTCCCTAGTAAGCGATCCTTGGTCAACCGCGCACCCGATGCGGGGCCCTCTGCAGTTTATGTTGTTCGTGAGGCTAGTCCACGTCTCGCTGCTCGTCAAGCCTTTCCTTCAAAGTGGCTGTCAACTCGACAGTTGGCTGCTGCACCAGGCCTGTCTAAGCGCGCTGCTGAGAACTCCGCAGCTGCACGAAAGCGCAGCTTAGACGAACAGCACATCATGGAGGGTGCTGCGGTTTCTTTCTGTCTCGACGGGCTTGTAGCCTGCCCCGTCTTGAGCACACCTGGGCAATTCCCTCGCACATTTGCCGAGTGGGAAGCGATAGGGTTTGAGTGTGTCGATTTTGCGGCAGATCTCAGCTCCTGCGGGGGTTGTTCCAGTCTTGACCCTATCGAGTAAGCATCTGATGGACTATCTGATTCGACTTGGCTGACCACGGAATTTTTTTAGGCATGATTGCACGATGATCCCACATGTTGAAGGCGTCGCTTGCGTCGCTGGTGAATGCCAAGTCTCATCTTGCCAACCGGGTTATTCGGTAGAAGGCGATGGTCTCACATGTTCGCCAATTGCAACAGAGTAGGCCTGCAGATTTATTGAATATCTCTCATGGAATTTTCGTTCTTTCTATGCTATCTCAACACGTTCTCCTTACAGGACTTCTATCGGCTATTCTTGGACTATTGACGTTGTTGTGCTCCATACTTCTCGATCTTACGTTCCCCCACATGTTTCACGACTTAGCAGATTAGTTACGACTCTGACGTGTGTCTCCTTCGTTCCTATCTAGACATTGGCCACTCGTACCTTTTGCCATATAGTTTGCGGACTTTTGTTTTGATTGCTACTTGGTTGAGCTTCAAAGAAAAATACGTTGCGGACTGCTTCAAATGACCGGATCACCGGGAACCCATTTTTAGGGCAGAATCCTGTAAATTGTCTAGTCCTACATAGTAAATGCTGTATCTAGAGAATACCGGTCCAAGGGAAAATGTACACTCTTGGGAGTAGTGTGGGACTCTGTTCTACCTGGTGACCCTAGCTGTGGGTGCCAAGGCAGAAAACCTATAGGGATGTTAGCCAATTTTGGGTTTCTGCTTCAGACCATGACGTGTCGAGTCTGGCTAAGGTCGTCGGAATGTTCCGAGTGGGTTTGACCATGGCATGTGGAATCTATCATTTGTATTAGCCAGGAGTGGGTTGTCATATCAGGACTTGGCCAAGGGTAATTATACCTATAGCAGACATCGAATATGTTTGCCTTGGGCCAGCCCTGCCCTGTGGCGTAACTCGGATTGTTCAACATGCTGCGGCCTGTGACAGTCCTCAACCTAGATGCACAGTCATCGCTTGCAAAGTCTGGACCTAATTACGCCCCGAGGCACCCGCGTCAACCGTGCTGCCCGGGATTAGAGCATTCCAGACGTAGCATAGCTATAGAGCGTTTCAGAGTGCACTCGATTGCTAGTAGTATAGCAAAAATTTGCGCACCCTCCCATCCTGGCATCGAGTTGGCACGAGCTCGTGACCGGGCCCCTATATCTTTGTTGTCTGGATCGATGTGTGTTCGTTCGACATGTTGGTAGCATGCAAATATCGTGTCCCATACTATCCGAGTGCGAAATCTAGGTGCGCAAAGTTCAAATGTTGTGTATAAATATTCATGTCGTGCGACCTCGGGCTTTGTTCGGGCTCGGGAGAAGGAATTAAATTGGACGTCGTTCCACTTTTTAAGTCTTAGTATGGTTTGCCGTTGTTCGCGTCGAACCACTTCGACGTTCGTCGCCGAGCCCCCACGTCGACCCGCGGCACCAAGTAAATCATAAAGGTCTTATTATTTCCTCTCTCTTTTTCTTTTACGAATTTACGAACAGTCTTTGTGGTTCATCGTCCCCGCCCTGCATTGATACCACTGTTTATTCCATTGCTTTGCATGCCTCAGTGGCAACGTCGTTCACCACACGTCCGAGTCAAATATCCCTCCAGTGCCTTGGTCCATCTGAGGTACCCTACATGGATGCCTTGTAATTTCGTTTCACCGTCTACGCCTCTCAGACGCCGCCTTGATCTGTTTCTGCGACTTTCTCCACCTCCGAGTCGAGGCTGTCCTCACTTCAGGAACCTTAACGATACTTTCGTTCCCATGATCTTCATCATATTTGATAATTACGCATATGAACTTGGAGTCAAAACTGTGCTCGCAGGCATCCTCGCCTTACTACTCGGTCTCCTTGGCTTTGTTATCGTGAGTGACACCCTGATTTATGATGTTTTAAATATAGAACCGTGCAATAGAGCGTATTTACCCTCGGAGTAGTTTGGATCGTCCCTGCGATGGGGACGCAGGCACCTCCCTACCGAGAACCGATCCATCGTAGCCCGAAGAAGCTCCGTGGTCTTATATTGACTGCCTCCCCAGAATCTATGCTTCAGACCCTCCCGCCGATCCCTCCCGCGTCCAAGACTCCTTCCCTTCGGCGAGCAGCATCGTTTCCTGACCTCCATAAAACGCCTTCTCCCGAGCGACAACCCCTCATGACATCGAGGCATGTTTCTTTCAATATCGGAGCTCCAGAATCTCACAATCCAAGTTTGGCGAGGTCCGTCAGCATGAACCCATCCTCTATGCCGCCGGCAATTCAGCGTCGTTGGCCACCTGCAATGTCTTCATTCTCCAGGCGTCGGTCAACACAAGAGGAATCTCCTCCATCCTTACCCACCGTACGAGACGAAAGTAATACCACCGCGTGCAATCACAGATCGTCGCCCACCTCAAAGAGTACCTGTGTGCATGACCTTCGACTCGATTGTTCTGATGAGCGTGATGAATGCTGTCGTGGTGGTCGTCGAAATAGTTTGGCCTGTGATGAAGATGGCAGGATGAACCTACCTCGAGGGGACTCTTTTTCCGAAGGAACAACTTCTACGCGCTCATCCCGAGCCATATCTTTACGATTGCCATCTGTTCGGAAAGCTTTGAGTAGAAAACGTCGTCCAACAAGCGTTCCACCGCATACGCCTGCTATGGTCAACATCAACGCGAAGGAGCAGTCTCAACAGCAAAACCCTACAGCCGTGTACCCCGTGAGGACATCGTCGCCTCCTCTCTCCCCCACGTCCGGTGAAATGTATCATGCAGAATACGTGAATCCTTTCCGGACGAAGAAATCAAAGGTCACCCCCAGTACGTGTGCCTTATCAAAATGATATGATGTCGAACCAAATGTCAATTCACACTTGCAGAATTTGAGGGTTCGAAATCCAGTCGCAGGTCGAGGTTTTCATTGTCTGGTCCATGGTCAAGTACTAAACCTGCGGGTTTGTCGCCTGACTTGGCATCTTCCTCAACATCGCCAACTTGTAAGCACCAAGTTTTTCAGGTTTACAGGGACAATGTAATGATGGTTTTTTGTTAAGCCATTTTTTCGAACTCGCCATCTGCACTTCGTAAGACATTCACGAGCCACTTCACTCCTTTCTTCAAGTCCCCCGCTATCAATTCTCCTTCAAGCTTTGAGTCTCTCTCTCCCATGCCCTCACCGCAGCTACAGGTGAGCTCGCCGAAGTTGGCGGGCAAGTATTCATTGCGGTCTGTGCATCGCACGCAGCCATATGGTCCTCCTTGGAATGCTGTGATGCCAGGGCAATATCACGATCTGGTGAATGGCAGCCTAGATGACGTTCTTATCAAGGGACCACGTCACGGACACAAAGAGGCTGAGGACCGTCGGGGGTTCAAGTTGCACTCTCATACCCTTACGCCGATAGACTCATCTGAGAGCGAATATTCGCCCGACAAGCTTGTGGATGAGCTAGTTCAGCCTCCGTCGGAATTGACGCACTCTCAGGATGCCATTACAGGTGCCACTGCCGAAGTAGCTCAGATAACACCTCTGAGGCTTTGAAGTCCATCAGTGATCATGCGGGATGCGGGTCCACTGCATGCAGGCTTTGAAAAGCTGTTGACGTCCCATCGGATGAGTACAGCTAACTTATCCTGTCAGTTAGTTATGGCGAGTTTCATATGCTGTTTGATTAGTTAACATGCTAAAGATTCTTTAGTCAGATTTTTTCTACGTTGTCGCAATTGCACACACGGGCTTATGGTCGATACCACGTTCTTAGCATATATTCCTTACCATACATGTGCATATAGCATACGCTTGGGTCACGACAATTATTGATATAATCACATTTCGCAGCAGCCTCTATTGAGCTTCTCAACTCCAAGATACACATATTTCGATGCAACCCTCCCTACTTACTCTATAACCAGCAACCACTGTGAATTTGAGAGCCGCATTTTTGGCAGACATTATCCAGACAGTCCGTCATTGGCGAGGAGCGCGCCCATGGCATTGGCTACTGCACTGTGTTGACTCGCGCTTAACATTGATCCCTCTCCAATACATTGTTGCAATTGCGCATCAAGAAGACGCCTGTATATGATGTTCGAATATCAGTGTATTTGATATCGATGGGTGATAGGGACAAGTTACCTGAGGTGGTTCACCAGAATTCCGATGCGGGGCCATGCCTTCAATTTAACGACGTTGCCACCCATTCCAACAGTGAGACCGCCCGCAATGTGATTGACGGACACGGGTCCACCAAATAGAAGTAATGCATACGTCGGAACCTAATCGCAACTTAGCGCACCGAACACGATCACATCGAATCACACACCTGGGTCGCACCGCGGATAAAAACCTTGCTGGTCATCTGTTTCTGGAAGTACGCCAAAAACGGCGACTTCCACGTCGACTCTCCAAAGAGGGCAGACGACGGATGCAAAAAGACGCGCACACCTGTCAGATCGTGGATCTTGTACTCTTTCGCGGTATTTTCGCGCTGAACAGTGCCCGCTTGCACTTTATCGAACTTGATCGCTGAACGTGGAAGATGCACTTGAGCGACGCGAGGCCATAGGCCGCCGAGAATGACGGCTTTGACGATGTTTGTGTTTGCGCTGTTTGTGTTCAGTTCCTCTGAACTCGCTCTTGCGGAACGCGGGATGAAACCGAGATCTGAAAGAGAGGAGAGGAAGTCGCGGCGTAATGAGGTGATCTCCCTGACGGTCGCTATTGAGATAAAGTTCTGTACATGTCTGAGCATTTCTGGAGTTGTATTAGCATCAGAAAGTCATACCTCTTCACAGAAATGTCTCGACGCTTGTTGACTCTTGCCTTCAGACTGAAGGCGCATGCATTCATTGTACGCATTGACATCTGTGAGTAGATCGCTTTTGTCTTCGCCAAAACGTAATTTCGCACTACGTATGCAAATGAGTTCCGGACGTGGACATTGGAACGAGATTATTACTTGGTGGCTTCGTCCCTATTTTCCATAGGACTGAAGAATAGAGGTTTCGACGATAGGCAAGCTACGACCGTAAGAATTGGGTCAAGACATTGAAAAATCGTGCCAAGAACCAGCATCTGAAAGGCATCGTCAACAAGTCACTCTGTTCTATCTTCAATATACCACTAACCTTCCCGAGTCGTAAATCCACAGGTAACATCGACTATACAAAGAGCGCGTATCTTAGTCAAACAATGGACGCGTGATACCAAGCAGCAATCACGCACAATATGTCGCCCGAGAGCAGTCAAGCGGCCATCTGCATCAATGGCTCCAAGCTCCTGAAGGACATCCCAGGCTTTATCCATCGCAGACACTTCAGGAGGATCGATAGCACGATTCAGGAAATGCTGAAAAAGAAGCTAGGTCAATGCACTGTACCTATCACACGGAATCACTAACCTTCACATCCTCACTCTCGCGCATCACCTTCACGGTTAACGAAATGCTCTCCAACGGTGTTCGTAGTATTTCTGGTATTGGGAAACGGCCCATTTTTTCTTCCTGTTTGCGAGTATAAAGCTTGTAGCAAACCCCTGGTTGCATTCTACCAGCCCTACCCCTGCGCTGACGGGCTGCAGCACGCGTAACCCATTGTTCTTTCAAGAGAGACAGCCCGCTTTGTGGATCATAGCCTGTTTCTTTGACTCTTCCAGAGTCCACGACATAGACAACATCTTCAATGGTAATGGACGTCTTTGAAGCATTCAGCTGCAGGGACCAAATGATACAACGAACTGACCTCGGCAACGTTTGTTGCGGCAATGATTTTCCATCGTTTCGTATTGGCAAAAACAGCCAATTGTTCGTCGTTTGACAAGTTCGCATGTAAAGGTAATATCTCAGCCTTCTCACCAAGAAGGCCACGGATTACATTAATGCAGGAACGAATTTCTTGAACTCCGGGAAGGAAAATCAATATTCCACCTCGCTGTGACGTTGCAACAATGTGCTGAACAACAGCAGCAATCAACTAAGACAAAAATGATGAGTTTTGCTGGTCTAGTGTTGCAACATCAATACAACCTGATAGTCGATCCTATCCCCCTGCATAATATTTTGGATTGCAGTTGTCGTCTCTTCGTTGAGGCCCTTGGAACTGCAATAATCTCGGAATGCATGCTTCTCTGATTCTGATTCTTTCCTATTCGGTTTGACTGATGCCGGTTTATAGGAAATTGACGACATATAGTCTTCTAGATACCTGTGATAATTCATTTTGAGTGAGGACCGTCGTAGTCAGGCATTTGAGCAGTCGAGACAAAGACACTGCGTACATATCTGCGATTGGGTGTGTAAAGCCTGGGATAGTCAACATCGGGGCGTTGTTGAAGTATTTCACGAATGTTTCATGATTAATTGTTGCCGACATGAGCACCACCTTGAGCGTAGGGTGTCGTGCCAACAATTCCTTCAATTCTAGAAGAAGAAAATCACCATCTACAGAACGTTCGTGAACCTACATGCAGTCAGTCAGTCGTGGATTGTATTTTATGAAAGTTTGACATGTACCTCATCAACAACAATGTGTGTGACATCCTCTAGCCCATCGCCGGAGCCTAGCCTTCGTAAAACAACTCCAGTCGTACAGAAGAGCAACTTGGTTGCTTGGTTATGCTTGGTCTCTCCACGAATGGCATATCCAACAGAACCGTCGTCTATCCGTTCCGCAGAAACCCGCGTAGCAACGGATATGGCAGAAATTCTGCGAGGCTGGGTAACGATGATCGAAGCTTCAGCTCCGTGTCCCGAAAGTATCAAGGAATCTAGAATAAATTGTGGAACTTTAAATCGACGCCTCTCAGGAAATATTGCATGGACAAAGGTTAACTATGGCTTACGCTGAGTGGTTTTGCCACACCCTGTATATGTATTTCTTCAGCCTAAGGACTGGAGACGGATAACAAGCATCACCTGTTTCTCCAACCACAACAACTACTCGGTTGTGCCCGAGCAAGGTCAAAAAATTGTCCTTGGCAGCAAATGCAGGAAGGCGTCTACGAGCTGATAGCATCGTTGCATATGCCTGAGATTGGCACAATTCCTGAAAATCTAACTTAACCTGCAAATTCGATCGACTGTCACCGCGACGCAGCATTTTGTGACGTGCTGGTTCATTAAGACTGGTGGGTAAGGTAGCAGCCGCATGGACAGTGGGCGAAGAAATGGGCGAAGGTATCAAGAATTTTAATACTTCCGATACATCCGGCGAACCTTGGGACTGAACGTGTGCCCATTGTTCCTCGAGGACCCGCATTGCTGCCATAAGAAAGCCTTCTCCTGGCTCCATAAACTCATCCTGTTTCATTTCTTGCAACAGTTGTGAGAGAAGATGAAGTCGCATGTACGGCGGGACAGACTTGGATGTGATATACACAGGAGGATAACTGTGAAAGGAGTGATCAGAACAGGTCGGTAGCAAGACGTGTAACTCCACGGGCGCGCTGAACAAAGGCATCGATACATGATTCGCGTCGAGAAAATGGGCCCCAAGGGCCTCTACTTCGTCCGCATTACTTCGTAGACCGCCCACGACATTAGCCAGAATTATATCATCTGGATTGGCTTGGGCACCCGCACTCTCACCTAGGAGGCGATGGTCTAAAGAGGCTACCAGCAGATCCATATTCGTTACCGAGTGACTGTCAGCAGTACACTCCTTGACAATGCGTGAAGGAAATCCAGCCTCTTTGATAATTTTATCCTCTACCCATCGCTTTGCCAAGTCATCAGAGCCAGAGTGACCAGAGACAATAAATGGATCAGAGGAATTATTTCCAGGAAAGAAGCGCTCGGGAAGGTCGCATTCTGGGAGATGAAGAACTAGATGTTCTATGCACGCCTCCAGCGGGCTCATTGAATTCAACAAATTACCCCCGATAACCGAAGGTTTGGATAAAAAGGCCAGCGTATTGCGTATTTGATCAGACTTGAAACCTAAGTTACCGAGCTGCTGGGTAACAGCTGGTATGACCTCCGCAGGCAATACAGATGTCACAAGATCGTCACCAAAGTGCAGCGCATTTCCCTTGGAACTTTCGTTAATAACAACAGCATCTATCACTGAAGTTTAATTACCTTCTTGACAACATCTTCCACCAAATCTCGCAATTCAGTGGACATCCTCACTTCAGGGGAATTGGCAAACTCTTTTGACCCCAGCATCATGGAGGTTTTTGAACTTCCTTGTTGTCGATTTTGGGCTGCCTTCGCTTGTCTCTCATCTACTGCTCTACGTGCAGCAAAAGGATCAGCATCATACATCCATTTCATGTGTTCTGGAGCATTTTTATGTTCTGCTGCCAATTCGGTCCAGTAATCACGAGGTCCAGGTGGCAACACGCGATTAAGCTGAAGCCCATTACAAAACTGCCGGGTTACTCGTACTCAATCCTACTGGCCGTGTGAAGCATGACAAAAAGCACTGACACGGTACAGAGCGTATGTGGCACCCCAATGACGCGCTTCTAGTGCAGTCGGTCTCAAATAAAGTGGGTGAGGTTCGAGTCGGACACTTTCTGTCTGCGATGTTTTCTTATCAAACCGGGCGATGTGAACGACAAAAGACCAATCGTTGCCATGTTTACGCTTGCAAATCTTGAGCTATAATATAAGGCTTGATCAAATAGTCGCTCACCGTCTCAACGGTTGGTTTGTCCCAGCTACTCTTTTGGCACCTATGAATAAGGGAGTTAGCCTCGAAATCTGCAGGTCATGATGTTGCAGGGCACGTTAATGCTCTCGAATAAGCGGCAGGCATCATTTTCGAGTGCGACGGAACTCCTACGACAAAGGCGAAAAAGCACGCATGATCCATACCTTTCTTGGAGTAGACTCAGAGGGTACTTGGATCCGGGTGGGAAGAGTGGTTTTTCTTGTCCTGCATCAGCTGACTGCGAAGGTAAACCTGCGCCAGAGTTTTTGTTAGTCTTTGATGAATTTCCTGCGTTCCCAGTTTTCACGATGCCCTTGCGAGGAGGCATTAAATTCTTCAGCTTCTTCAAATTCCAAGTGAGCGCCCAGGATTGAAAGCCTGATCCGAGTAATTGAAGAGGTTAAACTTTTACAATTATGTAAGCACTATTACCTCACTGTCACGGACTCGTTCAGGTGTTACTCTCAACAACTCGAGCTCTCACCACAACCTTGCTATGGCAGACAATGACCTTTACAATCTTGAAGTACTCTCGCTAGTCGCCAAAATTACTCAGGAGATTGACAACTATACTGGCACTAACGATAAAACACTCGCTGAATTTGTCATTTCCCTTCACGACCAATCTAAATCACTTCCCGACTTCAAATCACATCTCAGTAATGCTGGCGCCGAATTCCCCGACTCATTCGTTGAGAATGTGGATCGTTTAATCCTGAGTTTGCATCCGAAACACAAGAAGAAATCTACTTTAGTTACTCATGACGCCTCAAACGCCGGAGAAGCGCTTGATCGTGAAAAGGACAAGCAGAGACGAATTTATCGTGGGCTCGCTATACCAGACAAGGAGATAAAGCAGGATGTACTCATGAAAGAGGTGGACGATATGATGGCTCAGTTTGAAGGTGTTGCGAAGCGGGCAAAAACAACAGACGAGGATGAGAGGCCTGCCAAGCGGGAGCGAAGAGACCGATCTCGGTCACGGTCACCACGTCGTCGTAGTCCAAGCCCTGACAGGGGTCGCAATTACAACTCAAGGAGGGATGATAGGAGGGGGAGAAACGGAGACGAGTGGCCAGTGTTGTTCAAAATATACAGTGGCCGAATATCAAGTCTCAAGGATTTCGGCGCTTTTGTGCAACTAGAGGGTGTTGCAGGGCGTATAGAAGGTGCGTAAAGCATTTTGGTCCTCAGCATTACTTTGTCAACATACTTCCAGGCATGGTGCATGTTTCAAATATTCAGCAGGGTGCACGTGCGAACTCCGCGTCGGATCTTCTCAGCCGTGGACAACAGGTCAAGGTCAAGGTTATGAGCATTGCGGGCAGCCGTATTGGTCTATCTATGAAGGATGTAGACCAAGCTACGGGTCGCGATCTCACTCCTCACTTGCGGATCAAATCTGAAACCGAGATGGAGGAAGAGCGCCAAAGAGCGGCTCGCGCGTCCTCTGGGGCCAATGCTGTGCCATTGCGCTCAAAAGACGAACCATCAGCGACTCGGTCTGCCAAACGTCTGACCTCACCTGAACGATGGGAGATTAAGCAGCTTATATCGTCTGGTGTCATTGATGCTTCCGAGTATCCTGACCTTGACGAAGACTTCGTCAATCCTGTGGCTCGAGCGGAGGTTGAGGAAGAGCTTGACGTCGAAATAAGGGAAGAGGAGCCGGCATTCCTGGCTGGTCAGACGAAACGGACTCTCGATCTCAGTCCTGTGAAAATTATCAAAGCTCCTGATGGCTCGCTCAATAGAGCCGCCCTCGGGGGTGCAGCTTTAGCTAAAGAGCGACGCGAGCTTCGTCAGCAAGAAGCTAATGAGCAAGCTGACTCTGAAACTCGAGACGTTAGTGCACCATGGCTCGATCCTATGGCGAAGGAGTCAGACAGAATGTTTGCTCAAGACATGAGAGGTCATCTCAAGGATCGAAGAGCTGGCGAAGTACCTAAATGGAGGGAATCGGCATTCAACAAGGCTACAACATATGGTGAAATTACAAGCCTCAGTATACAGGAGCAGCGGAAGAGTCTACCCATTTATAAGCTTAGAGACGCTCTGTTGAAGGCCATTGACGAGGTAAATCAATTGTTTTTCTGCAAATCGAATAGTTTCTGACTCACTTTTCATAGCATCAAGTCCTCATTGTCGTTGGAGACACTGGCTCTGGCAAGACAACGCAAATGGTTCAATATCTTGCTGAGGCTGGCTATGCTGATAGAGGACGCATTGGCTGTACACAACCGCGTCGTGTGGCTGCTATGTCAGTCGCAAAGCGTGTCTCGGAAGAAGTAGGATGTCGTCTTGGCCAAGAAGTTGGCTATACTATCCGTTTCGAAGATTGTACAAGTCCGGAAACAAAAATCAAATATATGACGGATGGTATGCTGCAGCGTGAGTCGTTGATTGACCCGCTCTGCAGCCAATACTCCGTGGTCATGCTTGACGAAGCTCACGAACGGACCATCTCAACTGACGTTTTGTTTGGACTTCTTAAAAGTAAGTTTGTGCACTTTCGTTTGGTCGACGTTTTCTGACGCCCTTGCAGAGGCCGTCAAGAAGAGATCCGATCTAAAGCTAATCGTCACCTCAGCGACTTTGGATGCTGAGAAATTCTCGAAGTACTTCTTCGGGTGCCCGATTTTCACTATTCCTGGTCGCACATACCCCGTAGAGATTCTTTACACCAAAGAGCCGGAATCCGACTACCTGGACGCGTCATTAATCACCGTCATGCAAATCCACCTGTCTGAGCCCCCGGGCGACATTCTCCTCTTCTTGACAGGTCAGGAGGAGATTGACACATCATGCGAAATTCTCTTTGAGCGTATGAAAGCGCTGGGTCCAAAAGTGCCAGACCTTCTTATCCTCCCCATTTATTCCGCCCTTCCATCCGAAGTACAGTCGCGTGTCTTCGAACCCACTCCTCCTGGTGCCCGTAAAGTTGTAATCGCTACCAACGTTGCAGAAACTAGTTTGACTATTCCTGGGATTTACTATGTCATTGATCCCGGATTCTCGAAGCAGAACGCATATGACCCGAGACTAGGAATGGATTCATTGGTAGTCATGCCTATATCCCAGGCACAAGCACGGCAGCGCTCTGGTCGTGCTGGTCGCACAGGTCCAGGAAAGTGCTATCGTCTATACACAGAGGCTGCCTACCGGAACGAGATGTTACCTACGTCTATTCCCGACATTCAGCGTACGAATCTTTCCCATACTATTCTGATGCTCAAGGCAATGGGTATCAATGATCTTCTTAGTTTTGATTTCATGGACCCACCGCCAGCGCAAACCATGCTAACTGCATTGGAGTCATTATACGCGCTTTCGGCATTGGATGATGAAGGCCTTTTGACTCGCTTGGGCCGCAAGATGGCCGACTTCCCCATGGAGCCGCCGCTTGCGAAGATGCTCATCGCCTCTGTCGAGCTCGGTTGTTCTGAAGAGATCCTTTCCATTGTGGCCATGTTGTCCGTCCAATCTGTCTTCTATCGTCCAAAGGAGAAACAAGGTCAAGCCGACTCTAAGAAGGCGAAGTTCCATCAGCCAGAGGGTGATCACCTTACCCTTCTGACAGTATACAATGGCTGGAAGAGCGCGAACTTTTCGAATCCTTGGTGCTATGAGAACTTCATCCAGGCAAGAAGCATGCGGCGTGCACAGGATATTCGCAAGCAGCTAGTGGGTATCATGGACAGGTGCGTTTAAATTCTTGAATGGTCGATTTCATAACTCTAACTATCTTGTCAGATACAAGCATGATATTTTATCGGCAGGAAATGACTATAACCGTGTGCGGAAAGCGATATGCTCTGGTTTCTTCCGGAATGCGGCTAAGAAGGATCCTCAAGAAGGCTACAAGACACTTGTTGAAGGAACACCAGTCTATATCCATCCCTCTTCCGCTCTCTTCAACCGCGCGCCTGAATGGCTAATCTACAACGAGTTGGTACTGACCACTCGCGAATACTGTCACAACGTCACTACTATAGAGCCGAAATGGCTCGTGGAAGTTGCGCCTCAGTTTTTCAAAGTCGCCGACGCCAACAAGATCAGTAAGCGGAAGAGGCAGGAAAAGATCGAACCATTGTATAACAAGGTATGTATCGCATCTATTCGAGACATGTATTCTAAAGCTCACGCATTTACTAGTACGAGAAACCTGACGAATGGCGACTATCGAAGGTTAAACGAAGTGCACGCTCGGTATGTAGACATACAAATGCTGCTTCGATTTGTGTACTAATCCTGGCAATAGAGTCAAACATTTGGTTAAAACCTCGCATGATTGTTGGACTATTATATCATTTATCTGTAACTGTAAAATATAATGCCGCCATTGACCAGCCTGCTGCGGTTTGCTGCTCGCTTGATGTCCATACTAGATCGCTTGAAAGATGTCTGATGGTGGCGGCATAGTTCTGATACTGCGATTGCTTGCTAGGCCACCAGAACTCGTGATGACTTGGTGATAACCGACAGATAATGAAAGTCTTAAAAACTAAGAACGGCGATTAGCATTTCTGAGAACGGATCAGCGATGAGATCACATACTGGTATATTTGTGTCGACGAGCATTAGCCCACAAATCGCATAGAATCAGCATCTACATAGTACTTTGCAACCTCTCCCGCTTTGACCACCGGTGCTGTTGGATCGGGCACTAACATGAATGATTGGAAGAAGACTCTAGGCTGCCCATCGACTGATTTGACTGGTGTCGATACTGGATTGCCAGCAGGACCGCGTCCATGGGTGACATTACCAGAGACCGTGACAAGAAGTGAGGGGGGTTGAGAGCCTGCGATGGCATGAAACATGTGTGAGCATTTATGTCGCTGCAGGGTATCACAAGAAACAGACCTGGTATAGGATGGCAATCGTAGGACTGAACTTCATGCTTGGTGCTTGGCATATCTTGGATAAGTTTTTTCACGCCTTCTGCACCCTGACATGGATTTCCGTTCCAGGTGAGGGTCGACGAGGAGCGATAGAACTTGGGGAGGTCATCCACCCTTGTAGGAGAGTCATATGTGGTGTAGTACAAACGGGTGAATGCGTCTGCTGCCCTCGTCGCGATCTCGATGCTTATCGCGGTTAAGATTAGGATTTTGATGATACAGGGTTTGATGATGACACCTACTCGTTTCGAGTAAAAGTTGTAGCCGTGGTCATGGTTCAAGACAAAGAATCATGATTAATGCTCACGCCAAGATTATTTAAATAAATAAAGTAATTTTGAGGAGAGTATGTACTATCAAATCAGTACGTCATTTTTTAGAATTCCGTTGGTATCGTATGTCTAGGAATAGGTAGCAGACTGAATTAATCTACAAAGAACCAAGTTGTTATGATCCAATCGAAAGATCCCAAAAGTTGCCAACGACAGACTGCGTTCTCCCCGGATCAGCGGCAGCGATGGCACAGGATGGTGGGAGATGTGACCCAAGGCACTTGTGGGCTGGTGAAAGGAGCATGGTGGATGCATTGTAAGTGTTTTTGAATAGTGTTTATAGTGATTTTGCGAGCACAGTCGTAGAGCTCGGGCCTTGAACATAAGATGGTTACTTAGTACGCCAGCTGAGCACTGAACACTAAACAAATCTTAACGAGTTGCTTGCCTGATTAACAACACAGGATCACCTAAACGAAAGACTTACACTCTTACACAGAGTCATGGCCTAGGGGGATCAAGCCAAGACTGTTAAAAGATAGACTTACCAGAAAGATAAACAACGGTCTTAATGCCAGCATGCGAGCTCCGGCAGTCTGTTGGGCGCAAGGCTCCAGAATGGTCACAGTTTCAAATACATAGAATCTTCTCACCGGAAGTTTTCTGGTGCACTGATGGCGAATGCCATATATATGAGACCTGGGAGGTTGTAGCCAGAGCTGCTAGATACGGTCACGGTTGTCATTAAATCATTGAATGGTTCACGGGTACTAGTACTGGGAGAATTAATGGATCCTCCTATAACACATTACGTAATAATTCCTGGCGGTTTAACCGTCGGGCCTCTGGGAACAAGTAACATCGCCGTGGGCGCCCAACATGGCGTGTACCGCATCCATTAATGTCATCCAATAACCATCCTATAAATTTGCACCAGTCCGAGTCCGGGGTAACAACCCCCTTGTCGCGGTTGCCTTCCACCACCACCATGGCAGAACAAATTCGAGTTGTTACTCTCAACTGCTGGTATGTTATCTCCGAGTCTCCAAGCTCGCGGTCAGGCTTATTCCAAGAATGACGCAGGGGCTTGAAATATGTCTCTAAAGACCGGCACGAACGAGTTACCGCAATAGCTAATGCACTCGCTCGCTCGGATTACGACATTATTGCTCTCCAAGAAATCTGGGTCGAGGCAGACTACAACGAAATTCGGCAAAGCGTCGTCTCTCGCTTGCCCTACACGAAGCTTTTTCATAGGTATTTCGTTTCTTGTCTGCCAGTAGTGGGTGCATAGGCTTATGCTATCATAGTGGTGCTCTTGGTGCCGGACTTGCTATCCTTACAAAATGGCCCATCATTGCTACCAGCATGACACCATACTCTCTTGTTGGCGAACCCACAGATGTCTTCGGGGGAGACTGGTTCGTGGGAAAGGGTGTCGGGAGCGTAACGATCATGCATCCTGTTCTTGGACAGGTCCAACTTTTTGTCACGCATGTAAGCCCGCCAACACATGTACTGTCTTTTGGTGCTGACAATGCACCCAAGTTCTGCGCAAACGGCGGAGAATCAGGTCCTGAGTACAATAGGACCTATCGCCTGGTAAATTCTTGGGAGTTTGCTAAAGTTACACGGCAAGCCGCTGAACTGGGGCGGTATGTTATCGCCGTGAGTTATATGATATATGCATCTCGAACGTTGCTGACACATAAATAGATGGGTGATTTTAATAGCATCCCAACAAGCCTCCCCATGAATGTCGTCCTGAACCACGCCGGACTGGTTGACTCGTGGGCGACTTCACATGCACACATACCCGCGCCCTCTGGGATGTTATCTCCCATAGAGGGCGTCGTCAACTATGGTGTCACGGCTGACTCACCTCTCAATTCTTATCGCGACTCAGAGCCCTCTGGTGACCCAATTGTTCGCAAATATCAAGGGAAGCGCCTTGATTATATCTTATTCCGGCATCCCAACCCCAACGGATCCAACGACCACATTCCCCGATTAACCTGCCGAGATAGTCAGGTTGTCTTCACCGATTCCATTCCCGGCAACTCATGCTCCTATTCTGATCACTTTGGTGTCGAGGCGACCCTAGCCATCGACACGCAGGCGGAGGTTAAACAAGATGATACGGCGTCATTGAAGGATACCTCGGCAATGTGGTTCGACTCCCCCTCTGAACTCTCTATGAATACCATAACCGAGGTGGTGAGCGCCTTCAACACATCCTATAGGATGTCGCAAGATCGTTCTCGCAAGGAATTGACTATCTTTGGAACGAGCATCTTGACGTTGATTGGTCTCATCATTGGATCCGCATGGGTTGTTGTTCCCTGGCTCAACCCAATTTTTGTCCTTCTTGTCATTTACTTATCGTGGCAGGCTACGACCAAACTTTACGAAGGCTTCATCTTTGGGAACTGGGAGAGGAAAGCTTTACAGAATGTTATAGAAGAGCTTGAGCTTTACAAGCAGATCCTGGCATCACAGACGCCACACGACTGGTAGAGAGTATAGTTTATCGATTGCGAACTTCCTATGTAGACAACGGAATGGACTATTTGATACATATATACACGGATGTGAATTATGCAAATAAAACTATAACGCTGATGCGTTTAAGGTGGTACTATACAAGGTAGGTAGTCGAGGCAACTGATGTCATAGCTGCCCAAGATGTTGCAAGAGCAGGAATATTGATGCCTGTATGCGAGGATTCGGAGGGAGATGAAGGATGAGTCGGTGTGGGTGATGATGTAAATTTTTTGCGATGAGTGGGCCAGTCCTCCGGATATTGAGATGCGACTGATCTCTCGGAGAAAACGGAAAGAGCAGACTTTATTCGGCGCAGAGCTGGGGTGGACGCCGCATGCCGAAGAACTCGGGACGGATCAGGGACGGCTACGCAAGGCGTGCTTGGTTCTGTTTCACTACCGCTGGAATTAGGAGTCTCCAAATCTAGCCAAGTATGACCCCAGCTTGGAGTCACTGCTGAGCTCAATTGCGTTTCATAACTCGCATCGATAGTTTCTCGAGCCATCTGTTCTTGAACCTCTTGCCATCCCGAGTTAGTCTCCACACCATCGCCGCGGACGACACGGACATTATCGTTGTCTGTGTCGTTCTCAAGGAAAGTCTCGGTGTCATTGTCTAAGGCCTGAGGCGAATGGATTTGGATGCGAGGCAACCTGTGTCGCACAAATTCGCGACAAGAGATGAAGGCTGTTGTTGCAACGTTCAAGAAAGGAAATGCTTGAAAAACGTGAACCTTGAAAAAACAATGATTAGTACAACAAACGAGTAAATCAATGAACTCACAGCATCTTCGTAGGTCTCCAACTGAACCTGTACACCGGCCAGTGAAGCTTTGTGTGAGAGAAGAACGATTTCGTCAAGCAGAACCTCCGCATCACCGCATTGGATAAGCATGGGTGGTAGTCCATCGAACTTGCCAAACAATGGGCTGGCGTACGGGTGGGTAATGTACTGCTCGAGTCCATCTCCCAGATACATTATAACGGGGTGCAAGTGAGCGGTCGGACCGGGCGTAGGAATAATGTCGTAGGCAGCATTAGTATCCCACGATTCGCAGCTCAAGGTCAAGTCTGTCATCATGTGTCAGACTACCTACAAAAAAAGTGCATCAATCGTCACATACCAACCCAGGGAGAGAATAACATGGCACCCCCTGGAAGAGTGTACCCATTGTCTCGTAGATAGAGCAGGAGTGCAAGGCCTAGTGCACCGCCCGCACTATCGCCTGCTACAAGTAAGTTTTCTGGCGGTACCCGCAAGTCATCCGTCAGGCGGAAGTAGGTGCTAACCACGTCGTACAACTGTCCAGGAAAAATCGTTTCCGGAGCAAGCCGGTAATCGATTGCTTGAATTGAAATGAGGCAAGAATGGCAGTGCAAGCTGTGATCAAGGGACCCACCAAATACGCGTGCGTTGGTATACTTGGACAGCGGTATGGTTAGCATCCTTTGTGCTGCGGCGCTAGACGAGTAATATGCTCCTGAAAGAAAAAATCAGACGCTGCTTTGTACAGAGGGCGCTACGAACTCACCGCCGTGAATGTAGAGGATGACTCGAGGATTGCCCCTTTCGAGAATCGTAATCGATTTTCGTCTGGTCGACAAAGCTAGTCCATTCCTCTGTTTTGCGAGTGGACTTGTAATCTGATTGCAAAGATTGCCAGAGTCTCTTCCCAATTATCCACTCCCCAGAAAGTTCACGTTTTCCGTCTTCTATCGCATCGCAAGTCTCCAGCAAGCCACGAAGGTTGCGTTTACGCACACAGAAGGTCACTGGAGTGACCAAAGCATCTGAGGGCAAGGGAACTAGCCCTCCGATACTCATTGCCTTACGAACCATAGCCTGGATTTATTGTTATTGCTAAGATTGCAAACGACACAGACGGCACTCACGATATCAGCCAGTGCAGAATGCCTCGAAACATCTCGCATTATACTAGAGAGGATGGTCATCTCAATGCCCCATGATTTCCTGCGGGGGCCCCAGACGTGGTGAGATATCACATCAAGAGCAAGGGATGATGCTGGATGCAAATGTCAGGGTCTAGAATGCATTAAATTATTGGTAGAATACTGTCGATGCTTACCTTTATTGAATGCGAAGGCAGGATATTTCCATGCGTCCCAAACTTTCATAGTGAAACCATTCGTTGTTTTGAGACTCCGGTCAAGGCGTGCAGACGCTGGGAAGACGCCGGGGGAATCAAATTCCTGTAGAAGAGCTACCGTCGAGGGTTTATTTGTTACTACGCTGGGAGAACTAGCATTGGCGCCGTGATACAGAAGTCGCAATGAATCCCGGAGCATCTTCGATGGGCAACGCTGCACCTTGGGACGGGTGGGGGGGGTGTTAAAATCCGGTGCTGTTTGGACGTATGCCAGTTAGAATAATGAAAATGATGACGATCCTTTCGTAACTTCACGGTGGGTGCTGCTCTTGGGAGTGCTCCAGTGTACATGAAACTCCATGACGAATTTCCGAATCGGCAATCACGTGACCGGGCATCACATAAATAATGCTGACTGTGATCAATGATGACTTTGAGCCATCCCTATAAGTTTGCCTATAGTCCCCGCTCAATCGTTCAGAGGTCATGCTGATTGGCCGAGCAGACCGTTGTTCTCAAAACAAAGGAATGAACTTGAAGTCTTAAGCACGTCCGGCGACTCGGACGAGACTGTTCGAATTTGGCAGGAGAAATTGTGGGAGAGCGCAGAACGGAAAGAATGGTGCTATGATTGCACTGCTACTTGTCGCGGTGCTTAACTATGTCAACACGAACTTCCCCTTGAGTCCACGATAACAGCAGCTAAAGTCACTCACAAACCGTGCCGTCCATTACCTGCTCAATTCGTGTGCGGTAATATCGGCCATCCACTTGAAGCACCCACAGTTCTTGCCAAGTTCGCGGTGGTGCATCGACCTTTAATTCTCCCGCGGATCCTGAGGCACTCGGGGATACGTGCAACAAGGGGCTAGATATGACAAGCATTTAGTGTCGAGTGATGAACAACACACATCAACCGCGTCGATGCCGATGTTGGTAGTGGTGAGTCCAAGAGTCGACGTTGGATGCCAAACATTGAAAATGACCCATGTTAGATATGTTCTGCCATCCACGCTGCTGTAGACGTCCCTGTCGCTATATGCCAGCCCTACAGAGTATTAGCTGCATCAATATTTTTGCGAACAACATACGACTGGAGAGCAGGCCACAGGATGATAGAACACTGGATTCTTGTATACCGATGGCGAAGTGAACGAGCAAGTTGCTTTTGTGGCTGATGTATCACATCGATCAGGCCTCAGGCCTCCAAGAGGTTGGACCGCACAACGTGTAGTAACGCGGTGAAGGAAGGCATTCATCCATATTTTTATTGGATCACTAAGGCCGCAACGGTAGATCGTAGACTAGTACATCAATTTGTATCGTTCGACTTGGACATAGTTGCGCAGTTGTTGGTCTAATTCGTTCCGTTCTCTGTGAAGCAACACTACTAGTTTGTGCACACGCAATTCGAACGCCCTAGACCCACATATCGTTATTGTGATTGCGCATATCCTCTAAAATCTTTGAAAAAAGTTGAAGGGACCTTTGCTTGGGATCAAGGAGATAGAGGTCATGCACGATTGTCTCACCACCTTTCACTTCAAATGCAAAAGGCGGGTACTCCAACAGTGGCAATGAAGGGTTGTCAACCTTGAAGTCTTCTAGTATCGTGTTTGAGTCCTCGGAGTCTTCTGGTGACTCCCACGTCTCTGACGATCCAATGCCTTGGAAAGTTGGGTCGCGCTTCTCCGACATGGTGTGAGTATGCGATGATGGGCGTTGAGTGATACAGTACACCCAACGACGACCATAAGCCATGATGACCCCCAAGTATTGTAAAGTAGGATCAGCGTCGAAAGCATGAGCAGCCTGTTCCCCCACTTGATCCTTCCAAAGTCTGGACCAATCAATTGATCTATAGCTATCTTTCGGCTCTGCTTTGATTTCAATTATCATGATAACCCGGCGGATTACGCTATCGGGTGTTGCTGGGTACAACTGCTGCGTGCGCTCGAGCATTTGCACGAAGTCCGGAACTCGGGCAGATTTGTAATTACATCCGATTGATAAACCAGTGCGTGGCCTGGATGGGGTTGATGGAAGGATGATGTTTGAGAAACTTTGTGTGGTCAATGATTGTGGCAAGGGATGGGCATCAACACGGGCGTGAATTATATCGGTGGACGCATGCTGAACACGAGCTCTCAAGGAATTGACATGATGAGTAGTAGGGCTTTCGAGGGCTAGGCTGAGGGCTAGGGGTCAATGTAGGCAGGGGTCCACCGAAGACCTCGAGTGATCTGGGACTGAAATTCAAGGTAGAACTGTGGGGCGTAAAGCGGGGCTTTTGAATATAAGAGGGGAGACTGCCTGCGGATATATCCGATGGAGGACTGTCCATGTTGATGTCCGAGAGAGATCTCGGTGATTCCAATGGTGAGTCAGAAGTATTGGTCTCTGGTGAGCTGCCACTACCATAAGATGCAACCAGTGAATACTGGGGAATGCACGTGCATGCTGTTTGGAACCCATCCGCATCATGAAATATATAATTCTGCAGGACTTTAGCCCATACCCCATACCAGGGGCACTCTCTTCCATCGGCTTGAGCAGCCCGAATGGATAGCGCAAGAGAGAAGTCACGCTTATTCAAGACAACAATCGGAGGAGTCTCCTGGGTAGACAGTTGGTTTTGCCCGGATTCCTAAAATTATGAAATGAGTATTGGATAATTCCAGTATTTGTGACGCTTGACTTACGCATGATGCGTCTGAAGTGGATAGGCCTTCACCAGCGAAAAGCCTCCTACCACCGCTGCGAGATGCGGAGGAAATCTGAATACCCACTGGCACTGAGAGTGGTTGGCGGAGCGCAATGGGAGAATCCAATATCGTAAGTCCCTGGGGGTACGTAGATGAGGGTGCTGAGCTTTGATTGGGTTGGAATGCTCTGCTGGAGGACATAGCTATGGATTGATTGGAAGTGGCTTGCGCCACTGGTGGTTAGTAATAGCGCGGCTATAAAGTGATCAATAGGACATCCACATCCACAGTACCGTGACCATCAAGCGAGAAGAACAATCCAAAGATCAAGATCACATGATATAAGTAGAAGAATTCCGAGTCACAATCATAGGACAACGCATTCCCGCCAAAGTCTGGTTCACAACGTGTGCAGAAAATTCTGATTGGTCACTATCATAGGTCGAGTGTGGTTCGGACCAGTCCGAGCGCGTTTCTAGCGTTCGGCTGCGGTTCCAGCAGCCATGCATGATATTTCTGCCCACAGAAGCCTATTGTTTAGTTCCATCAGCTGGTAGTGATCAAGACTGAAGAGTAGAATGGAGTAGAAAGGGTGGATGGGTACATATCGATGGTGGCGTGGTAGAGTGACACGGAGCGGTATAAATAAATACATCGAGGTTCACTGTTCATTACATAATTAACTCAACCACCTCGAAAATGCCCTCTGCAAGCGTTCATAATTTGGAACAAGATTTAAAAGCACTTCGTGTGAGATTTCGCATGAATATCATCTGTTTGGTTTTTACCGTCTCTCATTCAGATCTCCAACTCAAAAGAAGAGTCCAATTCGGAGCAGTGGGTGCCTGCCAAACGCAAAAAGGGCATACCTCAGTTCGTACTTTTGAGACCTCTCCCAGCTGCAAATGGGCATCGTCAGTTGTTCGGCTTTCCAATTACCCTCGAAGATCTTAAGCATCTGGCCACCATCGCTTTCAACCATCTTCGTCCAGGCGAAACACTTGATACCCCGACGTTCATGTTCTTTAACTTCCCTACATTCATCCAGCAATCTCTCCGTCTCCCCATTTGCACAGTGGCACGTGGCCAGGTGGATGGATCATCTGAGAATATTCCGTCTGAGTGTATGGCGACACCCACAACCGTGCAGTTACTTGTAGTGTGGAAGGATACAGATAGTGATGATTACTGTCCCACACAACGCCAAGTGCGTATCCTGGAGAGGAAGATTCGGCGCCCACCGGGATGGTGGGTGGATTACCATCACCCTCACTTTTGGGAGTACGTACCCATATCTCTTTCGAACATCATTCAACTGACTTTGATGTTCATTACTTATTTTAGTTGAGTGTCTCGCCTCCATATTTCCTTCTCGACGGTGATCGCCATATTTCCTATCTTACTTCAACCTGTTCCGATCAAATGTATTACCATCAAACTCATAGCTCGTGTGGCTCTGTGTATCATGCAAACGAATTCTGCGTTCTATGACCGGTCATGACCCCAAGAAGAGGTTCCAAGGACTCCGCCAGTGTCAAGGAATTTAGGTATCCATTACATGTGTAACATACAAACTCGATTGGAAATTGAAATTATGAAATTTCCATCTAACACTTCACCAAGTCGCAGTGAAGGTGTTCGCGAATTCAAAAAGTCAGTCCTTCGTATGCCGAATTGAATCTTCTCTTAGTGACCTATGTCGAGAACTTAAGGTGCGGCTTAGGCTGAAACCCCCGACTGTCGTACCACTCAGTGGCACATATGCTAGGCCCCCATTGCCAGCTCTCGTTTCCCAATGAATGTCAGCTGAAACATTACGTGCCTACATTGAGGAAGCTACTGCGATAATTATCTCCACTATGGTGAGATTGGTGAGCCCCTCCAATCACATTTTTAAACGAGGGTTTATGTTACTAGGCCAAGAGCGTTGATTGTCGTTCGTCGATTTGTATCACGACATTGTTTTTTGTTCTTGATGCCTATTTAGTTCACTCGTAGAACGTCATACACGGCGACCTTTATCATGTAAGTATTGTTGTCTTTTTGTGGATGTGAGACTCATTCGTATGGCCCAGGATAATGTGCTCATAGATGATTCAGGGAATCTACGCCTGACAAATTTCGGTCTCGCAACAGTCGAAGGTGAAGCAAAGTTACAATTGAATACGATGACTGCAGAACACAGTTTCGACACTCGATGGCGTGCATCAGAGGTAGTTGGAATCGAGGATGACCCTGAAAGACCAAATTTCAAGAGTGATATCTATTCATACAGCGGTGTCATATTTTTGTCACAACTCTCCAGCCCTCTGATCTCGTTGCCCTCGATCCTGCGGCATTTTTTCGTCTGGTAAACTTCTCTGGCAGAAGGACGTCATCCGGTACGAAGAGGCTCTTGAACAGCACATCGTCCCGCTGTTGTCCTTGTTCAATTCGCAAGATTCTGGGGCACCGCTGTCGCGCGTCATCACCCAGCTTCAAGACGACACTCTATCTTGTGTCCCAGACAGAGTATTAAACTCTCAACCTGATCGTGTTGTATCTGCCAGCAATCTCATTCATCTGGTCGCTGATCTTCAAACACAAGGGGACCCGGTCAGTACCTGACGTACCTTTCTTCTCTATGTTCACGAGATGCTTATTCATTCAGCACGGTATCTTCTTCTCATTCGATCGAAGCGATTGCGAATATATGGCCCAATTTTTGAACAACGTGCTCGAGACCCGGGAAGATGAATGGCGCGAAAATAGTCCGCAGTGGAAGCGCAAAATGACACAATATGATGCATACCTCCAAGGCACAAAAGAGTGAGAACGCAAAGCCGCACAAGCATCGAAACATAAGGTCGATGAGGAGGATAAGCGTGCTGACACGCAAGCATCCTTTAGACCTGGTGATCCCCAGTCAGACTTCTCGTCAAAGTACTTCGTACCCTGCGTCAGACCTCGACGGGGATATCGCGGATCTTACAAGGTGGAAACCCCCCTCCACCTGAATGGGCACGTTCCCGCGTTCAGCATGGTGCTTAAGGATTCCTAACATTATTTTAGCAGGTATACGTGATACAGGAATTGCCAAAGGAAATCCATAGCCATATTACACCACATATACACAAATATAACCGAGGAAGGCGTGCTGCGTCATCCATCTCCATCACAACGAGTGAGCTGAGCGAAAAAGGGCTGAGCACCGCAGCATGGGTGAGATGACTGAAAACTTACTCAATATCCGAGAGTACAGGCTGGTCTTGGTAGTTGCTTTGCTTGCGTCCATCACTAAACGGTACAAATCGAAGGCTTTTTTGAGCATGCCGGCCCCAAGAAGCGCAAGGATCAATTTCGTCCTAATTGTTACTTATGATATATGCCCGTATAAACGCCCTTGTATTCTCTTGATAATATTTCATCAACCTTATAGTGTATCTCAGGCTGGCAGCATCATGCAAACGGCTTATTTTACGCTAACATATTCAATAGTCATCGCCTCGACTGATAACCTCTTTAACGGTGGGTCGAAGAAGGATCGTATGCTCCTATTCGCCACGTTGAGAGACCATGTCTGATCTAGAAATTGAAAAGGCTTACAAATTGAGCAGTCATGGACCCCTTAGCATCACAGAGCGGTGGGTAGTCTTGAACGATTCCTTGTTGCACTAGATGGTTAAGCTAATGTTTGGGATGGATAATTAACGATAGAATGCCGAGAAAATTGTGCGACCAACCGCCAGTAGATATTTGGTTTCACCCACACGATCCAAGTACCGTCGGCAAAATGGAAGAGTTCCAAAATTCTTGCCAATTGACTTAAGTAGCGACTTGGCAGACATTAGTCTTTCAATTTATGGACGTCAATGATTGTCAGATTGCAGCAATAGGAACAACAAACCTTAGGGGAACGTGTGGAGCGTCAATGATTTTTGCATAATGCGAGCACTCGCCCTGTCAACGGAATGAGCCCCTCGCAAATTCATCCGCAAGCCAAGCCTACGCTTTCAACCACACGTCCACGACCTGTCGAGCCGAAGGTTTCGATAGCAAAATATTCGCCCTCCTCCATTTTTGTCTGATCATCGTTCTTCACGAGTTGAACCGATTTTCCGCCGTGTATCTGGTAAAGTCCTATAGAATGCCCGCTAAGGTTTTCTATCGACTTGACTGGAAATGTGTCAGAGGAGTCCGAAACACAGGACGAAAGATGAATACCCGGATATATTTTTCCGTTGACTTCAACCTCGTATGACTCCATAGTCTCTTGGATAGCACCTCCAATTTCGCCCAAGCGCGCATCGATACCGGATTCCTATACATACTCATGTGAACTGCAGTCAAACATATAAAGTTGGACTTGGTTTACCCTGATACCAGTATCAGTAGCTGCCTTAACTGCTTCAATGAGCTTGTCATAGGTAGGCTCAAAGTTGAGCGTGAAAGCAGAATCGACTATGCGTCCTTTTACGTGCACTCCTATATCGATCTTTAAAACATCACCGCTTTGAAGAACTTACCATCCATAAGCAGCAAATTCTATCCATTAAACACATACGCACCAATGTTGTCCCCAGCGTTTGGTGTGTAATGAGCAGCGCAATGATTCAAGCTGAGTCCAGTCGGAAAACCAATGCCCGACTCCAGTCCGTCTTCCTCGACCAGGGCACGGCTGCCATCTTCGATGAGGTTTGCAATTTCGGTCATGGTCATCCCGGGACGTATGTGCTTCCGTGCGCTTTGTCGAACCTGCCGATGAACTTCTGCGGCACGACGGATATTCTTGTAAGTGATCTCTGGGTCTTCCATTGCCATTCTTTCATCATAGCGCTTCTCTTCCGACGTCGTCCTCCATGCATTGCTGCAAACAAGACATTGTCGATCTCATTAAGGTATAACTTATGGGATCGCAATACCCACTCATCCTTGTAAGGCTGTATCTCCCCCTCTGGGTAAATACCACTCGTGAATATCTTCGACAGACCGACTCGTGGGGGATCTGACTGTTGCGCCTTTTTCTTTTTAGGTTTCTTTTTCTTCTTCTTTTTCTTGGTCTCCTCTAAATTTGAACATAAACGATAGTCTTGAGATCACTTTCAATTGGCTCACCTCCGGCGCCTGGCGTTTCATCTACAACTTCATCCTCTTCCATATCGTCCTCTTCGTGATCCTGTGGCACGAAGGTGTTCGGCTCAACTTGTTTATCATCCTTTGATATCATTGAAGTGTTCAATAACGAACGATATCAATTTCCACGGACAACTCTCATAAGCGCAGCGCTTACATCAGGGAATTGCAAATTTTCGCACGAGGCCACAAGCCCAAGACAAATAAAAGTCATTGATCTAGGTGACCATGAGAAAAGATAAGAGGAGGCTACGTAGTATACAATAATATCGCAAAAGGAGTCATGCCCCAATAAAAAATATACTCCAATACAAATACGGTTAACTATGCTCCAAAACCGTAAAGTGTGCGCCCTGAGCGCTTCAGTGCGTACACAACATCGAGAGCGGTAACAGTTTTTCTGTGTGCACGTCAATAGTTTAGCAGATACGATATTCACGAGTTAAAGGACGGCTCACCGTTTAGCATGCTCCGTGTAGGTAACGGAGTCACGAATGACATTCTCAAGGAAGATCTTGAGAACACCTCGAGTCTCTTCATAGATAAGACCAGAGATACGCTTGACACCTCCACGACGTGCCAGACGTCGGATAGCCTGCAGATAGTGTCAGTGCCATTGTCACAATGAGTACAGGGAATACACACGGGCTTGGTGATACCCTGAATGTTGTCACGCAAGATCTTCCGGTGACGCTTAGCACCGCCCTTGCCGAGACCCTACAGAATAGTAATGTCGCAAAATAGTGAGCTCTGCGGGTCAGAACCTAACTTCAAGTTACACACCTTGCCACCTTTTCCACGACCAGACATGCTTCAGAAGTGTGATGAGAATTGGCTGAAGAAAATGACCCTACTTCGACGTTTGCGAAGATTGATTGTGGTGGTGAGGAAGAAAGAGTTGTTTGTTTCTGTGCACGCGTTTCGCGTTTGTTTAATGGCCTTTCACGCATCACGTGACATAGAGATGCTGGCATTTTAATTTTGCTAATGTCAGGTCTTGACGTTCCAGAGTTACCAGATCAATTGACTGCTAAGCATCATGCTAGTGAGTGGTCAAAGTATAACAGAGTTCCTCTCGTCGGTATTACCAGTACCTGGTAATGGTCGTTTGGAGCGACCCTTAGTGACCCTCACATTCGCTCAATCTCTTGACGGGAAGATAGCAGGCAAGGAGGGCAAACAGCTTATTCTCAGCGGCAGAGAAAGCATGCTCATGACTCATTGGTATGGTATTGATCTAAAACTCACATATATCCCTATCCCTTACTATTCCCAAGGAAGGATGCGGACCAAGCACGACGCTATCCTAGTTGGCATCGGTACTGCGCTAAATGACGATCCCCAGCTAAATAGTACGTCCTAAATCTCATCTGCGCGTGTGACTTATGTAGGTACCACAAGGTCGCCATATCCCTGAGGATGAACGACCAAGCCATCTGCCTCGTCCTGTGATACTTGACGCAAACTTGCGCCTTAGACCAGACTGCAAGCTGCTCAAAAATTATCGGGAGGGAAAAGGTCGCCGTCCATGGGTAATTTGCGATGCTAATTTGGCCTCCGATGACGGAAGAAAATCCACCCTTGAGGACGCTGGAGCAAGAGTGATAGGCGTGCCCTCGGTGGACGGTAGGTCATGTTCTTTGCTATCTTGCGCAGATCATATCAATATTTTCAGGTTTCATCATGATCCCAAATCTCTTGAAGGTCCTTTACAACTTTGGAATCAAGACCCTTATGGTCGAAGGAGGTGCAACTATTATCGGCTCTTTCTTGGCGGAATCTGCACGCACCAAGCCTAATATCATTATTGACACACTCATCATCACAATTGCTCCAACGCTGATTGGTGACGATGGTGTCGGGTATGGGGGAACATTATTGGCTCCACAGGTACGAGAAAGGACGCGGTCATGCAGGATCATGGATTTTCACCTCAAGTTATATTAGATCCCCTCCTTGAAGCACATCCAAACTGAGGTCATGGGGCGAGATGTTGTTGTTGTCAGTGCATTAGAGTGAATTTTACTCGAGTGAGCGTTGGCCCCCATAGGATAGCAAGAAAGTACGAGAACAAAGAAGCAAGGCAGAACTTCGGACTTGTAGTAAGTTACGTATATACAATGAGATAATTGCTGGGTATAACAGTTGCAGTATGTGATACAGATCGACGCGGCTGTTCGATCCTAATAGGATATTAAGAATAAATATGCGATGCGAACCATTCTATCTACGGAAAAAGGCAGTATCCTGTGCGTGGTCGCATTTATTAGCAATGCGTGTCGCAGCTTCGAGTGCTCTCTCAACAAGAGCGCGGGAAGGAGAAGTGAGGGGAGTACTCTCCAATAGATCTATCCCCACAAGATGTGAAACGAGAAACCGTGGAATGAGAATGGAACATACCTCGATACAGCAAAACATATCTCATGACTCGCTGTGTGGGTTGAATTGCAAGATCCCGTACGCTTTGCTTCCGAGTTGGAGGCTCTCCCTTTGATCGACTGTGGGACTCGGCGCCACCATCATCAGGCACTTTCCAATAGTGGTCAAAACTCCGTTGTCTATCTTTGATTCTACTCCCTGCTTCGTTCATTAACGTTAGAAGAGGAGGAGAGGAACTAGAAGGAGCAGAGTTTCCACTCGACTTCTCCACCACAGTGAAGGGATTGTTTGTGGCGGAGAGCAGATACTTGCGCGAACGCCATTTCCCTCCCGTGATGGCTGACTCGCCTTCGTGGCTACCATCAGTAAAGAAGTTGCCTGCCACGCTGCACCACGAAACCAAAGCAGCTTCAATGTCATCTTCGCAAGCCATAAAGGCAGTGGATACGCCCCAAGCAGAGGGGTCATCAAGGAAGGCCTTTAGCAACACCTCTGATACTCGTATGAGGCCAGGAAGGTATGTCAACAACAGCGGAGGTGGTTGATTCACTGTCTAAATATATCACCTCAGTCACGATATTCCCTTCAGACGTCATATCGGTGACAAACCTGTCCTGTCTGGAGCAGCTTAAGGGCTCCTTGGTATTTTTTCTCCGTCCCGACGAGTTCTCGGATGCAAAGCAATGCCTTTTTGGCAGTAATCCAGATCGCAGCGTCGTCAATGTCCAACTCGACATCATCCAAAATCACAGGTAAGGGCGTCACAGACTCGGACTCCTCCGATCCGCATTGCAAACTCGAATGATTGGCGAGGTGATCTCCGAGTTGAAATGAATGGCTCGATCCTTGCTGAGAGAGTGGTATGCCACGGCTGGTGGTCCTCGGGACAGGAAGTGACTGATAGTCCTTGTAACTCCGTTTCCGTATGATTTCGAGATGCTCCACCACGGCTTCGTCTGATAGATTTTCATCCATTGCAATGGATATATTGATCTCGTCCGTGGGAACAACGCTGGATTGGGTATAATGTGAAGTGCCAGAAAATGTCGAGGCAGAAGTGCTCATTGGAGATGTACCAATCCATGCCAAAGATGCAAGTGCTTCAGTGCTGGGACTAGCTTTTGGAGTGCTTGATGTTGGCAAGGCAATGGATGCACTACTGTAGTGGCTTCTCCGCATGGGTGATAACTCGAATTTTGTTCTCCGATTGTGCCATGGTTGATGTATCGGCTAAAAGATCACAAGTTAATGATGGACCAGGTGCACTTGGTGTTGCGACTCACTATGTCTAGCCGTAATGGTAAGGGATGTTTAATGGGTGGCAGATAACTTTGGTCGTCGCGGACGTCCTTATCGGAGTTTGATCCTTGGTCGGATGACGCAGGGGTACTAGTCTCCTCTGACGCAAAGTGATATAATGATGAAAGGGGTGAACTTGAGGCACAAGAAACCGATAATGAGCGTTTCTTGATCAACTTTGACCCCTCTGTAGTACGAGCCTCCTCCGAAGTAATGCGATGTGACAATTGGGATGGACTTGAAACATGCGACAGTGCTGCTGATTGTTGCTTGATCAACTTTGACCTTCCAGGGGGAACTTCTGATCGAATATGGCCATCCTCTGACTGCGACAACGATGGTGTAACAGCACCGGCGGGATAGGGCGGGATACCGAGGACCACGGCGGGCGAAGTTTGGGAGGAATGAACTGAAGTCGCTGTCGGATGGCGATCGTTAGGATGGACATCGATATCGGTTTGCGATGATGGTTGGTGATATTTTTGGGATTGTGCCTTTAATTGAGGATAACGAAATCGCAGAGCACCACTCGATTCAGGTATATTGTCCCGAGTACGTGGTGCAGATTCAAAGCGAAACGATGACGGAGGGGATTGTGACTGTGATCTTGCATGCGTCGTGTGAGGATTTGGAAGGCTCGGCATCTTCAGCGTTGGCTGGTTGATGACGGAATGTTGAGGCAATCCCAGTTGCTTATGATATGTGCGAGGATCACCAGCCAATTGACTGATAGTGGGTGATATCGGCGAGGGGGGCATGTTTTGAATGCGCCTATATGCATTGCCTAGCCTTCCCTCGAGATCTCCACTCATTCTATGGGAGCTGTGACATGCTCCAGGGTAAGCGGCAGGGAGAACTGCTTCACCAGAAAAAGAGTTGGAATTAGCGCCTGGAGTAGTGCAACCTGCCTGAGAACTCCAGCTGGAGTTATGGCTGTCTCCATGGCCCTCCAACGAATTCTCTGGATGTGACACCCAAGACTCTTCTGTTGAAAAGGATAGAGCGCTTTCGGTACCGGTGATATCTTCGGATGTTTTACGCGGCTCAACTTGGAACACTGGGACAAAGACGGAACTGGAGATCTTGCTGCCACCCGGAGTGTCAGACTCGGAGCGTTTTCGAGGGGTTTCGTGAGGGACAGTCCTCCGGAAAGGTGATCGCAGTTTCGACCAGGATTTCTTCTCGCCTGGCATGCTGCATGAGTGCCGGTGGTAGCGAACGATGACAAGAACCACCCTTGAGAGTGGTTCGCTTCCCCGTACTCAGTTCAGTCCACCCGTCGGGATTTAAATAGATCCAGGCCTCGACTCTCAGAACCAGAAGCGGGGAAGACGGACGAAGACCGTTTTCGACACTTTCGAGTCTTACAAGACTGCTAGGACCCTGAGCCTGAGTACTAGCAGGGTTCTCTGTATCCTTGACTCTGAAGGGTGCTGCCCTTCCTGGGCCACGTCAAGCCTGAAGCGGGAATGACCTTCGTCCCGAACACGGCACAATTGCGACATCGGCCTATGTACGACGGTCAAAGAGTGATGTGATGATACCATCGAAATAGTTCGGCTCTCTTCACATAGTACTATTTGGTGGTGTTTTTTTGTTTTTTCCCCTCATTCTCTCGTACTTGGTGACCAGGCTGGTAAACAGACTGGCAGTGGTAAAACTGGATATTGAGCGGATTTCCAGGGTAACGTGATGTCTGGCCAATGAGAAAACAAGTCTTCGACGTGTGAAATAGAATACAAAAAGTATACAGTTTGTCTATCGACGGTTTACCCCACCAGTCTATCTCGTACTAACAATCTTTTATATTTGGCATATAGCTGTAATATTAATATTGCGAGTAGCGTCTTGCAATGAACGTTGCACACTCCTGAGCTGAAAGTCTTGTGGTTGGAGTGACGTTTCTCGCACATGTCTTAGCCATATGCCAGGTATTTGTACAGATGTGAATTCAGATAGCTTGTAATAGTACATGATAATAAGACTGCGGGTGTGCCGCTGCATATATGAGGACATCGTCAATAGAAAGCAAACAAGTTATCAATATCTTTATTCATCCTCTGAACCATTGCTGTCGTACAGCACAACGTACTCAAGGTTCTCTGGCTGGGAATGCGTATCCTGCCAGTCGGATCCATAGTCATCAGACGAAGGGACGCTGACCAATGACACTGACGATCCATCAGAGGCCCCATCATCCGTTCCGTCCGTCGTAGGTTTGGACGTTGAAGGATATGATGGTTCAAATAAGTGATCAACGGGACCGACGGAATGAGCAGACCTATTGTCCGATGATGACTTTGGCATAACCATAGAGGATGATGCTAAAGAAAGATCATCAGCTTCATCAGCTGACTGACGAGGCTCGGCGACAGTAACACTGCGAAAGCCATTAGTTCAAATGCAGCGAGACAAAGAACCGAACGTACTCAATCCAGACGTTAGGACCAAACCTTTGACCGGCGCCGTCCGTCAAATTCCAGTAACTGACATATCTACCAGGAGCATCAGGTGCCTGATAGGCAATGTCCTTTAGCGATTATAGATTGTGGCACACCCAAAAGACAAACCTTTAAATCACCAGTCCATACGTCAAGAGCTTCTCCGGGATCAACGCGTCCTACTTTGACAATCATCGAAGAGTCAGCTTCAGGTGAGAAAGACTCCCCCGCAACGAAGTGAATCTCAGTCGTCTCTGGCCAAGGCAGCACCCCGTCATTTAACATCCGCCAGGACTTAACGAACTCGGCACCGGGTGGAAAAATCTGGCCGTCAGGAACTGTCGTGTCGGACACAAAAACACAGCTGAGAGGTGTAATTTGGGCCTGTTGCTGTTCCGGGCTGGGCGTAGTAGTTATTTGATCATCTATGACACTGGAAGGGAAGGAAGGAAAAGTTGTACTGGATGGAGCGAGTAATTCAGGGGCTATAGGGGACGGTGTGCGGAAACCACGTAAAAGTGCAGCAAGATCCATCGGAGGACCATCAAAAGACAATGTCGGAATAGCAGGCGACACATCCTTGAGAAGGGACTCCGCAGATTCTTCAGGGCGAATTGCTTTGAGGGGAGAATTCGTAGGTTCCGCCAGCCTGCCCAGATCGGTTTCAACGACTTCATCTGAGTCGGCCACAGAACTAGGCGAATTTACTTCGGATTGTCTTGCTTCAGTGAGATGTTTCATTTCCCGATTAACTTTTGGCCAAACTTCACGAAAGATGTCAAGTGAAGGGTTCAGGTCGAGGGGTGGCGAGTTCACCTCAGCGGAAGGTCGATCGATCGTCCGGGACAAGTTACTATAAGGTGAGGTTGATTGTTCACGCTCAACAGCGAAAGGTTGCTGAGACTGGCAATTTAGAAACAGTCAGAAATGACGCCAAAAGCCAACAAGTGTTACACTGACCTCCACAGGCCTTACTGCCTGGTAGCAGGAACTGACAGAGCTGACACTTAATTTGGTGGGAGATAAGGAAGGTTCTTCATAGTTAGGGACGGGAGACTGCGGAGATTGAAGTAATTTAGCAGGAGTTAGACCATAACCCCAAGGGCCGACAGAGTTTTCACTGACGCAGTCGGGGCATTGTGCTAAAATGGCAAGAGGACTTAGGGACTCGAGAACGACCAAAGACGGCTCCCTTTCTTTTTTCACAGAAACCTCGGAGGAGGTGCGTGATACAGAAACGAGCGGAGGTTTCGGAAGACGGGGTTCAAAAGTATGGGGAGGGGTGCTTCCCTGAGACGTCCTTCGAGAATGAAGTTTAGTCATTCCGACTCTGTACACGGTAGGAATGACGGTGTCAGGAGTCTTCATCTTCAACAACGGATGAATGGAAGGGTGGACCGGGATAGGGAGGGCTTCGCAATTCTGACAGAGGTCGAAATCGGGACAGCTAGGGTGCATACACTACACAAAAATGCATGTGTTAGAAACACAAACATCGCTAATACCCGACTAGTCACCTTGTAACGGACACCACGAATAGGCTTGCGGCAAGCTGATAGCGCAGCTAATTATTTAATATCTCCAATCAATAGGACAGAACTTACAATCACACGTCGCGTAAAAAGTAGCTGTGTTAGTCACTGCATTGCGCATCTTGAATATATGTGAGACGGATTTCTCTTCACAAAAAGGACATTGTTACCATGAGATCGTTCGGCTTGCTCACCCGCACAAAGCCGTGATGGGGATGTTGCTCTCCAGTAATCCTGACCGCCAAAGTGTCAATGCTGACCATGCTTTGTAACAGAACACGTACTTGAAACAGTCAGCACAAGTATCAAAATCTTTCAAATCACCATTAGCACTCTTAGATCATCCAAAAATGCGCTTTTACCTGGACAATTAACACATTTCTGGATAATCATGAGTGGTAAGGAAGTGAGATGCAGAAAGCAGACTCACGAAGCGATCACCAACAATAGGAGAGTCACACATGTTGCATGCTGCGCAATGACGAATAGTCTCTGAGGTGCTCGCTGAAGTCGCTGCGGAAGTGAGAGGACCATCTGCGGTAGCACTACGACTATTTGGGGAGGTATCACGCTCCCCGCTTCCACTAAAGACCGTATGAACGAGCACTCGTCCGGGTGTTTCGATGTCGAAGAATTCATGGAACGGGTTGTGACTCTGTGCAGCACCTGACTCGAGACAGGGCGTGCACAGATCATAGTCTAGAATGGAGAATATATAGAGAGTGTGTTGTGACATTGGATCATATAATCTTACCAGGACAATCCAGGCATTTGCGCCTAACGCCAACAATTATTTCGTTGCAGCTGTCACAAACAATATTTCGGTGAATGACAGGAGAGTGTTGATTAGGCTGAGCATCAACAAGCTCCGTTCCGGCAGGCTGAGACTCTGCGGGTATTTCCGCGGCTGACGGTGTTATGGCGATTGACGGCACAGCTTCACGCTGCTGGACAACGTGAGCTGGTCCAAAACTGAATGTATGCATAGCACCAGATTTGGAGAAACAGTTTGGACACTAACAGATAGGTAAGCTAAGCAAATGTCACCAGCAAATAAAAGCTCTTACAACATAGTGCCATGGACATTTCACACACCCGTACCAACTTCCAGAGAACTCGTTCCTGCAGACAAAACACCAATGTGATGAAGTAGATTCCGTTGAGGTGTTGCACGATGCCTCTGACGAAGTATGAGCCTCGTTGGATATTCCCGATCCAAGAGGGGTCTGGCGATGAGATGTGTCGACTTGTGCTGAAGCATTGCACTGGCCAAAAGTATCGAGTATAATGCGATCAATATCTTGCCTGAAAGATATCAACAGGGTTTCCATTTCTGACTTCCCTTTGGTGATTGAGCAACACGGCTTAGGAGAGGCTGCTCGGGGCGAGAGAGAAGGAAGACTTGGAGAAGAGGGATGCCTATGTGGTTCTTGGAATATGATAGGCGGTGGTGGCGTGAATGAAGGCGAAATTTGAGACGTGAGGGTGCTAGAACGTTCAAGGGTAGGAAGTGGTCTAGAAGAAGGTGGGGGTGGATGAGCCGCTTTGAATGATAGAAACTCTTGGAAACGCGTATCGAAGGATTTAGTGGGAACCAAATTGGGTGGTGCAAGAGTCGGCATAAGTGTAGGAGGCGGGGGAATCGCCATAAAGGACAGAGGGGCAGAAACCTCCCGAGAATCTTCTACCGTTGCACTGGGTGCTTTGTGGGGAGTCTCGTCGAAGATGGAGAACCTGAGCAATGGGTTGGGCCAGCGCCTGCGTAAAGGGGCAATACGAGTGCTGTACTCTTCTGCGTTATGGACTTCTTTTCCAATTAGAATACGAGATGGCTGAGACGCGTCGGGAGAGAAAATGAGTTTAGAAAGATAATAATTATGGCTTATAGGAAATATGCGATACAGCTGCAAATGTGAAACGTCAGCGCTTCAGCAGTGAGAACAGATAAGCAAAGAACAGTAAGCATACCTGCTGGTAAAGCTCCTCGTATGTGGGGAACAAGACAGTCCCTGAGAAAGAAAACTTGCGGGTCTCGTTTCTATAAGTTGCCTTTACTGTGAACATGGTGGTGTTCAAGAGGAGCTGGTGGGGCGCCCGCAGCTTACGCAGTGATTTATATTGATCGCGCCGTGACAGCAGTGTGACCAAGGAGACGTGACGTATTGTGACGTGGGGCGAGTTGTGGCTACAATATTTATATCCCGGGTTCAATACACCCACCCCATGATGGCATATAATGCATGTATCTGATATCATTCCTTTCATTGGTCATTTTCAAGCGCCATCGATCAGCAAATGTCCTGCAATCATTCCGCCGCGACATTCACTAGCTCGGATAATACACCCTAGTAACCCCCTAGGTGAGGGCGCATAAATCGATACCATGATGTCCACAACATCGATTTTTTTTTTGGATTTGCCAGTAGTCTTATTGAACATATGTTCTCCAGCTGTTCCGAATGAAACGTACGTGAAATTGTGAGCTCTGAAGTGCGTTGTGTATTACCCATCGGATCAGCCGGGATAGTAATATGGTGTCACCAATGGAGGACTGTCCATGGGAATTTCAAGCTTGTTAGACGCTCTACAGGAAGAGATATGCCCACTACCCGAAGACAGAATGTATGGGTGCAATGGACTCATACCTCGCGTGCTTAACCATCCATGCTATTGCTTTCACGGAATGACTTGCGGAAAAAATGATATCGCCCTCGTTCTCTCTTCGCTTGACATCCATGACGACTTGAGTGGGTTCACCCCCGCGCGAATGCGTCTAGCGACTACTGTATCAAAGAAGAAATTGGTTCTCAGCTGTGTGACATCCTTCACTTGAGTGGGAAGCCTAGTAGGGGTCTTTGTACACTTCATTCATTTTGGCAGGTACTACCATGTGGCATCGTGCTCGGGAACAGCGCCCTGAACTGCTGAGGCCATTGTAGTGAAAATCAGTTTATTTACTTCCGGCGGTTTGATATTGGCTGCTGAATTCGACAGATGTAATAACCGGCAAATACTGTGAGCTCTTGATCAGTGATCACTGCAACGCTCATGATGAGCAAAAGGACAAATGTATTATGGTAGGCTTCAAGTAAGTGGCATGTGCGCAGCCGAAATATCTTTGTTCGATCGGCTGTTTGCGGAAAGAGTGTTAAATTTTGGTTCGCCGTAACACGGCAAGCACTTCTTTCTCCTACTTCGACCTTGAAGCCCGCGCTTGTTGGGAAGGCTCCTTCAATCAAGGACCTCTATAGATATTTGTCTAGAATCTCATAAAATATTAGCGATGTCGCATCTAGCACCTTCTGGCAAGTGGGACGCAAGGTATTTATTGTCTCGTATCATGTGGAGTTGATTTTCATTTCTGCTTTTCGAAGATACCTTGGCCCTGTCCCTCACGACTCTTCATACTATGCCAAGTGCATGCTCGGTGGTGTTCTTGCATGCGGTATCACTCACGCTGGTATCACACCTCTTGACGTGGCCAAGTGCAACATGCAGGTCAGTCCTATCCTTCCAGACACCGTGTCGCGTCTTATAGCTTTTGCGAACAGGTAAATCCTGCAAAATACAAGGGTCTCTCGTCTGGTCTTGCGACTCTCATTCGTGAGGAGGGTCAGACCGGTATCTGGAAAGGCTTTGGTCCCACCTTCGTCGGTTACTCGTTACAAGGCATGTTCAAGTACGGTCTTTATGAAGTGTTCAAGGACCAGTACATGAACTTGGCTGGCGAAGAGCTTTCTAACAAATACAAGCCCGCCATCTGGCTTGCCGGTTCTGCATCGGCAGAGGTCTTCGCTGACATCGCCCTTTGCCCTCTCGAGATGACGAAAGTCAAGATTCAAACCAGCCCTAGCGGCACCTTCCCCACTGCCTTTGGTGCTGCCCTCGCGGAGATGAGCAAGACCAAGGTTGAGACCCGCTATCCCTTCGGCTCACTTGTTCCGCTCTGGTCTCGTCAGGTTAGAACAGGCTTTTTCTTTTCTGATTGTATTGTTCATAACTTTTTCATACAGATCCCTTACACCATGGCCAAGTTCTTCTTCTTTGAGAAGATTGTCCAGGTCTTCTACACTCACGTCTTCACCGAACCCAAGGAGTCGTATGCCAAGACCACTCAACTCGGGGTCACTTTCGCTTCTGGTTACCTCGCTGGTGTTGTCTGTGCTATTGTCTCCCACCCGGCCGACTCCGTCGTCTCCCTCATGGGCAAGCCTGCAAACAGAGGCAAGAGCATTGGCACAATCGCGTCAGAAACCGGTTTCGTCGCGCTTGCAACCAAGGGTCTTGGCACCCGTGTACTGATGATCGGTACTCTTACCGGTACGTGGGCATAGTACTCTTTCAAAATAGCTAACCAACACATCAATCAAGGCTTCCAATGGTGGATCTATGACTCCTTCAAGGCGTCGATGGGTCTTGGCACCACTGGTGGCAAGTAAACTGCTTACTCGTCTGCATTGGTAGTGTCCGCGCTGTTAGTTAGTGCCCACATCCCTTCTTTGATTTGCTCATCTAATTTATTACGCAGGACATGCGATAGATCCTTTCACACAGTATACAGTTAGTTTACATCCATTCCCTTGTGATCCATACTGCTGTCTATTTACCCCGTACAGTCCGTATGTTCTCTGCCATGCAATAGATCACGATCACCTCACGATAATACCATGGCATCCTCTTTAGAGGTCTGCACCTGAGGGTAATTTTGAGCGAGCTATAAATTGTGAATATTCGCTGCTTGGATTTGTGTGCCGATTTTTTTTATCCCGTGCGGAGAGGCAGGCCGACGGGATCCGCGAGTCGCTTAGGTAAGCTTTGGTATCAGGACTGGTCGATTTCCAAATTGCCAATTAATTGATCAGCTCTTCCAACAGTATCTGGTACGATGTCATACGCCCTCCTTGCGTCCACGCGATATGACCCCCTTTTAATGTCATGCGCTTGGAACAATGATGTAGACGGGCCATCACCCTATCTCCTCCTTCATTACCAAGCAGACCGTCTCATCGCGTCTGCCGCGCTCAATGATCAGACTTTCCGTCATGGAACCACCTTGTCTAATGTCAAGGCATTATGTGACAAGGTTGTCCGTGAGCATAATGATTCTAGGGGGGAAACTGCGTTGAAGGTATTAACATTCAACGCAAGATTTGTGAAACACTAACTCACGGTCTCACCAGGTTCGCGTCGTTTTAAATCCTTCTGGAGAGCTTTCTGCAACTACAACCCCGGTTAAAGCGTTTACGGGCGATCCAACCCTTCCATCTCTCTTCAATCCCTCTACAGACCTACCCCCGACGCTCGTCCTTACCATTCATATTGATACACAGCCAACATCAGACACCATATCGCTGAAGACAACAAATAGGCGGGCCTATGACGACGCACGTATACGAGTTGGCCTCCAACCTCTAGGCTCGCTAGATCCACCAGCCAGCGATGCACCTGATGATGTGATCCTGTACAATACCCGGAATGTTGTCACTGAGTCATCTGTGTGTAATGTTGCATTCTATCGCAACCGTCGTTGGGTCACCCCTCCTTTGGCTGCTGGTTGTATATCTGGTGTTCTGCGACGATGGCTTATTGAACAACACCGCATTTTTGAAGCAGTAGAGGACGAGCTCACACTTGATAGCATCAAGGATGATGAATGGGTGCTTGTTTCTAACGGTGTCATTGGTTGCCAGTTAGGACGGGTTAAATTGCACACTTCAACCAAGACAAGGGTGAATCATTATGCCAAAGACTAGACTACTTTTGATGATATGCAGGAAATGCAATCTATGAACGGACCTCTGTATCTACGTCCATAGTATCTATGTCCTGACCATCAAACATTCCATCATCCATTTCGCTCAGGATATAGTCCACCACGAAACTATCCTGAACAAGGCGGTCCATTCTGGAAAGATGCCGTTCAGTGTAAGGAATCATGCTATCAACGAGTTCCTTCAATGCAGTGTTGCCGCTGGCAGTACTTTTCACGCTCTCTTGACCAGAGGATTGTAAGATACCTTCTTGAGCTTCGTCCGTAAATGCCGCTATGACATCGTCCGCCGATCTCAGCTTCATGACTGCATACAACACCCCTTGTGCCACTCCGCTTGTCTTAGCATTGGGGTTCCAGTCACGAACATAGCGTAGGAGGCGGGCAAGATCAGACCCGCCCAGGGTCCGTAGCACCTCATCAACTGCGCCATTGCCAGTTACCGATGATACATCAGCTGGAGATTCCGATGGGGTGGCACGAATGTCTTTGAACAAGGATAACAATCTCCCAGGCTGTTGCATAGCGAGGGCAAGTTGTATAGCCTTGCGATAGTCATGAAGAGACAAATAGTTCATGAAATCTTGCTCCCTGACGAAAGAGAAAAAAATGAGCTTGAACAAGATATGCATGACAACGTTCAAACCTCAAGACCAGCTCGGAACGCTTAGCCTCGTTCTCCTGTTCCTGTTCCTCAGTGCAATCTTGCCAAAAAGTCACTACAGAGTCAGCTGCTGCAGACACAATCGTACGCTCATTCGAGCTGACGGCGAGTGCCCAAACCTGTAGGTGGATTAATTTCAACTGGAATGAGAGAATGAGAAGTCTCACCTTATCTTCGTGATTGTCCATAGTAGCTGTACACTCTTCTTCGCGTACATTCCACAGTTTTACAAGGCCGTCGGATGCTGATGTAACGAGTTGCATGTCGTGATTGATGAAATCAACTCTCAGCACCGAGTTGGTATGTCCCTCGAATGTTTTCACGCAAGTGAAATCCTCCAAGTTCCACAATTTTACAGTCTTATCGCCGCTTCCGGTTGCGAGCACACGCTCCGAACGACCAAACCTGACCGTCCAAACGCCCCGCTTGTGGCCTTTACAGGTTCCCAGAAGTTTGATCTCTCCATTTGCAGAGCGGTCTCCAGTTGCACGTGAAAAATTGATTTCATATACTTTGGCTGTGCGGTCTTGAGATCCAGATGCCAAGAGGCGGTCGTTGGGTGAGACATCGAGAGAATTAATGTCTTTCTCGTGTGCTTTATGAGTGGTCAAACTCTTGCACTTCACGATGTTTTCGCCATGCTGAGAGGCATCGAATACTAGGGGCACGTCACCGATATACCACATCTTAATCGTGCGATCCTGACTACCGCTGAACATGAATTGCACACCCGTGGTGCCACCTTCGTCGGAAGTTCGCGACATTGCAATGGCGCCTACACTTTCTGCGTGACCTTCACAGATAGCAATGCAGCCCCATTCCGTTGGTAGGTCGTCGTTCGAATGTGCAGGCGCCCATAATCGAACAGAGCGATCTTTGCTTCCGCTCGCAAAGAGTTTGCCTCCCGCACCATGGTCAAGTGATAACACGATTTCTGTGTGACCAGCCAAAAGCCGCGCATCTAGTCCTGTAGCTGAATAAACCCGGATGAGGGATGAATTTGTAGCGAATGCGATGTGAGAATCGACAAATTTTGGGGCATTTGGAGACAGGAAAACCGCATCAACGATCTCGTCGTTGAAGCCGATGAGTTGTCGGTGGAGATTTCGGGTGTTCAAGTCGTAGAACAGGATATTCTGGTCTGCATGTACCGAGGCGATTGTTGATATTGACGGCAGGTAGCTGAAGACGTGCTGTCAGTGACAAAAGTACTCACTAGGGGAGTTGTACTAACACAGCTTCTAGAATCTGACGCTGCTCCTCTTGATCTTCAGTCAGTGGGTCTGCCACCTGGCCGAGGGAGTATAAGACAGAGGAACCCTTTACGTCCCATATCCGGACGATACCTTTCTCCCCAGCAGTGTAGAAACGCAGTTGGGAAGCACTACTACTAGGAACCGAGTCTCCAGCCTGCAAGAACCCAACAGCCTCAACGCGTTCCATAACAGGAATAGTTTGAGCCAGTACAGGTGAATTGCCTTTTCCTTTCCCCTTGGTGGCTTCCGCAAATTTCGCACCAGTCGACTTCGCGTGCAAGTTCCACACCAAAACAACGGAATCTCTTCCCCCGCTTATAAGCCATTTTCCGTCAGGAGTCACGTCCAAGCCCCGGGGAACAGAAACGTGCCCTTCGAGAATAGCGATCGGACGTAGTGCACCTTGATCTCCTTTGTTTGCGGTGGCTGTTAAATCAAATATCCGAATGCGAGTATCCACGGAGGCCGTGATGAGTTGGTGTATATTTTGTGGGACCACAACAGAAGGGTCTTGGGGAAAGTTGAACTTCAACGCGCTCACAATACCACCGTGCCCTTTGAAGACATGAGTAATGTAGCCACGTTTGATGTCCCAAACCTTGACAACACCGTCCGCAGAGCCCGAAGCAAGATATGTGGAGGATGGATCAATGGTGCAGACGTGTACGGGGGCATCATGTGCACGAGCAACCACGCGAACGGGATGAATTTTATTTTTTGCAGCAGCAGTGGGGACGTCGTACACGCGCAAAGAAGGAGTAGAAGTGAATATGATCAGTTGCGACGCCGATGGGGTCAAGCAAAGCGAAGTAATCGATTGAGTGTCCTGGATTGCTTCCGTCATCAATTATGGCGTTTTCTAACGTTTTGAGGGCGGAATAACTCACCCCTGCAAACCGACATATTTCTTCGCCAGTCAAAATATTGGTGAGCACAGCTTCCTCCGCAACACAAGTGATAAGTTTGCTCCCATCACCAGAGACCGCGACAGATCCGCATGTATGAAGTGGTCCAATAGAACGCTTGTTTTTGTAGCTGCTCAGAAACTCAGAGCGCTGGCGCGTGGAGACAATACGCAAAGGAACTCACACTGTTTTCAATCTGGATTTGCCACCTATGGATGCCATCTAAAATGTAACTTGAGTCGAGGCATATACAAAAATCACCGTCTCTGTCAAGTCTATTTGGTTTTGTATCCTCTAATTTCCTTTTTGAACTACTCGTCATCATTCCCCCGCAATATACTACATGTTCGAACATTCCTATGGAGTACTCGTGTGCACCAATGAATTGGGAAAATAGAGAAATTTCGTAGAATATGAATATGTTGAGTCCATTGTCGAGTCCCAGTGAGTAGCTGAAAACTAGTTATTGGAGAAGGAACCTCCACGAAGGATGAGCAGACGAGGAGTTCGGGTTCAAAGTCGCTGAAATGTGCTACTAGTACGAGGAATATGTCAATATCGATACATCAAATGAATACGAGAAGGAACAAACATACTTTATGTAGCTCGATGGTCAACCTGCCACTGACTTTGCATGCGTGCAATTGTGTCCTCTGCTACGCGCCTCAACTTAGCCTCCTGGTTTGCTAAGTATTCAGCTTCCCTCCTCTTTATAACCTCCTCCTCCAGCATCGCCTCGACCGTTCTAAGAGCAGTCTTCGCTCTAGCTGCCTCAGCCTGAGCTTCCGCTAGCTGATCTGATATCTTTGCCGAAACAGATATCGCATCCGCAGACTGCCTGCGTAATCCCGCCATTTCAATCTGCAATCGGTCCACGAGATTCTCATCGGAGTGTGTGATAAGCGCACGGGATGTCGAGGGACTTAGTAAACGAGAAGGGGCCTCGTTTAGTCCAAAAGCCCCAAGTCCTGCAAAGGATGATTGATGAGGGGGAACAACCATATCTTCCTCGCTCTCGTATTCATCCTCACTCATCTCATGTACGTCTGCACCTAGATCCATATCATCCTCGACATTTCCGTCATCATGGTTAGGTCCCCCGGTGCGTACGGCGGAAATGTTGCACGGCGGGATCGAGCGTCCCGAGCCCACAGCCAGTGAGTTAAGGGGAGATAGCAGATCAATAGATTTTCGAGGTCGTCCCCGTTTCTTCTGCTGAGTGGAGTTAGATGGGTCTTCGGCAGCCTTTGTAGGTCTTCCCCGCTTCCGCGGCCGCTTGGTGCCCGGGGGAGCAGAAAGATTTACTGTCCAGTAAGAACCGAAACCAGGGTCTGTAACAGGACGAGGCTGTTTTTCAAATAATCTATTCAAAGACAGGTGATGGCGGACAGATTGCTGCAATTTAAGGTTGGATGCATAAGTTTTAACCATCACACCCTAGTGCACTAACCTTCCATGTTGGCCCTGCAGTCCTAAAATACAAATATTTTTCCTCCATGGCAGCATATATCTCGCGAATAGTGAGACGTCTACGTGCACTGCCAAGAATTGCACATCGCAAGATCACTGGAAGAGTATGCTGTGGTCGCCCATCCGTATCTGGAAGACAGGCCAAAGTGTCGGGACAATTGGGATGAGGAGCATGCTCTTTGTATGGTGGATCGTATTGAGGAGATTCTACTGTTGCGTTGGCGCTGCCGTCCGAGGCGGGAGAGGAGCTTGTGGAAATAGGTTGTTTGGTTGTTGAGCTGTTGGCGAAGACAAAGGGGGTAGCAAACAGAGGTGTCAGAATAAGCCGCCAAAAAAATCCGAGAACAGGTCCACATACTGATACAAGCTTGTGGAGTCATCTTCTGGGTTCAACAGATTTTTCAGGCTCGACATAGTATTTCTGAGGGCGAAACATAGGTTCGCAGACAATTGCAATCGTTCAATTTAGAGGTTCTTGTAGGTCCATTACATAAGTTACATAATCAATGTTGTACCTTCTAATTGAGTAACAGGAGCAGGAGATGAGGGACGGTGGATAATTATTGGTGGCGTTTTACGCTAAGGAAACAAAGGTGATTAGCCCACTACATGCGATAACGATCATGTGGCGCAATCTGATACTCGTATGAATAGTTGGAGATGGGATTTTGGACTCTCCAGTCTTGGTCGTTTGGTAGAGGATAATCCATATTTATCAGCGAAGGTGCACTTGTGGATGATTCGTGATACGACTGAGATGAAGGCTGGCTGGCTCGTGGCCACCACTCGTAACCTGGGTAATATGAGGTCGAGGGTTCAATGCCAGGAATGTCAAGGCCAAGCATATGCGCCATCATTCGGGTGCTAATCTCCTGGATACCGCTGTTCTGTGGAGCACGTTCCCTTTGAAGAACATCACCAAACGCCTCACGCTGCAGCACGTCAGAGCTCCTTTCTCCAAACGCATCATCTGCCGCTCTCTTTTGACGATCAGGGCCATGCACCAAAGGTGGCATGTTGCTGTCAACCTGCACTCTAACACCATTAAGAAGATCCCGGGCCCTTCCGGCGCTAGGCCAAGTGGTCTTGGCTAAGGTAAGATTAGATGCGGATAACAGTGGCCCGGACTGACCTGCATCTCTTTCAAAACGGTAAGACATTGTCGCAGGCCGATATAAGCCTGGACATTTGATGGCCGGAGGGTTACTGGTAAGGGAAGAGGATTCAGAAAGGTGCATGTCCTTCGAAGAAAAGTACATACATGTTACGATGTGCATAATTCTGATGGAGCTTAGGAATTAGAAAGTGCAGAATACTAATACAAACGATAAAACAGACCCAGCACTGAGAATATATGATGATAAGAACGGTGAACTACATTTGATATTGAAGTTCTCGTGATACGTCGTTACTAGGTTGGAATCAGCGTATATGAAATTTTTTAGCTCGAGTACACATACCTATTGTGCTGACATAAGTGGCGGCACTTTGACAGAGATCGAAGGCTTTCAGGGAGGCTGTGTCAGGTCCGTTGGGAGGATTCTGCAGTATCTGTTCCGAGCTAGAGTAAGAAAGTCAGACTTGGACTTTTCAAGGTATCAAGGTGACACATGAATTACCCTTTCCAATCAGGAATACTGTAGAAGCATCAGTGACACCAATTGAATATTCCGACATTTAACGTACAACGCTCGGTGTAACAATAATACTGCGGACCAATATTGGATATGGATAAAGAGAACCGCCAGTGGCGGAGTATTTCGCTTGCTAGCTGGGTCGTACCGAATATTATCAGGAAGTTCGAGGTACCATTGGTCCAGCCTAGACTCCAAACTATTTAAGATTGCCCGCCGCGAGGTTTTTCCCGTCGAGCGAACGGGATAAATCATTGTCACAATGGAACCAATTATAACAGCTGCATCTCCATCAGTTATGCACGCAGTCTGCAGATAAGGAATACAAACATAGTTTCGCAGCAGCCCTGAAGCAGCTCATCGTCAGCGGTGTAGATATGTGCTGTGACGTCGCTAGGTCGCTCGAGATGTCTTCATCGTACTGCAGAAGAAAAGGTGAGTGTATAACCGATATGTCGTAGGTTTGAACGTACTTCAGCGGGATCCGGAAGAAGGGTATCAAAGTCGCCTTCACCGATGGATACGGGTCGACCTAGCAAGATGAATGGTTGGGTGCACCAAAGGAGATGTATGAGACATACCCATATATATAGAAGTGTATCTGTGAGTAGTCGTTAGTACAACATCTTCCCTGAGAGTGACCGATTTCGCACTTGTCTGCGATGCAACAGCCCCACCATATGTGTTTCCTGACTTGGTTCTCCTCAAGGGAGAACATTTTTCTTCCGTGAAATTGCCAGTTATCCGCAGCACGATTTAATCCAAGGTCCTGGGCCTACACGTAGCTAAGTAACCTCCCTGCATTCACACGGTTCATCATACTAACCATCCTAATCGCCATACCTGCAACGGGAAAGCCATAAGATAGTGTGCGTGTAATTTAATGACGCTTACACACCAATGTACAACCAGCCTTGCTCCATTGAACCTAGATAATACTCATAAACATGCCACTCAAATGATTTGCTTCAATCACAAACCTATCCCAAATTCACGATGGCCCAGAAGAAGTAAGGCTTGACAAGTAGTTGCGCGAGAACTGTGATAGACTTGCGCTGTCCCACTGGTAAGCACATGTATTCAAGACTGAAGATATTATTTACCAAGAGCTATCCTCGCCTGAGCAAGGTAGTCATTGCCAGCGTCCCACATCGCATCAATAGATTTAGCAGAGTTGTCATCCAGATAACGAGCGGCGATGGCAAATATAGCCAGCAAAAGCAGCTTGGTCAAGTTTTGTGAAGGTTCTGGGTTGGCGTACTGTGGAGTGCCCCTCGCAGCCTCTGGTGTAGCTGGATTACTACTTTGGCTGGCATGGTAAGCAAGGACCCGATGAATAGTCCTGTTAAGCAGCTTACTTTTGCTTCCTATATCACGGTCAGAAGAACGACAGATAAACACCAGAATGACAGAACTCACCACTCGCTATACTCTCTCAGGAAACGGCCCTTGTGAATTACGGGGAAAAACGGGTGTGCATAAGTGAAATACAAACCAACCAAATGATCTTGCACCGCAAGGGAAGGTAAGTTGACAACAACACCTTCGACTGGTGGAACAGGAATGGTGTTGGACTTTGCAGAGGGCCAAAAACGTGCCATAGGCAATTTCCTGTCATCACAGTCGTGAATACGCATAGAAGGAATCAGAATCAAAAACCGAACCATATTCCCCCCTCATTTCTACTATCCAAACGGGAGCTACGCCCCAAAAGGTGGAGACCGCTGACTTTGCCATGGTACCGAACCTAATAGAAGAATATGAGCATAGGTTCCAAATACAAACTCTACAGCTCGCTGACCTCTTGATTCTCATCCAGAGAGAGTTGACCAAAAGCAGTATCCGGGCCATTATTTTCATCTGTACCTTCTGATTCTATGATCGTGTTGGCTGATCGAATCAAAGGCGCATGAGGTAAAACCCTCACCTGAAAGTGCATCCATCGTGTACATTTCATTCCAATTTGGCTGATGCGGACCACTACTAGTTGACGGTACGTCGAGCCGCCGCCGTTGCTGCAAAGGAGGCCCGCTAAGGTTGTAGGCTGGCGAAACACCATGATGGTCGACACGTCCTCTCGTCAGGCTCGCGGATAGACGATCCTGCCACTCTGAAGTTGGTATGGTTGAAAGTGTATTGTCTACAAAAGGCGATTCGCATGGCATTCAAGTACCCCCAAGGCTAGTTACTCACCTCTAGATGATGATACAATTTCTCTTGAGATCCTGGACTGCCTTCGGGAACGAGGAGAATCACGAGCCGAAGCTTCGTTACTTCGAAATATACATGCGAAGAAGTCTTCTTTTGTCGCCCCTGCTGGCTGTGACAGTCTGCCCGAAGGTCCCTGTAGATTCGGATCAAACAAGTTGATCCACTTAATTGTTGAATGTACGTCATCACTTACAAACGGGCCTGTGTCTACTCGATTGAGAATTTCCCTTGCAAGATCATCTTGCATAATATCGGCTATGACTTGTCGTACTCGGGTATCCGGACAGGAGAGAACAGCACCGAGGAGGGACTCCACCTGATGCCATCGCTGTTCGATTGCTTGTATGTAACCCTTAGGAGGACCACGCTTATAACTGGGACCTGAAAACAACATCGACTTCCTCTTTGGCGCTCATGGAAAGAAGGCGGCTTACCCAGAAATGTACATGCTGCAATCAAATGGAGTAAATTGAGATGTATGGAATATCCCTCAGTTATGTTACGCACTGTTTCCCGCTATCGTACAGCTCTTGCAAGTACCAGCAGTTCCGGATGGCTCGCACTTGCTCTTTGTCTTTCTGCACTGATCACAAGCTAACATAATTCACTACAAGTTGAACAAGTGCCCAGACTGGGCGCACCTCTACTGCTGCGTTTCCTAGTTGCAAATGTTTCTTGATTAACTTCTTCATCAGAAGGTTCTGATTCGTTCCACTGGTGAGCGGACATGACGATCAGAGGAGAGTTTCGAAAGATGTCTGAGAGGTCGCGTTTATAGAAGGATTAATAAGACGCGCCTCCTCCGCTTTTGGGAATGCTTAAGTAAGCATGTACTGGACCGTCAATTTGATTTGAAAATAGACAAGCTTTACTCCGAGGGCGGAACCAATCGGAGGGGTTGCATTGACTAATGTGGCCAGTGAGAGTGAGCGGTGGCGTGGGTGTTTAGAAGTTAGTGGGGCCGTAGGACAGGTTGGAGCGCTGGAGCTCTTACAACCCTGCAGCTGCGCAGATAGGATTTAGGGGGTGTCTCAGTCGGAGTTTCAACATCACAGCCACACCGACATGATCTACAAGCCATGCTGATCATTGAACTTGTTCCAATATATCTCATTTGTCGACCTTGCAAGTTTCTTGCCCATAATATGTCTAACTGTGTTACTACCTACTTCTTATTTGCTTGTTACTCTTGTGTTTTGCAGACAAAGCCAACATTGTCTGCAAGCGCTGTAGTGTGGGTAATGATGACAGAAGGCTGTGATAGTATAATGGGTTTCAAAGTAAGGTCTAACAAAGTCAAAGTAAGGCATACTTGTTCAAACTTTGCAAACACTGCAGCAATATTCAAGCTCCACATGAAATATTCATGTTAGTGATCAATCTGATTATAGAGCATTTCAAAGTAGTAGATAATCGATAAGCCTATAGCTTGATCCTTCACCCTTCATCCTTCATCCTGATGCACATTTCAGAATGTAAACAGGTACTTCAGGCTCTCCAAGAAACCAACCAGAGCATGCAGCTTGCTCAATACCTCGAACTAATAGATATGTTGATGGACAATGACTCATCAAGTGAGATCACCAGTGTAGAGATTCGCACTATTGCAGGTCTGCAACGTGTTATACTTCAGTGCATACCACCTGGGTTTGCAGCACCAACTCGCAGCATCATTCCCTAGTCTTTTCCCAGCTATTTCCATATCAGGTGATGCTTTCCTGTGCACGACAGTTCTCATGCTCGCTTTCCCGCACTTTCATCACCCTATCATCCAGGAGCATCCACCCACTGTCCAGCAAGTCTCCCTGCTCACACTCGGCTCACTTAGCGAGACACATATATAGGTCCACATTTTTCACCCTTTACCAGATTACACCACTCCTTACCTTAGTGGAGTTCCCCATCATGTCCATAGCTAGAGTTAGAAGATATTAGCAGTCTTTTTGTTGTCACTCATTGAGCCTTCGTTCATTGCTACTTTGCATTTTGCATTTTGCATTCCCACACCTTCGTGCGAGTTTCATGCGCTTTGCTCACCCATTGCTCGCCTCGCACAGCTGCTGCGCGACTGTGGATTTGTCTCCCTTGCTTCCCCTTGGATTGAACACTGCTTGTCCCTGCAAGCATAGCAGACTAGGCATCACACTGATCACTATATCAGCTTCTTGTGTCCCTCCCTTGCATTTACCATTTGACCAACAGCTGAGTTGATTCACCTTCACTGGCGAGTCTGAATCTGACGATGAGGCAGAATCAGAGTCCAGCTCTGACTCTGGCTCTGAGTCTGATATATCATCGAACATCAGCATGGAATCCATTTCCTCCATAAGTTCTACCAACTCTTTTGATACTTGGATGTCCCTTGATGCCATCTGGGATGAAATTATGCCATCCTCCAATTCCACAGACACCTCCGGGCCTGTATTCAGTAGCCAAGTCTTTATTGAGTTCAGTAACACAATACAAGCACTTGAAGATGAAGTTGAAAAAGCACATACTCTCATTTCTTGACCCAAAGCCACACATGCACCACAGCTCCATCTACTTGATGAGTGGAGATTGGAAAATCCTCGGAGGTTTTGTCGCAAACTCCGAGTTGACCCCAATGTTTTCATTGAACTTGTCAATAAAATCACCCACTATCCAGTTTTCTACAATAATTCTAACAACACACAATTACCTGTTCCTGTTCAGCTGGCAATTTTTTTGAATGGTGCCGGCCACTACAGAAACACAGCAACAGCTGAAGATATGGGTGACTGGGCAGGTGTTTCAGTCGGGACAGTGTATAACTGCTACCGGCGTGTTATGATTGCAATCTTGCAGCACCACGACAATGTTATTCACTTTGACCCACTGGAGGCTAAAGACCAAATTGAGATAGATTGTGCGAAGGACTGGGTAGAAGAGCATACATGTTCGGAATGGTGTGGTGGATTTTTGTGTGTTGACAGCACACCCTTCAATGTTCACCAGAAGCCGGGATGGCACAGAGAAGGTTTCTTTGACTGAAAATTGAATTACTCACTGTCAGCACAGGTGAGTGATTGAGAAACAGAATTAAAAATTGGTACTAACCTTACATTAGATTGTGATCATGCCTCACAACCTTCGTATTGTCGACTATGTGATAGGGGTCCCAGGAAGTCTCCATGACGCCAATGCATTCTCAAGAACACGAATTGCATGACATCCTGAAAGTTTTTTGGGAGTAGATGAGTGGATCTGGGCTGACTTGGCTTATGCATCACGTACATGGTGTGTTGTCCCTTTTAAATGCCCTGCAGCTGGTGGTCTGAGGCCTGATCAAAAAAAAATTAATACACACCTGTCGAAAGTAAATCATCAAGCATACAGAGACTTGTATATGTGCTCATACCTAAAATGAAGGTCTGTGTTCACTCAGAACATTGCTATGGTTCCCTCAAAGGACAGTGTAGCGATGGTCGTGGCATTGGGCTCAAAACCACGTATTTTCATACTCACGTCAACATCCGAAACATATGCGCACATGTCTGACGCACTTTTGCACATGTCCGAGCCACTCCGTATCAGATCCAGCGCATTGGACCTTCGGACATCGCATCGGCCGATCGCACTTCGCGTGCACTTGTCCATCCCGTGTCTTGTCCATCCGAACTAGCCTCACTAGGTGCGTAGCTATTCCTGTGCACATTTTCTGACATTCGGACCGCATTATTACATGTCCGCAGCACCTCGTGTCTTATTACATAGGACATCGGACCCGAAATATATCGCTACTATCTTCGCCTGTAGTTTTCCGAATTTCTACGTACTTACTTAAATACTCTGTAGTGACCCGTAGCAATCATCATCCAGTAGTTAGGAGCCATTTCCTGACTCTGTGGATCACCCAGAATATTCTCGTAGTTCTTAGTTGCATTGCGAAATATTACCATTCGTTCACCGTCATACTCCGTCACTCGTTATAAAGTTTCCGACCCATTATTGTGAAGTCCGAAAGTCCGAAATCTCGGACATCGCACTTTGGCTTCGGACATTGGATAAGTACCTTCGGACATCATCGGATTACCTTCGGACATCATTTCACACCATCGGACATTCTGTTATTTGCATTACTGACACATTTTGACTACTAATACCAATTAGCAATCCCTTTAGGATTGAACGCACTTGCTTTGCAAGTATAGCAGCATAGGTCGTGCTAAGATCTACCTAAATATTTGTTGTCTAGGTAGTACAATTTCTGCTGAGCACAGCGGAAATCAGCTTTCTACAACAGTTCCAATCACTTCATGAGCTTAGATTTCCAATACAGTCACAAAAGGACCTCAACTATGCGAACATGTGGACACATTGTTGTCTTATTCTTCACAACCTCATTATCAAGATCAAGGAGGAGCTAGGAAAGAAAAGCACCAATCTACACTTTTGCAAGGAGTCACAAAGGCAAGGAAATCAAGATGTAGATGAGGAAGAAGGCAGTGGTGATGAGGGGTTTATCGGAACAGCTGGACAAATTTTTTGGAACACGTTGATGGGTCGGTTGCTTCATAGTGGAGTTTAGATGCCATGCACATCAAGAATGAGTCTGAAAGATAACATGTAATCATAGTACAGCATTGCAAGTACCAAGAATGTGATTAGCAAGGATAGTGAGCATCAAAGATGAAAACAGACACAGGTACAGATGAGCGGAGCGTACTTGTAGATGCTCTCAAAAGTGACTCACTGACCCTCCAACACATCACTGATCATGATGCCTGCCGAAGACTCTTGTCTTCCCGTGACCCCGTCATCTTCAGAGAAGCCCCTAGCGCTGAATCGCCCCACTCTCATGGACAACGTCAGTTCCTCAATTGTTGGATTGATCGCAAGGGTCTCCCTCGTCTCACGCTGGACGAGACTTCTTCAGCACCTTCTTGTCCTTGTCCCCATCCTTGTCCTCAGTGATTCCAATTATCATCCCCTGAGCCATCTCCTGGCCCTTCTCATTGTCGTCAGAAACTCCGTGTATTTGTTGAGGTGCCACTCGCCCCACCCTTCTGGAAGTTGATCGCCACACGGCAACTGGAAGAGGCGAATCGTGAATCTCCTCCATGAACCATACTTGCCAGTAGAGCCAGCATGCGTGGAGAGGTGAGTCCTGAATCTCCTCCATGAACCCTACCCGCCAGTAGAGTCAACACGTGTGAGCTAATTCCAGAGATAGCCCACCTCGGCCAGGTTTCGATGACTACGGATGGCCTTGTTGATGATGTAGGATATATTGGTGAAGTACCATATTCTGAGGGACAACTATAGGAAAATGGGGTGTATTCCATGTAGAGTGACAAATTCTGTACCTGTGTTCAATCAAGACTTGGATTCGCATTACACAATCTGCCGAGAGTTCAAATGAGGCCACTGACGTTAACTCAAAGGGAAGTATTTGATTGCTTTTGTAGCACCATGGAAGAGGAAGAGATCTGCTTGTAGCGTGCCTTGTTACGATTGCTAGATTCAGTCACGACGAGGCTTGTAGAGCACCCTCCTGAGATGTCAGATAGCCAATCATATTGTGAATAAAACTCCTACAAAACTGAAAACATATCTCTGCAGCATGATATAGCCCACTGTATGACTATTATGAGGCCCAGAGTGAAGCCATTATCAGCCTGGTTCAGATGAGATATAAATCTTATGCGCTTTATTTGACACAGACACCTTAATTTGTGTAACACTGTTATAACTTGCAATATTGCTTCATCAAGTTGTGAGTTCTCCAAGTCGTTTGTATGTGACTTTGACCTGATTTTGAATCTAACTTGCTCAGTTCAACCTATCCTCAACTACACAATGCTCAGGAAACATGGCATCAATTGGTCAGTTGGGTGGCTTGCTCCCTAAAGAGTTTTCTCGCCCTGAAACTACATGAATGTATGTTTGTCTGAGTTGCTAACTTCGTCCTTCATTGATTATCATGTAGCTAGCATGAATCAATGTACTTGTAGTTCTGCGCACATTGCTTCAACCACACGATACTCAGCAAGCATGCCATCAATTGGTCAGTTGGGTAGCTTGTTCCTTGTAGGGTTTTCTTGTCCTGAAACTACATGAATGTCTACATTTTGTTTGTCCGAGTCGCTAGCTCCATCCTTCATTAATTATCTTGAGGCTAGCATACTTGAATCATTCCACTGGTTAGTAGTTCTGCGCACATTCCTCAACTACACGATGCTCAGCAATCAAACTATCAATCAGTCAGTTAGGTAGCTTGCTCCCTGCAGGGTTCTCTGTTCTAAGTTTCTTATCCTAAAACTACAGACATCGTCTGTGTTCATTTGCCTGAGTCGCTAACTTCATCATTCATAATCAGGTACCATACTTGAATCAGCATAGTTCTGTGCACATTTTTGGGAGAGTTGAAGAAGTGGATGGATTGTATATCACACAGTAGGTACACTAATTACAAGTGAGCATATATAGTGTCAGAAAGCTATCATGTCCTCCTCGCACATGCCTGGTCTATGGGATCCCCGAGGGACTGCTGCAAGTGCTGCTAAGACCCAGAGACCACAGTCGTAGTCATTTGTCTGCAGAGGATTGAGTATTAGTGGATGGGCTACCCACCCTTTAAGATTAATATTATCCGAGCCACGCCATTGGTGAGCTATGAATGACAATCTTGCGATAAGACTCATAATGTCCTGTTAACATTGTTAGTTGAATAGTGTGTGAATCAAACTGTCACTGACTTTAACATCTGTCTTCCATGGCTGTCGTTCAGCCAGGCTATCGAAGAGATGGAGTTCTTTGGACAGAATATATATAGCACAAAATACCCAGTGTCCGACTGGAGAGGGGCGATGAATAAGTAAAAGCCAGATCTCTCTCTCCCAAAACAATGTCCACAATGTATTCCGCCACAGTATGTCATCTGACACATTGTATTGAATACGAGGCAGATCGTGGGTAGACAGAATAGCATAAGATCACATACGTGAGCTTGTCAGTATCTCAGAGTATAATAGTGCCACACAACCATTGATACATGTGTCATTAAGGCAGGAAGTGGGATGTGCCAGTAAAGACTATTCCGTGCATCGAATACCTGGAGTGGAAAGCCATCTTGGGCTGGTCGTACCTGAGTGAGGGGAGTGTTTGATGCTGACACAATGATACAATCCTGTGGACAGGGAGCTTTGAAAGAATCCGTGCAAAGATTCTATGTTGCTGGATGAGTACAGCTACCTATGGAGAGACGAGGACGTACCTCTGGAAGCTGCCAGTCAATCGTAAATTCAGGTAATCCCACAAGTTTGTCGTCTTCGTCATCACTAGCGGTATTGTTAGGTAAAATGTCCAAGAGGACAGCCTCTTCAGTAATCTCTTCAAGTGCAGAGGCAATATGTTCGTCAGTATCATCCTCAGGGGAGGGATCTGCGAGTGCCAATGAGGTTGGTACAAGCCTGTATGTGATGGCTTGCAATGGTCCTGTGCTCTCGGAAAGTGTAATAGCAAGATTGACTGTCATCTTAGCACTGCTGTTGAAACGAGTAGCAGATGCCAGTGGGGTAACCCATTTTCTCTGTAACTGGAGAAGGTGATCTCATTGTTGTTGGAGTGGGAATACGTATGTATGATCTTGTGAAATAAGTAATGATCATCAATGTAAATGAAATTACTTACTTGTAGGAGAGCAGAGGGCAAGTTCTAGCGCAGCAAGCTCACCTCCAAACCATCGACAAAGGTTATCTGCTTTGAGCCCAATGTGGTGCTGCTCTTCATGGCACTGTTGCTGTTTATGCAATGCTTGGATGCTATCTCTTACATCAGTGTCTTCAATCCAACGAGGGACATCTCCAACCGATGGAGTGATCTAAACATCCTCCATCAGTGTCTGATCTTTGCGGAGATTGGCAAGCTTAGTAGGGAGAGGAGTAGGAAGTGGGACACCCCAGGATGGGTCAAAGATGCTCTCCAGATACTCACAATAGGAGTTAAACTTGTGAATCGCTATCATCAAGGCTGGCTGGCGCTTAGCAATAGCCTTATGTGTCTGCTGATGTAGCTTTGTACCTTGTAGAATGAGTTAATATTCTGAGGCATCAAAACAAAAGGATTTTACATTACCAAGTGCCTGATTTGCACCACCAACTGCACAGTCAAGTTTGTCCCATTCAAAAAAGCTTCCTATCACTCTCTTCCAGATATTTATTTTGAGATCGCGCGCCATAAGAAGGGTTTGAACAAAATCCAAATCAACGCCCTGTAGTTCTGGAAATCTGTCGTGAACGTTGAGTGAGAAATATAATGTTTCAACCTTGCTCATCAAACGATCATGGCTGCGCTCGAGGCTCTCCAGAGCATCTAAGGTTTCTTCACTAGCCGAACCCTTCTCTACAATGGTCCATGTGAGTTGCAATGCCTTGTCCAATGCATCTAAATCAGCCTGCAGAGTAAGGACAACAAGCTCCTTCTTCAGTTGTGCAGGAGCATCTGTCAACAGGGATATGTTGATCTTAGTATGGAAGTGGTACCCATGGACTTACGAGCACGAATGGACTGTTGGGACTTCTTCTGATCCATCCACTGTTCCTGAAGGTCTCGAGCTTCAATACCACAATTATCTAAAACTTCTTGTGCTGCTGCACCCTGACCAATCACTCCACCCTTGAGCCACCATTTAATCCAATCGCCGAGATCTGCTCGCATCTCAAGACCAATGGCACCTGCTTGCCGGTCTATCAACCACAGACACTTCTGGCACTATCCATGAACTACAGTCAACAACTAATTGTCAGAGTACTAGTACCAACTCACCGATGATGACCTTTGAATGCCAATTAATTTGACAAACCTTGACCATAGTCTTTCAGTTCCCTCCCCATCTGAGAGGCCAAGACCAGTGCACATGCAAGGGTTATACTTGAGCTGACACGCCCACTTGTGGCCATATGCATGCATAGCCATGGTTAAAAATTGAAGACGCGAAGTCACTGAATTGGGGAGAATATCATACTATATAGATAGATAGATATAAGCTTGAAATGTATCTATTAAAGAAGCACATACTTGAGATAATGACCATGAGAGAACACAACCAACATCATACAGGGTGATGACAGTGGCTTCCTGCGGTAATAGAGTAAACAGATGCTCAATGAGTGCTACGGTGTATTTCTGTTGCACGCTAGGTGAATCAATGTTAGCAAAGAAGAGTGGGATATTGTGATGGCATATCAGAGCCATGATGCCCGTATCATCAAAGGAATCCATTGCAGCCTTCTGCTTCTTACCATCCACAGCCTCGTATGATTGCTTGCATTGGTCAATTGCCTCATCTGGCACTAAAGAAGTGCGAATCTTTGGTGTACATTTACGCTGTGAGAGGATGTGTCGCCCAACGTTGTCCACTTGAGCCTCGGAAAGAAAATATATGGGGTCGTAAAAGTGTGGACAGTCGCCCGCAGATTGACGATGTCAATGATGGAAATTTCCATCTGTTGCAATGTGTATGTCGCCACCTTCACTAAGAGGTCTACCAAAAAGGACACCTCCAAAGCAGGCTGGGCAATGCTGCATGAGAACGGAGGCATACTGACCTTGGAGCAATGTTGTACTGGATTGTGTGGGGGTGGTTACGCCAGGGTTCTCTTGAGATCAAAGTTTATGGGCCTCATGCACTTGTTCGCGACATATTTGAAGTGTCGCTTCAATCTGTCGTTCAACTTCAATTTGGAGGATGTTGAACCACTGGACAGCTTGGCCAAGTCCATGACAAAATGGTTCTTGAATAAGTTGGCCCTGTATTTTAATGAGAAATTGTCTGAAAGTCTGAAAAGTCAAAACTCACATCTGCATTGGTCATGAGAAAGCCTCTGCAGGGCATAATGGGTCTTTAGGGCATGGGCAAGCGCATGGATAGCGTCACATGAACGCTCAAACAAAGCACAATAGAATGTGAGTAGGTCTGTGGAAATGGCCATGCGTGGTTGGGAGGGAGCAGTAGGAAAGAGGCCATGGTAAATGAGGACTTGCAAAAGTGTCGAACATTGGCAAGCCAATACATCAACAGAAAGGAAATCTGGAATTGTCAATTAAGACAGCAGATGAGGAACGGACTACTTATGATCAAAAAAGAGACAAACTATGGAAAATTGTCGATGCGTACAACTAGGATGACTTGTGCAAGCAGATATGACCGGACAGACTTCTGGAAGAGCATGCCCATGCATCCTTGCAGAATATTTGAGATGAGGTTCTACCAGGTCGGTATAAGCACTTTCCAAGTGTTATATAGATTATTTGACATCTTGTTGGGCAAGATACGGCAATGCCCAAGGTCTGCCTTAGGCACGTCTATAGGGCAAGATGCTACTTGATCAGGCTGTGCTATCTCATCAGCAAGGTGACCATTATCATCGTAGTCATAACTTAGGGTATTGTCAATGTGACTAGTGGTATGGTCAATATCCACCAGGGCTTGAGATTCAGTAGAGCTGGGGGGTTCAGTAGTTGAAATTTGGGGCTGCATCAACGCAGCCATTTGGTTGAGGAGGCACTGATGCTTTGAGTTGATGCCAGGAATGTGAACAAGAGTCCATGTTTTTTTAGGGTCTCAAACTTTCTTTGGGCTTATAAAGTGGTGTCCTAGTCCCATAGATGTTGGTTGAGTACCACGTGTGTGGTAGACGGGCGGCATCGTGATGGACGTAGTGGTGTAGAACAAGAGGTAACAAAAAGGACTTAGGAAATAAAAATGACAAGCCTGAGCACCTGCAGAGCATAGTAGAGGTCTGACAGGTGCACCACATGCATGGAGCCTATCTGGAGGCTCGACAGGACGGGACAGGATATTGGCAAATGTCGTAGAGGTATATACGAGGTGAATGGGGAGGTGCTCAGGAGGGTCGCAAGAGGTCACAAGGCATATTATGTATGTGCTATAAATAGAACATCCACGAGGTTGGGTCTGCGAGACTATATACCACCTACATAATAATACCATCTAAGAGACCTTTATTGATACCGAGAACTAATGCCTGAGGTGGTGCTTAGAAGAATTATGATTCCTGTTAGATGATTGATGTACATATGATGTACTTTTATATAGAGAACCAACTTGGATGTGATGTATCATGTAGTTTTAGTTGTGTCGAAATGTTGCTCAAAAATGTAATTGTTTTCAAAATCCACTATGATCATTAGTAAGGCAAAGTGCCACAGGCACAGCAAGTATTCAAGGTCAAGACTTAAGACGCCCAAAGTAGGATGAAGCCAAAGGCCAGGAAGCCAAAAAGAGCGAAGCACTCTTTTTTGCTTCCTGTGCCAAAGGCACAACGGGTGTGTGCTAGTTACCAATTACCCCCTCAAATGCTCCCGAGCTTCTGTCAACATAGCTTAAATTAGAATGATCTAAGCTTACTAAGAGGCCTCTACACATGAGCCACGTGGCTGTTAATCAACTGCCAATTACGCTAGATATCAGTGACTCACGAAAGTGCTTGACTTAGATCGATCCAGACCGTCGAGCAGCATGAGCGGGCGAAAACTCAACCCCGAAGAGCAAAAGCTCCACAAAGCTGCGCTTTCCAGCCCAGACAAGGCGAGCTCAACTCTCCTGATCACCCATAAGAACCACACTGATCATACTCCCAATCATTCATCAGGTATTAACCTCAAAAGAAGCTGAAAAAATCATCCCAGATGTATCTGCGCGCACTGCAGCAGTCAACTTCCTTCTGGGAGCTGTGAGTACCTCCACACGAAGCATCTGTCGACGATCCTGACATACAAACACGAAGGGCATGCTCAAAGTCCTGTCCAATGCAGCAGGCATCATCTCCTTCCGAGCTGTGATGAAAAAGGAGATAGAAGTGTATGCATAATATCTCCATCGCATTATCCTGAGAAGCCCATGATGTGCATATCACAGGAAAAAAGATATGAGCGGTGAAGAGGCCATGGTACTTGGTCATATTCAAGCTTCGGCAAATGAAGGTGAGTTGCTACGTGTCGAATCAAGCGACAAGACTTACCTTGTTTCATGTAACGCACAGGCATCTGGACGAAACACCTAAAAGCCAAAACAGAATTGCACCAAACTGTCATCGATAGATGCCTCAAATCACTCGTTCAGAAGCAGCTTGTGAAGGCTATCAAAGCTGTCAGGGTATGTTCCTTCATTCAAAGTTTCTGGTACATCTCCTCATACGCCTGTACGCCAGCACCCAACCCGCAAGATCTACATGCTTGCGCACCTAGAACCTTCAGTCGAGCTCACAGGTGGGCCATGGTACACTGACAATGAACTCGACACAGAATTCATCAAGCTCCTCTCAACCGCATGTCTGCATTACATCCGGGACCGCGTATGTCCTTTCCTCTCTCTGCAATTCAAACTCACAGCATTGTTTTCTGGCAGTCCTTCCCAAAACAAAGCTCCAAAGCTTCCCAAAATGAATACAAACTCTACTCCGTAGGCACTGCACCCTCGTACCCATCTGCTCAGCACATCCAGCATTTCTTAAGTAAGAGCAAAATCACAGAGACGCAATTGGGCGTTGAGCATGTTGAGATGCTTTTGAGAGTATTGGAGTTGGACGGAGAGATCGAGAAGGTTAGTTCCTTGCTTCACTTCATCGCTCTCGTTGTACATGTATACTGATTGATTGGTTTATAGTTACCTGCGTTCACAGCATCTGCTTGGGACGCTACAGTCGACCCTGACGGTTCGGTTTCTGAATCTAGCCCAGACTCGGACTCGGAACTCAGATGCAGCTGCTCGCACAAAGCGTAAACGCAGCTCATCAAAAAAGAAGAAAGGAAGTAAAACTAAAACGCAAAAACGGCGGCGTATGGAGGAATCAAGCGGTCTCAGTGAAGGCGACAGTGATGATGACGAGTCTCAAGATGAGGAACGGCAGAGACAGAAGAGGAAGCGAAGGAAGAAGGAAGAGAGCGATGAGGAGGAGGATCGCAAGAGTAAGAAGAAAAAGAAACGAAAAAGCCGAGAACAAGAGGATGAAAGCGGGAGTGAAGATAGTGATGATGATGATCGTAAGTCCTCGACGTCTAAACGCAAGGGCAAGGGCAAAGGGAAGAAGCTGGATGATTCTTCTGACGATGATTCTAAATCTGAATCTGACTCCGACGATCATCGCTCGAAATCGAAATCGAGCTCAAAATCAAAGTCGAAGAAAACGAAAACAAAGACAAAAACAAAGACAGGGAAGAAGCCACCTTCAAGTTCAAAACGCGTTAAGTTCGAGCCTCCGGAGGTAGATGACAATATCATCGTCGGAGGAGCCTTTGTCTACCGAGCTATCCGCCAAGAACGAGTAGCGCTAGGATGGTCTCAAGCTCCATGCGGTAGATGTCCAGTATTTGACTTCTGTCGCGACAAGGGGCCTACGAACCCACAAGATTGCGTGTATTACGGGGAGTGGTTGAATTTCAAGGGGACGTGTGAAGGGGCGTCAGGGGTTGCGAAAGGGGAAGTAAAGTGACAAGAAGTACATGTTGGTAACGCTCGCGTAACTCTGTTCTTATACATGCGATATGTACCCGGTCTCAAGGATTGAGAATGATGACTTCCTTGTCCTTATGCTGAAAGTCTCATGCTGCGACAAAAAAACAGGCCCCGCGATCATTGCGCTCTCCATTTCAAAGCGACAGTGAGTAATGAATCATGCATAAATTTAAACAACTACGCGAAATGGATGAAGAGGTATTGAAGGTAATACAGTTGGAATAGCGAGTCTAGTCCTTACTAGTAGCATGATGGAATATAAAAATAGAGCATAGCCGACGCAAGAATAAGAGATCAGGATCCTGAGGCTCGGGTTTCGTTTGGATTCAATGAGGAGTATGTTCGAAGTAGATAGAGTACATCCTGGAGTATCATCCACATGGTTATATACACCCTCACTTTAGAGGGCTGTAAGAGAGCGGGAGCAGAATGAACGAATCCATGTGCGTCGCAAGCTGGGAAGTCTGAGTTTAACGTGTTACGGTAAGTACATTTCACAGAAAGGTTGTCCCACATACCTTAGACACGGTCTCTGCCCAACCGTCAATCTGCCATGCTTTCTCACGCAACTCTTTCCTTGCCTCGAGACTCCTGTTCACAGGACATCAGTACTATCAACGTGAAGTATCTATTGGTGAACGAACGGGTATTGCCACATGTGGTTCACCTGGTGTAATCTTCCAACCTGCGAGAACCAAGCTCCGACGGGTGCGACAAACTTGCGACGAGCTTCGATGCCCCTCCTCCTGCGTGAGCTTTTGTAAGAACGACATGACTTTTAAGAAAAAAGTTGAAACGGACCATGCATTCTCCCACTCAAGTAGTGTTCCCGGTTTTAACTGGTAGTTCCGAAGTTCGAAGATTCCGCCTTGGGCGTGGGGTGGTGCAGTGGGGAAGAAAGCAAATTCTTGCGTGAGCTGAGATGACCGTGAGGTAACGTAAGGTAGGAGGGCCTTGTACGCTTTGGCGTGCTAACAGATACGCGATGAGTCAATGCATACTCAAGATTAGCAGACTCGTACATCTGACGTTCTTATGAGTGCAGTGGTCTTGTCAAAGCCTGCGTAATTCTCGTATTCAAGTATGTGAACTTGACGTCACACGCAACATCAATACAATAAAAGCTCATGATGTCCTTGAAAAACATACCAAAAGTGTCCTGTTGCCCCACTATGGTTTCCCAACTTCCAGTCAGCTTGACATGTAACTGTGGATCATCCTTTATTCCGGCATAGTATTTCTCACTGGATAAATCAACCATTTTTTAAAAAAAGCGCCCTTTAAAAAAAAGAGAATTATTGTTTTACGCTGCAGCTTTGTACTCGTCAAGTGCCCCTGGCTGAACGCGATGAACTTTAGGATGCAAGTTGTTAGACAAAGTTTGGAAGCTCATGTTCGCTTCTCACCCTCGAAGCCGTGAACGTATTTTCCCCTAGCAACGATCCTTGAGTGCTGTTGAATCTCTATATCTCCTGCTTTCTTCGCTTCTGGAGATCCGTGGAGGATACTCTGGAAAACACTCCATCAGGACAACTGTCACAAGGTTACATGTGCGCTACCTGAACGGATATCGTTCTGCGCGCTCCAGAGAGCGCGACTTTATGAATAGATCTCTTCGCGAAGGCTGACAACATGATGGAAGCTAGATGAAAAATGCAGTGGAGATGGTTGGAGGGTTAACGTTGGAGAAGCGGTACAGGTGACAAGGTACTACGTAACGATATAAGCATTGATGTAAGCGACCCCTGAGTTTGCCCTGAACTAAAAATTTGTTCTAATTCCAGACAACTCCAATTTATTAACTAGAACTAATTAATATATTATGTTAACCACCGTATCCAAAATTCATAGATCATCCAGTGAGGGGAAGATGGTATATCAACCTGTAAACTTGCTCGGAAGAACCGATGGTTTATCTCCTGCGACTGCACGCTACATTCTTGCAATTTGCGAGGCCGGGACCTAAATCCACGAAGCCCAGTCAAATCGGTTTCTTCACATACCAATGCATGCGTAGAGACAACCTTAATACGCCAAGTTAGCATGATGAAGCCAAGTTGACCGAAGCAAATGAATTTACCCAGTTGACAGCATCTGAAGAGGATTCGAACTGGACATTGTGCAAAATGTCTACCGTTTCCCTCGTGACCAGTAGCGTTACTTCAAATGTGGAGCTTGCTGAGCCTATGGGTGACAGTATGTCCAGGCTTATGAAGTCACCCCGTCTTGCCGCTTACAAAAGAGATCAATCGACATGCTTCGACTTACATATTGCCCATCAACGTACGAAATGGACTGCGAAATGCAGTGTCCGGGCGGCCGTCGACAGCCTGAGAAGGAGGGAACCGCAAGTAATGCTCCACGGCATCCTGGCCCAAGGACTGGATGCTTCGTAATTCCTGCCTAACTATGTCATCGGTCAAGTGACTTCCAGCCTTCAAGTTTGATGGTAGTGATGCGATATTCGTTTGCAGTAAACAAGAATCGCCAAGGCACGGTGCTTGGGATATTTGATTACTAGCAGGGGCTACCGCATCAACTTCGATGAACGGTAATTTTGATTCAAGAGATATATCTGAGGCTCTGAACGCGCTCAACAAAGTGTCCAGGTACCGACAAGCATTAGTCTGCGTTTTCATGGTTAGTGTGATTTCATAATTTGCGTAGCAGTGCCAGGAAATTTCACTGACAATATGAATTCGATTACGTTCATCACCTTCCATTCCAGCTGTAAATGGTTGACCACCTCCTAGTTCGATACCTTGGTCGAACCAAACTTCAGGAATCCGATTGCTCAGGATCGTAAAGTAGTTGTCTGCCATCTTCATCTCATCCTCGGATGCATTCAAATGATGTAAGAGCGCCAAAAAGTCCACAGCTCCAGTCCGAGGCAGAATTGTACCATGTCCAAGCCATGCGAACGAAGTATGCGCGCCGTCGGACGTAACCGTTGCACGTAGTTGAGTAGATAGAACCTCATGTGGAGGCAGAAGGTGTATTGAGTGGTCAGGAGTTTCTAGAACCCGAGCATGTAGAGTGCGAATAATTTCAGGCATAACAAGGTAGTCATCATCCTGTAAATTCAAAAATTCAATTTTAGAAGCCCGGAAGAGAACATTATGTACCGACCTGCAAGAAACAGAAACGAGTGGTAGCCTGTTCGCACGCAATGTACCGAGCTTGAAAGTAGGCGTTATGAGGCGAGTTGTATATCTTCAACTTTTCAGAAGGGCAACCCGTCTTCGCGAAGGTCTGGCCAGAAAGAAGTTCAAGAAACGGTGTGCAAGTGATATCTCCTTCGGATTATTGTTCCACACCACAATCTCCGCTATGACATCCTCCAGCCATGGATCGCAAAGAAGACTGACGATCCGGACAACATTGGGGAGCCGTGACCAGTTCAAGATGACTGCCGTCACGTCAGGATTGGATTGAGACACTGAAACTGAGCTAACTCTTTGAACATTTGAAGACCTATTTGCTCCAATCAAGTAGCTCGCCGCAAGGGGACGACTAGGGCTAGCGAGGCCCTCCCATGGAGTCTGATCTAAGTTAGCCAGCTGCACATGAGTGCGTCGACGCGAGAGCAGATAGGCACAGAACAGTGCAGCAGCACAAGTAATGAGGAGACAACGAAAGAGGATCGTCCTGCGAACCATCGAACCAGTTGTCACGATGTTGCTTGTGAACACGCGAACCAATATATGTATAAATTAGCATCATGGCCGGGGTTTGGTAACTTTGTTTGCCGCTGCAGATACTAATTAGAGGCTCGGGTCTAGGCGGGTCTGCACACAACTCATATATCTGTTCCTTCGAACTGAGACTTGACTGAGACCCAAACTCAAAATACAAACTTGAAGATCCAGTGTATGTAACTCGGAACATCGCCAACTGCAGCGATACACTAGTATAATTAGCTCTGCATGCAGGACATACATTTGACTCAGGTCATCATTGCGAAGTGATATTACAATCTAGTCCATTCTACCTTTCAGTGTACGCGTGATGATCTTGTCCTTGGTACTATGAGGTAGAAATGAGATCAACGACAGAAAGCAAGCTGGAGCAGGAGGAGCTCACATGACATGGACAATTGCTCCCCAACCAGAGTACGCGTCTCTATCAACAGCATTTAAAAGCGTTTGCGAGATGGTTTCGAACAGATCTTCTGCCTCCAAATCTGGTTCCCAAAGACCCTCTGCTACACCAAACAATTTTGAACTCGCTGTACCAGCTACCACAAAGTCTTTTGCAAAGTTTAGACATCCTATGAGGTCTGTGGCTGCGATAAAGGGCTTGAAACCTCCAGAAGGCGTTTTCGATAGGCCAGCCATAACTGGTTCGATGAAGTAAGGGCCAAACCGATGCTGATAGAGCGTTGAGGAAACCAGGTGGGCAAACGTCTCTGGTTCTATTTCTCTCTCCTCCTTGATAGTATACATATTGACCCGATAGCGGAAGCGCTCCCGACTAGATGCCACCACGTTAGCCGGTGAGTGATAAAATCGACAGCAGTCAGCTCACAGTGTCGTCACGTCAGTGGCCAATCCAGGCAGGCCAACATATACCCGATCAGTTACAGGAAAGATCTAACAAACAATCACGCTTAGAAGGATGGGGGGTATCACATGAGGACAAAAACATACTCTCTGGAAATTTGAAGATATTCCCAATGCTTGACTTCCTAACCGCAAATCCGAAGCAATAGCGACACAATCTTTCCCTACCATGGCTATAACGGAGCCACCGTTGTATTCCATGATCGACTGTAGACAGTGTAAATCAGCATAGTAGAATATGTTAGGTCAGAGAGTGACTGACCATATTTGCTAGCTCTGGTTGGTGATTCTGTTATTTAGTATGAGAGAGACAGTACTTTCACTAGCGCGGCCACTGACGCGTCGCTCGTTTGGTGTTACATGCCTTTCCTAATTTGGCGTAATAATTCACCAACCATTGGCCCAGACGTTCTTCAGCGCTCAGCGCTCAGCCCTGAGGCCTGAACATGGATAGTAGCAAAAGTTAATACCAAATATGTCGACCTTAGAGCTAAAATGCTTTGATTACAGAGAGCTACGTAGTATGTGTTGAGGAGAGTTATAATCGCTACTGAGGAACGAGAGAATCATGTAAAGTCTGCCTAAAGTTCTGCCCAACCCCCGTCCACCTCTGGTTGACCCCCGAAGGTAGTCAACAGTAATACGATAACGCTAACCCCGAGACGCATACTCATTCCCCGGTATAGTTGCCCGATTCCCGTGTTTCTTAGCCATTTGGATTCGTCTTGCTTCTCCACAAACAGGTCATTAGAATCATTTTCTTCTGCGCGTTCCGTCTGCTGTCTTCTCGCTTTTGATCTTCGTTTAATAGGAAGGTCTGACCTCTCCTCAGTCACAATATGCCACAGTGCGTCCACGACACCATTGTATGGTACAGGACGTGTCTCGGCGCACGTACGCAGCGCCTTCGCCGTACCCCGTGTTTGTACCTGTAATCTTCTTCGGACAGTCTCGATGGGCAACGTGATGAGAAGGCTTGCCACAGATCCTAGCCCTTGAGCGAATGCCCACGTAACAGGGTTGGTGTCTGGAGCGACGTGTGGACCGAAACCAAGTCGAGGAGCGATCAGCGTGGGCATAAGGATGTGCAATAGAGGACGGAGACCATTGTCCAGAATAGTAGGAATGAGGAGTTGAGGATGAAAATACATGCTTCTGATACCTCCCTCTTGGGCTATTATCTGCCTTAATGCATCAAATGGCCCAGTATACGTCCGGTGGCGTTGCATCGCTGATTGGGCAATTAAGCGCGTCCGAACGAGATCCAGAGGCGAAAGCAGAAAGCCAGTGATTACATGCGATGCTACCGGCAAAAGAAGTGGTGGGCGATATAGCCCGACGGCTGACGACAAGAATACAGAATGCATAAGACTGTCGACGAATGTCTGCACATTGCTAAAAAGCACATCGTGAACGCAAGATGTGAATAGTCCTGCGCATATTAACCGAGATCAGATACAGAACACCATCAGAGGATAACGATTCACCTTTCCATAGCGAAAGCCAGCCTTCTCCACGGAAGGCAACGACACGTTTCACCATATCCCAAGTGCCATTCATACTACCCACAGGAATGATATATTCGGGGCGCGTTCCGTCTTCCAGCACAGACGTCCTGATTACATAGCCCTGATCATCAACGGGCTTTGGTGCGGGGTACTTTATGTGCGAAGCAGCGGGGTCCGCGAAGTAGGACTCGTCCTCGTTTGTAGAGTCGCTAAGCTAAGATGAAACTTACAACGATATAAATTACGCATGCCATATGCCCACCTACCGTTTCTTCCTCTTCTTCCTCCTCGTATTCTTGACTGGATGGCGCTGGAGCATCCTTGGGGATCCACTGAATTTGAAGAAGTAGCTTCCCTACTTCCAGTGGCATCACAAGTGCTGTACTTGCATACTGAAGCAGTGCTGAAGCAACTAGAGAGCGCAGCAGCAGGGACACATCAAGACTAGAAGGTTCGCTGAGGTCTAGCGAAGGAGACAGATCAAAAACTGAGTTATGCGCAGGACGAGTAGTCCATTGATAGCTGGTCATTGCAGAAGTGGCGGGTGCAGGTGTGCTTGCGTTTTGCATAGGAGGTGGAGGAGGAGGAGGAATGAATGCCCATGCAGACGAGGGAGGGTTGTAGAGATCACGAAGAGACGGGTTTGAGCTCATTAATTATCATGTAATGTGACCCCCCGAAATGAGAGAGTCGAGGACAGTCGGTTGCACTTTCCAGGGAACTGTTGATCTATGAGATGGCAAGAACACGCTTCTGACTTGATGAGCTTCTAAAACCTTCCAGCTAGGGCTAGAGTAAGTTTAACGGAAGAGTCGGATGACTGTCGGATACTATTGTCGTAAGCTAAGTGTACCTGCTGGCTGGGTCAATGTCACGTGACCATTCAAGCTTGACAAGCTTGAAGCACCATCGGTCCTTGACACACAATCAAGCGCTCCTATGGTCGCGACACTATTCGATCCCTGATGAATCTGTTATGTTTCGTACGTTTGGGACAGCTGTCAATGACATTCTCGGTACTGGAAATGTCAAGACGGGTGACTCCGTCCTCTTGAACCAGACGCCTGTGGAGTTTTCAGTCAACTATTTGTGAGGAGCATGCAGCGAACACAGGATTCGAGTTCCTAGTCTGCATTCTTTATCTTTACGAGTCCGATTCAAAACCTTAGGTGAATATCGAATTTCCTTTAGTTCCGCGATAGCTCACTGGGACACCACAGTAACTTCCTGCCCTATTCGAACGACAAGTCTTCGTATCATAGTAATCTCAAGGACATCACTCGCACGATGTAATCAATCTGCAGTCTTGATACTACATACCATGCAGCTACCAGGTATGCTCAATGACTTGCTGTTCTTGCTGGCCATGCTTCACTGCAGAGTGAGTGGGGTCTCTTGATGTCTACTGCAGTCCTCATCGGTTTTAGACTCTCCGCCAAACTGTTCGTATCCCATTGATGATTGACTCGTCGTTCGGTTCGAATTTATGTCATAGCCGTTCGTCAAGGTTAGTAAACATATCAATCCCGAGAGTTTGTCGAGAGTAAAGTATTCATAGACCTGTTCCAGACTTTTCAATTACAAGAGGTCACTGTCAATATTTAGTGTGCAGTACCGATAAGTATATCATCAATGACAAGGCTTGAAATCTAGATTCAAGAGGGGAAGAGATTGCCCCCGGCCCTTGATTCGAAAGGTTTTGAAGGGTATGTTTGAATTGACGTATTTTTGCCAAACCTTCAACGTGAATGATTGTTCGGTGAAAAACACTCATCTTTGTCTGCTTGTGCCGGACCGCCCTCTACCCACCTGTTCTCTGGTGCAAATGCAAGATCGACTGCCAATGGAATGAAGTAACGCCTGGGGACCGTGACAGCACCCTTGATATTGCACGCTGATAATTTGTCTTGTACCGCGCACAGCTTTGTGAAGAGATTATTGTTAGAAAAAGATCAGCAGGAAGATTTGTGACTTGCGAAGAAATGAGCTAGAGTCTAAATTAGAGTCCTGCATTGATCAAAAAGACAGTGCTCGCTGCAAGGTTCGAACTTGCGACCTCAGGATTACCGAGTATACACTCGTCATATGTATGTATGAGACCTGCGCTCTAACCAACTGAGCCAAGCGAGCCCAGGACTAAAATTAGAATTTGATTATATAATCAGACGTTCTTGAGAAAGTTGTTGTGCTGTGCTTTGGCACTAATAAACCTTGGGACAAGACTTCACAACTTAGTCTTGATCGTGATTGCACACAACCACCGTCAAGAACACGTTGCTTTGACGAGTCTGTCCTCACGGCCATTCATTGAGCACGGCCTCGAGCTGGCTCCGTGCCACAAGTCTTTCAAAATATCCCCCTCCCATCCTTAGCATTTGCTCGGATGACCAGTCGGAAGAGACAGGCCGCAGATTCTCTACTCCCAGTGCGTTCTGCCAAATACCAACGCACAGAAGAGAACCAAGGCATTTGGAATCGTTGGCGTCAACTCGGAACTGACGCATTCACACTTGGTTACGAAACGGTCCGCCTCGGATACCTGTCCCTCATGAACTGTGAGATTAGCTCTATTGCCAGACACGATCGTTCACTGACAACGTGTTTAAAGCCTCTCAAAAACCAGGTATATCTCAAGCCGTATCCAAACCTAATCAAACCGGCTCTTTACCCTCGCAAGCTACCCACCCGGCTTTGCCACCTCGTCCACCTATACCAGACGAGTTTCATAAATCCAAAGACTCGCAACCAGTGGCAGGTCGCTCGCGGCTTTCATATTCTTTACCATCGCGTTCAGAATCTTCCTCGAATGCAGTTAATGGAAACGGAAATTCACCTCCGTCGACCCTCACCGGACACACCTCAGTCACCCCGGTTCCTTCGACATCGAAGGAACACATTCAACACAGCCAGTCGTATGATTTCACAGGAAGTTCCGCGAACAGACGAGGTGTGGTGGGTGGTATTTGCCCTCGGCGGGGTCGAGATCATATATACGCACGTGTTGTGAGTGTATAAGCAGTGCTAACTAGTTCCTATATCTTACTATCCTTGATTCCGTAGCACAAAGCTAAAGTACAAGAAGATAGGAAAAAGGACCGCGAAGAGCTGGTGCAAGAACTCTTCCATTACAAACGTTCCACTGGTCAGCATGCCAGTACTTTTCTTGATGTTCTATCTCTCACTCTGATTAGGATATACCTCAGATTTTGACTCTTTTAAGTGTGCGTCCATTCTGTCTTGTCCATGTCTACATCTAATTTACATGAATCTCAGCTTTGATTAATTACCAAGCTCGACTTGAAATCCTTGAACGACATGCACTTTCCCGTACGTGGTTCGTATTACTTCAGTTTAGCGCACTTACGACGTTGTGCGTAGCTTCACCATCACTGACAGATCTGCGCGCAAAACAGTCTTCACCTGGGCGCTCCCGTAGACACTCGTTCTCAGATGTGAGCGTGTGCATACTTCGTTTGCTGCTGTGCTAAATTGTGCCAGGATGTTGATCCTGACTTCCTAGAACGTGCACTTAGAAAGGCCAAGAAGTCATTTGAGCTGTATGAGTGTATCTCTTGCAGTTTTCTCCGTCACTTAATCAATTTTCTACAGTCCACCACCCAAACCGTTCTCTCCCTCGCACGATCGTCTCCGTTTGTCGGCGCGCCACAAAGACGAGGCTATTGAGAAGCGTCTGCGGCCAAAGCTACCCAAGGCTCTTCCTCCTGACGCTGACACCAAAGTTAACGCGCTCCTGTGCAAGAAAGGAGTCATTTCCAAGGTCGCTCGAGAATCTGTTAATGATCGAGATTTATCTCGGTTACTGCCCAGTCAATGGTTGAACGACGAAATTATGAACTTTTATGGTGCGATGATCTTGACCCGCTCGGAGTCCAACCGCGACTCTACTGCAAAGAGAAAGATGCCGGATGTTCATTATTTTAGCACCTTCTTTTGGCCAAAGCTGAAAAATGAGGGCTATGAGCAGGGGAGGCTAGCGAAATGGACAAAGAAGGTCCGTTAGTGTCCAGTGAAATCGAAGATGATGTCTCATTCCGCACACAGATTGACATCTTTTCGAAAGACGTCATCCTTATTCCTATCAACCACAATAATTCTCACTGGACTGGGGCTGCCATAAACTTCCGTCGAAAGCGGATAGAGTCGTATGACAGCATGAATCTTGACCGACATCAAGTCTTCAAGGTACGTTAACTTGCCTTGGCGTGCCCAGGAAGGTCCTTATGCTGTCCGTCAAGACCTTGCGGAGTTATTTGGACTCAGAACATAGAAACAAACGAAAGAAACCTTTCGACTTCACTGGGTGGCAGAATTACAATCCTGAGGACACACCACAACAGGAGAATGGTTATGATTGTGGCGTGTTCACGTGCCAGTTCTTGGAATCCTTGTCTAGAGGGGAGGAAGGATTCCATTTCTCGCAGCGGGACATGATGTACTTGCGGCGGCGGATGATTTGGGAAATTGGTCATGCCAAGTTCCTGGATGGCCCATGACAATGGGCTTCCACGTATTGCTCTTTTTATATGATTTCATGATACTCTGTATTAGCATTTACTGTGGATACGGAAATGGGGTTATTGGATGACGAGAAAGGTGTGCTGAACAAGCAATTGATGATCCAGATATATCAATAGACGTCCGCAGTGGGTCAACGTCGAAACCACCATACAATGATGAAGAACCAGAATACAAACATGAGAAATACAATGTACCATAGCCATCGACAACCCTGCCGCTGTGCCATGTTGTTCATCCGACGGAAGGTGCCAGCTAGGATACCAGAGGTCTCCGCGAATGCGTCATTCTGCGGAGCACATGATAAGTTGGAAACCGCTGATGATTTAAGCAACAGCATGCACATACCATCTGGCTGAGTTGCACAGTCGATTCTCGGACCTCATTTCCAATGCCAACGGTGATCTTTGTATGAAAATGATGAGTTTAATGGGCGGGCGAGAACGGGAAGCACCACTTACATCCTTGAGCAGCTTCACCTTGGCTGCTAGGCCTTCCAGCGCCTCATCATTCTGACCTTCCAGGTCATCCACGTAGCGGTGGCCAGAAGGTTCTGGGTTCGGGCTGCTGTACGGCGACGAGCGTCCCGAAGCTGGAGGTGTCACACCCAGGAGAGCTGAACGATCTCGTAGCGCTGCATTTGTTGCTCTGTATCTGAAGCATTAATGAACAAAGTGAAAAGTAGCCCCCGGAAGTGCCTCACCTTTGGGACATATAGTGGTGTGTATGATACCAGCTGCAGCTCCACGCTTCCCGACCAACGGGTGAATTCGAAAGGGAATGACAATATAATTAAAAACGCTTTGACGAGACCTGAAGACGATGGATCCAATTAACAAAAGCGGTGAAGTACACTGTCTTCCACGTCACACGCTCTACCCGAGTTGCAATTGGTTCAGCTTGTGGTATATAAATCTAATTATAATGTCATCGATACATGAAAATATCCACAAAGCACAGGTAACCCCAAAGGAAGGTAAAAAAAAACGAATACCAGAAGTAACACAAAGCCTCCTGATCCAGTCGGAGAGCTTTGCATGCTACTGGCATGCGTGCAAATATATGCGTAAATACTTATACCTATAAATCAAGAAATTAAGGAACGCGATGCGAAGATGATATGTGAATGCGAATGTTGGTTGAGGCAAGGTTAGGATGAGAGTGGCAAATAGCGCTATAGAATACAAACAAGTCCGTGGCTGTTACGTACGTGCGCTTTCATTCGATACTCATCCGGTTTGGGTTCGCGCTCATTGGTCCTCGGTTCAAGTGTTGGGATCCATGTCCTTGCGAATGGGTTTTGTTTCTTGCAACTGTCAGACAGCGCATCAGTAAAAAAAAAACCATGAAGGAAAAAAAAACTGACTCGATGCCTTTAGTCCCCGACCGAAATTGCGCATCACCATGACGGAAAAGATGATCGTGATGATGAGAAGGACAATTGCGATTGCAGCTACCATTATCTTGAGCTGCCAGCAAAAATTATATATCAAAGGACTTACAGAACGTGGAGAGTGATTTCCAGTACAAGGCATATTGCGTGTCCCTGTACTGAAGGACCCGGAAAAGCTGAAACATCATGAGCAAACGAGCTCTGCATAGCAAGTTTGTTAAGAAAGCTCACCTTGTACGTAAAATAAACCAGGGCACCCATACTTCCAAACATAAACGTTCCCATCATCCACGTATTCTCGTGACGCGCAGCAAGGTGACCTTCGATGAGGAGGAGAATTGATAACGGGAGAGCAGCCCAGGTGACATAGTACTCCCAATCGTCCTTCTGGAGGACAAACCATATGAACTGCACGGAGAAGCCAACCCAAAAGAAAACGTCGAACTTGACAAGACATTCGAAAATCTGATATGTGGCATACATTTTCTTGATGCGACGGTCGGCACCCAGAAACTTGTACACCTTCCAGCCAAACTCGTTATAGATTTTCCAACCAAGACCAATGTATGCTATCTCCGCAGCGGATATGACGGCAGGTATGATATCAGTGAGAACGTTCACCGATACATGTACAGGCCCGGCGGAAGTGGTGGGAGAGTTCCTGATTTCGCCAATTTCAATAACGGCGTATAACAGGAAAAGAAGATTGAATATGCTGTAAACCAAGTGTCAGAAGTTGCTATTGTAGGCGAGAAGATGTGCTTACATGAGAGACATAAATTGCAGGGTATTTCGTGCATACACCGCATCGACCGCCATGACAAGTTGAAAGATGCTGGACCGTAAAATCGTGTCAGATTAAGACGCTGAAAGATGTTCAAACACGTACTGTGCAAGTGCGAATACGCTGAGATACACTGCCAATTTCCCCGAGTCGTCCTGCAATCGAACAAGCAAGTCGCCCTCGATAGCCAGATCCACTGCGGTCTCGATCACCACAGTCAGGACAAACAGTCGACATGCCCAGGAGTCTGGAAGAATCTAAATGAATTTCAGTAAAAACAACCGGTATCTGTGAAACAGTAGTGCTGACTTTCGCCCAACAACTCCTGGTGTCAATCGGCTTCTCCTGCTTCAGTGTTGGAGGATAGTCATGATTCGAAGGGTCCATTTCAGCATCTTCCTCTACAACTTTATCAACCGAATATGATCCTTTTTGATCCATAGAAAAAGAGCGGTCTCGTGAATCAGAATCATCCAATGGGTTAGTCGATACAGCAAAAGTTTGATGCCGTGAAGTTCTTGAGTATGGCTCCGTATACTGGTCAATGAGGTCGCTGAGGTCGTCATTATACGAAGACTTATAGTAGTCTGAAGAGGACGAATTGGGCTGTTGCGTGGATAGATAGTCTGTTGAGTGATCCCCGTAGGTTGTGAACGGGCGTGACATTGTTGGGAGATAGAAAGAGAGTTAGTTTGAGGGAATTGTGGATGTTTCGGGTCGTCCTGCGAGCGTAAGGGTAAAAAGAGTGTGAAATCCCAGCTTGGGCGCGATGGCAGTACTAGTCGTAGGAATAACCACCACCAGAAGCAACAGCTTTTGTGTTCGCCACCACTGTTCTAACCGTGCGAACAATTTTCCTCAAGCGCCCGAGTCTATTAAATGTGCTCGTGACCACAGCTGCGGACGCGATGATAATAATAAGTTTATATTTCAAGACACAATGTTACGAGCTAGTTATAAGTATCTGATCCGAGTAACAATGGGATGGCATGCCGGAATCATGAAACTCGCAGTTAATTAACGAACCTTTGTTCAAACCCTCGTCATAATAAGTTTGTCGCATTGAAGGTAGGGAGTTTGATTCCACAAACAGTTGTTTGACCTACCAATCTGTGTCTTTCATCTCCAATACTTGCTTGGAACACCGCAAAGGTAACCATCAAACAATGTGGGCAGACTCACGTGTGTCTCGAATCACATGTGCACAGAGGTGGAGCGATCGAGCTTCCCTCTTTAAATGAAGCAAATGTGGCGTGCTCCTGGTTTGACAGATATTTTTGAGCAACGGTATTCCTTGAACCTTGAAAGGAGTCGCCTATCATACCCCGAGTCGGCACAATGATTGACCATAGTGTGATTCACACCAGTCTGTGGATGAAAAAGTCGCCCAGGAAAGATCGTGATAATATGCAAAAGTTGCATGGCCTGTAATGTCTTTTGGACGCGCTGAGCGAACTTGAAAGGGACGAATGCGGTTCCCGAGCGCCTATGCATATTAATGAAACTGATATGTTTGCGCAAAGTACAGGTCACCAGGGTCGTTTGAGTCCAAGTTGCCTCTGGCAAAGAACCTGCGAAGAAGTTACATTAAACTGTGAGTGTGCCAGTGGACGCCGACTCACGAGTTTGCATTCTTCAGTAGGGTTAATTAAGTGTGGATCAACTGGTGTTCCGCGTGCTGATTGTATATGAGCAGCCGAATATGTCGCTGGTGCAAGGCAAACTTCTGCGTCAAGGATGCTGGGAAGGGTCAATCTTTCTATAAGGTAAGTGAAAAAATCCAAGTGTAATCCATACATAATATGGAGCAGCTCAAGTAACTCAGTATGAGAACCGCGAGTGGAGCTTCAAGCTTCAAGGCGGAGTTTGATACTAGTAGTTTGCCTTTTTAGGATTACCTTCTTTCACTTCAGCGCTGACTCCTCGATATCCGAGAACTCTAACTGGTAAGTTCTTGTATCTAAAATACTAAAATCGCTCTATGTAGTAGCATAATTGCTTACCGAAGGTGACCTCTGCTCCTAGATGGCGACACATATGGCCTCGTACGGTGGTCTAACCTCCAAATTGTACTGACAACCAGTGCTCCGAGCCCTGCTCGGGAACTTGAAATAGCATAGGCCCAAAGAAGTTTCTTGATAGGAACATTCTCTACCAGCTATGATCTCACTCTGCGCGCCTCTCCTTTGGCCGCCGATACGTCAGTCTCAGCTGCACATATGATAGGTACGCACTAGTTGCTTGGCCACACATCATATGGTGATAGATAGAGACATGCAAGCAGAATTTCAAGGAATATTGACTGCTTGAATCGAGTCGCACGGCCCGATTGCGACTCCACATAGATTCCAGAGGATTCATGCGCTCATCTCTCTCCCACACGTAGAATCTCAGCACCACTTGGCGGGGCTTGAAAGTCCCTATGTCTACCTCAAAGTTACTATAAAATTCCTCTCTGTGAGTGAACGTCTTTCACAGAGCATCTTCATGGATTCTCCGCAGTCGCAAGCTACTGACTCCCACCCAGAATTAATCACACTTCCTGATCGTTGTTGGTATCCATCCAATAAACTGCCTGTCACCCCATCAATTCTATCACATGATGTTCGCCATATCCATTCACTTGGCGCGAACATTGTAGTCGAAACTCCAGTGTTGACGGAGTCTTCTTCGAAAACCAGCGCAACTTTCAAAAAAACTATTACGCAATTGTCCCATCCTAGTCCCGACGATCACGAAAACACTTCCTCTCCTGAATCTTTGGTCAGAACCCCATCGACGGCTACGTGTGTGGACGTTTTCCCCACTGATGCGCGGAGTCGCAAAAATTCATTCGAACAGGAAGCAGAGATATCGACACCAAGCCTTGAGTTCGAGCATCTGACGCGAAGATTATTAACTACCTACTTCATATATTTTGTCTGCGGATGGGGTGATGGAGGTCAGTCCACGGTTTAAGTTTGGAGGCTACGCTCATCGCAATATTCAGTCACCGCTACCGTCCTCCCCTGTATGTTTGTCTTCGTTTCGCTCCTGGTATTTTGTTCAGCATTGTTTTATCAGATTTTGAGAAAGACTTTGGTCTTAATTATATGACGAGCTCCTTATTGTTTACAGGCAGTACAGTCGGGTAAGCTTCTCTCGCCAAAATATGTATAAAATACCGACAACTATTTCCTAGATCTGTGGTCGGCACCATCCTGCTTGAACGGATTGTCAATTTCCTTGGTCGATTTTATCCGTTTTTGGACCAACACACCTATCTACCCGTCGTTCCATTTTTTGATCGCCTATTCACCAAGAATGTGCCAGCAGCTCTCCCTTGTGGTGTCGGATATTCACCTGCAAAAGCACGATTTTCCTCGCTCGTCCTTGGATGTCTCCTTCATCCTCTGTTCTTTATTGTAATGGGTACCGCTCGTAATTATCCAGCATTACTTATGGCATATGTTATTGCCGCGTTTGCACGCTCTTTCTGGACCGGTGAGCGCTTGTTCTGATCGTAATATCTTCACTTACACGAGTTGTTTAGCGTCATCGTGAGCATCGCGTTTGGTATCTTTCTGACGCTAAAAAGTTGCAGGAATTTTTATGTTGTGTCCACACCCAAGAAGCCCCTTGGGGTTTTACTTGGATGTTGGTGTGAGCAGTGATACGTGTCTGTACAGTGCTGCTGCTCATGTCTTTCAGGCATTGGGTCGTTTTCGGCCCCGCTCGTGTGCCAAACACTTATGGCAGAGGGAATTTCCTGGAAGCATTTTTATCTTGGCTCCTTAGTTATTTCTGCAATCGCTTTGAGCTTGACGATCTTTTCTTTCCGTCCGACGCGCGACGAGTTTCTGGCAGACCGTAAGGTCGCACTCGACACCATGCAGATTTCGCCAAGTGCCCACATCCCGGGGACTGAGACGATGATACAACCATCTAATGCAGAGAAAGTCCGAGAATCCTCTGCCCGCAGTGTTGATGCCGAGCCCCCACCTAATAGTGCGCCTGCTGTTGCTGCACATCATCTGCAATACTGATATTCTACTAGCTCTCCTCTTGGCTCTGTCAATGCCATACCAATGGGCCTTTTCGTTGTTCGCATTTATTTACGGCGGTAGCGAGACTACTTTTCAAGGATTTGTAAGTGTTCATTTGGACTTGATCACTGGACAGAACCTTGAATGTATTCTTTCAGATCGTTACCTATCTCCTTACCAATCGAGTGTGTTCCTGTCGATCTGGTTTGCTACTGTCCCATTTTGAACATGCATCAGGGTTCTAGTCCGAACACCGTCGGGTACGTCAGTAGCGGCTTTTGGGGAGGCATGGCCGCTGGCAGAATTTTATGGGGCTATTATTGCACTGGGTCGGTCGCAGTGTATCGTCACGGCCTTGTCTCATTTTTGATGTGTTCGGTAGCTTGAACTTTACTCAACGCAAACGCATTATTCATGCATGCATGTCCGTAACTCCATTTATGACTCTGAAAATTACTGATTGCTAACCTTCAGAAGTTCGTCAATGAGGCCTGCCCCTCGACTGACAATCCTGACTTTATAACAATATCCAGGCGTTTCCTTCCTGATGACCATCCTCATTTGGCTTGTTGACTCGACAATCGAGAACGCCCTTTCATCTGTCGTAGTGGGTTTGATGTATGGGCCTATATTTCCTGGGACACTGGGCCTTTGTAACGATATCCTGCCGAGAGACGTACACATGGTTTCAATGGCTATTCTGTGGGTGGCCTCATCATTGCACCCCAGACATAACTGACCGCGACTTCCATACCAGCACTGCTGTTGCTAGCGCAGGAAGTGGTACGTTATTCGACTTGAGCCAGAATCTTTCAGGCTAACCGAAGTGTTTAGCCGTGCTCCCGTTCATTACCGGCATAATCTCGAACAAGGACGGCATGAGGGTCTTCTGCTATGTGACCGTCTCTCAAACTGTGTCCATGTTCGTCCTTTGGCTCTTCTTTCCCTCGTCTCCGCCCGCGCGCGTTTCAAGTCCTGCATGAACCTAGAGAAGCTATCAAGGAATGACGTGACTTGTAGATTCGGACATCAAATTTTTGGCCATAGAGTGGCGTGTATCAACTACGTAGTGTTTGATCCTGTGGAAGTAATTTGTGTCTACGTCGTGTACCAACTTCCTTTGGATCCACTTTCAATGCAATCAAAACAACAAAAATCTGCCTGTGTAGCATCCGTGATAAATGCTGTGACTTTCAAACCTCGTTGATGTCGACGTCAGGACCAGAGATCATGACCTTGATGATCCCTTTGCCATCGGGACTCTTGCCAATGCGAGTGATTTCAAATGCCTCACATGCCTGTCTGAATGGGAAACTATTGCGACTTTTAACACGACAATTGGATAGCATTTATAACAATGGGCGTACCGGTGCGACACCAGGGATTTGACGTCGACCTTGCCTGACGCAACGAGGGCGATGGCGAGAGGGTAGTCACCAGGCTTCGTTAGACAGTGATCAAGCAATGCCACGATGAAAATAGCGAGTGCTTACTCCATAACGCAAGGAACCCCTGACGACGAGCTCCTTGCACAAGGACAGCAAACATGTCAATGGTGACATCGCGGTTACCTATGCCGACCTATTCATAATCAATAAAGCAGACCTTTCACTGCTGTGGATTCCAAAGTACTTGGACGAAGGTACCACCACTCTTGGCAATCCGGATACCTGTCTGAATAGAGGCCTCTGCGCCGGAAGCATTCAAAACCAAGTCAATCGCCCGAGGGCCATGCTCAGCAATACCGAGTTTCTCCTTCATTTCCTGCGCATTGCGTATTGAAAATGCGACCCCCGACGCGCCCTTATCCATAGAAGGAGGTAGGAAGGTGTCAGTCACAGCGTATGTTTTAACAAATTCAAGGCGATCAGGAATGATATCTTCAGCAATAATACGGGAAGCGCCCAATGCTTTCGCGAGGGCCATACATAGAAGTCCAACTGGTCCACAACCAAAGACGGCGACGGACTGGTTTGACAGCAAAGCACCGAGATTCGAGACAGCATGGACTGCAACGGAAAGAGGTTCCATCTAGAACAGGGTTGAATGACAATAAATAAAAGTTAGTGTGCATCAGGAAAACGTAATTTGCTACGAAGTGCTTGGTAGCACCCTGTAACACCCTGTAGCGCGATACTTCCCGCTGATGATTTCATTAGCGTCAACTTCACAAGATAGTACGATAAGTAAGCGCGCGTGAATCTGGCCCTTGGTAGACTCACTCTCTGGAACTGGCTTTTGTTGGATCTCGACATCCAGGATGTCCTTGAGCACGAATGATGGGTTGTCAGACATGATGAACAGAACAGCCTGTGGAGCTTGGGAGGCAGGCTGGGGAAGATAACTGGTTCACAGGCCCGGCCTAGATCTGAATAAGTCCGATCATGATAATAACAAATGGGAAATAATGGCAGAATTGGAACAAGCCTCGACGAATCACGCGCAAACTGATCCAGCGCATCAAGTGAATGATGGAATATTGGCTGATTAAAATTGCAGGCCTTGGCGTATCACAAGTGCCATGCGTTGCGTCAATAGCGAGGAAATCATATCGTATACTCTTGAGTCACGTTATTCTGAGAATCCGCTCTTGATCACCTCAGGCTGCGCACTTGCCCACCCACGGCTTACTCAGAACCACATCCTGGCCTTCACCGAATTCCAGATAATTTAACAGATGACCATAAATGTGAAGTAACTGCGACTGGGGTTAGAACAGAAAAACTAGTTATGCATGATCTCAATACAATCACCTTGGTTTCGGGAAAGAGGTTTTTCCTGATGATGTCGTGTTCGTCCCATCCACCCATATCGTTCCCCGTCAAGCTTCACCATACCGGTATCGTGTGAACCTTACCAAGGTCGCGTCAGCGACACGGGCTTGAGTCGCCTTAAATCTCGGTCGGCAAAGCTAGCCAGAACTGCAAATGGAGTACAAGGATCGATCTTTAGTGAATCTGCAACAGCCGTGTCACGTCTGCGGCAGGCAGAAACGTGGCAGCGGACGCCAGGTCACAGAATGAATCAGTTGTTCTCTCAACACTAACAGCATGCAAATAGCATAAGTAGACCAAATTACAAAGAGTGGAGTGCTGCTAAGAGATGGATTCAGAGACGGTTCAAATCAGTAATTCATGCGGGAGAACCCATGAACTATACCTTGAACACAATACGACCCCACAGGTTATGATACAGAGGTCACAATTGAACACGCCCCTGCAAGTTCCACCGAAACTTGTGTCATTTGACAGCAACAACAAATTCTACCAAACCAATCAGAATCGTGCCCATAAGTGTATAAAGCTGGTCGTCGTCCTATAGTGTTCCCCGTCTTCAAGGAGATCCCCCTTGGAAGATTCTATATCACACTGCACACAAAATGCAGTTCTTGTTCCTCGTCATCGTTGCTACTTTGACAGCGTCCATGTCGGTCAGTGCATGTAGCCATAAAAGTTGCGTCACAGATGCAGATTGTTGCGATAACATGAGCTGTGCGCATGACATTGTGAGTATGAGCAGGTCGCAACCAGGATTCAATCACAATGACTCACCTATGCGCCTTAGAGTACAGGAGTTTCGTTGTGCATGATACCCATAACGCGTCAAGATTGAGCTGGCGGCACGTCTTCATGTTTCTGCTTTCGCTTTGGTATCATGGTTGCAACGTTGATGGCACATGTACAACACCTAGTTTGGAGTCAATTAGTACAGTTGTTCTTGGACAAATTTTCGTTTGCTCGAGCAATATGGATGTTTGAATTTATCGACCGTACCTAGTCTTGCTCGTTGTTCACCGTTTAAGTAGATCGAGGTGATTGTCAATATAGAAATGGATGTGATTCACTTCATATTCCCATGCAAACTGTACTCCATGTGTTGACACCCGTAAAAGCACCAGCATTTCCGCATCGTAAACTTCTACATTGAATTAGGACCTCTTCCTAAGTCCTGGCCCAGAACTACGTTGTGTCCTCTATGATACTCGGTTCAAGCTACTCCAGTTTTGTCTTCTTGGTCGATTGATAGGCGGCCCATCCGAATAAATGAGGCGTACGTTTGGGTGTTGCAGACTCGAGGACGTCGATATTGCCTAAAGCCGAAATCAGAGGGCAGCGCGCGCTGTGTGCCGGCGTGGTGTAGGGTGATGAGCAGCAAGCGGCTTGGATCATCTAGACCTGATTCTAGACATGGACTTGGAGTCCACCCCAAACACGGCATGATGTCACCCAGACTGGCTCCAGGCTGCACATCGATTCGCGCTGTCTAGAACCTAGCGTAATTGCAGAATTGACGACAAGATTCACTTTGAGATTCACTAAAACGTTATATAATAATTTTGCGTTTTTGTCATCTATAATTATTTATATTTCTATATATCTATTTGCCACCTCCGTGTCGCGTACTGAGTTGGTAACCACATCATACATGGCGTAGACCTTCAGCTTCAACTGTGATCCAGCCTCAAAGTCGACGAGAAGTACAGACGTCCAATAAATTCAAAAATCAATGTCACATATTGTATAATATATATAACAACAACATCGTCAGCGGAGAGTGTTACAGATTGGTAGGGTATCATGACCTTGCTTTCATAAACATGGTACGCAGCATGACTGGACTGATTCATGTATGCGCAGCAATAAATAGGAAGTGCTCGCACACGCAGCAATTCGGCGAGACGAAAAAAATGGTGATCAGCCGTCTGTGTCGGTCGACGACCCGGTCTCGTCGCCTTCGACGTCTGGCGCCATTGGTTGATGAGTAAGTAGACATGAATGTATGTAGCATCGAACCTACCGACAAGATAGTCTTGTTCAATTCTCACAGCAGGTGCAGGCGGTTGGGGTGGGGGCGGGGGCAGAAGTGGTCTTGGGGGACTCGGGCGCTTCTGCTGGGCGGCCAACGCACCCCTACCTGTCCCTGTCTTACTACCCTTGGGACGCCCACGTTTCGGTGGACCTGTACCTGCAACGCTCCTAGCTGATATCGCAGATGAGGTTGAGGCAATGGGCGTGCCCACAGATGATTGAGAACCTGGGGTAGAAGAGCGATCACGTTCAAGGAAAGAGGCAGTGGATGAGGAACGAAGTTTTGATGGGACTTTGGATTGGGAAGACGATGAAGGCACTTGAAGAGTCTGGATGAAGTCGGGTAAGAAGGGATAAAAGGATGAAAAGGACTCGCACGTTGCTTGCAATCGTACCGCTGCTGTCAGGGTCTGCTTTGAGGCGAGACACCGGTGACCCTGTCAGAGTGTCAGATCACGAAATGACGATGCAAAGCGCAAGTTACTTTTACCTGCTGTTTTAAGTTTCTTCGTGAGCTTTTTCGTTGGTGATGTCTGAGGCGATATGGGCTAGAACGACAACAATTCATCTCGGAGTCAAACAGGAGTTGCATCATCCCTACTCGTTTTCGCTTCAAATTGAAGTCTGTATCATCTACGACAAGTTTATCAAAACACCCCTTGAGCAGCAAAAAATGGAATTATGTTACCTGCTCGCTTTCCTTTGCCCTTTGCCCTGCCCTTACCATTTGAGTTATCATCCGAAACATTGCCATTTTCTGAACCTGGGTATGGAGACGCTGACCGGCCAGGTTCGATGGGAATCCTGGAGATATCTGAGTGCGTTTGATCGGTAACATTGACGTGTAGCTCACTTTGCCTTGAGATTTGTTCCGCGAGGAGCCGCACGCCTGCTTCCGGTCCCTGTCCCCATACAAGCGCTCAGGTGTGGGGCAAATCTATTGGAAGCAACCTAGAGCGACGACTTAGTTCAACATGTAAAGTTCATTGAGCCCTGTGCTCACTTGACGCTTGCAGACCATGCATTCAAAGAAAATGTTGCCGTCGGATTTGCTTCCGTTCGGAGTGTTGGTTCCAGTGCTTGAAGCCGTCTTTCCTGCGACATCGCCATGGAGGACGGACTGTGATTGCGGTGTTACAGTCTGGGCCCCATTTGGATGAACTGAGTTTATGGAGGAAGGATAATATGGTAAGGATAGTAAATGACGGACGAAAGTTCTAACATACCCAAGCCACACCTGCCAACAGGTCAGTGAGTTTCCACACTGGTGATGCATTGATCACGTACCGTGTGTGACATATACGACAAACTGCTCTACTGCGCAGAAGCTGGTGGTGAGCCTGTAGTGCCACATCCATTGCAAGGTCATCCAACATGGCTGAGAAGATCTTGGATGTCTGGTGCATGGGTTCTCGGTTAGCGCTACCGCACTAATATCAAACCGTCGGACAACTTACAATGGCTGATATAGCATCTTCGCGTTCTGTTTTTGACATGACTGATATGTGCCAGAGACTACCACGCGTTCGAGAAGCACTGCCAGTGGAAGCCGGATTGTTCACTGTTAAGTATTGGTTAAGTACTTAACAGACTTCGACGTTTGTGGAAACTCCGTTATCTCCGTGCCATTATTCGCTGGCCTTCAAATCAAATCGGATCACTAGTAGACTCACTACATTGAAACGTACCACCACCATGTCTACCAGTGACGCCTCTGTATCATCTACTCGTTCCCTCCAATCACAGGGACCTGTCAATGAGAAAGACATGCTATCAAGATCAGAGAGAACTTGTAAAGCCCCTGCGCATTGGACACATGAAGAAGAAGCTAGATTTCTCCAGTACCTACTCACCCATAAGGCTCAAGCTGGAGATACCATGAGCTTCAAAAACACAACCTTTCAAGCAGCTGCTGATGATATCAATCAATCATTTCCTGCTCAACATGGTGGGGCAAAGACTGCAAGTGTCTGCAAGACAAAGTGGACCAATGTAAGCACTATCACAATCATCCATTGCCGGCTGCAGCTTACTGTACACTATGTCTTGATAGCTAAAGGATTCCTACAATGCTGTTATCAATATCAAGAAAACATCGGGTTTTTCATGGAGTGATGAGCTTGGAGCAGGAATTACAGACGCACATGGGGACATTTGGGAGAAATATGTCAAGGTAAGTCAGCACACCAATGTTCAATATAGAACTCCCATTGAACTACCTGTGATACCAGAACAGTCCTGCTGCAAAACTGTTCAAAACCAAAGGGTTCTCGCACTTCAATACAATTGACCAGATCATGCCCCAAGGGCCAAGCACTGCAAGAGGAAAGTTCGTGAAGCATCAGCCCCAAGCCAGCTCAGCAATGCCCTCCGTTGCACCATCTGAATCGTCTTCCAGCATTCTCATGCCCCCTCCACTATATCCTCCAGGTCACACTCCCACTATGAGTAATTCCATGAATCTCACGCAACTCGTCTCTGCTACTGATGAGATCAACTTACACCAAGCATCTCCGCTGGCCCAGGTATCCATGATGCCTCCATCCTCAGGCTCACACTCCCGGCCACCTGTCAGTGGGCGGACTGTATCATTGACGTTCTCCTCCACTACAAGTGACTCAGGGCTGACAAGTGTCAGCTGCGCTAAGTATAAATTTAGTGCACTGCCGAATGAAGGAGAATGGCAGTCACCTGAAGCGGTCCCATCCTCCCTCAGCATCTGTAGCAGCCCAGCAGGAGGGTAGCACAATGCTGATGTCAATTGCAGACATCTTACCTCACATCATCAACAACCTTACTGCACCCTCTGAGCCTAGTGTTCAGACTGCTATGCAAGAGCAACCTCCCTCCACTGATCTTGGACGTGCAATCAATTTGCTTACTCAGACTGAGGGTTTGAGTATGGATGATGTTATGGAACTTACAGATTACTTATCGTCAAACCCAACTGAGGCCGTTGTGTTTGCTAATTTCAAGGGCGGAGAATACAGGACCATGTGGGCACAGAGGAAGCTTTCTATTATTTGTTGTGGTGCTACTAGTACTACCTTGTAAGTAGTAAATTGTACTAGTCTTTTGTCATGGTGCTGGTCATACTACAAGTGTTCTCATGTTCAAGTTCAAGTCTCACTGTTATTAGCTGCACTTTTTGTCTGTTGATAGTCTGTAATTCAAGAAGTATTGATACTGCCTAGTTTTACATTGGCACTGGTACTGCAAGTCCATGGTGAGCTCGTTCTTCTAAGTAATCCACCCACATGGCAGCCGCTATTTCATCATGACCCTGATCAGCTCTTCTCCTTTCTCTACCATCTGCTGGCCCATCAGCCAGATTCCCCTCCAATTCCTCAGGCAACCAGTGCACACCATCATCCATGTTATCATCACCAGTAATATCCAAGATCTCACCATCTAAGTTGAAATCTTGACCAAAATTAGGATCGCGGCGATGGATGAAATTGTGCAAGGCACATAGGGCCAATGGTAAACACGCCTGAATGTCCATACTATACTCCAGAGGGAGTTGTAAAAATGCGCCACTGATGTTTCATCACCCCAAATATGCATTTGATGATGTTGCGCAGTGAAGCATGGCAAAGGTTAAACAGTTCTTTAGCATTCTGTGGGCTTCAATAATTGTCAAATGCAAGATAAATAATGAAAGAAAACTGACGTGAGAGACACCTGATGCCATTCTTTGAGGTGATAGCGCACACCACAACATGGAACTAATAATGCATCACAAGTACCAAACCCTGCATCTGCAAGCAGGTATTTTCCTGCAGGTATCCGTAGGTCGTGTTGGCGTGCATCGTTCCAAAGTGCCACATCAGCGGATGAGCCGTCACAGCCACAGAGTGGATAAATAAACAGAGAATCAAAATTGCATATGAAAAGACAATTCTGAGATATGAAACCCTTCCAGTTACGCATGAAGGCCTGGTCAATACATGTGGTGAATGCCCGGATGTGTGTACCGTCAACTGCACCGATACAGTTGTCAAAAAAGCGAAAGTGGGGGTCATTTTGTATTGATAAAGGGATGGGGGAATTGATTGTCAGAAATTTAACTTGGGAGGAGTAGAAAGGGTCATCTGAGAAGAACATCAGCATGCGCTTGAAGTATCTACATATATAATAAAAATTAGTATATATAAATGGGAACAGAGTAGGAATATTTTACCTTGATATTGTGTCAGAGGACCATTGGAAATGCTCGCCAACATGGCAGGTTGACAGACCAGTCACACACATATATAAAAAAATGGCAAGTTGTTCCTCAACTGTAACTAGTGATGTGCCGGGCCTGGCTTCAGAGGGCTCAGGCCTGGCAAAAACCCAGGCCAGGGCCTCTCAATAAAAATCAAAGAAAATGATGAAAAATGATGTTTATTTATTTGAATACTAGTCAGATGGTATATCAGATAGCTCCAAATCCCAGGCAGTCCTCCCTTGAACACCAGAATCAACTTCCTCACCAACTTCTGGCTCTTCTAATGCTAACTCTAAAGCAGATGAAGGGGGAGGCTCATGAAACATAAGGTCACGATTGTACAACATGTCGTAAGACTTGGATAGCCTCCACAATATCACCCTTTAGGCGATTTTGCCAGCTTGGTAATAGTTAGAGCAGCAGCTGAAAAAGCACGCTCACTAGAGACTGATGTAGCCATGATAGATAAGTAGTCACGGGCAAGAGATGCCCATACTGGGTATTGCTGAGCATTCAACTTCGAGTGTAAATTAGTAGTGTAAGACACAAGGATATAAAATATACTTACCCCCCACCATTGTATAATAGACATGCTCTCCGGAATCAAGGTAGCGGTATTGAGATAAAGGTGGAACTCCCTTGCCCATGGTGATTGAGGATCAATAGGTGAGTCTTTGAGTTCACCTTCACTCTTGTCACTGGACAACTCACGAAGGAGTGCATTTACCTTGCCTACCCTCCTCTTTTTTGGTGAAGAAGGAGCTCCATGTTCACCATATAGCTCGACATGACATTCCTGAAACTACAAGGACATTAGTCAATGACCTTCACAAGTGTTTGCACTTACTATTCTCTCGGCCTCGTCGAGGGCCTCAGCATGTAAGGTCTTGCCCCAAAATCTCTTGAAATGGGTATCCTTCTGGGAAGGGTCAAGCACTAGAAAGTTTGATTGAATGAGAGTATGAATTGCTGGAGTGAACTTAACTTACACATAGACATAATATATGCCTCGCTCTCGGAAGTTCAATCATAATACTGCTTGATTTTCTCGACAGCAGCATTCAATGCTATATGAAAAGCCTCGTATCTTGAATTTGCGGAGCGTGATGACCAAGCCTTGTGTAATGCCTCGAGAGCTGGCAATGCTTGTTGAAGGGAAGGACCTCTATCTGAGGAGAAGCTCTGTTGAGCATTGTCGGCATGCTGAAATACAAGTTTGGAGTCAGTGACTGCAGTTGGACATAAAGAATAGACAACAAACAGCTAGAAGAGATGTAAATAGCTTAACACGATCCCACTCGGCCGTACTAAGTCTCAACTTGTCAATTTTCTTACGTTTTGCGAGGTTGCCTTCACGTAGTCCAACTTCGTATACAAATGTGTTGATATACTCAAAGAAAGTTAGTCTCAGAACAAATGTCATTGTTAATTAAAACATACCGCTTTCTTTTTTTCGGCGTGGTCCAGCATGACGTACGTAGATGACCATCGGATAGGCATATCTAGTAGTAGCTGAGATATGACAGGACTTGGGTTGGGAGGACGAGCTTGAATGTCCTTGAACAGCTGCTTGTGTTGAGCTGAAGATCATTCCTTGACTGCGATGGCACGAATGAGACCGACTTCGTCACAGCAACTGTTTTCTTGAGGTACAGAAAGGTCTGCATGCTGAGGGTTGTAGTAGGGTGCTTTGCTGTAGGTAGAGATGAGAGCTCGTGTTGCGAGATGAATGACATGAGCAAGGCACCTTCGTGATGTATATTAGCCAATGCTGAACAAGTAACAGGTGAACTTACCTGATGCAGCGCTTCTCTGGTATCCACATTCGACTGATGCCTTGCTTGATTTGATACGCAAATTCATCAAGCATCGTGTTGTTGTTGCTTGCATTGTCGCATGTAATATGGCCAACCTATGACGAATTAGTGAAAATGTAAGGTAAGAACTGAGTGAGCTTACCTTGTGTGCAATTCCAACATGGTCAACAATACCATACAGGGCTTGACCCAGTCGCTGTCCATTATGCGAATTGTTGAGTTGAGTGAACCCAAGAACTGCGCATTGAAGGTCCCAGGTAACTGAAGACACCTCCTTGATCCAATAACCTGTCACAGCAAAGTAACTGTCGATGTTACTTGCCTGCCAAGCGTCGCAGGTCAAGTTAACCTTGCCTTTGACAATCTTACTCTGTGTGATATAAGAAATGAGTAGCGAAGAAAGAAACATAAAAAAATAACTTGCATTAAGGCGCTCCTTTAACTTTGTCATTTGTTTCTTGAATAAGTCCATTATTTCGGCCCGTGTAGCCTTGTGATTGGGTATGTGGACACCGTGCACAGCACGTTGTCTTAATAACCGAGGGTCTTATATAAAGTCGTGTAAATGTAATGACACCACAATTACACTTTGGATAAGACTGCTTGCCAGTCCTCGATTAACACGGTCTACGACTTTTCCTATTTCATGGTAGATAACGTGTGAGTTCTTGGGAGGCTCGCTAAACCAATCTTTTTATAAAGATCAACCTAGCCGGAGCTTTACTTTTCTTTATTGAAACTCAAATCTCTTGTCTAGGAATAAGCTTCTAGACACGTAATTCGGTTTCTGGAATGTATTTGCCTAGGAAATTTCCTTCTAGGCTCTGGACTTGGATACTGGAACTAGTGAGACATGGTCTCAAATATACAATATATGTTCAAGATCACTTGGTCTATGGGACAACTAGTAAGACATGGTCTCAACTATATAATAGATGACTAAGATCACTTAGTCAAAGGGTACAGAGCAATGAGACAAAGGGGTCTCGAAGATGATATATATGACCAAGAACACTTGGTCTATAGCACTAGATAAGTTTCTAAGGTAAGAAACTTATAATCTCAAGGGAATTCTTTTCCCTGCACTTGTCTCACTTCAAAGGGACTAACTTTGCAAGTGAAATATCTGAGAGGCAGATTGCTACAAATGGGAGATCATATTTTTTGGGGGGAGAATGGGCTCTCCTTATATACATTTTGTGTGGGAAAGTAACCTAGGTTCACAAACAATAAAAAATAAGGAGGACCAATCAAAATATTGGGTCAAACCCAATAAAAGAATAAAATACAAGTGAAAGATGGAGCTATGACATCATTGTGGAGCAGAACATTCTGGAATGTGGAGTAATGACATCATAATGACATCAAGAGTGACATCATTGTGGAGCAAAAGATTCCAGAACCTTCCATGAGTGAGTCAGAGTGAGTCATTGTGGAGCAGAATATTCTAGAAGGAAATGACATCATGAATGATGTCATTGTAGAGTAGAATAATCTAGAGCTTGATGACATAATATCTTTCAACAGAATACCTGCAGGAGTATCTGTGGAGTCTTATGACATCATAATGACATCATACCCTATGGGTACAATTTTATGAAGTGTCAGGTGAGTCAAAGCATCCTAATGAAAAAGTAAAGTAAAGAAACACTAGAGAAAAGTAGGTAGCAAAAATAAGACAGTTGGCAGGAATTGAAACACGGTCTTTTTGGATAGGTTTTTTATAGGCTTTGTACTTTTCTCTATGGTTTTCTCTAGCCAAAGTGAATAAGCCAAAGGCAAGGCTATACCTTAACCTCCATTTCTCTTCTCACATCAACTAGGTCTAAATGTGATTCCCATCTCACATTAGACTTTTTCCGTCAAAACGTATTCAGATCATGAAACTTGGGGAAAACTGGAAATATGAACCATGGTTTGAAACCAAGGTATGGGTTGACTAGTCTGAGGACTAAGCTAACAGACTTTGTCTTTTGAGGGTCACCTAGTATTCATGTCCATGCATGATTCCCACATCATGCAGGACAACGTGAAGTGACATCTATCATCTTCTTGAAACTAGGGTGGTCCACAGCTTGGATGGGCTATGATAGGGACTAGAATAAGTGAATTAGATCAAATAAATGAAAAACATACCTGTCCAGTGAATATGAGCCATTCCACAGCGGCGTCACGAAACAGTGAGTCAGAGTAGGGAATAATGGCCTCATGAGGCTCAATCTCACGGAGATGGCCATCGAGATTATCTTGCTGCACACTCGCAACAGCAGCAGCAGTCTTGCGCTCCTTGATATCTTGAGGTAGCATTGAGGCGAATTTATTGGCCTTGCACCACTTGTGGTAAGCATCCTGATGGCAAGTGAGATGAAGATGTCAAGAACAGATAACAAATAAACTTACCGCATGGCGAAATGCAAGGTGATGGCGGCATGTTGACGTGTCACTAACTATTTGCGAGGGTGACCCCTTCTTCCTATAATTCTGTGAGTCAAGATTTGAAGAATGAAAAAATCACGTACTTGCAAGTTTCACAGTCTCATACATTCCTTGTCTTACCATCCTTCACCTTATGCGCATAGGACTTGCCGAAGAACGTGTTGACGTCCCGAGTTTTCTCCTCGCATTGAATCGCTGTCGTTGTCGTTCTCGTCATCGCCGTCACCAGTGATGTCAATGTCACAATCGATGGAGTCCTCATGTGTACCTGTATGCGCTAGAGTAAGAAGTTAGTAGTAGCATTAGAATTCAATGGTGAAATGAGTTGTGTGCTTACCTGTGTGTGTGTGCTGAATGAATGAGTCGAACAAGCGTCATCAATATCTGTGAAGGATGGCTCGCTGGCTCAATGAAGGCGCTTGACTATGAAAATAAAATAGTGAGCATACCGGCACAAAGATTGATAGTACTTACCCTTGTATACTGATTTGTTGGAATCTTCATTGTCCAAATCCTTGTCCTGATTTGAGAGACTTGGACTCCAGCCAGCGTCATCTGCATTTTGCTTGGCATTGCGTGGATTTGCCATGGGAGCAGTGTTTGGTTGAACCGGCCGCTGGACCTGCTGTGGCTAGTTAATTCGGGTGTTGCACTATTATTGGAATTGAGGAGCCGAGAAGAAGGTATGATTGTTCGTTTAGAACGTACTATGACGGCAGTAACTGCGTCATCATCAGACATGACTGTGAGAGTCATTCTCAGGCTGGGTATGTTGTTCAGCCGACTTCCAGCAGATGCGGTTGTTGCAAAGTTTAATTTAGTAACTACTGTACAGTACATTCTGGAAAAATCCATTTACTATGTAGAAGCCCTGGCCTGAGCCCTAGGCCATGGCCTATGAGACACCCAGGCCAGGCCAGGCACATCACTAACTGTAACACCATTGCGAGATTGAACAAAGCCATTGGCATGTAGAACTTGCAGTAGTTCTTCAAAAATCTCCAAGTTGACACCTAGACTGTGTCTGATCCTGTCTGGATGGCCTGTGAGGAGCTCGAGAACCCATGCATGACCTGTCAAGGCGGATGTATGGTATGGTATACTGACATGTGGAGTTAGAAAGATTTTGTAGTACAGAGCTGATATGTGAGCAACAAGGCAAGTAATAAGTAAAAGAAAACGATGGCGACGGAGATCATCCATCTGATACTAGCTACAGCTCGAGAGTGTCGATAACGCTTGTCGGACTGCGCACTATCTTGGTCCTTGAGGCAAAGATCCGGGATCATCCGGATGAATAAGGTGCTGTCACATGACAGCGAATGTTGAATATCGAATATTGAATACTGTGTCCGTACAGAGCCTTACACCTCCACTGGCTGACTTTATCCGAGTCGGACCAATACTTCAAGCTTCAAATCCGGGCCAACCCTCAGGCTATGATCTTCCAGTATATTTACCAATGGATCATTTCTTTTGCATCTCCACTTGTGCGAGTGACGGTTTTGCCCTCAGGCCATGATCTTCCAGTACATTTACAAACGGATCATTCCTTTTCCTTCACATCTCCATTGTGCGAGCGACAGCTTCGCGCGCAGCTCGCAAGTTCTGCCATTGACTTTATGCTCTCGTTTACGCCAGACTTTTCAGCGTTTGCTCAGATGCGCAAGAGACACAGACATCGTGGCGTTCTCAATGGACGCGATATCCTTGCTGGAACTCGTTTCTTATTCGCAGCTTAATCGCTGTACATGGAGTACGTACACCATAGTTGTCGCTAACCATCCAAGTTGGGATTACAAGGTTTTTGTTGCCAGCAAAATTTGATACTAGATGTGGTAATATCTCTCGTTATAAAGCTAGTTCATTTTGTTAAGAGTTCTCTCACTTGCGCCCAAATCTTTACCACCATGGCCCGTTGGCTAGTGATACTCTCTGCGCTTTTTCTATCGGCCGATTCAAGTGCCCAATCACACACGCGATTAGCTACGCATTCGCGTCCGAAATTAACTGTTCGCTCCCAGACAGACACAGCGTCATCTTCGCCAGCAAACACAACTATCATATACTCGGACCGTGCAAGCTACGTCAATGTTTTCATAGGCACAACCAATGGAGGACATGTTTTCCCCGGTTTGCTTCTACAGAGCAACCTTGACTTCTGCTGATCTTTGAGTAGGTGCCACTCTTCCGCATGGGATGGTGAAAGTCGGGCTTGACACTGATTCCCCGGGAAATGTAAGGCTATTGAATGTTTATTCTTCATGATGCCTCAAGTTTCGGACATCATACAGCAAGCGGGTTACGATGCCGATGCAACATTCAATGCTACCGGTTTTTCGCAGCTGCACGATTCAGGGACTGGTGGTGTGCGTATCTTGGGTGCTGCAAAATACTATACGCACTTAAAAGCTAATATTTCCTGAAGGGTACACCGCTATCCAACTTTAAGCTCTGGCCTCTGCCTGAATGCGACTCATTCGCATCCTGTAACACATCCTTGCTTACCAGAAAGACGTTACGGAAAGTCCTTCCTGATGGTAACCAACCACACCCACCTCATGGTTGTGTGCTAAATATAACGTCCTAATCATACTACAGGTTCTCCTGACGATGCTGGTTCGCCTGGTTACTTTGCGACGAATCTCGTATGTGCGAAATTACTTCACTGTGCTGCCGACTTAGTCCTTGCAGTCTACTGGCGTTCAGGTGGAGTTGACTGCTTCAGGTCGTACTGCACTTCACCGTTACACATTCCCGCCGTCGTCACGCGAACCTCGTATTGTTGTGGACATCACGAACGATGGCATGGACAACACCACAGCACCTGTTGTTAACATTAACCCTACTACTGGGCGCGTCACAGGTAATGTCTCTCAATGTTCCCTGATGTCCCACCTCACCGTCATTCTTAGGGGGAGGCAGTTTTGCTTCAGCGTTTGGTCCTGGAAGATACAAAGTCTATACTTGTGTAGATTTCAAAGGTGACGGTCATGACTTCAAGGCTCCCACTGAATACGGGCTTTGGCTGGGGAATACTCCTGTGCAGAATAGCACACAGGCCAATCAATTAAACTCCGGTATTTACTTGACCCTTCATCTTGGTATCTTAAAATGCATGGCTTGCAGGCTTCGCGTCTGAGATGGGTGCTCTGATGACTTTCCCGCCCTCTCCTAATTATATTCACACGACCATCCTTGCACGTGTCGGTGTTTCATTCATTTCCTCTGGTCAGGCCTGCGCCAATGCTGAATCAGAGATCCCGGACTTCAATTTCGATAAGACCGTCGCAACAGCACGAGAAGCATGGAACGAACTTCTATCCCGAATCCAAGTCGATACTCAGGGCGTGGACAAAGAAATTACTGAACTGTTCTACTCATCAGTGAGTACTTGAAATGTCACAATATGCCCGAGTTGCACGGGCCGTTAGTTTTACAGGACGCATATTTCTCCCGCTGATTGTAGGCTATGTTCCTTTTTGTAAGCACACGATCGTTGACCTGATTGGTAGACACTGGCGAAAACCCCAAATGGAATTCCACCGAGCCTTATTATGATTCCTTTTACTGCAATGTTGGTATTTTTTGTGGCATTGATACAATATCACTAACGCCCCGAGCGCAGTGGGACACTTACCGTACCCTGTATCCTCTAATGTCGCTTCATGACCCCGAGGTGTTCGCCCGCATCGTTCGTGGAATGATCAACATTCAACAGCATGAAGGTACACAATTATACTGTGAAGTATGTATGCAACTGATTCATGGTAGGTTGGTTGCCTGAGTGCCGTGACGCTACTCTTCAGCAGTGGGTCCAAGGTGGAAGCAGTAAGTTCTCGAACTAGTTTGCATGCTTCACCTCTAAAATATGGCCACAGACGGCGACCCTATTCTCGGAGAATTCTTTGTCAAGTCGGCAAGCATAAAAGCCAGTGTTGTATAGTCGCTGACTGCTATCGTAGATTTTATGAGCATGCTAGCGCTCTGAATGTCTCAGCTCATAGTCTGTACATTGCCCTTCTTGCTGATGCAGAAAAACAACCACACGACTGGGATCTCCAAGGAAGACAGACAACTGCCTGGAAAAAATACAGTTAGCAAATCAATATTTATCATGTGCCTCATCACGATCATCCTTCCAGACTTCATCCCTTCTGACATTGATGACTTGGGAGGTACCGCCACTAGGCAAGTCTCACGTACATTAGAGGTAGGAGTGTGTTCAATCTGCGACCTCATTCTCGCTTACTTTGATAGTACTCATTTGATGACTTTTCCATCTCGCAAGTTGCAAGAATTCTCAACAAAACGAATGATGTAGCCAAGGTTTGCCATTTCCCATGTGTGTGAAACTAGAACGTTAGTTTTTGCGACTGTAGTACCAAGCCCGAGCGGGAAACTTCATCAATGTCTGGAATGAGAAGGTCACACTTCCCGGAAATTCCTCGATCAAGGGCATGATGCAGGTAAGTCACTTTTACCCGTAACATTGTCAACGCAGCACAAGACTCGCTGATTTCCAGCCTCGCTTCGCAGATGGGCAGTGGAATTACACCGACCCTCGTCATTGCAGTGTAAATGATCCTCTCCATTCAACCTGTTACCTCGATCCTACAAACATTGATGGCTTCTATGAGTCATCTCCTATGGTGGTATGTATCCTTACTAGACTCCGTAATTATTTTCATCTAACAGCTTATTGCTCTCAGTATTCTCAAGTATGCATATCATGAAAATATTTCTTATCTTCATTGACAGACTATCCCTAGTATGTTCCTCAAGACACAGCCAAGTTGATCTCGTTGCAGGGAGGCAACGAGTCATTCATAAATCGACTGAACTTGATCTTCGATCAGGTAAATACCTCAACTGCAAGTGACGCTCGAAGATTGAATTGCATCCAGAACTACTTCGATGTCACAGATGAGCCATCTCAGCAAATTCCTTTCATGTACCACTACGTCAATCGGCCTGGTCTCAGTACCCGACGCTCCCGGATGATAATGGCTGAGTCTTACAATACCACGGTCAGCGGTCTTCCGGGTAATGATGATTCTGGCAAGTCTTGCAAAAGCTTCAGTAGACGTTGTGTCTGATACTGGCTCAGGCGCCATGGGCAGCTACGCCGTTTTCTACCTCTTGGGCATGTACCCGCTTCCAGCAACACGCCAATACCTTCTCGCTTCGCCCTATTTCCCAAAGGTCACGTTTTATAACCCGCTTTTTAATACCACGACGACGATCATTGCCAAAAATTTCACGGGCAACCCTCACAATGGCGTTGGTGGAACAGTCTTTGTCAAGGTCTGTCATACTTTAATCGCGTGTCTTTAACCTTCTCTTAATGAGAGCGAACTGCAGAGCGTGACTATCGATGGCAAGTCATGGCATTCAAATTGTTACCTAGACTGGGATGTCTTTATCAAAGGCTCCACCGTCGAGCTTGAGCTCACTGATGATATCAATAACACGTGCGGAGAAGGACCTCACGCTCTGCCCCCCTCCCTTTCGACTGGTGGATACAGTGGATCGATTTGAAAAGAAAATTGGGACCGATTAGGTAGACCACGTTCATATCCTGGTGCATTGCAATTGCCTTGTCAGACATTTGAATAACTGCACTTCCAACTCGCTGTATGACCATATATATAGTCTGCAGTAGGACGAAATACAATTTACTTCAGTAAACAGGACAAGCAGGCATATTTACATAAATCGAGACACAAGTGCATTCACTCGCAAAATTCGTGGTAAATTCATAAACAGGTCGTATACGCAAATGAGTGAAAGACAGGTTTGACGGCAACTTGT